>NC_090440.1:980926299-981658344 GCF_031143425.1 Pleurodeles waltl
AGTAGGAAACAACTGAGAGGACATTGAACTTGTGTTCCTTCCTAAAACGTAACTGGTTTATTGTTTTCTGATGTTAAACCTTGCATTGTGTTGAAGGCTAGAAAGAGATTTTTAATGACCGATCAATAGAACCTGGCAGTAGTATGTAGGTGTCTGCATATAAAGCTATTTATTGCATGGCAGTAGATTTTTAAAAAAAAAATGTATACCATCTGTCAGCAACTCTTTCTTTCGTTTCAGCTGAGTTGACCCATGTGGTTGGGGGAAGTGCACTTGTGTCTGTAAATGCTAAGCAGTCCCCGCCACTGGTGCCAAAGAAGAATGTGCCTCCGAACTCTGTCTCTGAGCCACCTGCTGGCCCGAAAGCACCAGTCAACCCACGTGAAAGGACCAGTCGGCTGGTATCTGTGGAGCCAGCTCAAATCCAACTGCCTCCATCCCCTCCGCTACCCACTCACATCCCACCTAATCCTCCACGTCACCCTGCTCCTCGGTACCAGCCTCCCATACCGCTTATCTTGGAGCCTCAGGTTGCTGTAGAGCCTCCTGAGGAGAGTCTGCCAGTGCGTGAGCTTACAGGACGGGCTGGGTCAGATAATGGAGAATCTCAGGCACCCTCTCGGCTTTCGCAGATACCACTCCACATTCGGATTCAGCAGGCCCTCACTAGCCCACAACCAGTGACCCCAGAGGGAACGCACCGGGCCCACTCACTATTGTTTGAGCCCCAGGACAGCGTGAGCGAGGACAGCTCCACTGGAGGACGGATCCACTCCCTGCCGGTGACCATTGAGCTGCTCAAAGTGTGAGTACTGCAGTATCTACTCCTTTAACTTGCCGACCCCGTAATCCTAGCGCATCTCACTCCCTGCCATTCCTCACTACTTCATCCCTCTATGCTGACACTTTGGCTCTCCCCCATCACCAGTTACTTTCTCTTAGTCTATATTCTGTTTGTCTTGCTCTTGTTGCTTGGTCACTCCTCAACCTGACCTTTTTTCCTTCTTAGTCCCGTTTTCTTTTTCTTGATCTTTTGTTCTCGCCTGTCAACATTTTTTCTGTGCTGCTCTTCTTCGAACTTACCTTTTCAGTAGCTCCACTTCTCTTTCTTTGACTTCATGTTCTTTGTCTGACTCCTGTTCATTTCTAGTGCATTGTTTTTTCTCTGTTCTCTTTTAGTTCTTCTTAACCACTCACTTGTTTATCTATTTTTTCCTCGTTCCCTCTTACCATCTCATTATTTCATTCTCACTTTCCCTTGCTTTGTATCACATTTCTCACTTTTCACTCTCCAATGCCCTGATCACCTTTTCTGTTTACATTTGTTTGGTGTATATGCACTTCACCTGCTCCTTCTGTGCTTACTGTGTGATTTCTTCAGGCCTGATGATGAAGATTATGAAGAGGAAGAGGAAGATTTGTCTAGTGAATCAGAGCCGAGTTCAGGGCCCCATGTTCACATGGGAAACAACTTGTCTGTCACAATCATTCCCAACTCCTTGCCTTCAGCTGTGCAGGAAGAAGAAGAAGAGGAGGCAAGTGATTCGGACTCTGAAGGCCCCATCCTATACCGGGACGACGAGGAAGAAGAAGATGATGATGATGAAGATGACAGCCGCAACAGTAAGATCTGTTTTTATCTTGACCCTGTCTTGCCCCTCCCACTGATGTACTTAAAAATACTAGGACAAATGTTCTTGATTTCTGATGGATACCTCTTACTTCAGATTCTGCACCTTTGGAATATCAGGCGCCAGATTTGATACTGAGAATTCTTCCAACATTGCTTGCATGTGTTTGTAGAATTCTCCACACTACACTGGAAGTGAATATAAGCACTACCACTGTGCACTGATTTTAGTTCCTTTCCTTCTGTGACCTTTGATGCAGATCCAGAGCTCCTCTTCCAACTTTGTCTTCCGAACACTCCAAAGGGGGCAAACAAAACTTTTTCATATTGTGCCAGAGAGTGATGTCTCCACCAAAAACAACACTTCGAGTTGGAATCCGATATCTGTCACAGGCCCACACTAGGTATGTCTATGGTGCTTGGGTTCTCGCCACAACCCTTAAGGCATGCAACAATGATGTCCTAGTGCTCCCTGAGGTGATTAGGGATCAGTAAGCTAAACTCTTATGTTACTACTCATAAGAGGTCACAATTGAAGCAGAGGTCTTGTTCCCATTCCAGGCTTTGTCCCAGTTATGAGACACTCTTGAAAAATCTACTTTCCCATTCAGTCTTTCAATAAGTAAAAGTCCTGGCATAAGAAGGCCAAGACAACACTTTTCCACTATTTGAAATCTAGCAAGAAGATGCAAGAGCTTTGTGATAAACAATACACCACATCGATGTCTCCTGAATCTGAACCAATCCCAGAATTTGTCCCAGTGCACCTTGTTTCCTTGGCTGTCGTCAATCCCACAGCAAATGGCAGCCTTGAATAAGGCCAGTCAGCAGTTTTTGATCTGATTCCCGCTCCCTCTGGCAAATCTCCAGGCCCATCAAAGCCGTTGGGGTCTTCATTTGGACTTCTGACAGGGGGCTGCCCCGATGAAATCTGCCCTTTAGGATCCGCTTCCAAGCCTGTACTGACAGTCAGTCGAGCTGTGGCTTGGTGACAGACCGGCTCTTGGTCAGCCGGACTATCTGACAGAGCATCCTACACTGGAGAGTCCAATTGTTAAAATTTCGACAAGTATGGTCAATCTGAATTTCTTTCTGACAAATCCTCCAAATAGGGAATCCGAGACTTTTTGCTTTCGGAAAGAAGATGTTTTCTTTGGGAAACATCCTGAACAACTAGATTGCCTGAACAACGAATTTTAAGGTAAGTTTTTCTTTTTTTTATGGTTTATTAGTTGTTTATAATATATATATATATATATCTCAAAGAATTGCAATTTTCAACCAGCACTCCAAACAGCTACGATGTTGACTTGCACTTGCAACGCGTTTCAACCATAACGGTCTTCCTCATTGGCCTAAGTCATTACAGAGGCCCCCCCCCACCCCAAGAAACATATGACATTAACCATCATAGATATAGAAAAAATCCTAAATGAATCCTATAAGTAAATTTAAATGACCCCAAATGTGTGTATATATAAACTAACACATTTTAAACACACACAAAAAAGAATTCCATTTTTAAATTGGGACATTTACATCCAAAAAGGAAAAAATTATTATTGTTAAAAAGTGATAAATTATTACTTCCTAATCTCAAAGCAACATGCTCAGTAGTATTGCTGTTCCACCATACAAATAATCCACATCATAATGGAATATGATTCCAGGAGTACTGGCCAGTGCTGAAAAACAAGTCAGATTAACAGATCCCAAATAGCTCAATCATAATTTACACTATTGTCCATACAATGTCAAATTTACCCAATGTGCACAAAAAGTTCCTCAGCCTGGTTTAAACCCCACGGATGATTACTGTTTAGTCAGATTATGAACTCCGATTCCATCCTTCTGAGCCTCCGCTCCCTATCACCCCCCCTCAATGTTGTGGCACCCTGTCAATTCCAAAAAATGACACTACCTCAATTTTACCTCCTTGTACCAAATTACAATGGCGGGCCACCGGATATGTTGTATCATTATTTTTTATGGCGTGCCAATGTTCCAAAATCCGTTTTTTTTCATTAGAAAAATCGTCCTGCCCACACAACGTAATCCACATGGACAGATGATGACATAAATGGCAAAGTCTGAATTACAATTTAGGAATTTTTTGGTTCTTACTTCCTTTCCTGTCGGTAGGAGATATTCTTTACAGTTAACACTATTTCTGCAGGCCTTACACTTGGCACATTTATAAAAAACATTTTGTTTGCCTAAGAAGGTCTCCCTGCTTTCTAGTTGATAACTGCGTACTAACAAATCCTGTAAAAAACTACGCTTTCTATATGTAATTTTTGGCTGGGAACTGACCTTCTGACCAATTACCCTGTCTGCCTTTATCAAATGCTAATATTGGGTTACAATTTTCCTCACTTCAGGAGAGTAGGCATTAAAGGTAGTTATTAATCTCAGAGTATTTTCATTATCTTTGTTCTTTTTCTTCGGAATTAATAGATCATCCCTTTGGACCTCCTCCACTTTTTTACAGGCGTTTTTAATTACTCTAATCGGATATCCCCTCGATCTAAATCTCCTGATCATATTTGCTTGTTTATTTCGAAAACTCTGAGATGTACTACAGTTTCTTTTTGCCCTGAGTAATTCCCCATATGGTATACTCCTCTTAAGCTTAGGCGGGTGATGGCTACGGGCATGCAAGATACTATTTCCTGCCGTACTCTTCCTAAAAAGTTTAGTCTGTGGGGTATCTCCTTCAACTGTAACCTCAGCATCCAAAATTCAATAGCTTGTGTACGTATCCTATGTGTAAATTTGAGATTCAAATCATTAATGGGTAACCAGTCCAAAAAAATCATATAGTAATGTCTCTGGGCCATCCCAAATTGTAAAGATGTCATCAATATATCTTGTCCAAAAAACAATATGTTTACACCATTTCTCATTCGCATCTGACATGCTGTCTCCCACCAACCCATATAAAGACAGGCATAACTCGTAGCAAGTGAACTCCATCGCAGTCCCAGTAATTTGTCGAAACCATTGATCCTCAAATAGGAAAAAAATATTCTCCAAGCAAAACCTTAGCACTTTTAAGAGCAATTCAGAATGTTCATATAACCTAATGGGTTTATCCCTAAAAAAAAAAAAAAATGCTTACATGCCCGAATTCCTAGGTCATGTGGGATGCGTGTGTACAATCATACTACATCTATGGTCACCATAATGTAATGGGGTTTCCGCGGAATATCTTGTATCTTGGTAATAAAATCCATAGTGTGTCTACAGTAAGAAGCCAGGCTAAATACATATGGACATAAGAAATAGTCTAAATATATTGAGGTGTTCTCCAAAAGGCTACCTTTCGCTGACACTATTGGTCTGCCCGGAGGGTCCTGACTGTCCTTGTGAATCTTTGGCAACATATAGAAGCAAGGTGCTGTAGGTTTCCTGACTGTCAAGATTTTTAGTTCATCCGTAAGGAGACCGTAGTTGTGGCTTTCAACAAATAAGTCATGAAACATTGTATTAGATGTTCGATATGCTGTCACTGTCGAACTCTCATAGAACTTAGAGAACAACTGTCTCCTTGCTTCTCTTTGATATTCCTGCAAATCCCATAAAACAACATTCCCACCTTTATCTGCTGGTTTGATCACAAAGGAAGTTGCTTTAGTTAATGAAAATAGCGCTTATCGTTGGCCTGGTGTTAGATTACTTGCAAACATGTCCTTAATGTTATTACATAATCTAACAAGATCAAAAACCACTGCGTAATGGAAAGCATCAATGTTATCATGCGGGGTCGTGGGATTACACCTAGATTTAGGCTTAAAACTACTGTCACTCACGTCTCCAATATCCAATCCCAATTCCTGCAATAGATCTGTCAGTGTCCCATAATCTTTCCCCTACTTCCAATTCCCTTAGGGTGGCTATACCATCAATATCACCTATGGTCAATTCTGCAGGCCTGTCCATAACATCTGTATCCCCTTTTGAGTCTTGTGGGAAACATTTGTCTTTCTGTTGAGTGAAAATCTTCAACAGTTTAAATTTCCTGACAAATTGAAAAATTTCAATACGGGTCTTAGTATAGTCAAAATTAGCTACAGGGCAGAAGGGCAAACCCAATTCCCAAACTGTCCGTTCATCATGGGACAATGTGTGGGAGGAAATGTTCACTATAGTGAGTTTATTTTCACCCGTTATTTTTTTCCTGCCCTGTCGCAAATTTCTCCCAACTTGCTTCTCGGTGTCTTGTTGCTGTTCCACCTCTCCTGATCTTTTTATTTCTCTGCCTTCTCCCCTTCCTTTTGGGGGCTTCCTTTGTGGTTGTTGATTTAATTGTAAAAAAACTGTACTCTTCCATTGTTGTACATGGTTGCCCTGAGGTAGTACCGGGGCCAGGTTGTTCATCAAGATCAGAGGCATTTTCCACGCTTGACTCAGAAGATGAATTCTCCTGTTGTCTTAAAGCCTCATTTTGTCGAAAATCCTTTCTTGCCTGGTCGAACTTCCTGCCAAAGATGAGGATGCATCTAGTGGCATAATCGGTCTTCTCTTAAGAATTTTCTTCTTTTTCAACTTAATTTCTTCTTCATACTTGGTGAGTCGTCCCTCCATCTCCTTGTAGAAATTCTTGACTTCATCTTGTGCCACGTTCTTTTCTAGCGCTGTCCTGAGGTTCCCAATCTCCTCGCTGATCTGTCAATTCCATCGCCGCATACTTGGATAAAAGCTCCAGCATGTTCTTACAGGTAGCCATCATTAATACGGACCATTCCTCCAAAGGTTTGGGTGCGGATTTGCATACGATGGGGTTATAAAAATTCTGAGGCCACTTGGTACTCTACAAACCTCAATATAATTGTTTAAGGAGATTATCTCCCAGCTTCTGTTAGTCTCTTTCTTGCACAATTTTACTAATTGCCACAATTGTTGTTTTAAAGACAACACCCTGCAATTCTGCTTCTCCTGTAACATTGGTAGAATGTATTAAATTTGTGGAATTTTCATCAAACAAGTCCTGTGCCACCTGCATTCTGGAGCGGATTGCCTCATTCATCATAGAAGTAGTGCTGGAGGATTTCTACTAAGGTATTGTTGTACTAAACCCGGTTTCTTTTACTGGACGACTAGCTCACTGTCACACCATCATACGTCAAACACCCTGGAAGCAACAGATTTTCAAATCCAGCAAGATTTCTATAAGTCATTTAACTGTACAGTGTTGCCAAAGTCAAAAAGTATACCTACCCAAAAGACAAACTGCATTTATAGATTTAAGGGCTAGACTTACTAAAGAAAACGAATGTGATGGAACAACTAGGTCCTAAACAACTACTTGCCTAAACCACTACTACTAAGCAACTAAAAAGTCTCTACAACGAACTACTGAACAACTACTGTCTAAACAATGATTTTGACTGAATAACGATTACCTGAACAACGAATTTTAAGGTAAGTTTTTCTTTTTTATAGTTTATTAGTTGTTTAGAGTATATATGTGTGTGTGTGTGTGTGTGTGTGTGTGTGTGTGTGTATGTATATATATATATATATGTGTGTGTGTATATATTTGTGTATGTGTGTATATATATATGTGTTCGATGGCATGTGTAGCTGCAGATACACATGCTGTGCACTGTTCCTGCCATCTAGTGTTGGGCTCGGAGTGTTACAAGTTGTTTTTCTTCGAATAAGTCTTCAAGTCACGGGACCGAGTGACTCCTCCTTTCGGCTCCATTGCACATGGGCATCAACTCCATCTTAGATTGTTTTCTTTCCGTCACCAGGTTCGGACATGTTCCTCTTCGCTCCGTGTATTCGATTCGGAAAAAGACTAAATTCACCGAAAATCGTCGGTATTGTTTTTGATCACGAAACATATTGCATCGACACTGGCAAAACACAGCTTTGGTTGCCCTTCGGGGCTTCCGCGCCCAGTCAGGGCCTAGTCGGCCCGACCGCAGAGAACGTAGAACCTAATGGACCGGACCCCGTTCCGTTTCTGCCCACAGTGCCACACCAAGTATCCGTACACAGTCCAACACTGAGTCTGTAATCTGTGTTTGTCACCGGACCACCATGAGGATACTTGCGAGGCCTGCAGGTCCTTTTGAACGAAGAAGACCTTGAGGGATCGAAGGGCGAGGCGACTGCAAATGGCGTCAGAGTTCCGAGCACCTCGATGTTGAGGAAGAGGAGATGGCTATCTACATCCAAGGTTCCGATTCAGACAACTCCGAAGCAGACCAACCACCTACAGCAGGCCAGCACGTGAGTACGCCTGCCCCGACCCAAGTCCAGAGTCAGTCCAAAACGAAAATAAAGGCCTTGGGGACGCCACTGCCGGAAGGCTATGGCTCGACCCATAAGAAATCAAGCAGTGACCAAGCAACACCTTCGGCACCGAAAAAGGGCAAATCTGCGCCGAAGTCTTTGAACTCCAGCCGAGAACCCGTGACAGAGAAAACTCAACATCGACTTGTCGAAGCCTCGAAACAGTCTTTCGGAGCCGAGGCTTACTGTCAGCATGGGAATTTCGATGCCGAAAAAACCGGCTTCGGAGCCGAAAAAAGCCTCGTACACTGAGGAACATGGAATCTCAAAACAATTAAAAGAGAGGCACAGATTTGAGGAGGAACTTCACCAAATGGAGGAGTTTGATGAAACACAGGCAAGGATACGGATCCATAAGGATACTGGGAAGATCCAAACTGCACCTCCTCTCAAATTCAAAAGGAAACTGGCTTTCCAAGGACGTTCAGACACTGAGCAGCCAAAGGCTAAAGTGCCTAGACAAAAATCTCAGTCACACCAGTTTTCCCCAGAACATTCTCCACTGCATTCCGCTCAAAGAACAATTTCACCTCTTGCCACGCCCACTGCAGTCACCCACACACACTGTGCAGTCGCAACAGGATACGGACCCCTGGGACCTCTATGATGACCCTGTGTCGGACAATAGCCCGGAGTGCTATCCTTCGAAACCCTCTCCACCCTAGGATAGCACCTCATACACTCAAGTATTTGCTAACTCTGCTGCATTCCACAAAGTGAGCATGCACACAGAGCCGTTGGAGGGCGACTTTCTCTTTAATACCTTGTCCTCAAAGCATGCTTCCTACCAAAGTCTGCCTATGCTCCCAGGCATGCTTAAACATGCCCAACAATTTTTTCAGGAGCCCGTGAAAGGAAGAGCCATTACACCAAGAGTGGAAAAGAAATACAAGCCACTACCGTCAGACCCAGTGTTCATCACACAGCAGCTGCCCCCGAACTCGGTAGTGGTTGGAGCTGCGAGAAAGAGAGCCAACTCTGTCATCTGGAGATGCACCACCTCCAGATAAGGAGAGCAAGAAGTTCGACACAGCAGGAAAGAGGGTAGCGTCACAAGCTGCCAATCAGTGGTGCATAGCAAACTCTCAGGCCCTCCTTGCAAGATATGACCGAGCTCATTGGGACGAGATGAGCGATATCATCCAACATCTCCCCAAGGAATACCAGAAAAGAGCTCAACGA
This sequence comes from Pleurodeles waltl, assembly GCF_031143425.1. NCBI lineage: Eukaryota > Metazoa > Chordata > Amphibia > Caudata > Salamandridae > Pleurodeles > Pleurodeles waltl. Next base: position 980,935,418 of record NC_090440.1, read on the forward strand.
ATGTGGTAGAGGAGGGACAAGCAATATTGAACAATCAAATACGATCTGCATTAGATTCCGCTGACACTGCTGCGAGAACAGTAAACACTGCAGTGACAATTAGACGCCATGCTTGGCTAAGATCCTCCGGTTTCAAACCTGAGATTCAACAGGCTGTCCTCAACATGCCATTCAATCAACAACAACTATTTGGCACACAAGTGGACACAGCCATCGAAAAAATTAAAAAGGACAATGATACGGCCAAAGCAATGGGAGCGCTCTACTCGTCCCAGTACATAGGGACATTCAGAAAACCGCAATATAGGGGAGGTTTTAGACCACAGTCAACAGAAGCATCCACCTCTCAAACAAAACCCTCCTACCAATCACAATATCAGAGAGGGGGTGTAAGGAAATGCCCCTTGGCATGGTTCCTCCCTGACTTTTTGCCTTTGCTGATGCCAAGTTATGATTTGAAAGTGTGCCGAGGCATGCTAACCAGGCCCCAGCACCAGTGTTCTTTCCCTAACCTGTACCTTTGTTTCCACAATTGGCACACCCTGGCATTCAGGTAAGTCCCTTCTAACTGGTACCCCTGGTACCAAGGGCCCTGATGCCAGGGAAGGCCTCTAAGGGCTGCAGCATGTCTTATGTCTTGCCAGCTTGTGTGTGCTGGTGGGGAGAAAATGACTAAGTCGACGTGGCACTCCCCTCAGGGTGCCATGCCAACCTCACACTGCCTATAGGTATAGATAAGTCACCCCTCTAGCAGGCCTTACAACCCTAAGGCAGGGTGCACTATACCATAGGTGAGGGCATAAGTGCATGAGCACTATGCCTCTACAGTGTCTAAGCAAAACCTTAGACATTGTAAGTGCAGGGTAGCCATAAGAGTATATGGTCTGGGAGTCTGTCATACACGAACTCCACAGCACCATAATGGCTACACTGAAAACTGGGAAGTTTGGTATCAAACTTCTCAGCACAATAAATGCACACTGATGCCAGTGTACATTTTATTGCGAAATACACCCCAGAGGGCATCTTAGAGATGCCCCCTGAAACCATACCCGACTACCAGTGTCGGCTGACTAGTTTTAGCAGCCTGCCACACACCAGACATGTTGCTGGCCACATGGGGAGAGTGCCTTTGTCACTCTGTGGCTAGTAACAAAGCCTGTACTGGGTGGAGGTGCTTCTTACCTCCCCCTGCAGGAACTGTAACACCTGGCAGTGAGCCTCAAAGGCTCACCCCCTTTGTTACAGCACCCCAGGGCACTCCAGCTAGTGGAGTTGCCCGCCCCCTCAGGCCACGGCCCCACTTTCGGCGGAAAGGCAGGAGGAGATAATGAGAAAAACAAGGAGTCGTCACTGGCCAGTCAGGACAGCCCCTAAGGTGTCCTGAGCTGAGGTGACTCTGACTTTTGGAAATCCTCCATCTTGCAGATGGAGGATTCCCCCAATAGGATTAGGGATGTGCCCCCCTCCCCTCAGGGAGGAGGCACAAAGAGGGTGTAGCCACCCTCAGGGCTAGTAGCCATTGGCTACTAACCCCCCAGACCTAAACACACCCTAAATCGAGTATTTAGGGGCCCCCAGAACCTAGGTAACTAGATTCCTGCAACCTAAGATGAAGAAGGACTGCTGTGCTGAAAAACCTGCAGAGAAGACGGAGACACCAACTGCTTTGGCCCCAGCTCTACCGGCCTGTCTCCCCACTTCAAATGAACTGCTCCAGCGACGCGTTCCACAGGGTCCAGCAACCTCTGAAGCCTCAGAGGACTACCCTGCATCTAAAAGGACCACGAACTCCTGAGGACAGCGGCTCTGCTCCAAGGAAGAAGCCTCTTTGCAACAAAGAAACAACTTTTAAAGACAACACATTTCCCGCCGGAAGCGTGAGACTTTGCACTCTGCACCTGACGCCCCCGGCTCGACTTGTGGAGAACCAACACTACAGGGAGGACTGCCCGGCGACTGCGAGCCCGTGAGTAGCCAGAGTTGACCCCCCTGAGCCCCAACAGCGACGCCTGCAGAGGGAATCCAGAGGCTCCCCCTGACCGCGACTGCCTGCTTCAAAGATCCAACGCCTGGTAAGGACACTGCGCCCGCAGCCCCCAGGACCAGAATGATCCGACCTCCAGTGCAGGAGCGACCCCCAGGTGGCCCTCTCCCTTGCCCAGGTGGTGGCTACCCCGAGTAGCCCCACCCTTGCCTACCTGCATCGCTGAAGAGACCCCTGGGTCTCCCATTGCAACCTATTGCAAACCCGATGCCTGTTTGCACTCTGCACCCGGCCGCCCCTGTGCCGCTGGGGGTGTATTTTTTGTGCTGACTTGTGTCCCCCCCGGTGCCTAACAAAACCCCCCTGGTCTGCCCTCCGAAGTCGCAGGTACTTACCTGCTGGCAGACTGGAACCGGGGCACCCCCCTTCTCCATTGAAGCCTATGCGTTTTGGGCTCCACTTTGACCTCTGCACCTGACCGGCCCTGAGCTGCTGGTGTGGTAACTTTGAGGTTGCCCTGAACCCCCCACGGTGGGCTACCTTGGACCCAACTTTGAACCCTGTAAGTGCTTTACTTACCTGAAAAACTAACAAATACTTACCTCCCCCAGGAACTGTTGAACTTTGCTCTGTCTAGTTTTAAAATAGCTTATTGCCATTTTTGCCAAAACCGTACATGCTATTTTGTTGATTAAAAGTTCCTAAGATACCCGAGTGAAATACCTTTCATTTAAAGAATTGTGTGTAAATCTTGAACCTGTGGTTCTTAAAATAAACTAAGAAAATATACTTTTTATACAAAAATCTATTGGCCTGGAATTGTCTTTGAGTGTGTTCCTCATTTATTGCCGGTGTGTATGTACAACAAATGCTTAACAAAAACAACAAGTGATGGACGGAATGCTGAACATTGTCAAACACTCACCCCCAGTCATGGATCTGGGTTTAATCCATCGTTCTTTTGCTCACCATGCCACCCCAGTTTGGACCCAGCCATATGCAAATCAGTCTTGACCCTGTTCCTCATGGGAACAGTCCAGACCGAACTGCCAAGCCAGGTCCTCACTGGACCGGAAACAAGCATCCTGGGACCGGCAACAAATGCTTAACACTACCCTCTGATAAGCCTACTGCTCGACCACACTACCACAAAATAGAGCATTAGAATGATCTCTTTTTACCAACTATCTTACCTCTAATGGGAACCCTTGGACTCTGTGCATATTATTTCTTACTTTGAAATAGTACATACAGAGCCAACTTCCTACACCTCGGTACCGAAAAAAGCAGCCTCGGAGCCGAAAAGAAGCTCTTTTACAGAAGAGCAAGGACTTTCCAGCCAACTCAAGGAAAGACATTGATTTGAGCAAGAATTAGGTATTGAAGAACCTGAACATACACAACAGAGGTTACACATTCAAAAAGAGACTGGCAAGATACAAACTTTACCTCCACTCAAATTAAAAAGGAAACTTGCATTGCAGGAGACGGAAATGCAACCTAAGGCAAAAGTGGTTAGAGACAAATCTCCACAACCGATGTTCTCACCACAATCATCCCCACCTCACTCACAACAATTGTCACCAGTGGGAACGCCTATAATGCAGTCACCCACACATGCTGGGATGACACAGGACGATGCTGATGCATGGGACTTATATGATCCACCAGTATTGGATAACAGTCCAGAATGTTATGCAACAAAGTCGTCACCCCCAGAAGACAGTACTGCATATACGCAGGTACTATCCAGGGCAGCTACGTTCCACAACGTAGCAATGCACACAAAGGCAGTGGAGGATGACTTCCTTTATAACACTCTGGCATCCACCCACGCTTCCTATCAGAGTCTGCCGATTCTCCCAGGCATGCTCAAGCATGCGCAACAGGTATTCCAGGAGCCTGTAAAGGGAAGAGCTATCATGCCTAGAGATGAGAAAAAGTACAAACCTTCCCCCAACAGATCCTGTGTTCATAACACAGCAACTCACACCGGACTCAGTGGTTGTAGGGGTGGCAAGGAAAAGAGCAAACTCTCAATCGTCAGGAGTCGCTCCACCACCTGACAAAAAGTAGAAAATTCAATGCAGCGGGCAAGTGAGTGGCAGCACAAGCAGCCAATCAATGGCGAATTGCAAATTCACAAGCCCTACTTGCACGCTACGACAGGGCACACTGGGATGAGATGCAAGACATCATACAGCACTTGCCCAAAGAACACCAAAAACGTGCCCAGCAAGTAGCGGAAGAGGGACAGGCCGTATCTAATAACCAGATATGGTCCGCAATAGACTCTGCAGACACAGCAGCACGGACTGTCAACATGGCTGTGACCATTCGCAGACATGCATGGCTGAGAAATTCTGGATTCAAGCCAGAAATCCAACAAGCGGTGTTAAATATGCCATTTAATCAACAACAGTTGTTTGGACTGGAAGTCAATACAGCCATTGAAAAAATGGAAAAAAGACAAAGACACGGCAAAAGCCACGGGCGCGCTCTATTCCCCACAAGTCAGAGGCACCTTTAGAAAACCTCAATTCAGAGGAGGATTTCGGCAACAAACATCTGAGCCTTCCACCTCTCAAACCAGACCCATCTATCAGGCACAATACCAAAGGGGAGGGTTTCGTGGTTCCTATAGAGGACAATTCCCAAGAGGAAGGGGAAAATTCCAAACAACCAAGCCAGACCAAGCAGTGACTTCAATGTCCCAACACTTGTCACTAGTGGGGGGGAGGCTAACCACATACTACCAAAACTGGACACATATTACCACAGATGCATGGGTCCTATCCTATCAGTTATCCAACATGGCTATTGCATAGAATTCACGAGATTCCCGCCAGATGTGCAACCCAAAATGCACAGACTGTCCCAACAACACTTAGACCTATTACAAATAGAGGTCCAAGCACTACTACAAAAACAAGCAATAGAGCTCGTACCCAATCATCAAAAAGGAATAGGCGTCTACTCACTATATTTCCTGATTCCAAAAAAGGACAAAACGTTAAGACCTATCTTAGATCTCAGAACACTGAATCTCTTCATCAAATCACACCACTTCCACATGGTAACACTTCAAGACGTAGTTCCCTTATTAAAAAAAGAAGGAATACATGACAACATTGGATCTCAAGGATGCGTATTTCCACATACCCATCCATCCTTCTCACAGAAAATACTTAAGGTTTGTAATGCACGGCATACACTATCAATTCAAAGTACTACCGTTCGGAATAACAGCCGCAAGGGAATTCACAAAACGCCTAGCAGTAGTAGCCGCTCACATAAGGAGACAGCACATGCACGTATTCCCATATTTAGACTGGCTAATAAAAACCAACACTCAACAACAGTGTCTTCTTCACACGCAATACGTCATAAAAACTCTACACAAACTGGGGTTCTCTATAAATTACCAGAAATCACATCTGCAACCATCCCAAATACAACAATACTTGGAGCAACACTCAACACACAAAGGGCAATTGCCACTCCAAGACCACAAAGAGTTCAGTCGTTCCAAAATGTAAGATCAAGCATACAGCCGAACCAACACTACACGGTAAGATTTGTAATGAAACTACTTGGCATGATGTCCTCATGCATAGCCATTGTCCCAAATGCAAGATTACACATGCGGCCCTTACAACAGTGCCTAGCAAAACAATGGACACAAGCACAGGGTCAACTTCACGATCTAGTGTTGATAGACTGCCAAACACACTCCTCACTTCAATGGTGGAACCCTATAAATTTAAACAAAGGGCGGCCATTCCAAGACCCAGTGCTTCAAGCTGTTATCACAACAGATGCTTCCATGGTGGGGTGGAGTGCACACCTCAACAATCGCAGCATACAGGGTCAATGGGACAATCAACAAAAACAACTTCACATAAATCACTTGGAACTGCTAGTGTTTTTTCTAGCATTAAAAGCGTTTCAACCACTAGTAGCCCACAAACACATTCTTGTCAAGACGGACAACATGACAACAATGTACTATATCAACAAACGGGGGGGGGGGGGGTGGACACTCGTCACAACTGTGTCTCTTAGCACAAAAGATTTGGCATTGGGCAATTCACAACCACATTCGCCTAATAACACAATACATACCAGGCATTCAGAATCAGTTAGCCGACAATCTCAGTCGAGATCACCAGCAAACTCACGAATAGGAAATACATCCCCAGATCCTACAGGATCACTTCCACCGCTGGGGAACACCAAACATAGACCTATTTGCAACAAAAGAAAACGCAAAATGCCAAAACTTTACATCCAGGTACCCACACCCTCAGTCCAAGGGCAATGCACTATGGATCAGTTGGTCAGGGATATTTGCTTACGTTTTTCCCCCTCTCCCATTCATTCCTTATCTTGTCAACAAACTAAGTCAAAACAAACTCAAACTAATACTCATAGCACCAACCTGGGCTCGCCAACCGTAATACACAACACTGTTGGACTTATCAGTAGTACCCCACATCAAACTACCAAACAGACCAGATCTGTTAACACAACACAAACAGATCAGACACCCGAATCCAGCATCGCCCAATCTAGCAATCTGGCTCCTGAAGTCTTAGAATACAGTCATTTAAATCTTACACAAGAGTGTATGGAGGTCATTAAACAAGCGAGAAAACCTACAACAAGACATTGTTACGCAAACAAGTGGAAAAGATTTGTTTGCTACTGCCACACTAATCAAATTCAACCACTACATGCCGCCACAAAGGACACTGTAAGCTATTTATTACACTTACAAAAGTCTAATCTAACATTCTCTTCCATTAAAATCCATCTCACTGCAATATCTGCCTATCTGCAGATTACACATACAACATCACTTTTTAGAATTCTTGTCATTAAAGCATCTATGGAGGGACTAAAAAGAATCATACCCCCAAGGGCACCACCAGTACCTTCGTGGAACCTTAATATTGTATTAACACGACTCATGGGCCCACCATTCGAACCCATGCATTCTTGTCAAATGCAATATCTGACTTGGAAAGTAGCCTTTCTAATAGCTATCACATCGCTTAGAGTAAGTGAAATACAAGCATTTACTATTAAAGAACCCGTTATACAAATACATAAACATAAAGTGGTTCTCCGTACCAATCCAAAATTCTTACCAAATGTCATATCACCATTCCACCTAAACTAAACTGTGGAACTCCCAGTCTTCTTTCCGCAACCAGACTCAGTAGCTGAAAGGGCCTTGCATACATTAGACATAAAACGGGCACTAATGTATTACATTGACAGAACAAAACAGTTTCGTAAAACAAAACAATTGTTTGTAGCTTTCCAAAAACCTCAAGCAGGTAATCCTATATCCAAACAAGGTATTGCCAGATGGATAGTTAAATGTATTCAAACTTGCTATATTAAAGCAAAAAGAGAATTACCTATTACACCAAGAGCACATTCCACTAGAAAGAAAGTCGCAAGTTCGACGCAGCGGGGAAAAGGGCCGCGGTACAAGCAGCCAGCCAATGGCGCATTGCAAATTCACAGGCCTTGCTGGCTAGATAGGATAGAGCTCATTGGGACGAAATGCAACATTTCATAGAACATCTACCCAAAGAGTTCCAAAAGAGGGCACAACAAGTGGTGGAAGAAGGCCAAAGTATCTCTAACAACCAGATACGGTCGGCAATGGATGCAGCAGACACAGCTGCTAGGACTGTAAATACAGCGGTCACCATACGGAGACACGCATGGCAACGCACCTCAGGATTCAAGCCGGAAATTCAACCAGCGGTGTTGAATATGCCTTTGAACGGACAGCAGTTGTTTGGGGCGGAGGTGGACACTGCTATCGAGAAACTTAAAAAGGACACAGATACGTCCAAAGCCATGGGCGCACTCTACTCCCCACAGAGCAGAGGCACATTTCGGAAAACACAGTTTAGAGGGGGGTTTCGAGGACAAAACACAGAACCCTCAACCTCACAAACAAGACCCACATACCAGAGCCAGTATCAGAGGGGCAGTTTTCGGGGACAATACAGAGGGGGACAGTTCCCTAAAACTAGAGGGAAGTTCCAAAGTCCCAAAACACTGCAAAATAAACAGTGACTTCAGTGTCACAAATCCCCAACACATAACACCAGTGGAGGGGAGACTAACAAATTTTTACCAAAACTGGGAGGAGATAACAACAGACACGTGGGTCCTAGCCATTATCCAACATGGTTATTGCATAGAATTCCTACAATTCCCTCCAAATGTCCCACCGAAAACACACAACATGTCCAAACAACACATGGATCTATTACAACTGGAGGTCCAAGCGTTGTTACAAAAAGATGCAATAGAACTAGTACCAATTCATCAGAAAGGAACGGGGGTTTACTCTCTATACTTTCTCATACCCAAAAAAGACAAAACTCTAAGACCCATCCTAGATCTCAGAACATTAAACATTTACATCAAATCAGATCACTTTCACGTGGTGACACTGCAAGACGTGATCCCATTGCTCAAACAACAAGACTACATGACAACACTAGACCTCAAGGATGCGTATTTCCATATACCCATACATCCTTCCCTCAGAAAGTCCTTAAGGTTTGTAATCCAAGGAGTACATTACTAGTTCAAAGTGTTGCCATTCGGAATAACAACAGCGCCAAGAGTTTTTACAAAATGCCTTGCCGTAGTGGCAGCCCATATCAGAAGGCACCAAATACATGTGTTCCTGTACCTAGACAATTGGTTAATCAAAACCAATACGCAAGAACAGTGTTCACAACACACAAAGTATGTAATAGAAACCCTTCACAAGCTAGGGTTCTCACTCAACTACAACAAATCACACCTACAGCCGTGTCAAATACAACCGTACTTAGGAGCAACAATCAACACAAAAAAAGGGATTGCCACTGCAAGTCCACAAAGGGTACCGGAATTCCAAAACGTAATACAGGCCATGCACCCAAACCAAAGATTCCAGGTAAAATTTGTAATGAAACTACTAGGCATGATGTCCTCATGCATAGCCATTGTCCCAAACGCAAGATTACACATGCGGCTCTTACAACAGTGCCTAGCATCACAATGGTCACAAGCACAGGGTCAACTTCAAGATCTAGTGTTGGTAGACCGCCAAACATACACCTCGCTTCAATGGTGGGATACTATAAATTTAAACAAAGGGCGGCCTTTCCAAGACCCAGTGCCTCAATACGTAATCACAACGGATGCTTCCATGGTAGGGTGGGGAGCACACCTCAACCAACACAGCATCCAAGGACAATGGGACACTCAGCAGAGACAGCTTCACATAAATCACTTAGAACTACTAGCAGTATTTCTAGCGTTAAAAGCATTTCAACCAATAATAACCCACAAACACATTCTTGTCAAAACAGACAACATGACAACAATGTATTATCTAAACAAACAGGGAGGGACACACTTGACACATTTGTGACTCTTATCTCAAAAGATATGGCATTGGGCGATTCACAACCACATTCGCCTCATAGCGCAGTTCATACCAGGAATTCAAAATCGGTTAGCCGACAATCTCTCTCGGGATCACCAACAGATCCACGAATGGGAAATTCATCCCCAAATACTAAAAACTTACTTCCAAAGATGGGGAACACCGCAAATAGACCTATTTGCAACAAAAGAAAACGCAAAATGCCAAAACTTCGTATCCAGGTACCCACAGGCTCACTCTCAAGGCAATGCGTTATGGATGAGTTGGTCAGGGATATTTGCATACGCTTTTCCCCCTCTCCCACTCCTTCCGTATCTAGTAAACAAATTGAGTCAAAACAAACTCAAACTCATACTGATAGCACCAACTTGGGCACAACAACCTTGGTACACAACGCTACTAGACCTCTCAGTAGTGCCTCATATCGAACTGCCAAACAGACCAGATCTGTTAACTCAACACAAACAACAGATCAGACACCCAAATCCAGCGTCGCTCAAGCTAGCAATTTGGCTCCTGAAATCTTAGAATTCGGACACCTAGACCTTACACAAGAATGCATGGAGGTCATAAAGCAAGCTAGGAAACCAACCACAAGACATTGCTACGCAAATAAGTGGAAAAGATTTGTTTATTACTGCCATAATAATCAAATTCAACCATTACACGCATCTGCTAAAAACATCGTAAGCTACCTACTACACTTGCAAAAGTCCAAGTTAGCTTTTTCATCCATTAAAATACATCTGACTGCAATTTCGGCTTATCTGCAAATTACGCACTCAACGTCATTATTCAGAATCCCAGTCATAAAAGCATTTATGGAGGGTCTGAAAAGGATTATCCCACCAAGAACACCCCCAGTTCCTTCGTGGAACCTCAACATCGTATTAACACGACTCATGGGTCCACCATTTGAACCCATGCACTCATGTGAGATACAGTACTTAACATGGAAAGTAGCCTTTCTAATAGCTATCACATCTCTCAGAAGAGTAAGTGAAATACAATCCTTTACCATACAAGAACCCTTTATACAAATACACAAACATAAAGTAGTTCTACGCACAAATCCCAAATTCTTACCTAAAGTCATATCACCGTTCCACTTAAATCAAACAGTGGAACTCCCAGTCTTCTTTCCAGAACCAGATTCTGTAGCTGAGAGAGCATTACATACATTAGACATCGAAAGGGCAATAATGTACTACATTGATAGAACCAAACAAATTCGGAAAACAAAACAATTGTTTGTTGCTTTCCAGAAACCTCATACAGGGAATCCAATATCCAAACAAGGCATTGCCAGATGGATAGTTAAATGTATTCAAACCTGTTATATAAAAGCAAAAAGAGAACTGCCTATTACACCAAAGGCACACTTCACTAGAAAGAAAGGTGCTACCATGGCCTTTCTAGGAAACATACCAATGACTGAAATCTGTAAGGCAGCCACATGGTCTACGCCGCATACATTTACCAAGCTTTACTGCGTGGATGTGTTAACAACACAGCAAGCCACAGTAGGACAAGCAGTATTACGGACATTATTTCAAACAACTTCAACTCCTACAGGCTGAACCACCGCTTTTGGGGAGATAACTGCTTACCAGTCTATGCACAGCATGTGTATCTGCAGCTACACACGCCATTGAACGGAAAATGTCACTTATCCAGTGTACATCTGTTCGTGGCATGAGACATTGCAGATTCACATGCACCCTCCCACCTCCCCGGGAGCCTGTAGCAGTTTTTAAGTTGACAAAAAATTAAACTTGTACATTTGTAAATTTGTAAATGTATCACTTTTAGCCACATTATGTACATACATACTTACTCCATTGCATGGGCACTATTACTACATACACGACTCCTACCTCACCCTCTGCGGGGAAAAAATCTAAGATGGAGTCGACGCCCATGCGCAATGGAGCCGAAAGGGGAGGAGTCCCTCTATCTCGTGACTCGAAAAGACTTCTTCGAAGAAAAACAACTTGTAACACTCCGAGCCCAACACTAGATGGCGGGATGTGCACAGCATGTGAATCTGCAGCATCTCATGCCACGAACAGATGTACACTGGGTAAGTGACATTTTCCATATATATATATATATATATATATATATATATATATATATTCTAAATCTTTATTAGTTGTTTAGAATTATATAAATGTCAGTTTTAAACAACCTATATATATATTCTAAACAACTAATAAACCATTAAAAAAAAAAAAAAAAAAATTCTTTGTTCAGGCAATTGTTATACAGGCAAAATAGTTGTTTAGACACTAGTTGTTCAGTACCTCGTTGTTGAGACTTTTTAGTTGTTTAGCAGCAGTGATTTAGGCAAGTAGTTGTTTAGGAACTAGTTGTTCCATCACATTCATTTTCTTTAGTTAGTCTAGCCCTTAAATCTATTATACTTGCCTGTATTGGAATATGACAAGAAATATCTCATGTGGCAGTCCTAGACAACTTCAGGTCCTCAGTGGCCCAAGAGATACATGATGGTCAGTATGCAGCCTAGTATGTGCACCAAGCTAGACTAAACACTAAAGACATTATCAGCTGAGCTATTGACAGCAGTGACTTACTGAGAAGACATGCCTTGTAGGTGTGTCCTTTGATGGATCCTTGCTCTTTGGAGAAAAGGCTGTTGTGACACTGGAATGATTCAAGAACAGTTGTGCTGCTGCAAGATCTCTAGGGTTACTGACACCAGTTAAACAATATCCTCCTCAAACCTGAAAATTCTAATTATGTTCCAGGGGGCTGGTTCTGAAATCATGAGTCCTCCCAACTTGTATTACAGCAACAACACAAGCTTTTCAAGGCTGTGGACATGGCACCAGTAGATTGCATTAAAATCATCAGCAACAGCAGCAATCCTCCAATTCCTGCCCTACTGCAGTGGACACCAGCCCATTTCAGTTTACCCTCTTAAGCTCTTGGCTCATAGGCAGAATACAGGACTTCTTCCCTGGCTGGAGGTCAATCACATTGAACAGATGTTACAAACTGCACAAAGGCACTGTGCCCTATCCTCGTCACCTCCCCATCTTGCCTCTCTTGCACACTGGAGGGACTTTCGGAGGAGCGCTTTACAATTGTAATGCAAGAAGTCAACCTCCTGTTGTCTAAGGGTGTCACAGAGAGGGCACTGAACTCTGAGAAGGAGGAAGGATACTGCTTGCATTACTTCAGCTCTCTGAAGAGGGATGGAGGCCTCTAGCTCATTTGGTACCTCTTTCCACTGAACATTTTTTTTTGCGGACGGACAGATTCAAAATGTTCACTCTGATACACATCCTGTCAGTTCTGACGCAGGAGTCTGGATGGCATCCTTATACTTGCAGGAGGTTAGAAGTTCTTAAACTGCTGGTGAATGTGGACTCATCTCAGTCGTAGACTACTTCCGAAGGACAGCCAAACTCCTGACTTAATTGGGTATTCCTGTCAATGAGCATTAAATTAATCGGGCAGTTCAGGAAATGGTGGCATACAGAATAGTCAGGATATGACCCTGATGTTCAGGGTCGGACATCTGTTTTAGTGAAGATGGCTCTGAGGCTTGGCCTCCTGTATTCTCCTCATCCTGATTACCCGTTGGCACTTGCGGGCCCTGCAGTGGACCCTCCAGTCCAATGGTTCCTGTATCAAGTCTTCCTCACCAACTCCATTCATACCTCAAGGGAGACTGGTCAGGATCTTCAGTCACTAACCTGACCTACTGCAGGCTACTCTCCCTTCCACACCTATAGCTCACAGTAGTGACACATGACGCTGCTGGGTTAGGGGTGTGGGACATCCGGGAGAGGTGGAAGGATAGGCCTCTGGTCTCCAGTGGATAGCCTACATCGCATGGACCTACTGGAGTGATCCATTTGACCTTAAAGGCCTTCCTGCCACCCATTTAAGGAAGACTGGTGCAGTTCTTCCTGCCATATGGTACTGCAACAAGCAGAGTGGTGTTCAGTCATTTGTGCTAGGATGCTAGGTGCCACTGGAAGTGGCTGGAACACTAGAACATCATCCTGTTCGCCAACCACCTGGCTGGGTCTCTGAATGCCATAGAGGACTAACTGAACATGTGTTTTCTTGCAGATCACTAGTGGAGTCCCCATCATGAGGTGGTGTAGGACACCTATAAACAATTTAGCATGCTGGCATTCCACCAAGGTACATGTTAAGAGAAGCATTCCAGGTGGGTTGAAGTAAATGACTTCTGCAGGCATTCCCAAAGAATGTTTCTTCTGCCTTGTGTTCTGAAGATCAGGAGAGACTACGCTTGAGACATCTTGATTGCCCCAGACTGCACAAGTAAAGCGTGGTACGCAGAGCTGAAGAGCTTGAGCATTTAATGTCTGGTTAGGACCTCTTGTCTCTGCAGCAAGACAGAGCTCTGCATCTGATTCCCCACAGCTTAAGTCAACATGCATGGTGATTGAATGGTGGCAGTTGAATGTGTTAGTTGTGAAATGAGGCGGTGGATGTTTTCCTTGCTACCAGACTCCCTTTCATGAAGTCCATCTATGCTGGGACAAATTTGTTGCCTGGTGTAGTGCCTGAGACACTGAAGCTTTGCAGGCCAATCTTTCCAATGTTTATTTTTTTATTTTTTTTAGTTTTGTTCTCCCCTCAGCCCAGCGGGGTAACGTAGTGGGCACTGAGACACATTACTTATTGGCCCTTTTAGTATTTGTGTTTACTGGACCAACTGTCCTTGTTCAGGGCTCCACACATGATGCATTTCATTAACAGTTTGACATGTTTCCTGCCAAACCAAATGTCAAGCCTACTTCACTGATAAGAGGGGGGCTTGTTCTTGATGTCTGCAAGGCTGCAACTTGGGTGTGGGTACGTACATTTGTGAAGCACTACTGCTTTGACAGCCGGGTACGATGAGACTATCACTTTGCTCAGTCTATCCTACTAGACATTTTGATCTCGAGTCCCCTTTGCAAACACTTGCACCTGTGTGTGGTAGTACTTTGGTATCCATTTTAAAGGTGAAGAAACTGAGATTAGAAGTATCCATCAAAAGAATAGTCTACTTACCTTCGGTAGTGCTTTTTCTAGTAGGTGTTCTTGTCTAACCACAGATTCCCTACTGCCCTCCCACCTTCGTTTTCTGAGGAGTGACCTCTTGAATGTCTAAAAAAAGAAAGAAAACACCAATTTCAAGATCAGCACTCTGCCTCCGATGATTGTTTTATGCTCTACATCTGAGGGTGAGGAAAAGGAGTCAAACATCTTGTTTGCTACAAATCCTGCACAGAGCTGCACCACATCACCTGCTTGTGCAGAAGCGTACTACTGTTAAAATTCTCTAAGTCCAGTCTGGCTCCTGGGGATATTCTAAAGTTGAGGAAACTGCTATTAGATGGAGTACCACAAGAAAGATAGTTACTGAAGGTAAGTAACTTGTTTTTTACACCAGTGAACAAATTGCATCAATTGTCCTAATTAACAATGCCATGTTGCTGGTTTCTTTGCCTACCTGATCACTTTAACACATTGATGTGATATTTACATGTTGGAATGTTAAGATGTCTGGTGCTGTGGTGTCAAGTTCAAAGTATTGGACTCTGGGTGACAATTGGCAGGGGATGTAGGAAGTACCATTGGAATTTCCTTGTGTGGGAAGAGAAAAAGTATAGTTAAATTTGCAAATATTTTGTTTATTGTGTATATATTTGTAGGAGATGAGAGCAGGATGGTTGCCCAGGAACAACATATCCAAGTAGCTCTGCTGTAGAGATGTCTCTGATGCTGTCCTGGGCCATGTATCAGTGTCCAAAATTGCTGAGAACAAAGGGAATGGGTGAGAGTCAAGTGGCCTGATGCCGTGGTAGCGTAGCAGAACTTACTGTAGAAAGCAGAGACGTTTTGGGACACCACAGTCAAAGTTTGGGGCCTAGAGATGCAAAGGTTTGAGGCCACTGAAGTGAATCAACTGGGGCACCAAGAGCAGCAGCCTGAGCAGTGTGCTTGATTAGCCAGTGGCTCAGAGTGTCTGCAGTGCACCTGGTGGAAGCTTGACATAGGTGTCGCAGTTGTGGGCACTTTGTGTAAAGGCATGCAGGGGCCCAAAAGTGCAAGGATAGTTTATTTCCTTTCTGGAGAGGCTGATGTTTCCATGAGTGACAAAACTGTCAGCCATATTGTAGGGGAGTGGTTATACCTGATGGGACTAGTATGTTTTTTTTTTTTTTACCATCCTGGCTTAACACAAATCCTCAAGGACCCACACGTACAGTAGGACATACCAAGGACATAATTTTCACCTTCCTAACACACAAGCATTTGCAATGCAATGGGTCTCACGTTTGATCGAGTTAGAACTATTAGCATTGTAAATTCCTAACTGGACTTTTCTTGCCACATAAATTGAAAATGAAAAGTAAAACAGTTGACAGAATCAAGTCAGTTCAGTTCAAAGCACCCCAGTCACCATGAGTGTGAGCGCAAGAGTTATTGGCTCCTTGCGTGAATGTCTAGAACGGATCACGGCTGGGATGAAAGGCATACCAAAACTGGAGGAGGGGCCATCACACTCTGTAATAGGAGGAAGCCTGATGTAGTGTGATGGCCAACAAAAATGTTCACTTAGTGAAATCGCCTTGGAGAGAACTGGTACACAAAGGAGGAACATTTCACAAAACGCACCAATAAAAATGAAGCATTTAAGACAAGCACAACAAAGAATGAATATCAAGAGTGGGTGTGGTTAAAAGCCCACAGAGATTACAACAGGCCTGAGCGATTGCGTGCTGGACGCTAAAAAAACTACCCTATAATATGGAGCCATCACCACACCATCACTCCCAAATTTCACCTGCCTGCCAAAAGAAACATCAGCAGA
The DNA here is from genome assembly GCF_031143425.1 of Pleurodeles waltl. Taxonomy (NCBI): domain Eukaryota; kingdom Metazoa; phylum Chordata; class Amphibia; order Caudata; family Salamandridae; genus Pleurodeles; species Pleurodeles waltl. The sequence goes on from NC_090440.1 coordinate 980,951,747, forward strand.
CCTGACCAGGAGCAATAGACAATGGAATAAATAACTCCTCACAGAAATGGATTTACACTTAAAGGCAACCTCCCCCCCCCCTTGTAATCTCACCAACCCAAACTAACAGATTTTTTAGTTGGCTTACTTATGGCTTCAACAAACCGATGATATTGAAGATATCCACTGGAACCTAAGAGACAGTACAAGGATCACCTGTATAGATAAATGAAAAAATGAAAATATAACTTGCCACTTTACAATGCAAATGGAAAAAAAGCTGTAGGAAGTTGGCTCTGTATGCACTATTTCAAAGTAAGGAATAGTATGCACAGAGTCTAAGGGTTCCCCTTAGAGGTAAGATAGTGGCAAAAAGAGATAATACTAATGCTCTATTTTGTGGTAGTGTGGTCGAGCAGTAGGCTTATCAAAGGAGTAGTGTTAAGCATTTGTTGTACATACACACAGGCAATAAATGAGGAACACACACTCAAAGACAATTCCAGGCCAATAGGTTTTTGTATAGAAAAATATCTTTTCTTAGTTTATTTTAAGAACCACAGGTTCAAATTCTACATGTAATATCTCATTTGAAAGGTATTGCAGGTAAGTACTTTAGGAACTTTGAATAATCACAATAGCATATATACATTTTACATAAAACACATATAGCTATTTTAAAAGTGGCCACTGCAATTTTCAACAGTTCCTGGGGGAGGTAAGTTATTGTTAGTTCTTGCAGGTAAGTAAACCACCTATGGGGTTCAAATTGGGGTCCAAGGTAGCCCACCGTTGGGGGTTCAGAGCAACCCCAAAGTCACCACACCAGCAGCTCAGGGTCGGTCAGGTGCAGAGGTCAAAGAGGTGCCCAAAACACACAGGCTTCAATGGAGAAGGGGGTGCCCCAGTTCCAGTCTGCCAGCAGGTAAGTACCCGCGTCTTCGGAGAGCAGACCAGGGGGGTTTTGTAAGGCACCGGGGGGGGGGGGAAACAAGTCAGCACAAAAAAGTACACCCTCAGCAGCACGGGGGCGGCCGGGTGCAATGTGCAAACATGCGTCGGGTTTTCAATAGGTTTCAATGAGAGACCAAGGGGTCTCTTCAGCGATGCAGGCAGGCAAGGGGGGGGGCTCCTCGGGATAGCCACCACCTGGGCAAGGGAGAGGGCCTCCTGGGGGTCACTCCTGCACTGGAGTTCCGATCCTTCAGGTCCTGGGGGCTGCGGGTGCAGGGTCTTTTCCAGGCGTCGGGATCTTAGATTCAGACAGTCGCGGTCAGGGGGAGCCTCGGGATTCCCTCTGCAGGCGTCGCTGTGGGGGATCAGGGGGGACAACTTTGGTTAGTCACAGTCTCGGAGTCGCCGGTGGGGGGTCCTCCCTGTAGCGTTGTTTCTCCACCAGTCCAGTCGAGTCGGGGTCGCCGGGTGCAGTGTTGCAAGTCTCACGCTTCTTGTGGGGATTGCAGGGGTCTTTAAATCTGCTCCTCTGGAAACAAAGTTGCAGTCTTTGTTGAACAGGGCCGCTGTTCTCGGGAGTTTCTTGGTCTTTTGGAAGCAGGGCAGTCCTCTGAGGATTCAGAGGTCGCTGGTCCTGGGGAAAGCGTCGCTGGAGCAGTTTTCTTCTGAAGGAGGGAGACAGGCCGGTAGGGCTGGGGCCAAAGCAGTTGGTGTCTCCGTCTTCTCTGCAGGGGTTTTTCAGCTCAGCAGTCCTCTTCTTCGTAAGTTGCAGGAATCTGATTTCCTAGGTTCTGGGGAGCCCCTAAATACTGAATTTAGGGGTGTGTTTAGGTCTGGGAGGGCAGTAGCCAATGGCTACTGTCCTTGAGGGTGGGTACACCCTCTTTGTGCCTCCTCCCTGAGGGGAGGGGGGCTCATCCCTATTCCTATTGGGGGAATCCTCCTTCTACAAGATGGAGGATTTCTAAAAGTCAGAGTCACCTCAGCTCTGGACACCTTAGGGGCTGTCCTGACTGGCCAGTGACTCCTCCTTGTTTTTCTCATCATCTCTCCTGGACTTGCCGCCAAAAGTGGGGGCTGTGTCCAGGGGGCGGGCATCTCCACTAGCTGGAGTTCCCTGGGGCATTGTAACACGAAGCCTGAGCCTTTGAAGCTCACTGCTAGGTGTTACAGTTCCTGCAGGGGGGAGGTGTGAAGCATCTCCACCCAGAGCAGGCTTTTGTTTCTGTCCCCAGAGAGCACAAAGGCCCTCACCACATGGGGGTCAGAAACTCGTCTCTCAGCAGCAGGCTGGCACAGACCAGTCAGTCCTGCACTGAACAATTGGGTAAAATACAGGGGGCATCTCTAAGATTCCCTCTGTGTGCATTTTTTAATAAATCCAACACTGGCATCAGTGTGGGTTTATTATTCTGAGAAGTTTGATACTAAACTTCCCAGTATTCAGTGTAGCCATTATGGAGCAGAGGAGTTCGTTTTTGACAGACTACCAGACCATATACTCTTATGGCTACCCTGCACTTACAATGTCTAAGGTTTTGCTTAGACACTGTAGGGGCATAGTGCTCATGCACCTATGCCCTCACCTGTGGTATAGTGCACCCTGCCTTAGGGCTGTAAGGCCTGCTAGAGGGGTGACTTACCTATGCCACAGGCAGTATGAGGTTGGCATGGCACCCTGAGGGGAGTGCCATGTCGACTTAGTCATTTTCTCCCCACCAGCACACACAAGCTGGCAAGCAGTGTGTCTGTGCTGAGTGAGGGGTCCCTAGGGTGGCATAAGACATGCTGCAGCCCATAGAGACCTTCCCTGGCATCAGGGCCCTTGGTACCAGTGGTACCAGTTACAAGGGACTTATCTGGGTGCCAGGGTTGTGCCAATTGTGGAGACAATGGTACAGTTTAGGTGAAAGAACACTGGTGCTGGGGCCTGGTTAGCAGGGTCCCAGCACACTTCTCAGTCAAGTCAGCATCAGTATCAGGCAAAAAGTGGGGGGTAACTGCAACAGGGAGCCATTTCTTTACAAAAGCAAATAGGAATTATAAAATCATTCTACAACACAAAAGCAGAATGGCATAATCAAAAGCCTGTGACTCAATCACTAACGACCTTCCGCGAAACAAGGACATTGGAAAACTACCTCAGGTAAAACAACAAATATTCAATGCAGTGCACAAGACTAACTGAACGCAAGTCATCAACAACCTATCCTTAACTTCCTCCTAAGATAAAACACCAAATTTGAACCATTTGACTAGATCACACGCAGATTCCAATTCAGCAAAGACTTTGAACAGCATTCTCTAGGTACATGCTGGATCCATGGCAAGGGACGTTCTGAACAATTCCGTAGATATGGGATTGTTCTCACCGGCCATTTTTCATCAGACCACTCTTCAAGAAAAAGTACTTTGTCCCATCCAGTTGTGCCAGCTACAAATCTCCAAGTGCCCAGGGAAAACTGACTGAGAAGGCAGTTGTCTCCTAGATCTTAGACTTTCTTCAGACCAACTCTGAGGGAAGCGGTTTATTGTAGGTTGTGATTGTGCAAACTCACAGGATAAAAAAAAAACTCACAATTCTGTACTGGGTTCAGTCAGGTTTTTTGGATAAATTTATAAATGAACTGTGGGTAGTTATGGCACTTAACAGTCGAGCATTATCAGAGAAACAAATGTAAGCCATTAAGAAGTGGCAAACGAGTGGAATAAGAAAAAAGCACAACACAAAAATCCAAAACCAGTTTATAAAAATAGGTTTACTTTTATCTTTAAATAGACCTCTTAATGACAAAAGTCCTCCTAAGGGTTCCAGAGGTATGAATTTTTCTAGAAATGATAAATTACTGCTATTCTTTCAAATGCAATAAATCATGGAAGTGGACAACAATAACAGTAAACTTAACTTTTTATAAAGTTTCAAATTAGTGTGCTGGCAGGCTTAGTGATGTCGGCTCCAGTAGAAAGCAGGTCACAGGGACCAATAAGGTCCAGGTACACCGTTACCTGACATAACCTGGAACTTGACTGGAGACTGCTTGGACTATGTGTAAACTGCCACACACTAGTGTCCCTGAGGCTTGGGATGTAGGTTGCTGAAGATGCTAAGCTGGTGACAGTTTTCCTCAGGCTACCCCTTGGTCCACAAACACAGTAGCGCGACTCTGGCCACAGAGGTTGATGTCCTTTGAAGTCCAGCCGAAAACCAGTTGCCCCTGGTATCATGTTGCAATGAAAGCAATGGTTCCATTTAACTAGTGGTAGCTTCCTTGCTGGGCGAACTGCACTCTGACTCCCTTGTCCAGCAAACTCTGGTTCAACCTTTGAGGGATGGGGCTCTGTATCCCTGGTTGCCCTTAAATGGTCAGTGGCAACCAGGTTTTCTCAACTACCAACTTACCAATGCAGGCATCTTCAGCGTCCCTGTAGCTGTCACAGAAAGTCAGCCAACTGACTCTTGGAGTCAATTGGGGCTAAAGGGCAACTTTTCACAGTCCTTTCTTTGCTAGCCAAAGGATTAGCATGTGCAGACCAGTGTTTGGTGCAACCTCTCTTTGCCAGGTCAAGGGAACAGCATGGCTCTCCTCCTTTGGTCCTTTTGCTGAGGTCTTGGTGCTAGACTTGCCACTTTTATCCCCACAACAAGCTCAAGGGGATTGGGCGGCTAGCTAGCCAGTTGGGAAACAAGGTCCCTCCCGCCTGATGAAAACATCCTGTAAAGTGGGACATTTAACTATCCCATGGTGCACTATCCCGCCGACTCCCAACATGGCAGAAGTCTTGTCTTCCTGTGCAGATCTTCCTAGCCCATCCCAGAGGTTTGGCTACCTGGGACTACAACTTCTTGAAAAAATGGTTTACCAACCACTTCTCCCTTGCTGTCCACGATGCTAGCCTGTCTGCAAAAACATAAGAGCACCCCTTCTCCTGTCTGATTACCATTTTCCCTAAAAATGCGGCTTCCACTTTGAAGCTTGCCTTTTGGGCTTGCATCCCGTTTGGCCTTCTTGCCAGGAGGCAGTCTCACCATCTGCATTGGCATGTCCTTTGTTTTTCTTTCTGAGAGCCATTCACACCGCTCCAGGATGGCAAAAGGCGGTCTTGAAGACAGCAGCTTGTGTGCCACCGTAAATGGTCACTGGAAAACAAGGCAACAGAGTGGCAATTTTCTAAAGTTGTCCTTTGCGCAAAGGTTACATTAAATTCGCCTTGAGCAACAATTGTTTTGATACCTTGGAGTACCATATTTGGTAGTCCCACCCAGAGGTTAGCTCTACTGAAGTGTCGGGCGTGTATCCCTGGACTCGTCAATAGAGCTAATAGTCGTTCTTACAGTAAAAACAACAATGTGCGGTTTTTACTGTCAGACATGTAAAGACACATCCTACTGTTAAATATACAGCACCCTGCATTGGACCTGCTTTAATGGTGACTTTTATATTATAAAAAGGAAGGTGTGGGCTTTTTCATTACTGGCAAACTCGAGTTAGCAGTTTGAAACTGCTTTACCAGTCTGCAGTTAAGTATGCAAAAAAGTGACGGCTGGATTGCTTGAATTAATCTCAGCCACTGGTAATTACTCGGGCCGCATACCAGTTCATCGTTATGTTGTACATCATGCCAGTTTGGACCCAGCCGTGGGCAAATCGATATTGACCCTGCTCCAGAGCAAACAATCCAGCCGAGCTGCTAGACCTGGTTCTCCCTGAACCAGAGCAACACAGGACTGGTGAAATTAAATCAAGCTTTCCATCTATCACTATTAGTATGTCGCCCTAAGTGTGACTGGTATTCCCTTATGTGGGTCCTGTGCATTGCCACTGGGACCAACCTGTACCTGACTGATGAGCCCCAACTAGGGTGAAAAGGGTCCTAAGTTGCTTGTGTTCCGGTTCAGTGTGGAAGTGGCCTTGCAGTTTGGGCTGGATCGTACCCATTGGAGCAGGGTCAAGAATGATTTGTAGACGATGGACTGGGGTGAATTCAAGCATTCCATCCATTACTTTTTTGTTTACTTTACTTCCAATCTGTGGTGGCAGGCTAGAGACATGCTTTACTTTGTCACTTTCATGCTGCAGTCCACAAGGGACACTGAACTTATAGGCTCTGGGTACTGCTGGTAACATACTAGGGACTTATAAGTTAACTTATAACAATTGGATATTAGCCAATTAAATATGTACTTATAATGCTTAGAGCACATGCACTGAGGCTGGTCAGCAGGGCCCATGGCGTTATGGCATAATAAATACTCAAAGTGGGGCAAAAACTGTGGTTGAACATGCAGTAAGTAATTTCCTCACACCAACATTTTCAGTCCTGCCCAGACAGAGGCACAAAGTCAAAATTAATAACCATCTAGAGTGACCTTAAATTAACAGTGAACGAAAATGGAGTGGCAGCGTTTCTTCTCTTGGATCTGTCAGCAGCCTTTGACACTGTTCACCATCAGATTTGATTATTGAAAGTGGCAAATCTATGATTAGAACGAAATGCTCTAAAAAATTTCTTTTTTCCTGTGAGACCAACAAAACCTCACAACACCACTCTTCATCTCTGCTCCTCACACCCCCTAATTTCCACGCTCTACATGGTTGTTAGTACTCCACTCCTGTTCACGGTTTACTTCACCCCCTTACCGGGCCTGATCAGAGTGTTCAGCCTACCAAATTACAACTGTGCAGATTATCCTAAAACTGGAAATCCCTATCTACATAATCTTATGTAGACCTGCCAACAAGTGTCACTGATGAATGATCATGACCACCCATCATAAACTTAAACCTGCTGAAATTGGGGTCATGACTTGTTGAAAATGAATGCAATGCTCCCCCCCAGCCCCGAAAATGATATGTCCGAAAGAATTGGAGTCCCCACCAGCAAAAAGGGAAGAAACAAACCTTGAAGTGATCATGGAATCAAATCTATTGTTGACCCCACCTGTTAGTGAAATCCCAAGCAACACCTTCTACACAATGCTGACAATAATGCAGATCCTCCCTTACCTGGGTGCCATCAGAAACTACACGCCAATCTTGCCCTCATTAGTTACCTAAATGGAAAGTACTTAAATGCAGCCTGCTTGCTACCTTGAAAACGTCAAAGGTGCAAAAAAACTGCAGAGAGACTACCACCACACTTATTATAATCTATGTATGTCAGTCCTTCATCTGTTTGTGTTCTTTGTTCTTGAGGTAGTTTTCTTGAGTTTGTGAATAATCTTGTAGGGAAGAGTAACTTGGAAGTGTGATCTGCTGCAACGCCACTTTCAGAGTCTGGAAGAGCCTCACCCATACTCTTAAACCCTGCTCAATGCAAAAAGATGTTGCAAATCTTTACTTTTTCAGAAAGACCTGCGATTCTCTCAGACACACAAATTACTTCAATCTGGTCCTTGTTTTTAAGGCCAGAAAAGCACGAAAATGGTTATGAAATCACAAATTGGTGATTCCACAACAGCGTTTGATATATGGCTTCATGTTTAGGAGATTCAAAATTTTATTAAACTGTATCGTGCATTATTTCCCTTGAACATCTTCTGCATTCGCTTCACTCCCTTGACTCCCTTCATTCCCTTCACTCAGACTGGGATTTGAAGAACACGGTTTGTCTTCTGTGTTTAGTTTTCTTCTGAGCCTTGAAGCAGGGGTGCTCTGCCTGGCACCTCACATGAATCCTGTATTGAATTTTTGTCATTGTTGAAGATAGTTACTCGACACGTTTTAAGGGTGAAAGTATTTAGATTGCCAGTGTATTAGGTATGGAATTGTATGCCTTCCTTCCTCAAAATGTTAACTTAGTACACCTTTGACATTACAGATACGATCTAACCATTTGCACAATCCATTTAATAATTCAACCTGAATGCTTTTGTCCCTCTGTAAGCCATACAGGACAGTTAGTGGATTTTCTGATTAATACTTTTAATTACAAATCCTTCAGCTTTGAATCCTCCCAGGCACTACACTAGATCTGGAAGACTTTCTGCAGCAGCTCACATGCACTGTCACCATCTGACTGTGGCAAGTCAGTCCAGACTCCTGAATTGATCACACGGACCAGCTTATAGGCACCACCCCTGCGCACTGATGTTGGTTCATCTTTTTCTGTGCCTTTCAGTGCGGATCCAGAGCTCTGTTCCCAAACCTTTGTGATGTTTTACTGATTTGACAACATTCTTTTTTTAAACAGTATGCAGCGTTATGTCCCCTTAAAACTGCAGGGTTAAATTAAGCCTTGTATTTAGGAAACCGGTGTGGGTCATAGACCCGGATGGTGTCAGTCTTTTTATGCCATAGACCTAAGATAAATGCTCTTATGCAGCAGAAAGTCTTAAGGTAGTGTGAAGTCAACCTCTGCATTGCCGAGCACAAGAAATAGGCTGCTCCCGGTCTAAGTTTCGATCCTGTTCCTTATCACTGTTCTCGGGTAAGTCCAGTGTGAAGTCTGGACACAAGCAAAATAACTGGGGGTGAGTGAAAAGTTTCAGAACTCCGTCCATCATCCTTTTGTGTTGCTAAAGTTGCCCTAAGTGGGACGGGAATAGCCAGACGTTGGCCCTGTGCTCACTGTGCCACTGGATTCAAGCTAGCCTGGCAGATAAAGGGTGATATCTTGAAACTGGTCCCAGAGTGCTTATTTCCGGTCCAGAGTGGACCTGGTCTGTAGTTTGGGCTGGACTTTTCCCATGGGGAACAGGGTCAAGACTGATTTGCATATGGTTGGGTCCAAACTGGGGTGGCATGGTGAGCAAAAGAACAATGGATTATACCCAGATCTGTGACTGAGGGTGACTGTTTGAAATGTTTAAACACTCCGCCCACCATGTTTTTGTGTTGCACAAGCAAAATAATGCGAAATAGGATTCTTCCCTGTCCCTCTCTTCAACCAGCAGGGAAAGGTTGCAGAATAGCACTCTGACTCCCAACTTCGGTGTTGCCATCCAATTCGATTCCAAGATGGGATTCGGTATGTCCCGGCTTTCCTTGCCACTGAAGACTCCACAGAAGATTGAGGCTTCTTAGGAAGCTATGCTCTGTCACTTTATATGGTTCTGTGTCTTCCCAGTGTTGATGGCAATACCTGCTGAGAAGAGATTTAAAAGTTGGCGATACACCACTGCATAGCTGCTGCCCTCTCTGTTTTTCCTCCTACTGTTTCTAATCTATTGTCTTTATTTGGCAGTAGACCCATAGATGCTAGTAACATAGCTCTTTTCCTTGCAGTTAAAATGATTGGTCTGGTTCCACACGGGACTGTATCTATTTTGAACCTTAGATGTATGTATTGTATTTTTTCTACTGCTTATCAATAACTTTGGTTGATGCAGGTTTGTGAAAAATCTCTCTCCCCTATTGTAAAATACTAGGAAGCTCCATTCGATGCTGTTGATGCCCTTTTTGCCTCTGAGAGAAACATAGCTTGTTAAGCACTGTAGTTGTGTCAAAAACCCCATATAGACATTGCATGTTCATTCCTGTCCCCCATTGCTGCATAAAAAACTGTTGGTCAGGGTTGGCTACTGTAGTAATGACCCACCAGAACCTGGTCACCAGTGCTTTCACTAATACCTTGCTTCTAAGTTTAGTAACTAAATGGGGCTATATGAGCTGCACTTCTCTGATCCATCGGCAGGCATGCCTCACTCTGGGCCGTTTTGAATATGTCCAACATATGTTCTGCTGCTTTGTCAGCCATTAATTTGTACATTTCTACTGGTAGGCTATTAGGTCCCAACTCTTTCCCTGATTGCAGATCTCAGATGGCCCTAGCTTTCTCCTCTGTCAAGTCTTGCTCCAGAGTGGTCCTGTTCTCATCTGAAAGTGTTGGAAGTGTCCGGTCTTTGAGAACATCTGGGCAGTCCTCCCCAGACCAGGAAGTTGTGATGACTTATATCCCCTCATAGTATGTATTAACGGTTTCTGCTATTGCAGCACTGGTCATCTGAAACATTCCCATACTGTGGCTGAGCTCAGAAACCCAATTTAGTCTCCTGTCCCCTTTGTCTAACATGCCAGCAGTTTGTTTGCCTTGCCCCATATCTCGTACTGACGGTGCTAACTTGCCAATGCATGTCCTATCCTCCTCCAGATCTCATAGCTCATGTTGCTTACGTCTTAGTTGGTGGTGCAGTTGGAGGCTACTGTCTCCCCCCTCCAGGGTCAGGCTTTCTAAAGAGCCAATCTTACTCTAGTGCCTCACATCTTATTTTCAGGTCTTTTTTCTTGCCTCAAATAAGAGCTTGACCATGACTGAACGTGAATAACCGCCTTGAAGTCTCCAAAAGTTCACTAGCTGAATCAACGGTGCCCATGTTTTCCTGGAAGAATTGGAAGTATTTGTCAGTCCACTCCCTTAATTTGTCCCTGAGGGTTCTGTCTTTTTAGTGCCATGGGTCTATTCTAGGAGCCTATACAGTATCCCTAGCTGGACCCCGAAGTGACACCGCCAACGGGGAGTGGTCAGATAGGCTGCAAGGTTTATGTACCACCTCCCTAAACCTGCCTGTGTGCAGGTGTTGAGTGAAAATGTAATTGAGTTGGGAATAGTTCCCATGCGCTGCCCACAGGTGAACTGCCTTGTCTGCGAGTATTGTTCATGCCACAATTCTTGACTCGCCCACTGTAGACGAGCAGGCCTTCCTGTCCATCATGGGGTCTACCACGGCATTCATGTCCCTACCCTTAGTATAAATATCCCCTGGTGGCATCTCTAGCAGCGCAGCACCAAGCACAGGGAGTATCTTTGCATGGAACCTTAGTGACGTGTACAGAATAAATGTTAAGGGTATGACCCTCCCAGTGCCTGAACTGTGCCACAAACCTACCAAGTGGGTTACTCCAGGCTCTACAGGTAATAAAGGGTATTGATTTTTTTTAACTAGGATGCCTGTCCCTCTAGAGTCTGATGTATAGCCCACATGGGCCAAGAGAGTACCCAGACCTGTCCAGCGATTTGATTTGATTGTCCTTATGATGGATCTCTAGTAAGAGAACTAGATCTAGAGAATATCTCCGAAGATACCGAAGCACTATATTGTGCTTGATTTTTCTGCCCAGACCATTAACGTTCTGTGTCAGGGCTTTCAAAGTCAGTTGTGTGGAAGCTCCCATTGAGTGACATGTCATTTGAGGGTTCATCTATGCGACCAGTTGGTCCCCAGACCTGTCCCCTCTTGCTCCTGAGTGTCTCTTGATTCAATCCATATCTATATAATCCTACTGAGCTAAAACAGTTAGTATAATTTGACATAACTTTAGAACAGTAAAAATGCTAACAGTAAATATTCATTACCCAAAATTGCCCCCCGCTACCCAGCACTGCAGGCTCAAAATTGACCACCTCCCCAATATGCAGAGTGCCTGTCACCCGAACTGTGTTTTGTAAAATGTCGGTGTTGGCAGGTACCGCCTCGACAGAACGGACAAGTATACACATTAGATCGGACCCCTTTACCATAATATAACATACCTGTGCATTGTCAACCATCATAACTGATCTCACCCCTCCCTCCCCAAATAAGTACACTCCTCCCCGATCACATTAGGCCGACCCAGCCCTAGGTTGTCATACTTATGGGCAGTAGTGTCAACACAACTTATTGTAACCTCTGAGTAAGCGGCAGGTCCCCGTCTTGGCTGTCCCCCACAGATGGCACAATCTTAATCGGGTTGTCTGCTGATGCACCCCTTCTTTGTCTCTTGCTGATTCCGTTGGTGTGAGGTACACAAACCCTCCAACTAGTCCCAAGCCTTTGGCGAAGGGCCAGTACTTGCCCTCCGCCACCACTCGCAGTCTTGCCGGGTACAATATCATATATTTGAGTTTTTGTTCGGAGTACCTTTTTAACTTCATCAGAGCGACAGTGAAGATGCTGCACTTGTAAGGTAATGTCTGGAAAGAAGTGTATTGACAGTGAGGTAGCCATTGGAACGGACTGCTTGCAGGATTGTGTCCCTGTCACAATAATTGAATACTCTGGCAATTATTGTTCGTGGAGGGGCACCGGGTCTTGGTGGGGGCACGTACACCCTTTCAATGTTGAAAAACTTCAACATGCACTTGGGCCTGAGGGCATTGACAATTAGGTCCTCCAATAATAGATCAATCCTGGAAACCTCGGCTCCCTCTGAGACACTCACAATCCAGATATTGTTTGTGTGCCTGGCATTCCTGGTCCGTCAGCAACAAGGGCATTTTGTTTGGTGAGGTACCTTAGTATTCCCTCCAGTTTCTTAGTGGTAGATTGCAGCAAATTTATGTGAAATTCATCCATAGTTACTTTTTCCCTTTTTTTTTTTTTTTTTTTTTTTAAATCGTCCCTCAAGAGAGTGACATCCACAGTCACAGCATCTAGCTTAGGTTCATTGATGTCCTTAAGGTCACGGATTGCGCCCATGATTTTACTCGGGGAAGGCTCCACCGCCTCTTGTAGACACACCTGTGTCCCAGTGGCCTTGGGTGGTTGCTTGGTCACGGCATACTTGTCCATTTTGTTGGTTTGTGAAGGTGCCTGTCCCTTGTTCCTCACCACAGCCCCAGTGTTAATACCTCTGAGGCCTTGCTTGGCCCACACGTGATTCCTGTCTTCGCCAACATTCCCATGTTGGGGGATCACTCTCCACTCAATGGGGGCCAGAGTAGGGCCGATTGCCCCACTGTACCCAGAGACCTTACTCTCCAGAGGCCTCAGACTATTAATCTTCTAGGGCACCCCCTGGGACTCCTTAGCCTGGTTCTCTCCTCTGTTTGCAATAGTCATCAGGTTTTGTTCACTCAGGGCCATTTGGCTGCAGTTGACTTTGCGTCCCCCAATGCAGGCTCATTATCCGGTCTTGGGCACGCCTCTGTCCATGGGTTGGGAGGCACCAGGTGCGTGTTTACAGGCCCCAGTGTTGTGGCATTGTTCGGTTTGCTGCTATCGTTCGGTGGCAGGCGCTGGATGTGTTGTGCATAAGATGTTGGCCCCAGATCCACGGATATGTCACTTCAATCACCTCCGGGCCCCAGTAGGGAAGAGCAGGAGAGACTGAGAAGGGAGGGAAGAGTGCATGGCCACAGCAGAACTGCCTCGGCTAGAGTACCTAGTCGGAGGAGGAAGAACAGGGAGATTGGAGGAACATCAGTGTATCCTGCATTGTGATCTCGCTGTCAGCTTTCTGGGGTACTTCTGCACCTTCTCCCGCCCCCCCCCCCCCCCCCAACTCTAGATCAAGCCAGTCATTTGTCAAGCCTTGGGTGCTGGGCACTTACTTGGTGATCAGGGCCTCACAGATCCCAGCCGTCACTGCCAGACGTTGGATGCTGCTCACTTTTTGGTTTCCCCCTTTTTGTTGCTTTTCAGTCTGTTGATGAGGTCAAGTTTTGGTCTAGTCAGCGAGAGGAAGGGAGCGGTCCCCTCCCCTCATCTTCGCCCCAGCAGATCCAACATCTGGGCCCAGCCCTCTGCAACTCCCAGCTCTGTCAGAGAGGGAGGAAGGCATGCCTGTACGCCACAGGGGCACATAACAGGTTGCCGCAGCAATCGCAGTCCAGGTCTCCCGTGCACCACCCCTAGAGCTGGCAAGTATTGGACCGCATCGGCTCCTCCTGCTGCAGCCCGGGTTTCACTGCATGGATTCTCAGGCGAAGCAGGCCTGACCGCCTGCTCCTCAGCATGTGCCACGGGGCAAAGGGTGGGGTGGGGTGTGGGGGGATTAGGTAGATGGGTTACCTCCTTGAGCTTCTAACTGGTTGGCAGTAGCATGAGCTCTCCACAGGCCACACTGCTTCAGGCAGGTATGGGTGGATGGTGGGGGTTACAATGCCATCACCGAGGAGCTCAGTTAATGTGTGGCCATTCTGGCTGGTGCCTGGCCATGCCCCTCAACAAAGGTGAAGAACTTGTTCTGCACAATTATGGAGGGTTGCTACAACTTTTTGATCTAGGGCAATCTTTCAGATACCTTTATAAATAATAACCCTCCTCACCAGGAGAATCTAAGAATTTATGGAATAATCTGCTCATGCAGCAAGTAATAAAGCAATGATCTCTTAAGTGGAATTTAATTTCTAGAGCCTTGCCGCAAACTGTCTCCTGTACTGGCGTGCGCTTTTTGAATACCAGTCCATCCAAACCTACAAGCAGACCAGAAAAGGACCCTGCGTATTACATGCACTGCTATTGCGGAAATAAAATGCAAACGCTATGGCCCTTCAGTTTTCATCTGCTAATATTATCAGTTTGTTTTTAATTCCAGTCATGTGGAGCAGTTAGATCTCTTCACTGTTTTGAGCGAGCACAGCTTAATGCTAGGTGAGCTTCTCAGAATGTTAGAAGTGATGTGTTTGCGTAATGATACAAATGCGTGAGAACCATGAGATAAGAAACAGTTTCATTTTCATTGACTCAGCCCCTTGCTAACCGTGTGTTTTATGGACTTTGAAGAAAAATTATATTATTGACCACAAAAACATACAAGCTGACAATTGAGGTACCTCTCATCGTGACCACGTACACTAACGCCAAGTTAGGAGTCACCATGTGATAGTAGGAACCTGTTCACTGACTGAGGTGCTGCTCACTAACCATAACCTATCGTTTGACTTCGACAGATGCCTTATAACAACATCGCTGATGTAAATGAGATGTGATCAAATGCATTCCTTTTGTGTGGTTTCTAAAAGATACTCCCTTGTGATACTTCCTTGGGATCTGAAAGGAAATGGGTGAAAGCTCCGAATTCTCCATACACAGCTGATTATTCCTCTCTTCTCGCCTCTGCGTGTACCCACCTTCAACTGTGTCGCAGGCTTCTTCCATTGTATTATCCTATCTTACATGTCCCGTCATCCTCACTGCTCTGCTATCTTTCCTTCCCAAAACCACAAGGTTCCTTGGCTAACAAAGTGAAGCGGAAGGATACACTGGCCATGAAGCTGAACAGCGTACCAGCCTCTGAGGAGCCACAGGAAACAAATGTTCTACCCCGAAAGAGCAAAGAAGAGTGGACAGAATTCAAGCAGCAAATTGGCAAAGCTCTGAACAGGTAAGTACAGGTCAGCTGTGCAAGTGAATGTCATATCTGTTGTGCCTTTTAGCATAACAACCTCTGTTTCTTCAGCTTGTTTGCCCTCTTCACTAAACTCCAGAGAACACTGCTTCAGTTCTTTCACGCTGCTTACCTTTTTGTGAGACTCCAGAGAACACCTCCTCCTCTTCTACCACACTGCCCTCATTACTGTTAGAATACCCAGAAACCTCCTCCACATCCACCATACTAACATCTACATTGTGGTGTTTCTCATAACGCTTCTTAATTCCTGCCACTGTCCTCCATATCCATGGGCTGTCAGGACACTCTGTAGTACCACTGTGCAGGAGGTTTGCTATAAACTTCACAAGTACTCCATTCTACTAATACTGCTTCAACCACTCTGTATTCAGTACTAGCAGAACACCAAAGCACACCTCTTTACTTTTGCCTCTTAGCCCTCGGTGCTGAATGCTGATGGACCTCTGAGGCATGTTTGCCCTCTTCTACCAATCTGTCATTTGCTTGAGGGCTACACCCTTCCACTGCCACTCTGTACAGCAATAATGCAAAAAGGAAGATGCACCCTTGTACAATTCTTTGGTTTTAAACATTAATATGTATCTGCTCCGCAATTGGTCTTCTCCAAGCCCTGGTCATGGAAAATCTAAGCTCAATGACAAATTACTGACTCAAGTTTTACTTTATTAATTGATCAGCAAAACATTCCGTAGACTGTTGTGAAATATTAAGTGCACACTTATTACTTTTGTATCAGTTAAGAGCGTATAGTCTTTTTAATAGACGTGTGCGTGTGTACTTGATCAGGAAGCTTTACAACATGCATATGAAACAATGTTTATGCCAACATACTGTGCACATGTCAAAAGATATCTTGTCAGACAAATAATTATTGCTGCTCATCTGCCTGGTAAGGCTTTAACCCCTTCGTTGCCAGGCCTTTTCCCCCTCAGGTGCCAGGCCTTTTTTTGGCTATTTGGGGCAGGGTGCGCTTAGGCCCTCATTTAACTTTTTGTCCACATAAGCTACCCACACCAAATTTGCGTCCTTTTTTTTCCCCAACATCCTAGGGATTCTAGAGGTACCCAGACTTTGTGGGCTCCCCTGAAGGAGACCAAGAAATTAGCCAAAATACAGGGAAAATTTAGTTTAAAAAAAAAAAAAAATGGGGGGAAAAGGGCTGCAGAATAAGGCTTGTGTTTTTTTTTTTTTTTCCCCTGAAAATGGCATCAACAAAGGGTTTGTGGTGCTACAATCACCAGATTTCGGGAACAGGCAGACTTGAATCAGAAAACCCAATTTTTCAACACAATTTTGGCATTTTACTGGGACATACCCCATTTTTCAGAATTCTTCTTTTTTTTTATTTATTTATTTTTTTATTTTGTGCTTTCAGCCTCCTTCCAGTCAGTGACAGAAATGGGTGTGAAACCAATGCTGGATCCCAGAAACCTAAAGATTTCTGAAAAGTAGACAAAACTCTGAATTCAGGAATTCAGCAATGGGTAATTTGTGTAGGTTTTCCTACAGAAAATAACAACTGAAATAAAAAAAAAATTGAAATTGAGGTGAAAAAAACAGCCATTTTTCTCTGCGTTTTACTCTAACTTTTTTCCTGCAATGTCAGATTTTTGAAAGCAATATATCGTTACGTCTGCTGGACTCTTCTGGTTGCGGGAATATATAGGGCTTGTAGGTTCATCAAGATCCCTAGGTACCCAGAGCCAATAAATGAGCTGTACCTTGCAGTGGGTTTTCATTTTATACCGGGTATACAGCAATTCATTTGCTGAAATATAAAGAGTGAAAAATAGGTATCAAGAAAACCTTTGTATTTCTGAAATGGGCACAAGATAAGGTGTTAAGGAGCAGTGGTTATTTGCACATCTCTGAATTCTGGGGTCCCCCTACTAGCATGTGAATTACAGGGCATTCCTCAAATAGACGTCTTTTTTACACACAGTCTTATATTTGGAAGGAAAAAATGTAGAGAAAGACAAGGGGCAATAACACTTGTTTTGCTATTCTGTGTTCCCCCAAGTCTCCTGATAAAAATGGTACCTCACTTGTGTGGGTAGGCCTAGCGCCCGTGATAGGAAATGCCCCAAAACACAACATGGACACATAACATTTTCCCAAAGAAAACAGGTCTTTTTTGCAAAGTGCCTACCTGTGGATTCTGGCCTCTAGCTCAGCCGGCACGTAGGGACACCTACCAAACCTGTGTATTTTTGAAAACTAGAGACCTAGGGGAATCCAAGATGGGGTGACTTGTGGGGCTCTGTCCAGGTTCTGTTACCCAGAAACCTTTACAAACCTCAAAATTTGGCAAAACACTTTTTCCTCACATTTCTGTGACAGAAAGTTCTGGAATCTGAGCGGAGCCACAAATTTCCTTCCACCCAGCGTTCCCCCAAGTCTCCCGATACAAATGGTACCTCACTTGTGTGGGTAGGCCTTGTGCACGCAACAGGAAATGCCCCAAAACACTATCTGGACACATCAAAATTGATCAAATACAAAACTACCTGTTTTTGCGGGGGCATCTGTGTTTTTGTCCTAGGCTCAGCAGCCATCTAGGGAAACCTACCAGACATTTCTGAAAACTAAACACTGAGGGAGTTCAGGGAGGAGTGACGTGCGTGGATCTCCCAATGTTTTCTTACCCAGAATCCTCAGCAAACCTCTAATTGAGCTAAAACATCACATTTTCCCACATTTCTGTGTGGGATCACCACACTGGGACACATTTCCTACCACCCAACGTTCCCCTCCGTCTCCCGGTAAAATAGATCTCTCACTTGTGTAGGTGGGCCAAGTGCTTGTGACAGGGAAGGGCCAAAAACATGTCAAAATTGAGGGGGAACCAAAGTGGGTCCAAAAGGGCAGTTTGAAAAAACACATTTTTAGGCTGACAAGTGCAGCAGAAATGTTATCGATATAGATGAGACAATGCTGGGTGGTAGGAATTTTGTGGATTCCTGCAGATTCCGGAAGGTTCCATCACAAAAACGTGGGAAAAATGTGTGCTTTCCAGCAAAGTTGCAGGTTTGCAGGGCATTGTGGGTACGGAAATGGTGCGGGGTACATGTGAAGCACACCACCGTTGAATCAACTAGATGTTTAGTTTTCAGATGCGTCATGGTCTTGTGGATTTTTCTACATGGCAGCGTCCCAAAGTGGAAAAAAGTTCAGCCCTCACCATTCCAAGTGGGACAATTTTGAGAGTTACCAAACTCTCATGGCCCAAATCTAAAACAAAAATAATCAAATGTCCTCTTGCTTGCCATGGGATAAGATGCTTTAGTGTGCTGGGGAGAGCTGAAAGACTGTTAGCCCCTTCAGTTCGGGTGGGGGCATAACCAGGCCCATACTGGTTGGTAGCCACCACCCCACAATTTTTCTTTTTTCAATCCCTGGCATCTAGTAGACTTTCTGTTACCACAACCCCCCCCCCCCCCCCCCCCCCCCACCCCACCCCAAACCGGATGTGGATCAGGGAAATTGCCCAATCTGCCCACTGGTGGGCAGAACAACTTTGGCCCCATTTATTTGGGGTGAGGGTATGGCCATACCCCCAACCTCTTATTTTGAAAAAACAAAATCTTCCCTGGTCTCTGGCTGTTGGGCTTTCTGCCCCCCTTGGGGGCAGATGGGCCTTCCAAAAATAGGCCAATCCACCCCAAAGGGGGGCAGAAATGGCCTAAATACAATTTGCCTCCCAGGGGAGCGACCCTTGTCTAAGGGGTTACTCCTCATACATAAAAACATAAAGTAAATAAAAATATATATATATCCCTGGTGCCTAGAGGTTTCTGCCCCCCCAGGGGCAGATGTGCCTAATTATATTAGGCCTATCTGACTCCGTGGGGGACAGAAAAGGCCTAAAAATATTTCCACCCCCTGGGGAGTGGCCCTTGCCAAAGGGGCCACTCACCTTATGCCTTAGTATAAAAAATAAAAAAAAATCCCTGATATCTAGTGGTTTCTGCCCCCAGGGTGGGCAGAAATGGGCTAAACATAATGTGGCCCTCCGGGAGCGAACCTTGCCTAAAGGGTCGGTCCCTAAATATTAAAAAAAAAAAAAAAAGAAAATCCTGGTGTCTAGTGGATTTCTGCCCAGGGGGGGTGTGCAGAAATGGCCTAAAAATCATTTCCTGGACCATCGCATCAAAAGGGCACTCTCCTACAACTGCAGAAGGGGATATCGACTGGCGTAGAACTGGCATTCCAGTTTGTTGGGAAGAGGTCCAGTATTGTTATATCTTTTCTATTGGGTTTGGTCTAGCTCCCATTTGTGACAGTCGTCTTTGGCCCTGCTGAGTGTATCCGCTAGTGTTGTGTACTGCTGAGACGTGTTCGGTTTTCAAGGATCTGTTGTGATTTGTTAACCAGTGCCACAAATCTTGAGCTTTCTGCGAGAGTGTTAGGAGATTTCGTGACTCCTTGCTTGTTGATATAATACATGATGGTGGTGTTGTCTGTCCAGACCAGCATCTCACATCCTTGGGAGAAAGGCTTGCAGTGTTAGGAAAATGGTTTTGAGTATTACTACTAAAATACATTTGAATATAAAACCTTATCATTAAAATGAAAAAAAAAACAAAGAACGAAAGCTGTAAACATCCCGATTTACCTATGTGAAGCTTCACAATACTTCAAAGAACCCAAGAATGCCATTGTCCTGGAATGCTGAATGGTGTCATTTAGTCTGTCAGTTTTGCTGATTTATTTTCATTCAGTAGTGTTTGTTTCCATTTCAAGAACCCTTTAGTAGTTGGAAGATATATACATTTTAGTCCCTGAATCTCTACTTTTAGCCTGCAGGGCTCTGTTATGACTGGATTTTCTCTTGCCGGTACTCTGTCTTCCTGGCAACTTGTCTCTGAGTGTGTTTGTTAGCAATGCTTCTGATTAATGAAGCGCTCTGGAGGTGCCGCTATTGGGTTTTATTTGTCGTGCTGTACCTTTTTCTAATTTGGAACGGTTCCAGCACAGGAAAGAGTCCAGTGGTAATCTTTTGCAGCCATGACCCTTTCTACCCTAAACCTTCAAAACATCTTATGGTCCCTTTGTTCTTTTGATTTGACAGATACATGTACTATAAACATTTCCACACAATGCCAGTATTTTATATATATCAGAGCTGAAAAGTAACCCTACCTCCCCCTGTCCAAAAAGAGAGCTGCTTCATTGATTTGGTCCAAAGGTTGATGGTGCTTACGGAACTCTTACCCAAAGGGCATTCAAGTAGAAATTCTTAGACATACCAGATTCGCACACTAGTTTTCAGAGATTCTATAGACCCACTCTTCCATCTGCCCCATGCACTCATACCTTGACGTCTGCTACTCTACCCTCGGTTCTAGAGTGACTTTATAGGCACTCATCTCCATTTCAGTCTCTTTTGTCACTAACACAGAGACACCCACTTTCCTTTCCATTTTTCTCATTTATTTTGAGAAATGTCAACTATGTGAAGTAATTGATAGATCTCAAAGCAAGTTCATAAAACATGTGCTGTTCTGGAGCATTAAAATGGCATGCAGTGATGTAAGTTTACCTTCATGAGTGGATCAGGTGAGTCAATGTATATTCTGTGTGGAATGATGTGTAGCTTAAAGGTATGAGGCTATGCAAGATGTATGTTATCCATATTTGTAGATTCATCATGGTTTGCAGACCAGAGTGTTCTTTTCCATTACCTTATATGGATATATGATATACATTTAAGTTATGGTATGTTTTGATGTGGTGTAGCCTTTGAATTTTCTGTGATGATGAAAGTTAATGCAAAGCTATATCTGTGCTTGAAAACTTGATCTATTCTCTGAAACCCTAGAGGCAGTCATTTTGTTATTCCTTTTTTCATAGACGCCTTAGCCAGAGGCCGACAGTGGAGGAACTGGAGCAGAGAAACATACTGCAGCGTGAGTACTCTTATCTGTTCTTCTAGGGTGACTTGAATGATTAGGAATGTATACCAGTTATCCCCCAGGGATGCACTTCTGCACATCCATGGAGTGCTCTGAACTGAATTTGATGACCCTGGATAGTGTTTGTATGTATTTAGTGGTCCAGCTATAATGCAGATTCACCCCTGTATACTGGGCTGGCTAGTACGGTTTCTGGGGTGCCATTGTGCAGATATCAGAAATTGTCTTATGTACGCAGTGAAACTCCTGCCTGTGTTACTTAATTCTCAATCCTAATATTCAGATTCCATTTATTACATGAATAAAATAGGTCCCGTTTCCAGGGGTAATTCAGAGCATGTTCTGTCTGGCTCCAAATACACCTTGTACAATAAAGACCAGTCCCTAGAAGGACCATAGGAATCCTACAAATCTGAGGCTGCGAACAATTTCATAGAATTGAAAACTAGAATCAAACAGGCTGTCATATTTCAGTATTTATTTTTTGTGGACCTCAGTTGTGTTTTCTCTGTTTTCCACAACGTTTGAAATAAGTGTATAGGTGTTTATTTAGCTGCCTAGCCCTCAAAATAGGCAAAACGGTGTGTTCCCAGTGGTTACAAAACCTGTTCTTTGCGGTAATTGTTATAAAGCAGTTTTTAAATAAAAAGGACTTACAGTGCAGGCCAGGTATCGTCTTTCAACTGGCAGAGTATCAAAGTGACTTTTGTTCGATTGTTTTAAGCATAGAAAGTCTGTGAATTAAACTTGCATGGATATCAATACCTCTCTCAAATATCATTACCTCTCACGCTCGCTCTATCAGGTCTCTGAATGGTTTACAGTACTATTAAAAACGTAGGAGTGCTGTAGTCAAATGTTTTCATAAACAAGTTCCTGGACACAGTAGGACACTCCTTACTGAATATGATGATATTGTAAGGGTGGTCAACCCACCAACAGTACGACTCCTACCACTTTCCTTGCTTTGAATGCCATTTTAGTTTGTGGTTTTCCAGGTGTTTATCTTTATAGGTTGACATTGATGAGGTCTGTTTCCCTTCTAGTTGAGCTCTATCTAGGATGATAAAAATGTTTAAAAAAAATACTGTAAACATGCCAGGCATATCAACATGACTGTGGCAGATATTGATCTATCATTTTCATCTCAGTTTCTTGATATAGTTCAAAGTTAACACTTATCATAAAATTTGTGGCATTTAGCCAGGCAAGGTACAGAAATTTTGCAAATTTTCCATTTCTCTGTTTATAGTAGAGTGGTGTTTCATTAAGAACAAAATGTGAACCAGGAATACATTAATATTAAAAGCTGTAGTGTAGAGGCAATGCAGGAGACACTAGTCTTGTTACACCACTAGTGAGTTTCATACATTCTGCATTTAAAACATTTCAACAAACTACATTCACATAATGCTCTATGCCACATTGCGTATTTGCAGTGAAGGGCTCTCTCACTTTCTCCAAACCTTACTGAGTGACCCATGATTTCAAAATAATAAAGACGTAATCTGCAAGAAACTAAAGAAAACCACTTAAAAACCAAAGTGGCTATGTGTGTCTAGAAATTGTTATATCTCAGACTCCCTTCCAAAGTTGACATCCTCTGTGAACTACTTCTCTTATGTTAAGGAATTATTGGTCAGTCCCACCTCTAATGCCACACATATTCATGGGCAATTCCAGCTCCCTCTTGTGGATGCTCATGTGAGCCTGTTTCTTCTATTCCCATCCCCATCTTGTACTCCATCATTCTATTTCAAATGAATAATGAGAACATGATGTGGGCAGTAGGTAAGTCAAGGAACACATCTGACCTCTGCTTTCATAAGTGCTGAATTTAGGGTATGCCTTGTAAAATGTGTCCACTGTGATGTCATCATTATGTAAAGATGTGACAGTGTTAATGGTTACTTAGGCAAAAAGTAGGTAGGACAACCATTTATAGTTGGTACACGGCTGATTTAAAGATTGAAGTACAGGCACTAAACAACAAGAATTCCCTAACTTGTAACTCATTAGGAGTGATTGAATAGCAAATGAAGAAAAATATACTAGCTAGGCCAATGGTGAGGACGGTGTTAAATATTCTCAGAACATCTAGTTTATCAAGCTTTTCTATACCTGTAAAAGCATGCTGGATTATTTAGGTCAGTCTGAGAAACGAAGAATGAAAATCACAATGCAGCATCATGTCAATAGATGATTAAACCAGTAACTACAAAAGTCAAAGAGCTGTTGCTTAGCAGCAAGCATTTTTTGATAAATGTGGTGCATAATTATTCTTCCTGTGCATGCTGAAGTTGCCACTGTTAGCCACACAATTTCAGGAGCAGTAGTTCCAGTAGTGAAAGTGTGCGATTTCCCTTGTTGGCTGGGGCAGAGGAAGTCACCTGTATGTCAGTGATTGCTGTGAAATTTGTAAACCATGACACACCTAACATTTCCTCTTATTCGGTTTTTAGCTAAAAATGAAGCAGACCGCCAGGCTGAGAAGCATGAGATCAAACGGCGGTTGACAAGGAAGGTAAGAGGCATTTTGGAGCCTAGGGAGTTCTGTCACCAGTCAATATACTGCAAAGTAGGGCAGGTAAAGAGTGGAGTGTCTTGAGTTGAGGGACTGTGAAGGTGGAGCTTTCTTTTTTCCAACGGTTGCAGTTTCAGAACAGTAGGAATTGAAATACTGTATTGTTCATGTGCGGGTGATTGGACAGCTTGTTGTAGCCAGAATGAATTCTTTAGGAAAATAAACACATTTTTTCAACCCTAGCACCCATCTTTGGTGGAGCAGTTCTGTGAGGCACAGTTCTGGATCTGGATAGAGATGCCCCTTATATGATTCATCACTCCATCTTATTCAGACTTCAAGTTGATTGTTTCACTCATTATGCTACAAAGCAGCCCACATGCAAGAAACTAATGCAAGTCTGCCTGACAAATAGGGCTGCTTTGCAGTACATTGTAGCAGTCCAGGAATAGGACAGTCTCTCTCCCTCAGTTGTCTGAGTTCTTATATTTTCATTATATCCAGCTAAGTCAGAGACCGACTGTGGCAGAACTGCAGGCAAGAAAAATCCTGAGGTTTCATGAATATGTTGAGGTGACCGATGCACAGGATTACGATCGCAGAGCGGACAAACCGTGGACTAAGTTAACACCGAGTGATAAGGTAGGAGAGAAGCCCATGTCTTCTATCTGACATCTGCTACCCAGTTGTATTTTATTGCCTTGACCTTGTCAAATCAAAACAGCTGTTTTCTTTATGCTGGCTCTTCCCAGTTTTCCTACCCAAATACAGCTTTGCTCTTCTTCCACTTCTTCCAGAAATGTTGCTGTAAAGTGCTGGTTTGTCTTAATAGGCTCTGACCACCCAGCTTAGTTGCCTGTCCTCCATCTTTTAATGGCCCCTGCCAGAACCTCCGTACAATGAATGTATGTCAGATGGCCACCTCTTTATTTTTATTTTCCAGGCCTTGCCAATGCATCATCGCAGAGCTGCTTCTGTCTCAGAGCTATCTGGTTACGTAATCACCACACTCCTGTCCATTTTTCAAATCCTAAGGCATCCCCAAAATATTGCTGCCTCATTGGTCTCCTTGTTATCATCTTTTTTCCATCCATGTGCTTCACCTCTTTCCTATAATTCTGTGTGTCCCTTTAGTCATCTCTTCTCTGTCCTAATTCTCTTTGTAACCTTACTGCCACAGGACTCTTGATTTCTACTGTTGTAACCTCCCACTGTCAATCTGTGTCCACTTTCCTTTAATGCCTGGGTTTCTCATCTTACCCATCCTTCTCAATCAGGCCTTGCGTTTCGAAGTCTTATGAAGTGTTAACATGTCCTCTTGCACTACAGGCTGCCATACGAAAGGAGTTGAACGAATTCAAGGGCCAAGAGATGGAGGTGCATGAGGACAGCAAACAATTTACCAGGTGAGACTAGACAGCACCACCCCGCCCAAACTTCCCCTTATCAGGCAGCCTGTTTTTCCTTAATTGATTAAAATGCAGTAATTGGATAACATTAAAAATCCGCCCTGCTACCTGTGCAGTGTTTCTTGTTCAGGTCTGTCCCTTCCACACCTGCATTTTTTTTCCTGCTGAATGCTTGGCGGCTGCAGGCTTTGGGGTGTTTTTTTTTTCATTAACTTCTTAATGAAAAAGTAAAGCTTCCTTGGTTATCTTCTTATGCACCTAGAAAGTATTTAACATTCCTCTTCATTGTGCGCTGTTAATCCTGTGAAATAGCTTTCAATTTCCTATGCTTGTTCATGTGATGGTCCTTTGGGAGAAGGACTTGGATGGATGAGGAGGAATACCATCCTATGAAAAATGTCCCTTCTGTCCTGTAAAAGCTCTAATTGGGCAGTTTCTAAAACAGTGATTCCTCCATTTCTCCATGAAGAAACTTTTCCTCTTCATATTACTAGATCAGTATGGAGCACAAAACATCCAATCCTGTCCAACATTATGCATTGATGGTACTAGATGATTGAAACCTAACCTATTTGTTTTATGCAAAGCATATAAGCAAAATGATCAGAACCTGCACTGATGGTTAGGCATGTTTAGCTTGATAACAACCTGCACAATCCAGTGTGGTGTTGGCCTCCTGTTTCTCAGTTTGCAATTCATTAAACATTCCTCAACGATTGTGGCCCAAAAATACATACATACTAAAAACGTTTTTACTAAAGGAAGTATTAAATACAATGGTTATTATTCATTATAGTAACATTTGAGAGGGACATACTGGGAGACTAGTGGAGCTGCAAGCACAGCAAAGCAGGTGTATGGGCGATAGTCTTCTAAGAACAAGTCGATTGCAATATGGTTACTGTAATAAATTGGAGTGTTAGCTGAAGAGTGAGATACCACTTCTAATAATAATCGAATCATTGTTAGGATTAACCACTACAGTCCCTAAATAAACATGTGATTAGGTATCTTGTAACTACAAAGCAGTCTGGGCTAACTTGATCAATGTTCAAAGTATTTATGCAGCACTCAAAAAATAGTAAAGTGAACACAACACAAGAAAATTCCTAAGCCACTATGAGAAAAATATAGAATAATTTACTAAATAAAATGGCACCAAAAGAGCAATAATCCTGTAAGATATTCAGATATCAATTTTTAAAGTTTGACAAAAAAAAAAAAAATAGTACCAAAAAGTACAAAGCGCCAACCGTGGGTATTGGGTGTTGATAGATGGGTCAAAGACTAAAGTTAAGGGTGACCACAATGGATTGCCGGTCGTATACAGAGACCAGGTTTGTCCCAGTAGAAAGCTTACCTTCTGACGTAGAATGATTTATGGAGAAAAACGGTTGTTAGTGAGTCAGCGGGGCAAGCTGGATCCGAAGCAACTATGGCCTGCGGTAGAACAGCTTCCCGGTTAAGTCATCGGCTAAGGTGGGAAAGGTCAGAGCCGGCAATGTCCATGCCCAAAAAGGCCTCTATTAAATACATGCTGCTGGATGTCTGGAGCCAGCCTCACTAGAGAGACCTTAAGAGTCCAAGTTGTTAGTTTCATATGCTTGTGAGTGGGTAGGCATCCTTTGAAGCCCAGGAATGGGCAGGGTACTGCCCCAGGCTATCCTGTCAATGATGAGACCATCTCCTCGCACCCAAAGCCCTTGCTCCTATGTCTGGAGAATTACATATCTCACCACAGGGAGCCATCAGGGGTCAGGTGACAGCTGGACACTGGTAGGAAAGTATGTTAGTTTTAGGCAGGAAAATGACAATATTCTAAAAGTGTAATTTCCAAATTAGTTATACCAAATCTGACCATTAAGGATGATTTTAAATTACTATTAAAATGAGTTCTTAGAATATTTTTCTTTCTACTTGCAAACTGAATTGAGCACTTATTGAATGCAATACTGAAAACCAGTGTTAGTCTATAGGAGAGCCAGCCTTACCACAGTGAAAAATGACTTTGGAAGTCCTACTTTTAAATTCCATGCACTTTACCCTGTGGGCTTTTAAGGTCTACCTTTATAGTGACTTCTAAGTATTAAAAAAATAAGTTTTAGGCCTGGCAAAAGGGTTATTGTGCAAGGTCGAAATTACGTTTTTTAGCTGCAGAGCCAGGCTTCAGTGGCAGCCTTGATGCACGTTTTGCAATGCTACTGTGGTGGATGGCACATTGAGTGCTAGGACCTACAGGTAGCATTTCATTACTGGTCTGGGTACTGGTAGGCCCATGTACGTGGAAGTAAATGTGCCAGTCAGATTATACCAATTTTAATAGTTTTAAAAGAGAGAGTATAAGCACTTTACCTCTCATTAGCAGAGGTAAAGTGCACACCCTAGTTATACAAGCAACAAAAATGGGGTGCAGTAAAAAGGCACAAAAACAAAATCCCAGGTGGCCCTGCAGGAAGGGCAGATTTACAACAGCTGTCCGCATTCCTATAATTCTGAAATGGAACATAGAATTACTCTTGTAGGCAGGTAGGTAAGTGCTGCTGAAGCACCTTGGGCACATGTTAGTGCCCTGAAACTAGGAATCGGTCTGACTATCTGAGAGGCACTGCAGTAATATGGGGTACGTGAAGCCTCCGTGTTTCAACATATATCTGTGTCCTCTGGAATCAAAGCTAAGTTATGCCAGCGAAAGACCTGCAGTGGTGGCTTTCGACTCTGCACTGGGTCCATGGCAGATCCTTCTTACTTCCCCAACCAGATCTATCTTTAGTGACAGATGCGTCACTTCTGGGTTGGGGCGGCCACATGGGAGAGGCAGAGATCAGAGGTCTCTGGAGTCTGGGTTCCATATCAACCTTCTGCCGCTCTGGGCGATCAGGTTTGCGTTGATAGCTTTTCTTCCCTCTCTCAAAGGGAAAGTAGTGCAGGTGTTCATGGACAATACTACCACCATGTGGTACTGCAACAAACAGGGCGGAGTAGGGTCCTGGACCTTTTGTCGGGAGGCACCACGCCTCTGGACATGGCTGGAACATCAGGGCATTACCCTGGTGGATCAACATCTGGCGAGTTCTCTCAACGCCAGAGCGGATGAACTCAGCCGTCGATGTACAGCAGATCACAAATCGCGTCTCCAACCTGATGTGGCGCAAGGTCTCTTTTAGCAGTGAGGAGAGCCTTGGTTAGATCTGTTCGCCTCCACAGAGAATGCGCAATGGAGCTTCCAAGCGAGCACTCACACGCAGACGCGTTTTGTCTCGAGTGGAACTCTGGCCTCCTTTCCGCCTATCCACTTCTGCCCAGAGTTCTCAAGAAGATCAGGAACAACCAGGCCTAAGTCATCTTGGTGGCTCCGGACTGGGCATGGAGAGTATGGTATCCAAAGCTATTGAGTATGGCCATCGATCCTCTACTCAGACTGCCTCTACGGGCGGATCTTCTGTCGCAGCAGTAGGGGTTAGTTCTCCACTTGAACATGTCCAATCTCCGCCTTCATGCGTGGAGATTGAGCGGCGACAGTTGATGACTTTTGATCTTCCACCCGAAGTCTGTGATGTTATCTTGGCAGCCAGGCGTCCCTGCACCAAAATGGTATACGCCTGTTGGCATAAATTTGTGGCATGGTGCACCAGCAAATCTGTTGATCGCCTCTCTGCCTCTCTATCTGAGGTTTTTTTGTTCATTCTTTCTTTGGCCCAGCAGGGCTCTGCTTTGGACACCCTTAAAGAGCATTTATCTGCCTTTCTTAGGTTACCTGATCAACCCTCACTCTTTAAATCTCCTATTCTGAGTAGATTCCTAAAAGATCTCACCCATTTATTTCCTCCCACTCCATTTATCATGCTGTAGTGGGACCTCAATCTTGTCCTTACTTATTTAATGTGTTCTCCCTTTGAGCCGATGCACAATTGCCCCATACGGCTCCTCACTTTCAAGACTGTCTTTATTGTTGTCATCACTTCTGCTCACAGGGTTAGTGAGCTTCAGGCCACCAAACCTCCATTCTTGTCTGGGCACACTGGCAACGTGGTGTTGCACTCTACGGCTTCCTTCCCAAGGTAGTTAAGCCTTTTCATGTAAGCCAGTCCATCACCCTGCCTGCTTTTTAGGCACCCCCACATCCTTCCTGTGAGGAGGAGAGACTCCACCGTCTGGGCCCAAAAAGAGCGTTGTTGTTCTATCTTAATCGTACTAAAGGTTTCCGAGTGGACGACCAACTTTTTGTCGGGTATGTGGGTGCTAAGAAAGGGAAGGCGGGGAAGGGGAAAGTGTACCATCTCTCGATGGGTACTTCTTTGCATTAAGATGTGCTATGCTTTGGCCAAGAAGCAACCCCCTGAGGGCTTGCGCGGTCATCCCACCAGAGCAGGTGCTGCTTCCACCTATTTAGCACACTGAGTTCCTGTCCTGGATATCTGCCAGGCAGCTATGTGGGCATCCCTGCACACATTTGCTAAACATTACTGCTTTACAGTAAGGTCTGCTGGGACGGCTACTTTGGTCGTTTGGTCCTGCAGGACTTTCTAGTATGATCTAGGTTCGCAGCCCACCTCCGAGGATTGCATTGCTTGGGTATCTGTTCTAATGTAAGGAATCTGCAACTAGTAGTCTCCATCAGATGTGCAATTTAGTTTCCTTTGGTAACAAAATATCTGTTAGAGACCTATTCTAGTTGCAGATTCATTACCGACCCACCCATCTTGTGAACTGATTTCTAGGGACAGGGATTCCCCCTTCAGGTCCTTAGTTCTTGCGCACCAATCTGTGTTCTTAGCGACTCTGCGCTTTGGGGTGGAAAGTCGTTAAAAGAAACTAACGTCACTGTGGTGAGGCGGCGTCTATGTACTACTCCCAACGTCCTTACGGCGACTAGGACACCAATGACTCCCTCGGAGTCAACCGATGCCATCTACTGATGTGCAAGGGTATTGCTCGGAGAAAAATCTCAAGAGCCACTCTGATGCCTGGGGGAAATTCTAAGGTAAGGAATCTGCAACTAGAATATGTCTCTACCAGATATATCTTTACCAAAGGTAAGTAACTTGTACTTCAAGGTCCCAACTATACAAATTCATCAGCAAATTAGAAGCAAAGAAATTGAATTAAAATAGTCATATTTCACTCCATGCTGCATAACTACATATGTAAAGACAAATGCTGTTTTTCACTTAGGTTCAGTACAATTTGTAGGCTTAAGATACAGTCTCATTGAAAGGTTCAAAGTGACAGCTTGGTAATGTATAGATCTATTCACTAAACAGTATTAGGTAGAAAACATCAAGTGTGAGAGCCTTTAAACAGGGGTTTGGCACTAATCAAATTCACTCCCTCCTCCATGTGGGTCAGTACAGCTACATAGTTGATAATAGTTTGTGAATCTAGACCACATTGAAATCTAGTTACTTGTCTGCAACAATAGTATTACAGCTTGACTCTTAGGTTCATATGGGACTCTCCCGTCCTCTTGGTTAAAGAGGGGCGCCTGGTAGGAAAATAAATAAATAATCCAACTAATAAGAATAACAAGGATACACAATTATAAATATTGTAGACTTACATATAACAGCATTTTACTAATCAACTATCAAAGCCAAATGAATCATTTCCACATAATATGTATCATATGCTTCTCTGACCTAACTATACTTCTGACCTTGTTTCCTGCTGTCACAAGTCCAATTACCAAAATTAAGAATTAGTATAAGATGTGCTTAAAGTGTGAGAATAGATAGTCATAAATTAATTACATTCTCTCATATTAGTCAAGGTGGGACCCCACAAATAAGGTCTGACAGATGTACAGTGTACCACTTACCCAACTACAAGAAAAACCCCAGAACAGGTTGTTCTGAATCCCATGAAAGTACATGAATAAATAAATAGGATTCAGTCCTAATACAAGACAGTGTGGCAGTACACAATATCATACAGTTACTACTACACAATGTCAAACAGTTCCTGACAATACATTTATTGTCACAAGTATTCCACTGCTAAATAAATTGCAGAATAATTAGGGGTGTATGTGGAGGAAGCTGGCTACCACTACCAGCAACACGGGCCGGCTGGGTGCAAAGGTCAAATTTGGCATTAGGTTTCAATGGAATCCTATGTGACTGGGGTTGCTCAGTAGAAAACAGATTGCACGTAAGTAGCCTCAGTTTCAAGACACAGGTCCGGGGGGTTTAGGTCACCACCGAGGGGGGCACAGGTCAGCACCAAACACTCACCCTCAGTGGCACAGGGGAGGCCCGGCGCAGGGTGCAAACACAGTGCTGGGTGCCCAATGCTTTTCAAAGGTGGGGACCCCAGCCGTCCCAAAAGATGCTACAGGCTGGGTCCAGGGGTTTGGTTCCGGGAAACCAAGGCAGGACAAGTAGGAGAATCACCTGCTGGATGTTGCTGGACCGTTGGTTGGATTCCCCAAGGCCAGGGGGCTGTGGGTGCAGGGGAACTTTTGGGTGTTGGGAATCTTCATCAGATCTGGTCGTGGTCAGGGGGGTCCTCTGGATTCAGGCTGCAGGTCGTCGTCATGTTGGCCAGGAGTGGTCAACCCAGGGTGAACTCATGATCTGAATCGCCTGGGGACCTTCTCTGTACTGGTGGGCCCCCTAGACTCAGGCCGTGGGCATCGGGTGTGGAGTGGGCAGGACTCGTGGACCTGGGGCAGTTCTGGAGTCCATTTAAAGGGTTTCTTCTGGACAGGACCGCTGTCCGAAGGAGTTCTTGGTCCTCTGCTGGGGAGGCAGTCCTCTGGGGGTTTGTAGAGGTTGCTGGTCCTGCTGGATGTGTCTATTACAGACGGAACTATTACAGGTAAATAACTGGTTTCTTAGTCACTAGTTGGAAACCTGATAGATTTAATACGTGCCTGCCTCTGAAGAGAAGCAGACTTGTGATGTTGATCTGTATGCAGTCATCTGCAAACCAAGACATTATTCTGATGTTAAAAATTGAGCTGCAATCAACTGCCAAGGGGCGTGACCAAGCACTGTTCCAAGATGGCAGTGTTTTGATTCAACTTCACCAGTCATAGCGCCTGTCCTGTTTGTCACCCTGGCTTGGCCCATGGTGTTGACAGGCCGGGGAGCTTAATATGTAGACCAGCACCTACCCTAACTAGGGCGGTGGCTGAATTCCACTGCGATGCTACCTACTTCGGGCCTGCGCGGCCAGGCCTCCACAGGTCCCGGGGTCTCGTGATAGTGCTCGCCGCCATGTAAGACGGAACTGGCGGCGGGTTCTGCTGGCTGTACATCGCATTCCCAGACAGCCCTGGGGGTTGGGGCCTCCCCGCAGATGTTCATTGGACCGGTGATGGCTGGGGGAGCACGCCGGCACCTCCTTGCAGCAAGGATGTAGCCATGGCCTACCACTGCGTGGCTCTCGGGCCTGCCGCAGCAGCGTGGAGAAGACTCTCCCCTCCTCTCCTCCCAGGAAGAGAGAAGGCAGACTCAACAGCAAAGCCAGAACACAATGCCCAGTAAGTAGGAGTGAAGAAATGTTTTCCTGCACATAAGCTCGCCCTGACTACTTACAAACTGCCTACATTTCTGCATCCAGGGCCTCCATTTTGCATGGCACGGCATCAGTACTACCCTGCATAATAGCGACACAATTCTCAAATTGCACACAGTGCAGCGACGCCCAATTCACAAGCAGGGGGCCTTGCTACTGAATATTTTATATCACCGTTCAGAAGTCATTGCTGCCATCTAGTGCTGATGTGTGGCATAACTGCGACAGACCACCACCTGCAATGCAGCATCCACATAGTTCCAGAGGAGAGCAGATCCATGCAGCCAGACGTTGTTGCTATAGGTGCCTGCAGAGGCAGGGGAGTAACTCCTTCACTCCAAGGGAGATGGCTTCTGGGTGTAGTTGAAGTCTCGCCGACCCCAGAAGTTGCACAGCAGTGGAAATGTTGCAGTTGCTGGAAAGAGCTGGGGAAACCATGGTGCAAGGCGAGGTTGTCTTGCCAGTTCCTGAAGTGTCCAGCTGTGGTTCCGGTGGCCAGGAGCCAAAGTAGGCGATGCAGAGGAGTCCTGGTGGAGTCTTGCATGCCGAATCTGGTGAACCACCCGCAAGGAAGTCCCTAAATAGCCCTATCAAGAGGTTTGGTCACTTTGCACAGTGACCACCTATCAGAATGAGTCATTGACATCACCTACATGACCTTGCCATTCAGATGCTCCCAGGCGCCTCTGCTCATCTTGTTTTCAAGATGGCAGAATCGAGTGGGCACCTGGAGGAGCTCTGAGCACCTCCCCGGGGTGGTGGTGGTGGTGGTGGACAGGAGTGGTCACTCCCTTTTCCTTTGTCCAGTTTTGCGCCAGGGCAGGGGCCAGGGGTACCTGGGCTGGTGCAAACCAGTTTATGCAAGGAGAAGGCACCAAATGTGCCCTTCAAAGCAAACCAGTTGCTTGGGGAGGCTACCCCTCCCAAGTCTTGTAGCACCTATTTGCAAGGGAGAGGGTGTTGCCTCCCCTCTCCTACAGGAAATCCTTTGTTATGCCTTCCCCTGCCTGAGCTGGTCAAGCAGCAGGAGCGTAGAAACCTGTCTGAGGGGATGCAGCAGCATGGGCTGCCAACAAACCCTGGAAGACTGGTAGGAGCAATACTGGGGAGTTGGGGGGGTCCTCTAAGGAGCCCCCAGAGAGTATGGAATTGTGATTCTGCCATGTTTGACACCAAACGGGTCCAGGTTTGGAGTTGCCATTATGTAGCTGGACCACAGGTAAAATGACTTGGGAAGTCCAGTGCATTGGTACCAGAGTTCGCAGGGGCACCTCTGCTCATGCAGGGGGGCCCTTAAGCACAGGGACCTAAACCCTGCTGTTTGGGCTGGAAGGGCCTACCATAGTGGTGACTTACAGTGACCTGGTGTGTTGTATAGCTATTTTAGCCATGTTTTTTATACATGTTATTTTAGCAACTATGCCTTCTGTTTGTGCACTTTAGCCCAGTTACATTTTATTCAGCTTCATTTTATTATTTTAGCACAGGCCACATTTGTAATGGTGTTTTCTTTTCTTTATCTAGTTGTTCTTTTGCCTAGGAAGGCATTGCGTTTCTAGCAAAAAATTATTTTTACTTTGTGCTTTCCTCAAGGCTTCAGCAAGATAGTTGCCAGCAAAGTGGTACACTGTGTCTCCAACTTTTGCAGAAACATACACATCCTTATGTGGGGATATTTTCTCAGCACATCGGCTGTTTTATTATAAAAGCACTTCTCTGCCCTATACACGTTAGAGGGAGATTCCAGCCAGATGACCAAAACAGCATGCTGATTGCGTTCGCTACAGCTACGTGCTTATAATACTGGTAACATTTGTAGTCGAGTCATCCAGCCTACAGAACAGAAATAGTTTATTCTTGGGTCACTTTTCCAGCAGTTGATGGAAACACCAATACATTTCATCACTACACACCTGCTAACATACCTGCACAATGCAGAGCTTATGCATATTTAGAGATGCCGCTATCTTATCAAGACCATAACTGGCTTGATGGCGCCCTACCACATCCAATATTACACGTTAGGTTAGGTCCTCTAAGTAATGATGGTCCTATCTGGCCTTTATTGGCCACATATACAATGTATCCTGATGCAGCAACCTTGGCGGTAGCTGAGGTTCGCCATGTATATGCTGATCTTACGGCAATATACAGACTGTTGGTACAGTTTGTAATGCAGAACATTAAATACTAACTCACCACGTGCTGTCCCAACGCAGCCATATGCAGTCACGCCAGGCATTAATCCTGCGACTGTACATTTGATCTTGGGTAAGGTACACGCCAAACGGAAGGAGATTCCGTTTTGGTTAGCTCAAAAAATAAATGCGCTGAAGGCATTTTTTCCCATATGGGACCTCAGGATAAACATAGGATACTCACTACGTGCTTGCCATTTGGGATGGTTCCCACGATAGATGACCGCAATATATGGGGCACAGTATTTGCCACACACTATACTACCGCACATGGTACAACTTCCAAAAGTGTTCAAACAGATTCAAAATGAATACGGGGCTGCGCCGGCAGTGGACTTGGGTATGCATTTAATGGGCAATTTTGCCACTGTATCTTTAACTATATTAAGTAATCTTAAAGGGGAAGCAGTTGCACTAGCAGTGCGTATGCGGCTCTGAGATGTTCCTGTGCAGGACCAAGAAATCAAGCTGCCAAAGATTATTACTGTGACCTACTCTAGTATTGGTCAAGATAGTCTGGGTACTGGACCTATTGAACTACAATTACAGGGTAAATCTAATAAAGATTCTACCAAGCAAGCACCTGAAGGTGCTAAAAAATGCTGGGATAAAACAAAACGAACACCTAAAAAAGAAAGAGGAGAATCTCTGCATTTGGAGACGCCTCAAAATTGTTATAATCTTAAAAATATAAATAATATAATAACACCTGACAGATATCAATATACTGATACACGCTAATCTCGTTCCTTTCAGGACTCACCGGATAAAGGCAGTGAGAGGTGGGAGGTCAGAGCAGCGAACACAGTACGTGAAACGGAGAAAGGGCTCACCACGCTCATTTGAAGTTTCTGTTAAGAAAGAATAGAAACTTCCCCAGCAAAAACCCCAATTAAAAAATAAAAAAGTGGCAGCAATTGCTGTATGACATGCCACTCAGGAAGAGAGCTTTACTGAAGAACAGGAAGTGGGCACTGGCGCTGCTAGACAGCGTGGCAGGGGTCACAATAGTTCGTTAGAATCTTCATGAGCATCTGGAGGTGAAAGCAACTGATGACTTCTTACAAGTTGAGACTGCGGACATGCGTGCCTCCACACCTGTTAGGGTGTATAAAGTAACATTACCATTAGAAGGAGACATTGAGCACACAGTAGATGCCATCTTTTAGGATCGCGTAGTTACCATTTATGATATTTTACTGGCCGAAAAGGATTGGCCACCAGAATTTGTCCATAATCCCCCTTATGGTGAAGAGGTAACTGAAGCCTCTTTCTCGCCCCTTGTTCCCAGACTGCTCAGGGAGGCTTATGCCTTTGACCCAGGCACCAGCATTTATTGTAACCACGTAGGGTTGACCCTATCATGTAATAACAATAAGATCTCAACCCCAATATCCAATAAAGCATGAAGCAAAAACACCTGTGAGGGAAATCCTCACACAGCTAGATACCAGGGCATAATCGAACCCTGTCTCACCAATGAACAATCCATTGTTTCCCCATCCCTAACCCGGACCATTCCTATAGAATAGTCTTAGATTACAGACATTTAAACAGTCATGCACGCACATTTGCCATACAATATGCACACAGCACTTATAAACAATATAGTGCGCAAAAAATTCAAAACATCCTTGGATATTTATAATGGGTTTTTCTGCCAAAAACATAGCACCTGAAAGTAGGGACTTAACAAGTTTTAGCATTTTAGGCTCCCAAAAAAGGTTTTGCCTTCTCCCAAAAGGGTACAAGAACAGACCAGTACTGTTTTCAGCTTCTGTTACTTCTATTTTACACAACATTGACCCTGAAGTGTAGTCCTCACCTATCTCAGACGATGACCTCATACAACATGTAAGACTGGTTGCCCGCCTTGTTGTGGGATTTGCCGACTTAGCTACAAATTCAATTAAAAAAATAAAATAGCCTTCCTTGTTGTCTTGTTTTTGGGTTTCCAATTATCGGATGAAGGCACGTGCTTAGCTCCCCAGTTTTTAGAAAAATTAGCACAACTACAACCTCCAAACCCTATCAAAAAGCTCCAGTCATTGGGCTTTTTAAACTTTGGCTGAACATACATTTTAGATTATGCACAATACTTTAAATCATTATATGACTTAATAAGTCCTGACTTTTCAAGTAAATATTGGACAGTCGAACACACGCATTCTCTGAGCATTGCAACAAGACATGCTTTCAGCTAAACACACACACGGGACAACAAAGCACACTTGGTCATCAGAGTAATTGCTGGTGCCATTGGTTTCACCTATGTAACTTTCAGTGAGGGTGAGACCGTCCCAAATGCATACAAATCACATTTATATTCTACAGCAGAGCAATGCTTTGCTCCCACAGAGAAAATTCTCACTGCTTTTCAGACAGCGGTCATTAAAGAGAGACCTCTGGCCCAGGGGAAACGCATTATTGTTGTTTCTCTGACCCCAGCCCTTGAGGATGTCACTAAAACTAGTGCTTCTAACGCTAAAGCACTACATCCATTTTGGATTCAGTGGGCAATGTCTTTGTCGGCTACTGAGGTTGACTGTTTTCAACCCAAAATTACAGTCTCGAGACTTTTTGCAGTATGAACTTGAATACCCTGTTCCTGCAAACACATTGTCTATTGAACAATATCAAGTAATTATGTACACTAATCGCTCAGCCCAACCTGCGGTAGGCACAAAACATCAGTACTCCGCCGCTTGCGCGGTCGTGAGTGGCTTCATGAAGGATGGTGGATTCCATCCACAACACATTTACACACAGACCTTAGGGGACTGCACTGCACAATTAGCAGAGCTCAAGGCTCTGGTGATGGCACTGGAACACACGGATCCAGAACAGTTAACATTATTTGTCTGTGATTCGTACTATTGTGCCCAGTCCATCAATGAATATCTGCATTACGGGCATCTATATGGGTTCATAGGTTCAAAAGGCAACACCATCAAACAGACTCCTATGGGGTGACTTACTCAGGCCTGCAGTCACATTTTCCAATAAGTGGGGCTAGCCAAGCCAAAAAGAGGTTACTTTCTCTTGTAGGGGATTTCCATGTATAGTCATAAGCACTGAATAGTTCCGCACACCTGCGGGGACCCCGGAGCACTGTTCTGTAGTGTATTCTTAAGTGTAGATGTTTGCCTTTCTTGAAAAAGGCCTGTAAAGTCACTTAAGAATATCAATGTGCAGCCTAGGTGAAAGGCTACAAAGGCCAAATTGTTCATTATTTTGGTTGGTAAGAAAGGAAGCTGTAGTACAGATGTACCTTTAAAACATATTTATTCTAGAAATGTAGTAAAAAACTTGTTCTCAAACTTTATTTACAACTTCAAATGAGGATGAAACAATGCAGGGCAGTGCAGCCCATAGGCTGCCATTATACAGAGTCTAAATAGAGTTGTGTCTTTAAGAAAAGAAAGTCTTCCGGTATCCACATCATGCACAGCAAAAGGCAGTTGCCTCAGTTCTTTTTTCCGGCTCCTTCTGACAGGACCCTGAAGCATTGAGCTCCACCTTTCATAGCTTTTTTCTTTTTTACTAAAACTCAACTAAAATCCTTTGGATTTCAATTTCACTCGACGTTTTTCATCTAGAGTGAACATTTCCTAGCTTTTCTTGTCAAATTCTGACAGAAACTTGAGTTGTTTTTTTTTGCCACCAGAATGCCTTCTCATTTTGATAAGTGCCCTAGCTGTGGCAGGAAAAAGCCCAAAACAGACCCACATCAAGTCTGTATTATTTGCCTACCGTCAAGTCATAAACCTGATGCCTGTGACATTTGTAAAACCTTCTCCAGGAGAACTCTTCGTGACAGGGAGAAAATCCGCCTTCAGGCAAAAGAGGACAGGAGACGAAGAGGACAATCTGCCACAGAGCGAGGAGAAGGTCAGTCTTCTACCAGGGCTCTCACTGTGTCCTCTGGAGTAGCGTCACAGGTCCCCGACGATGTCGAGAGCATCGACGTCGAGACCAGGAACGGCGCCGACATACTTGCCGTCGAGAACCAGCTTGCCGTCGAGGAAGAGCCATCGCTCGACGTAGACAGCCTTATCGCTGTCGAGACGGCGTAGACACTCGCCGTCGGAGTTCCCGGTCCAGGTCACCATCGACGCGAAGGAGAAGATCGATGTCGGTGGAAAGTACTCGTCGTCGGGGACGATCGCTGTCATCCCATCGACGTTGAGGGAGATCGCCGTCGAGGAGCTCTCAATGGCGAGAGGAGTAAACGCCGAGAGGTATTCGACGTCGAGAAGCGTGTCGACGTCGAGGATGCACTCAGAGACCAAGGAGGGTCTATACCACCTCAGAAACCTCGGCTTCTCTCATTCTCTTACCGCCTTCGCCTCAGCATTCTCCTCAGCCATCGCCTCTACCACAGACACCTCTGGCACCTACAGCTCCTCCGCCGGTACCTCTTTCAAAGTCCGCCCCAGTGACTCCTGCAGAATCCATAAGGCATTCTCGACATTCTTCGAGACGCTCTTCTTCATCTCAACATCATCATCGGCATGACTCAGAACGCAGGTCTCCTCGTTCACACCATAGACATTCCTCCTCATCCACAAGGGATTACTCTCCGACGTTATCTGACTCCCCGTCTCAGAGAGTTTCTCCCATAGACGATGTCAACACCTTTCAAGAGGTCCTAATTCGCGGTGCTACCAAGTTGAACATCCCTCTGGCAGTACCCGCTCCAACAACCTCTGTCATTTTTGAGACACTACACCAGCGTTCTTCTTCTCGACCATTACTACAGCTGGTCCCAGGACTACTTGAACCGGCAATGGACATATTCTTAACACCTTCCACAACTAAAACTGCTCCTTCCAGACTCATAAAGAAATATCGTCCTCCGGAGCAGGACCCTTTGTTTCTGAGAGCGGATCCAGTGCCCGATTCGGTGGTAATCGTGGCTGCTAAGAAATTACATTCTACGTCTGTCTTCCTCTTCTCCACCGGACAAGGAGAGTAGAAAAATTGATGCCGCAAAGTTTGCTCCACCTCAGCCATCACTATGAAAGCGGCTAGTGCTACTGCCCTGTTAGGCAGGTATGATCGTGCCCTTTGGGATTCTGTGCTGCAATTTGCGGAACACCTCCCTAAGGAGAAAAAGGAGGATTTTTTGGAGATTGTAAGTGAAGGCGCCATGGTCTCCAATCAAGTAATAAGCGCGGCTGCAGACTCCTGTGTTATCCGCACATAATTATTATCATGGAATTTCTTTGAGAAGACATGCCTGGCTACGCCTTACTTCACTTAAGCCAGAGGCGCAACAGAGGATACAAAATGTGCCCTTTTCAGATTCAACTTTGTTTGGTTCTCATGCTGACGACGAAATGTCGAGGATGAAAACGGAACTGGACACTCTAAAGGCGGTGCACTTCGAGAAACCAAGAGACCAACGGAAAACATTCCGTCCCTACCACCGTAGACTCTTTACTCAAAGGTTTCAAACACCACAGTGGATGCCTTCAAGATCCCAGCAACAACAACATCAGAGAACCTTTTCGACCCAACGAAAACAAACAAGGGGTCGATCTACGCCACAAACTGCCCAAACAGCTCGTCGGGCATTAGCGTCTAATCCCTAAATCCTTGCTTCCCCCTCCCTCGTTACCCACTCCAGTAGGGGGGAAGTATCTTGCATCATCTGGAAGAGTGGCAACGCATAACGTCAGACGCCTGGGTGTTGAATATTGTGAGGAATGGCTACTGTCTCAGGTTCATAAGCCCCCGCCTTCTATTCCACCCAAACCGGTGAATCACCATCTCGACGCTCTCAAAGTGGAAGTAACAACCCTATTACAAAAGAAGGCGATAGAACATGTCCCTATTAACCAGCAGGGAAAGGGAATCTATTTGAGGTACTTTCTGGTACCAAAGAAAGACAAACACGAGTTCCGACCCATTTTAGATCTAAGGGTTGCCAACAAATGGGTTCGCAGAGAGAAATTCAGGATGCTATCCTTACACCAAATCTATCCCCAACTTCGTCAAGGCGATTGGCTCTGTTCAATAGATCTCCGCAACGCTCACTTCCACATTCCTGTGATCAAAAAGCATCGGAAGTTTTTGAGATTCCTCGTCGGAAAAAGTCATTACCAATTTACGGTGCTACCTTTCGGCCTCAAATCAGCACCAAGGGCATTTTCCAAATGCATGATGGTGGTGGCAGCCCATTTAAGGAAACATCGGATATTCGTTTATCCATATCTAGACGATTGGCTCATAAAAGCATCCACATACCTAGAGGCTCAACAGCACTTCAATTGGACTCACCAGCTACTCCAGAGGCTGGACCTTCAGGTCAACCTCTCCAAGTCCACGGCAACACCTGTTCAGAGGTTGCATTACTTAGGCGCTATCATAGACACCACTCAAGGAAAGGTGTTTCTTTTGGAGGAACGACGGTTATCAATCCTCAAAGTGCCAGCAGCTCGAGAAAATGCCTCAGACCACTGCAAGAGCGATATCCTCTCTCCTGGGGTCGATGGCGTCTTGCATCTACCTCATTCCCAATGCTCGCCTCCATATGAGACCCTTACAGGAATGCCTAGAGAATCAATGGTATCAACTAGTGGACGATTGGGAGAACAGCATCCTTCTTTCTCCCCATGCCATTCAATCTCTCAAGTGGTGGTGTTCTCTGAACAATCTTCTGAAAGGGATGCCATTCCACCAACAGCCTCCAACTCAAACCATAGTCATGGATGCATCGCTGCTCGGATGGGGAGTGCACATGGATCACCTCCAAATACAAGGCTCGTGGTCGCAGAGAGAACGACTGTATCACATCAATCTTTTAGAACTTTGCGCAGTCCATCTTGTACTCAAAGCCTTCCTCCCTGCACTGAAGGCGAAAACTCTGCTTCTCCAGACAGACCACATGGCCACCATGTATTACTTGAACAAACAAGGGGGTACCAGATCCAGGACTCTGTTGACGGAGGCCCAAACAATTTGGCACTGGCTTCTAGCCAGGAACCTATCACTAGTGGCAACTCACCTTCCGGGCATACAGAATGTCCAGGCGGATGCCCTCAGCCGAGCAATGGATGAAAACCACGAGTGGGTTTTGCACGACGACATCGTCCGCTCCATTTTTTCCATGTGTACCCCTTCTATAGACCTATTCGCAACCCCAGAAAACGAAAAATGCCAAGACTTCGCCTCCAAGTACTACCATCCAGGAACATTGGGGAATGCCCTGTGGATAAACTGGTCAGGAGCATTTCTTTACGCCTTTCCACCGCTTCCCTGATACCGACAGTCCTCCTCAAGCTGTCCCACTCTCACACCAAGATGATTCTCATCGCCCCAGAATGGCCACGCCAGTGGTGGTTTCCAGACCTCCTTCACCGGTCACTCAGACCACACATCAGATTACCTTGCTGCCCCGACCTTCTCACGAAGTTTCGAGGCCAGATGACACATCCCAACCTCTCATCGTTGAATTTGGCAGCATGGCTCCTGAGCTAGTACAATATGGTCCCCTTAATTTACCTCAGGACTGCATGGAGATTCTAAAGGAGGCAAAGCGCCCTTCCACAAGAACAGCTTATGCCTTCAAATGGAAAAGGTTCTGCATATGGTGTTTGGACAACAACGTTTACCCAATAACATGCGGAGAAGAAACTATTCTTCCATATTTGTTAAACCTGGCGAAGTCTGGCTTACAGTTGTCATCAATAAAAGTACACCTGGCAGCTCTAATGGCATATAGGAAGAGCCCTTCCCAATCCTTTTTCTTTAAAATTCCAATTATAAAAGATTTCCTAGAAGGTTTGAAAAAGGTCTTTCCTCTCATTAGACAGCCATCTCCTCCATGGGAGCTGAATATTGTCCTCTTGCGTCTGAAGCTGCACCCTTTTGAACCAATACATAAAGCATCACTCCAGCATCTTACATGGAAAACTGCTTTTCTGGTTGCAATCACTTCAGCTCGCAGGGTCGGTGAGATCCAGGCCCTTTGCGCTCAAGAACCTTATACGGTTTTTCATCCCTCAAAAGTAGTAATGAGAACACATCCAAAATTTCTACCTAAAGTCATTTCAGACTTTCACGTAAACCAGACCA
Source organism: Pleurodeles waltl (assembly GCF_031143425.1). Classification (NCBI taxonomy): domain Eukaryota; kingdom Metazoa; phylum Chordata; class Amphibia; order Caudata; family Salamandridae; genus Pleurodeles; species Pleurodeles waltl. The sequence goes on from NC_090440.1 coordinate 980,994,380, forward strand.
TCTCCTTACCGACTTTCTTCCAAAATCCGTCTACTCCTACTGAGTGAACCCTACATTCTCTTGATGTTAAGAGTTTTAAAATTTTACTTGGATAGAACAAAATCTTTGCGCAAATCACAGCAGCTGTTTATTAACTATGGCCCAGTTAGAACAGGTCTAGCCACCTCCAAACAATCCTTATCCAGGTGGATTGTTTCTTGTATCGTATTCTGTTATCAGTTAGCAAATAAATCCCTCGATGGCAGGCCAAAAGCCCATTCTACTAGGTGGAAGGCAGCAACTGTTGCTTTGATGAGAAACAATCCTTTGGCAAAAATATGCAAAGCGGCTACCTGAAGATCTGTCCACACCTTTACTAAGCATTACTGCCTTGATTCAGATGCTAGGGCAGATGCTCAGGTTGGACAGGCCTCTCGAATCTCTTTGCGTAATTTATTGTTTCTTTATTGTTCTGTCTACTCCACCGCGGTTATTGGGATGGGCTTGCTAATCTATTCAGTGCTTAGGACTATACATGGAAATCCCCTACGAGAGAAGGAATGGTTTCTTACCTGTAACTCCAGTTCTCTTTTAGGGGTATTTCCATGATAGTCATAAGCAACCCTCCCTCCTCCCCGGCTGAGTTGACATAAGGCTATCCACAATAATAACGATATTGTTAATTAAAGAGATATTCAGGTTTCTTCATGTTATATTACAAGCCTACAAAAAGAACTGAGGCAACTGCCTTTTGCTGTGCATGATGGGATACAGGAAGACTTTCTTTTCTTAAAGGCACAGCTCTATTTACATTCTGTATAATGGCAGCCTATGGGCTACACTGCCCTGCATTGTTTCATCCTCATTTGAAGTTGTAAATACAGTTGGAGAACATGTTTTTTACTACATTTCTAGAATAAATATGTTTTAAAGGTATATCTGTACTACAGCTTCCTTTCTTACCAACCAAAAGAATGAACAATTTGGCCTTTGTAGCCTTTCACCTAGGCTGCACATTGATATTCTTAAATGATTTTACAGGCCTTTTTCAAGAAAGGCAAACAGCTATACTTAAGAATACACTACAGAACAGTGCTCCGGGGTCCCCGCAGGTGTGCGGAACTATTCAGTGCTTATGACTATCATGGAAATACCCCTATGAGAGAACAGGAGTTACAGGTAAGAAACCATTCCTTCCTACACATCACTTGGAATATTCGGGGTTTGAATAACCCTTGCAAATGCCGCCAGGTCCTTGCTCTTCATTATTGGCAGAACGCAGATATCATTTATTAGCAAGAAACACACCTAATGCCAGGGAGAGGGCTGACCTTAATCAAGTCATGGGGTCCCTACAGATACTTTGCTGCTTATTAGTCCTATTCCAGGGGGTTGGTCCTCATCATTCTCACGCGGGTGCCATTCCGTCATCTCCCGACAATAGAAGATCCAGACAGGCGCTATTTAGTAATTCAAGAACTTATCAGGCACACACCGGTTACACTGCTCAACAGATATGGTCCTAATGTTGATTGCCCAGACTTTTTTCTTACAGTTCTAAAGCAATGCCTAACAGTAGACCCTGGTACCATCATCTGGTGGGGAGACCATAACCTAGTATTGAGTACAGACCTAGACTGCATGGACTGTCATGAGTGACTCCTGACCAGTGCTCGTATTGCATTTTTAGACATCATGGCACAGTTTGAGATGTTGGACATCTGTGTGAATTACATGCTATGACCCGGAATACACATTTACTCTTTGGTGCATGGTGGCACCTCATGGCTCGACTTCTGGCTGTGATGTGGCGGGGTGGACACTAGATGTGAAACACCTACCCAGAGCTTTATCTGATCACTCCCCTGTAGTTCTGTTCATCTTGCCTAATACTTGGATACAAAAGCCTCTCTAGAGACTCCAACCCAAGATGCTGCTTGATGTAGTAATGAGGGAATAAATAGTCTCTGCAATTCTGTCCTAAAGCGCTTTAAAATAAAAAAAGAAAAAAAAAAGGCTCAGTCACCAGAGTAGCAAATTTTTGGGTGGCTTTAAAGGCCGTCATTCGGCTGGAATGGGTTGCTAATGGACATGGCATCCTAAAATCCATCAAAGAGAGACTCACTGGACTAAGAAAAAGAACTCTGTACCCTGGAGCTCCATTATGATGATACCAATGATCAAAACCTACTAGACTCACTGAAAACACTTCCTATGCAAATAAACCCGGGCTCGGAAATACAGCCAGGTCAGGGCACACACTTGCTATGGTACTCGGATATTGTCAATCTGCCAATTATATTCATACAGTTGACACTCCTGATTGGCACTCAACACGTCACTGAGGAAATAATGCGGGAATTTGTTGCCTTCTACTGAAGGCTGTACACTTCATGCATGCTGGCTACTCCAGAAGGGGTGGAAACCTGTTTGCAGCGGGTTGCACTTTAATGGAAAAAATCAGACACACCAGGAGGCTCTTTGCCGACGCCTAATGGTTATGGAGATTAAACAGGTTATTGTACAACTTTTGAACGGTAACACACTGGGAGTGATGGACTCCTGGTAGTTTTATTATTAAAAAAAAACTAAAAAAAAAAAAACCTATGCTGATAAGCTCGATGTATATTCCGAGGCGTTCCAGGTGGGCACACTCCCTCTGACAATGAGAGTATCTATCATAATTACACTCCTTAAGCCGGACAAGCCCTCACATAAATGCGATTCATACCACCCCTTCTCTTATAAACGTAGATAGTAAGATACTGACCAAACTACTGGCAAACCGTTTGCTGCGCTAGATGCCCAACCTAACTCATCCAGATCAGTCTGGTTTCATACTGGGCCACTCCACGGCAGATAATCTTTGCTCCCTATTTGCTCTTACCCACCAACTAGACCCTTCGTAGCCGGTAATTGCAACATTTTTAGAAGCTGCTAATGTGTTCAATACTGTAGAGTGCCCCTTCCTACTTACGATACTCACTAAAATGGGGCTGGGCAAATCATTTGTGAAGTGGGTGCAGTGGATATTTATGGTTCCATTGACTAGATTCAGTTTGAATGGCGGCTTGCACAAGCCTTTTGAGCTTTGTAGGGGGACACAACAGGATTGCCCCCTGTCGCCCCCTTTTTTCTTTTCTTCTTACCTTCACTGTAGAACCTATGGCTTGCTCCTTATTGAATTCCATCATAAATCAGGGGTAAACATGGGGTTCCACTACATGTTACCACCTATGTATGCTGATTACGCGATTGGTGAATAGAGAGTCAGTTTTTAATTTATACCCTATTATACAAGAGATAAGCAATTGTAGTCACTGGTCTGGACTCCAGATAAACTGGACCAAGGCAATAATGTTCCCCTTAACAGCTGCCGCCACCAAACCCAATACCCATTTCTATAGTAGTGGCAAACTCACCCGATCAGATACTTGGGCATTCTCTACCACACAGATATTTCCACTATAATAAAAGCAAACTATGGGACTTGTATGTAGACTCCACCAACACGCTTTGCTAAACTGATAACCCTTCCGCTCGTGTTGGCGGTAGGTTGGCCCTAATGAAAATGGTTATCCTTCCTAAACTGCTCTACTTATTCCAGGATATCCCCGTGCCTTTAAACAAATCCTTCTTTGCCCAACTGTGTTCCCTCATGATCAAATTAGCATGGTCAGAGAAAGGGCCTCGTATTAGTTGACATACCTTGCAACTCCTGTACCAGAAGAGCGAGGTTCTCAGCTTCTAACTCCGATGTCTATTATTTAGTAGTGCAAATACAATACATAACTCACTGGTTCCATAAAGAGCAGACATGCCCTCCGCGGTCATCGAGAGGGGCTTAATGATCCCCACTCATCTCCTGGTAGTTCCTTTTTGTTCAACTTCCCAGACCACCCCAAGAAATTCACACAGTGCCCTGCACTGTTGGGGCCTGGAATAGACTAGCCACCTTGTGCAGTGTTTTCTTAAGTTATTCCATATATACGTCCATTAAGCATTATCACGGGCTGCAGTTGCACAACACTCCTGGCATCTTGCAGTCACTGCAGAAGAGAGATTCTAACAATGGGAGATTTATCTAATGCCAGTAAATTAAAAACCTATCAGGAATATGTGGCGGACTCCCCGGCCACTATGGGAGACGCGCTCACTTATGAGCTTGTGCACAAAGCCAAATGTCTTTTTTTTGTATGTTTCCAAAAGAACCCCCGGAATGGTCGCTTCTGACCACCCTTCTTACTAACCCACATCCCTCTGAACTTATATCTCTATTATAAAATTTGGCAATGTTCTGCTGGGTTCCAAACCTCCATTAGACATGCCATGCATCAGAGGGCGATTTGGGGCAGGACATAATGGCTTTTCTGTTGTCAACAAACTAAGGAAGTGTCCTCCAACGACAGGTTCAGATTAATTAATTACAAATACAGGATGCATAGTTCCAAGTTTGAGTGTGATATTGAAAATATCCCTCCATTGTTGCAGGAAATTATCATTATTAGCGTGGGGTCCTGCCGTTTAGCATTAATTTGTATCCACCAAGAACTTTGAAACGGTGATGACAAATTTGATAGTTTGGGGAGATTGCTATGTATCTGCATTCGGGCCATCAATTGGCTTATACGGTTATTTTTGTGCTTCAAACCTGTAGCTGGCGCTCTGTATCGTTTGAAATCTGAATAGGCCCATGAGCTTGACCAAATCTTTACTAGTACCTGGATAAAATAATACTTTTCAATTGGTGATTCTCAACACTGAATTCAGAATTGCGTAATCTCTGTTGGAGATCACATCCCCCGAAAGTGCTGGTAGCTTATATGGAAAGGCACAGCAGTACCGTAGCATTGTAATCCTAAGAGCCTCTTGTCTTGCGGCCTCATGTCTTGTGGGCTCATGCATTTATAAGATTCATCTGCCCAGGTAGACCCATTCACTGCGCTCTACTGTATCTTTCTGAGCAGGTGGGGGGATAGTCAATTGAATCAGATCCTGGAACCTGTGTCAGAAAGATCCACTTCAGGGATTTTATTTCTGTCTGACATATATTGATGTCACTCACTACAGTGTTTTGGAGATTTTTACTGTGGGCCACTAGTCTCCTGGAGGTTCTTAATATTTGATTTCTATTAGACCAACTCATTTGTGTTGACGGTTTGGAGTACAAGGCCTTCTTTCTGTTTCAATTACTTTCATATGTACCACAGAACAAAGCTTAGAACTACAGTATTTACCTTATTAGGCATTTTCACACGTTTTAAGCACTAGAGATGTTGAAGTGGAGGGCAACAAGTATCTCTGATACATAGTTTGCAAAGAATCCACCAAGGTGCTGTTAGTGAAGAGTCAGGGAGGCATTTGCTGCACACCTCTATTGTGTCAATGTGGTATGGTCTAGGGGCCTGGAACTGGGGCATCCCCTTATTTGTGAGTGCTGACAATCTGGAAATCAACAAGCTCAGCAAGCCACTCAGTGATCCACATATTTGATGTCTTCAAATGGCAGTAATGTAGCTCATTAATAAATGGTGGCTGGCCACAGACTTAGCTTTTTGCCTGGGAGCTTGAACTAAAAAAATGTCAGCAACAGTTGGGATGTTATGAGTGCTCTATTTTGATTGGGTCGTTCCATTCTGGTATGCTCATTACCGCTCATTTGCTACTATTTCTAGAATATGATTACACTTTTGTTGCTCCACTCATACAAAATGACGAAGGATGATATTGACATTTTGTATTGTAGTGCCTATATGCTGTTCATGCTACTTATTTATGTTGGTGTTCTGCAGAGCAGTGCACATTACCTAGGCGCTTAAAGGGAGATGCTTTAGAAAGGGGAAAGGGGAAGTTATCTTCCAACCATGCTGTAAGTGACTGTGACTCTTCTGCACCTGAGCAAATCATGTTTTTTGAACTAGTGAGACTCGCCATCCACTGAGATCAATAGATATTAGGAGTTTCCAAAAACCTCATGTGTTTGGGTTCCTTTATTTGGTTGATAAAGTGCATTCTGAAATCTTGGTCCTTGCACTTTAAGGATCCACCGTAATTTTTCATTCTTTTTAAGGGTTACTGATTGATCTAGTGGGTAGATCTTGAGCAAGAGTCTCTATTGTGGATGTAGTGAGATGTCAGTTTCTTCAACCGTGCAGTAACTCTGCTCAGGTTGTGACAAATATCGTAAGGATTTGAATTTAATCCTTGCCTATTCTGAAAATCATCAGAGCTGCACGATCATTGTGTGATCCTGTTTGTGGCAGTTGGGGGACCATCTGTCTACCTTTTTCTGATTCTTTTGGAGACTATACAATGTGTTTCTACCTGCATATTACTCACCTGTAGGATAATCCAAGGCTTCAGACTGGATTCTGAAAATTCAATGCTCATATCGATGATAGGTGGCTCTGGCTTCTTATCAGTGCTTGAAGTGACATTGGGTGATGTACCTGTACCATAGAGTGCCCACCCTGGTGCAACGTCAGTTCCCTTTTTTCTGTGCATTTGACACTGATTCAGAGATTGCGCTTTCCTGAGAGTTTTGCATTTTCCTCCGAAAATTCCCTTCAGTGCAGTACAAATGTCTCCTACAAAGTGCTCGTGCTTCAAGCCATGTTAGGACTGAGATGGATTTTGATGGCTGACCACCATTCCATCTGACTTTGGTTTCTAGGTTCGGACCATAACTCCTATTCCTGTTAATCGTGCAGCAGCATGCATCCGAAGGCTATCAAGAAGTGTGAGGCCAAGTTATTCATGGCCCGGACATGAGATGACAGGCTAAGACATTGTTCAAAGCTGCTTGCCAGTCATCATCCTCACTTTTATCAGGTAAACGGAGGAAGCACAAAAGAGCACAAGAAGCATGGCAAAGGTAAGCCTCCCAGACGCTATCCTACAGGATCTTAATCCTCTGAACCAGAGTTGGTAGTCTTGGAATTAACAGATTCTCCTCTGAGCCGCTCTATGCCAGTGAGTCTAAAGGACTCCACTCTGGAACCACCTCAGCTGTCTTCTACACAGACTCCAGAGTTCTCGGCTCCACCACCATCGGCTCCTTTGTTTAAGAATTCCCTGCATCAACACCTTGTACAATATATTTGCTTGAGCCACTGCACCATCTAGCACATCCTTAGGCCAATCGCACCTTACGCCTACTCATGTGGCCCACCCCTGTGCCGTTTGGATCAGTTACGTCAACACTGTCACCAGTTCCTCAGTTCTTTTTGCTTGCACTCCACCACACAATGCCACAGCAGTCCACGTTGTGGCTAGTGACACCACCAATGCCACCATTTCCTCTGGCGCTGCCTCCTCCTTTTCCAGAATCAGTACCCCGTTATAGTTCCAGAAAGAAACCCAGAGACTTTAGGAGGAGGAATACCTGCCTTTTTGTATCGTGTTTTGATCCTCTGAATCTTTAAGCCTACAGTGATAATGGTGGATGGCAACAATTTTAAGAATTGGCAGTTCTGTCATCTGTTAGTGGATTGGACACCACCCCATAGATGGATTTTCCAACTTGTCCTCCTACACCTAAAGTGATGTCCTTCCACTCAGTGGTAACCCAACAAAGCTACTAAAGTGCTTGTTGAATTTTCTCACCAAAGTACTCCTCCCAGCCATGCGCTTGTCAGAACACTTATTACCCTTCAGCAAGACTTGCTGGACCCGGTCAGGGCAGCCTGGAAGAATCCCACCTCAGCACCAGAGGTCAATAAGGTGGTGCCAATTCACCACTGCCCCACTCAAGAGGAATCTCAGGCTTCTCCTTGGACATACAGGCCAACTTGATGGGCTTCCCCTTTTACTGAGCATACCTATTTGGAGCTAAAGATGACTCTACCTTGAAAGGTTTAAAGGTGAGCTAAGCCACGACCTGGTCCTCAGGATTCCAACAGCCTGCCAAGGACTATCACCAGTTTCAACACTTTCAAGGGATCTTGAGAGACTTCACCTTGCGCCAGGGCCAGCCCCTTCAGCCTCAGAAGCTCCAAACCCACACAAACTCTGGGGGGCGGGGGCTTTTCTCATGGCCTAAAAGGGCCATTATTTTCGACCAGTGGGTCTTTAAGATCATAGGAAAAGGGGGTATACCCTACACTTCCTTCAAGCTCCACCCTCATTCTCCTAGTCTTCTTTTCCAGCCCACCTTTCCATTCTGTAACAAGAAGCTGCAGTACTTCTCCTAAAGGGAGCAGTAGAGTTAGAGCCAGAGAAGAATTTTGAGCACAAATGTTAAGCCTGATATTTCTTTGTCTCAAAGAAGGACGACGGCCTACGTCTGTTCTTTCTCAGAATGTTGAAGTTCAAGCTGCTGACTCTAGCTCAGGTGTTGTTGGCATTGGAAGCTGAATACTGGATGTTGTCACGCAATCTGCAGGACGTGTATTTCCACATTTAGGTTCTCCTGTCCCATTGTTAGTCTTTGCATTTTGTGGTAGAGTCCATGCAATCCCAGTTTGCGGTATTCCCCCTCAGCTGGACATCAGCACCCGAGGCTTCACCAAGTTGGTAGCAGGGATTGCAACCCATCTCAGAAGGTTGAGTATCCCAGTCATCGTGCACCTGGATGAATGGCTGATCAAATCTGATTCGGCAGACGTGGCGATTCATCATATGCAATTAACAGTCTTGGTACTGTTCAATCTGGGCTTTTCAGTCAGTAGCTCCAGCATCACCTGGTGCCTTCCCAACACCTCCAGTTCATAGACTAGGTTCTGGACACTACCTTCCTCCTCCAAGAATTCTCAACATCCAGAAGATGGTCCCTTCCTTTCTCAAGAGTCCTGAATGTGTTACGCCTGCTAGGTCTGTTTGCTTTCTGCATTCTCCTGGTCATATATGCATATTGACATGTGTGGGCTCTGTGATTGTGCCAAACTGTCATTTGTGGGAACAAGGTGAACCTGCACAGTAGTATGACCTTCGGGCCCCCTGCAATTGTGGGTTACTGTGGTGACTGAAGACTCCACCCTAGGGTGTGTGGTTCATCTGGAGGACCTGGAGATCAGAGGTTTCTGGTCTCCAACATCAACTTGCTGGAACTGCAGACTATGCAAGCTGAGCTCAAGACCTTCCTGTGATTCCAAGAAAGGCAAAGTGGTTCAGAAGTGAACACTGCCCAAATTGGTCATCCTCTGTATCAAGACCTGCTACACTTTGGCCAAGAAAGAACGCCTGCAAGATATCAGGTGTCATTCCACCAGGGCACATCTTCAATCTACACCCTTTCCAGGGGTGTTCCTATTATAGTGATTTGCAAAGCAGCTACTTGGGCATCCCTGCGTACTTGTCCTAAGCATTACTGCCTGAATTCTGAAATGTGGAGGGATGGCCACTTTGCCAGATCAGTTCTGCGGGGCTTAATTATCTAATCATCCATGAGCCCTCTTCCAGAGAAGGGTACTGCTTTGTAATATATTCTAAAAGCAGAGAATCTTCAGGTAGGTGTATCCATGAGTTGTAAAGGTTTCTTACCTGGAGTACTGAAATTTCTAATGGATATCTATCTGCAGATTCCTCATTGTTCCCTCTGCCTTCCAGTTTGTTGGAAGTGTTACAGGGAAAGTTAATAAATTCCTAATCCAACTTTAGAACTGCACTACTTAATGTTGATGCCAGTCCATCCATTCTCGTCAAAGGCTTGGAAAAAATGGATGGAAAGAGCAGTCATTGCACGAGGGTGGGCACTATATGGCTTTGGAGATGTGATGCAATACACTTCTGCAGTTGATACGAAGCCAGCGTCCCCTACTAGCAATTTGAGAGTTTTGAAGTTAATGGATCCATTCTAACGCCTGGGATTATTCGACAGGTGAAGAATCTGCAAGCAGAGTTGAGTATCTACCAGAAAGATTGTTACCAAAGGTAAGTCGTGTTTTCTCCACGAGGAGACCAAAATATACGATAATGTAGTAATGCCATGTTGGAGGGCTCTTCTCTGCTCCATTCTATAGTTGGTGTGTATGAGAATCTTCCATCTCTTTGTCACAGCATTGACCTGGGGAGCAAAGTTGAGTGTGGTATTGGAAAAGAAACTACTCAATTCTTTACTTCTTGTGAGATACAGTGAGACATTCCAAGATGTGTAGGAAAACAGCAACATATCTGGGTCAGGAGCTCCTGTGACTAGTATTTCTGTATTGGCACCCCTGAACACACAATATGTAAATGAAATTGATAGATACATTCAGTAAAATCTAGAACTCCTAAAGAACCCTGTTGTGTGAGGGTTTTCAAGTTGTCCACTACTAACCTAGCTTCCCTGGTGTGCAAATTGGCTATCTATTTTTTTGAGTCAGTCCTTGTCCCAAATGCATAGAAAATAGAATATGGCATTACTTTATTGAAAACAGTATGGACACCTCAACTCTGGTAATTACATATCTATTTCTCTGTTGCCTTTTAATGCCACTGTAGCGAAAGACAGATGACTGGCCAACTGTCCTCATTTATCTTGGACAATCATCTGCTAGATCCTGTTCATTCTTTCTTTCATCCCAATTATGGCAGCAGAGGTGCACTTTGTAGCGGGTGCTAATGTGTTCTGCATGATTCTGGATCAGGGTGGCACTGCTGCGCTGATTTTGCTGGGACTGTTGGCCACTTTTAGTACTGTGTCCAAGGAAGTTCCTCTGGACAGAAATCTGAGGGGATGTATTCTCAGATGTTTTCTCTTGGAGTGCTTCACTTCTAGCAATTTGGGATCAGGTGGTCATCATACATCCTTGTTGCTTGGACTTTAAACCGCATACTTGTGCATTATTTCGTTCAGAGTCCCATTTTATTCAATCTGTGCGTGGGTCCTTTAGCAAGACTCATGCAGTCCTTCAATCTGAAGTGCATCTGCTATGCAGGTGACACTCAGTTATCCTTGACGTTACATGGTATCAATGTCCTGTCCATAAGAATTTTTTTTGTGGCATTATTGCTGTATCTCAGTGGGTGACTCTTAATAGTCATAAATTAGATTCTGGTAAAACGGAGGTGCTGGTTGTTAGGAAATGGGGTGTATTATATTGTGTAGTTGTGCAACCCTACCATGTGATACACCTACCAACCCCTTTAAGACAAGTAGGTTTTGTTTGTCAACCCTTCAGCTCAACCCTGGATAGCTGTGGCTCTGAGCAGCAAGACTTATTCAAAGAAACAAGTGTAAAGCTTTTATACAAAAAATTGAAGAGAAGAACAAATCAACAAGGAACTGAAGAACTCTGACACCAATTTATAAAAATATGCTTTACTTTTATGTATCTTTAGACACCACAATGAAAAAGATCCACTGGAGGGTTAGGGAGATATAGAATTTACAAGGTATAGTAAATCAAAGCATTTCACTAAATTACGAACATGCATTGGCAAATTCAACAAATATGGCACTTGAAAACTTTTTCGCCAAAAAAAGTTGGGCTAATTGTATTGCGGTCACTTAAAGGTGACCAACTCCAGCAGGGAGCCTTTCACGGAGAGCAGCAAGGTCCTCAGAAGCAGGTACCTCAGCAGATGAAGCAGTCCTCAGTAAGTTCCAGTATTTTTCTATGGACGTGGTCCTGATGAAAGGGATACTGAATGCTGTTGATGCTCAAGGATGCTATGGATGCCGTGCAGTTGATGGGGTTCTTCCTGCAGCTACTCTGGTCTGCAAAGGAGGTGCAGCAGTCTTGCTCACAGGGTCGATGTCCCTTGAAGTCCTCTTGGTGCTAGTAAGAAGTCCAATTACCACTGGGCTACAAGTCCCCCGGTATTACAGTCACAGCTAGATCATTTCCTGGTGCAGTAACTGCTTCTGGGTGACCACCCTGCCCTCCAATTCTCCTAGGCTCAGCAAACTTGGGTGCAACTTTGAGCGGCGGGTCATGGTTCCTGGTGCTGTTAGTGGCAGTCTGAAAACTCTGGGCTACCAACGTGCCCCAGCAGGCCTCTCAGCTGTTGTGGCCCTGTGCTGAACAGGAGATCAGCCAACTGACCCTGGGAATCTCTTTGCGTTGCTGGGTTGCAGAGGCAACGTCTTCACAAGCAGGACATAACAAGCACAGTCCCTCTTCTTTGATAGACACCAGGTTCAGCAGGTGCAGGCCATGTTTGTGCTTTCTCTTTGCTGGTTCCATGGTGAAGCAGGGCAGTCCTTCCAGTCCTGTCAAGATCTGAGTTCTGGTTGCCATATTTATGCTCAGAAAGTGCCCTCAGTGTAGATGTGGTCAGTAGTCAATGGACAAGGTTCCTCCATCCTGATGGCCACTACCTGGGAAGTGTGTCATCTGGCTAGTCCAAAATGTGCTATTCTGCCCACTTCCAACATGGTAGAACCACTCTCTTGGCATCCAGAGCTCCCTAGCCAAACCCAGAGGTGTGGCTACTAAGGTGGCTAAACACCTACGAAAACCCATTTGACAACGGATTTCCCCTCTCTTCCAGGGTGCCAGCTAGTCTGTGTGAACAATGGGCCTGTTCCTCCCCATGTATTCCCCATTTGCTGTTCAAAGGGAATTTCAGCTTTGAAGCTCGTCCTTTGGGCCAACACCTGTGTCTCTTCTGCAGGAGGAAGGTAACACCTCTCTCCAACACAGGCCTTTATTGTCTCAATTCCTGGGAGTCGTTAGCAATTCTCCCTAAGAGGACAGAAAGCTGTCACAGTTCCAAACTCCTTGTGTAACTGTTAAGGGGCACAGGAGATTGAAGGCAACAAGGTGGCAAATTTGTAAAAGTTGTACACTGTAACTTGTTACATTATTTTTGACTTGGGAATCACGTTCGGCTTAATGTAACAAGTGGTTTGATGCCTTAGTGTCAACATTGGTCGTACCGTTCATCGGTTAGCACAACTTCAGGAGTTAGCGTGTAACCCTGTACTTGCCAACAGGGCAACCAAGTCTTTCCACAGTAAAAACAACAGTTTACTGCTTAAACTGCCAGAGCATGTAAAATACATGTTCTGCCCATGAAATATGCTGCACCCTGCCTTAGGGCTCAGTAGGCCTGCCATAGGGTGACTTAAACGTTTTAGGAGTACATTTGATTTTGCCATTGTTTTAAATAGCAAAGTCGGCTAGCAGTTCAAACTGCTCTTCCTGTGTGCAGTGGCTAATTAGGAGACTTCTTTTATCTTTCATACCCATGGTGGCACGATCAGTCCTGCAATCCCTCAGATTACTTTCTAACTTACAAGCCCTGGGTACCATATACCTGGGACTTGCTGGTAAGTTAGCCAGTGCCAGTTGGGTATAGCCGACGTAACATGCATGTTTTGAGGCCAGGGCACTAGCACTGAGGTCTGTTAGCAGGTCTCAGTGCACTCTGAGTCAAAAAACCTGGGCTTGATCATACAAAAAGAGGCATTTCCTTACACTGGTACTGAGTACCTGTTCTTCAACTTGGTAGCCTAAGAGCTTACGTCACTGCCCTAATCCTAAAAGATATACCAACAACTTGGGGATCTTTTTGATGTCACAAAATGGTTTCTAAAGTCTCCTTAGCTTGCTTTTTTCATTTCAGTTCTGGAAAAAAAAATCCCCTTAGTTCCAGTGGGCCTACATTTTAACATCCTACAGGCAATGGTTGAATTATGCCAATGCCCTGTTCCTGGGTCTGCCAAATGACACATTGCACCACTTACAGCTTATTCATAATGCTACAACGTTTTTTTTAAATGACGTAATATCTCCTCTATTTCAAGCCATTGAGGAGACTCTAATGGCTGCCTGACAACAGTTTATCTTTAGGATGTTTTAAAACATTTCATTTGCCAGCTTCTCAGTTGGTATTTACTCTTGTTTGTTTCTCCGCAGCTCACTTTCTTTTGTTCCCTAGGATTGGGTCAATGGTGCTTAAGAAGCCAGTCTTTAGAACGTTTGTGCTGGTAAGAACAAAACAGGGCTATTTCCACTGATAGAGGCACTTAAACTATTGATCTCAGGTTTACTATCCGGACACCTTTACATTTAATCATGCGCTTCAGAAGTTATAATAATAAAAATTATAATTTGTGAAGACAAAGTTCTCTATCCAGTAGAACATTTACTCCAAGCACACTCTGCTATAGTTGAGCTTTTTTGGACTGGTGTACAATTGGAAGTGGATTTGTGTATTTTATGCATCAATTTGGAAATGCACATGGTACTGCTCAAAACCCATCTATCAGGGATTGTACATAGATGTTGTAAAGAAGGACTGATTACATGATAATCATCAGATTATACATTTTTTGGTCAGTCTGGCAACAGTGCATCCATGGTTGTAAATGTCTAGACATGGGGTTTCTAGTTGGCAGTGGTTTGCATCATGTCCCAGTAGGGACCCTCATTGTAGTCAGGGAAAGGGAGTCACACAGCGAACACCTGCTCACCTCCTTGGCAGCTTGGCACAAGCAGTCTGGCATATCTCAGAGGCAATGTGTAAAGTATTTGCGCACACACACAGACACACACAGTGAAATACCACAAAAGTACTCCACACCAGTTTAGAACAATAGCCAGAATTTATCTGAGTAAAACAAAACCAAAACAACAAAAATCCAACATGCACAAGTCAAGATATCACTTTATAAAAGCTTAAATGAGTCTAAATCCATAGGAATCAATGATTGTATCTTTTTAGCACAAAGTACCCGAGATGGGTCATAAACAAAGACTGTGTGGGCCACAGGGGAGGTGAGGTGCTGAAAAAGCAAAGCAATGCGTTGTCTCCTTACTTACAGGGGAGGTGATGCGTTAATTCTTTCCTTGCGGAAAGGCGATACATTGATTTCCAGACACTCAGCCTCAGTTCCTTACTATGGTGTGGGGTGAATGAAAAATTGACGCCCAAGGATGCTGCATGGAAAATCCAGATGCTCTGTGTTGATGGAGCTGCGGTGAAAAGGCCGCTCATTGATTCTCCAGCTGCAGGTCAGGCGCTGTCGGTGTATTATTATTATTTTTTTTTGCTGCAGCACTTTGGTGCATGGATTCTCTCCTTCAGGTCACCAGCTTACACTTCCAAGGACTGGAATTGGCACCACTTGGCAAGTCAGGACTCTCCGCAGAAGAAAGAAGAGCTCGAACATTGGCAGACTAAGTCTTTGAGGTCCCTGAGCCTTCGTAACACGAGGCAAACTCAGTTCAAGCCTTTGGACAACCTTGGAAAGCAGGTTGTAGAAAGCAAACTCCAGTCCTTTCACTCCCAGGACAAGAAGCAAGCTGCAGGCCAGCACAACATAGCAACAGGCAGGGTGGCAGTCCCTCCTACAGCTTCCAGCTGTTCTTCCTGGCAGAATGTTCTCAGTCCAGAAGTGTTCTTACTATGTGGGGTCAGATGTCCAGTTGAAGTAGGCAAACTCAAATAGAAATCTTTATAGTGCACAATGCCCTACCTTTCCATGACCTGGTCCCAGACGCACACTAAGGGGTTGGAGACTGCTTTGTTTGAGGACAGGCACAGCCCTATTTCAGTGCAAGTGTCCACTCCTCCTTTCACTTTGTCAGGAAGACCCATCAGCCCGGTGATAGCTATCAGGATATGCAGGGGACACCTAAGGTCTCTTTGTGACTACCAAGAGTGAATACACAAGCAGCCCAACTTTCATTGTGACCCAGACGTATATTCAGCAGACAGGCAGCGGCACAGAATGGTTAAGGAAGAAAATGCCCACTTTCTAAAAGCGGTATTTTCAGACGTCCAATTCAAAAACCAACTTCACCAAAATGTGTGTTTTTAAATTGTGAGTTCCGAGACCCCAAACTCCAATCTATCTGCTCCCAATGCGAAATTACAGTTAAAAGGTATGTCAATGCAATCCCCATGTTACCCTATGGGAGAGACCGGTCTTGCAATAGTGAAAACAGAGTTTAGCAGTATTTCACTATTAGGACATGTAAAATACACCAGTACGTGTCATATCTTTTAAATACATTGCACGCTGCCAATAGGGCTGCCTTGGACCTACTTCAGGGGTGACTTGCATGTAGTAAAAGGGAAGGTTTGGGCCTGGCAAGTGGGTGCAATTGCCAGGTCAAAATGGCAGTTTAAACCTGCCCACACAGACACTGCAGTGGCAGGTCTGAGACATGTGTACAGGGCTGCTCATGTGGGTGGCACAATCAGTGCTGCAGGCCCACTAGCCAAAAGAACAGATGATTGACGGAATGCTGAACAATGCAAACGTTTTGCATTTGTCGCCCCAAGTGGGAAGGGTATGCCCAAACGTGGGTCCCATGCTCACTGTGCACCCAGATTCAAGCTAGTCTGGCTGAAGAGGTGGTGATACCCCGAAACCGGTCCTGGGATGCTTGTTTCTGGTACAGGGAGGACCTGGCCTGGCACTTCGGGCTGGACTGTTCCAATGGGGACAGGGTCAAGACTGATTTGTATATGGCTGGGTCCAAACTGGAATGGCATGGTGAGCAAAAAAACTGATGAATCAAACCCAGATGTGTGACTGGGGGTGAATGTTTGATTTGGTCTATATTCCACCCATAAGCTGTTTATTTTAGCAGGCCCACTAGTAGCACTTAATTTACAGGCCCTCGCACACATTATGCACTACACTAGGGACTTACTAGTAAAGAAAATATGCCAATCATGAATAAACCAATCACCAATACATTTTAGGCAAAGCATATGCACTTTAGCACTAGTTAGCACTGCTAAAGCGCCAAGAGTCCTAAAGCCAACAAAATCAGGCCAGACAAAATAGGAGGTAGAAAGCAAAAAGGTTGGGGATAACCCTGCAAAAAGGGCCAGGTCCATCAATATTCCTTCCCAGAGTTCAAGCATTTGTGTGATTGGCAATATCTTTTTTTTTATAACTTTTTTTTTTTTTTTAAACAAAAGTTAACAATATGTAGTACTGATGTTTGACAAACCAATTGTACATAATCTACATTACCACTGCGAGAGATCAGACATTTGAGGGTATCTAATCAATAATCAGTTCTGAAGTCCAAGAAAGCACACACTTGTTGTTCAACCATTGCATCATAATGTTTCCACCAGCGTCCCCCATACCTTCTATTTATTTGTTTTTACCGCCACCTCGAGCTTTGCATAGTTTCCTTAACTTTCTAGCAGAAATCGATTTCACTTAACCATTCAACCAGTATTAGGATTCTCTTTTGTGTTCCAACTTCGAAATGTGTTCCTCTTGGTTACCATGACCCTTACCTCTGAGCGTGTGGGCACCTTTCTACCATTCATGGTGTGGTGTACCTTTATAAAGCTACCTACTTATCAGAGTGTTTTCTGCTGAATTATAACTGCAGATTCCTGACTGTGAATATCTCCAGGAGTTAGACTGGATCTGGAAACTCAAAAGCAGGGTTCCCACACGCTGGTAGGTGGTGTAGAGGGGCTCTGCCCTAGCCTCTTTCCATCCCAGGAGTGACAAATGGAGCCACATATAAGCACCACCAGTGTGCGCTGAAGTCAGTTCCATTCTTTATGCACCTTCAGACACATATAAAGAGCTCCGCTTTTTTCTTTATCTTGAAGAAATCTATTCTTGACTATTTTGTCTGTACATATCTACCAGACTGCGACAGAGCATGTCACCTAAAACTACAGGGTTTAATCCTTGTAGGGACTGTTAAAAAGTGATGTCTGTGACAGATCCTTGTAAGGTGTCACTCTGATGTTAATGCTCAGTGCACGACTCCAAGGCTAGTGCCCAAATTCACCCAAAGACCATGAGGCGAAGCTCTAGGTGGTAGAACCCATAAGACTCCATGCTGGTCCTGCTCGAAAAAGTGTGCATACTCTCTCCTGAAGTTGTTCCTGTGACAGGTCTTCATTGTGGTCCATGTCTGCAGGTAAGTCCAGACCCAAGAAAAAAAATATATAAGAAGTCCAAGCGCTCCTCCAGATACACTCGATTCTCAGAGGAGGCTGGAGGGCACCACCATGGCCACTTGGTCTTGTTCTGTTTCATCGAAGAGCAGATTCCAGACCTGGTCCCAATTCATCCAACTTGTGACAGGTGTGTCACATTGTCCTTTACCATGTTTTCACCTAACTGAGCCCCTCTGGAATACTTCAGGGTGCTAGCATTGGCAATAAGTGAGACCCTGGATCGAAAGGTGCCAGAACTGAGACCCCACTGGAGTGGGGGTGATAAGGGGGGTCATTTCATATGTGGCAGCTGCCACAACAATGCCCTTGATTTCTCTTGTTTTGGGAATTGCTGCTGGTGGGGCATATGGTAATGCTGGCAGTGCCTGTTGGGAGGCTTCTGCTTGCCCCTCTACCCATGCTGCACTGGTTCCCAGCACAACTTGATTCTCGATGATGGGCAAAACATCCTGAGTCACTAGAAGGATTAATGAATGGCATTCAAATATCTAGTATCCTTGCAGCCAATTTTGGGGCCTTTTTTCTGCCCTTGTCCTTCACTCACCCATATACTCAGTCTTTAGGTTCCCTCCTTGTGCTGCTGTCCATCTCAGACCATGGCTTTGCCCTAAGGCAAATCTGGGTGTATTCTTCTTTCACTTCAGCTCCTCAGTGGTGCCCATGCACCTGCACCCCGGAAGTGCAGGTAGCTAGACAAGGTAGCTGCTCCTTCACTGCCACCATCCACTTAGACAAATGTGGATCAGAACACTCGCCCCTAAGTTGATCACCCCAGGCTCATTTGCATGCTGATAACCTTTAGGCACAAGCCAGCAGGAAGATGCATTAGTTCAGCTATGCCGTGGGCATAAACCAGCTGGACATGGCAGTCTGACCATCTTGAGTGCTGCCACATTTCAGAGGAGGCTACTTGTACTGTCTCAATTAACAATCACTAGGGCTAACGCTTTCAGGATCAATGCATCACTATCTTAATGGAGGGGTAGACTACAAAGATGATTGTCAATCAAGATGCTGCTTCTGTCAGGATTCTGATGGATGGTGGGGATTCCGGCAGAGAGACAGACCTATGCGTTTGCCATCTTGAGTAGCAAGCCACACCTGCTGTGTGGTCAGCATTACCGCAGGCTGCAAACAGATTGAGGAGAACCAGGAAATTCTTCTTAGTTAGGGAGAGGAAGAGCTCTTTCTGATTGTGATTTTTGGTAGTCCTTCCAGGTTGGATTCCAGATTGATATTAATGGTCGTCAGCATTCTAACCACTTCTGAGGATTTTAAGGTTGGAGATAGGTGTATAATTGGCAAGTAGTCCCACGTCAGCAGTTTTGTTTTTTTTGTTTTATTTTTACAGGAGAGTGAGGCTGTTAGGTTTCAGTGGTTTAGGAACAGATCGTGAGAGGATGGAGGCATTCATAAAATAATTTGTGTCAGCCACAGTCGAGGGGAAGAGTTGATGAACATAGGTCGACAAGCGCATTTGATGCTTTTATTGTGAAGGTTTGGTTTAGTACATTAGTGGTTTGCAGGGGTTTGAACAAGTGAAGGCTAATTGTAGGTTAAGGGCATTGATGATGGACTCTGTGATTTTGGTGATTTTTTCGATTCAAATGTATTGCCAGTCTTGTTATGAAGTGCATAGCTGGCTTTTTAAGGTGTGAGAGTTGGTCACTCGTAGTAGATGCTGAAGAGTTTTAATTGTCCTCTCCGATACTTTGGACACTCTGGATTTCCTAGATTCTTCTTCATTGACACCTGAGAGCCACAGATGTATGGCATTGTATATATTATGATGTACCCAGTGCTCTAAGAAAATTAGAATCTACTTTAGATCACATCACAGTAATCTACAAACTGTGAACCGTTCTTTTCTAGGGTCACTAAGGGCTTGCAACTTGAAAGATGCCCATCTAATTCTGGACAATGATATCTTGATAGCTGCAAAAATACAGAGACTAAAGAATGCAAATATCTAAAATCCATGCAACATTCAGTTCGTGATTCTAGTTACACAGCATGAAACATAATTTTCATGTTTGGAAAAATCAGTTACGCTGTATTCCTGTAAAAACAATTGTCAGGAAACCGCTGGTAGGTGGTTCAAAGTAGTACAGACTGTTTAGTAAATACTGCTGGCACTTTACAACACATGGAATTAGTGTTGAGAAACTTAACCCTGACCCCGAGGGGTGGAATGGTGTCTATTTATAACTCATTGGATGTAAACCCCCCAAATGACGTAGGATTATGATGTACTCTTTTACCCTCCAATATATCTCAGAGATGTCCCACATCTAACATGATGATGGTGGTAGTGTCTGTGTCAGGGTGTGAAACTACCTAAGGTGAGTTTGTGTCCTGGTGCATTGTGCGTTTTCACAGGAGGTACCACAAGTCACCCTGAAACCAAAACTTTTCTTCAAAGAGCCAAGTCTATGTGGCAGTAGTTTGCTCAGCATGTGAATCTACAGCACTGCAGGCTGCTAACTGATTCTTACAGGTAAGTAACGTTTTCCTTACTGTAAACTAGCCTGCAAGTCTAATAACTAATATAACAGGACTGATGCCATATAAAGAAGCATTAGGGCTATGGTGTGTCTAGGACAACAATACACTTCATTTCACTTCCTTTCCTTGCTGTCTGGTTCAGCTCTTAATGTTGGTTCTCCCGCTACACAGAGACCTTCAAAAATAACAAAAGCCTAAAATGGAAAAAGATGTACTAATCAAGGTTTCCTGTTTCATCAGGACTTTTTACACAGTTTACGTTGAAGCAGCCAACTTCAAAGTCATTTGAGATCTGCCTCTACCAATAACATCTTTAAAGTAGTCTCATGGACTCCTATACTTCATTCATTAACTCCATTAAAGCTTGCCATCTGCACCTCTTCAGAACGACTACCCAACCATTCCTCTGTATCCTAGGAAGTTATAACTTTTTAGTTGGTAAAGCTAAAAAGAACCAACACTTTACTGTGTTTTGTTATGCAGGTAAAAGATAGCTTTATTGCTTGGTATAAATGATCTTGAGATCTCAGTGGTGTGTTCTTGGTCTTTCCATGGGTATTTCATACACTGAAGAGCAGTGATCTTCAAATGTTTTAATGCCGCACACCCCCAGGTGAAAAATAAAAATCATTGGGGCCCCCCCCTCAGAATTTTTCAATTATTGTATAAAGTTGGCAATGATTAAACATGTCTAGACGTATTTAAATATTGCAGTTAAGTACTGTTACCTTTTTAAAAATGCAATAACAGGTTTCTGCTTAAAACAAAGCACTGTTATCTATACAATGCTTCTTTTGGCCAGAGCTTGGCACCCTCCCTGGGATCACTTGAGTACCCCCCAGTGGGGCCCGTCCCCCAGTTTGAAGACCCCTGTAGAGGCAAATATAACCTTTGTTTTTACAGGGAATGACTTGTAATTGTCTTTTTTTCTTGTTCCTTCTTAGGTTCCATCGGCCCTGATCAGAGTCTGATCGAGGAGAAAGCCAGCACTAGTTGCGTCCATTGGCTCATAAGTAGTTGACCATTGAGAAGCACAGAGCCTCTTTTGCCCATTGGGCTGCTCTGCATCATGGAAGGGGAGGGTTCAACCTCCCAGCAGGATACTCAGCAATTACTCCAGCCATGGTGTATGCCTTTCTACCGTGGGCAGGAAAGGACATTACTTCACAAGTTCATTATTTACCTTCTCCTGTACTCTGGGATCTAACCTGGCTCATAAATTCACATTCTACAGCCCACAAAGTCTCCTTCTCTACCTTTCTGCTCTGCAGTACATGGAACTGTTGAGAGGAGAGAAGGAAGCACCAAGGCTCTACGCTTCACAATTCAGTGGGTATGGGATCACAGCTGCTTTAATGGCTTTAGAGGGGGACGTGCACTGAAAAGACTGGCCCCTGGAAATTGCCTTCATCTGAATAATGTTTCATAACTGCAAAGGGTTTGATTGAACTGCACCAACCTTCCCAAATGTACTTCTAGCAAGATTGTGAATCACTACTGAGTGCTGCATTGTCTTCCTTGGGAAGATCAACTCTTTTTCCTTTTAATGACTTTATAGGGCTCACTACTGGTCACGTGGAGCTGGAACTGACCTGTTGTGGTCCAAGTTAACATATCCTAACCCACATGGTAATGGGAATAGGTCTGGAAATGTTGTGTGTTCTTCTTTCCTAGTCGCATGCTGTCACCTTCCCAGGCCAAGCCCCATAAACTATACGTAAATATTTTTACAAATGCTGTTTGGAGGGAGAAATCTGAAAAATCCATCAGAACATATCCTTGAGGAAGTGTACTTACTCAATGAGGCGTGTACAGGGTGGGACATAAAGCTTTCGCTGCGTTGGCTCTTTAACCTCTAGAATTCAGTTGCCTCCACCAACCTCTTCCCTCGTGTAACCTGCTCTCCTCAACTAGCAGAGATGTTCTTTGTAGTACCCTTCGAAACAGATGTGCTATTGCCAACCACTGAAACAAGTCCACTGCCAGACAAAGCTCCGTTCTTGCTTGGAGGAGCAGGGAGATTTGCATTAGTGAGATGTACTTGGCTTCATGAAGATCATTTTATTTTCCACCAACCTGAAGCTTAAGCAAATTCACACAAGATGGTGAAAATTAATGTGACGAGGCATCAACGCACACAGCTGCTTCTCTGCTCATATTGGAGAAGAGGAGAGTAGGGGCTGTAAACATGGTGAATTAGGCAGAATGACATGGGCTGATCACGATTTGCAGTTCCTATAGCTTTGTCCCAACTGAGCCCTTCCTGCTGCAAATGTTGCTTTAAGAATAATTCATGGTTTTGGGGAAGGAAAAGTACGGTAAAGAAGATTTTAATGAGGGTACTTCTGACTGACAGGATAATTGGAAAACTGTGCCTTTATTTTCTTATTTTGTTGTAATCTGAGGAGCATGCTTCTCCTGGCTGTGGGCTAGAAAATATTTTTCTTTTTCTGGTTGTGGGTGGGTGGGTGGAGGGAGGGAGGACGTGTCTTTAAAGGACAATGGGTTGTTGGAGGATTCCTCCTTCAAAGATGCTGCTGATTTTAGTATGATTTTTAAATCTCTTTTAATCTGAGCTTCCACCCACTCTCCTTTCGCCTCTTTATCCTGAATCCCTTGCACATTCCAAACCCCTTCCATGGATCAAAAATATGGGCATCTCATATCAAAGATGTCAGGGTGCTATGGGGACCGTGGAAGAGTTCACTTGATGGGTACAAGCGTCATATTTCCATTTGCACAAAGCTCACAACCCTCTATTTTCAAGTCAATTTCTACCTTCTGGGTGTGGGATTTATATAGGACCCCTTTTGTCAGTGTAGAGTTGATCTGTTGGGTGCCATTAAAATGTTTACATTAGTCTGTATTGGCCGTGTAAGGATTCCAGGGCTATGCTGTTATAGGCAATAGTTTTCAGGATTCTCCTGTGGATGTAGGTTTGCTGGAGACACCCAGTGATGGCAGGGTCTCCACAAGTCTTGTGAATGGAGGGTGTCCTAGGCTCCTGTAAGACAGTAAAGGGTTTCCATTCATCTCCGATGAATGGGGAGGGTATCCAGGAATCCTTAGTAACAGTGGTTTGTCTCCACGAGCCAGTATAAGTTTCCAGGAACTTGTGGCAGAGGAGCACTAGAGTGAGTCTCTTGTGATAGCAGATGGTAATCGTGAGTTTCCCAGGGCAGTGAATGTCTTCCATGAGTGGATTCTTTGCAGGACTGTACTGTGCCAGTAGGTGGTTTACAGAACTCCCCTGTAACACATATTTCCAGGACTCTTATTTGCCAGTAGAAGTGTTCATGTCGTGTAGCACCGTGGAGTTTACTTGGTTATGAGGAGACTCTATTCCTGGAACAAGGAATTTCTAGCAGTTTCTGCATTACACCATACCTTTACGTTAGTCTTAAAATTACATAACGGAAACAACCCTTCTCTTATATTGGGCACTATTTGCTTGGATTGCTTAGTCAATTCTTTGCTATTTGCCAGTTCAGCTGCCTCCCAGTGCAATTTGCTCCAGAAGATAAAGGATCAAGGGCCTAGTTTCCCCCAGCATTCTGCTTGCTGCTTAGAGTTTATCCTGCTTGAATTCCTTGCTCATTGAGGACATGGTTGCCCCAAATAAGTTCCTTACAAAATCATCAAGTGTTATTGTTTGAGGTGGCTGTCTTTCAGAAGCCTGTACCATTGAAAGACAAGGAAATTCTGGTTAGTTTGGTGGGTTTATGAGAAATAGGCCTTAATTAACGACTGCAGAATTGCAGCTTTCAACTCTGAGGTGACTGCCTAAATTGATCTGAGGCCATTCTGTATGAAGATCACTGGTTTCCTCGATCTGTCGGGTTGGGTTTAATTGAATGTTTCTAAATTATCCTATTTTGGGCTCAGCTGAGTGTATTTCCATGGACCATACCTTTGCCACCTCCTGCACAAGTGAGCTGCAGCGTGAATTTGCAAACAAAGCACTTCCTTTAAGGTTTCCTACTATACACATAAGAATTAGTGTAGCACTTTGTTTACATGGATGATTTGAGTTTACGATTATCAGTCTCTAACTCATTCTTAAAATATTATTGTAAAAAGTGCAAAAAATACACTGTAGGGCGTTCTTTCAATTTCTCAATAGAAGTGAAGATAGGGTGTCATATCAATCACTTTAGTATATGTATTTAATGCCATTCTGATGGGTGTTCTCTTAGTGAGAAAGTTTCAGTGGAGCTCCATCGTGAGCTTAGTCCCAGTACGGAGGGAATCACGCTTTTCAGTGAGGTTAAGTGTGTTGCAATATTGTCCAGATTCTTACAGTGCCCACAGGCTAAATGAGTGTTTTGTTGGTGGTTTGCAGTGGTCTGTCCACTCACATGAATTAACCTTGACAGAGGAGTCCTTGAAATTTGAATATCTCCCCCTCTTTACGAGTAGGAAATTGCCTATGTAAAATGTTCCAGGTACATGAAGGCCCACATTAGGGGGGCCCGGTTCTACAAGTTGGTAATGAACATGCCTTTGGTATTGGAGCAAGCTCAATTACATACAGATTACCAAGCACCCCTTCACTTTGGGTTGTCCATGCTTGAGCTGATTTTCACTATTTTCTTCTCCTTTTGTTTTTGACTGTTATGTCTTATGTTGCCGCATTGCCTTGTTAATAGCTTGCCACGGCATTAAGCTGAATTCTCTAAATTTGCCTCAGATTACTCACCAAGTCTGAACATTTGTTACTGGGAACATCTGTCCCAGGCCTTGCACTCTGTCTTCCGCGGATGGCCTAGTGTCACCGCCAGTGTTGTTGACTGATGGCCACCCATAGAACATTCCATTGATATAGTTTCTTCTGAGTCTCTTGACCTCTTCCATGAGGAAAACAACCCAAAGTACTTTTCATGCCTGCTATGTGTTTTTAACACTCGAAGACACTCAGTTGAACTTCAAAACCATGCAAGTGAAGTTCTGAGGCTCTTCAGAATAGCCCAGGATCCTTAAATAGACTTTGGAATGCAGGTGGTTGATTTGTGTTTGTCTGTGTGTTTGAGCATAAGCAAGCAAATGGTATTTTATATTTACCACCTAACCTTTTGGTTGCAGCATTACTTTTGACATACCTAGATCTTGTTGGAGCAAACGTCCCTCAAGTTTTCCCCCAGAGACAATCTCACCTATCAATTCCATCTCATTAAACTGTCCCCCCTGCATGCTAAGGAAGCATCCATTGATGCAGGATGCTGCAGTTTCAGTCTCTATTGTCTGCTCATTGGGTTGAACACCTGTTTGTCACTAACCCTCTTTTAATGATGTGTTCTCTAGTGAACACATGGCGATTGATTGCTTCCACATGTCACTTTTTCAATCTTTTGAAGGTATCCTCTGACATTGCGACTTCACATATTCACATGGGCATTTCTAAACCAATCATCCGGACAAGAGAACATTTTCTTTTTGTATTTTCTGGAAGTTTTCTTGCACTCAATGTTGTACAGTTGACAGCATTCTTAAAGTCTCACTGCTGTACAGAATCTCTGACATCAGACAAATCATTGTATTGTATATCTGATTTCCTATCTGCTAAAATTAATTATTAAATAAACGTATTTTAGGATTTTTTTTTTAAACAAAATGTGTGCTTCGTTAGTTTGTGCATGTCCAAAGTTCAATTTTACTGCATTGTTATGAGTTGTGGATACTTTCTCACCCAGGCTTTACAATACCAGAACTGGTTTCCAGGAACTACTAGAATTATCAGCTGAATTATTTCTACTTATTATTTTAGGTATTTGCATAATAGGAGCCTAACCATCTGATCATGGAATCTCTGTACCAAGCGAGTGACAAACTTCCATCTGAAGGTCAGCGTACTGGAATTTCAGGGCACAGGAAGTAGCCAAGAAGCAGCCAAAAAGTAACTAGTTTCGGCAAATGCATGGAAAACAGATGATTTTGCAGTGTGAAATCTCTTCTAGATCCACATGCTTTACACTATTCTGCCATGTAGTTGCTAGTTCAGGAGGTGTCACCAATCTTGAAAGTTTTTTTTTGCCTTTTGGGTATCAGCATATGGAGGGGAGTGGCATTTGATTTACAATGTCATGTACCATAAGACCTCAATCCCTTTGTACGTGACTTCCATACGGAAAAGAGATCAATAGCAAAACTGAAAAAAGTTGAGAATCCAACTGCAAAATGAACGGCACTATCCCAGTGGAGGCTGAAATCAGCTTTAATTTAAATGCGTCTGTGACCCATCTAGATACAATGTTTATTAAGAATGGTGTTCTTTCTAAGCTCTCTGATACCATTTTGCATTATGAGCACGTTCAATATTTATACAAACTGAAAACAAAATTTCCCTGTAAATGATGGCAGTTCGGAGTGCATGTTATGCCTTTCGAGAAACTATAAGTCAGAGGATTGCAATGCGTGTTCAACCGTCACACCTAAAACATTGATCCATGTAGAAAAATACTCCCACATTGATTTAAGATGAACATGGAAGGACTGACAAAACTAGTAAAACAAAAAAGAGCACCATCTACTCAGAAGATGGGGTTTTTCAGCAGAAGAGGAAGCCACAAACAGAATACTATTTAGATTCTGACCAAGAAACTGTTACCTCCCAAAACTTCAAGGCAATTAATTTAATATTGGAAAAAAGCTATGTAGATGTGCACCATGATACGTTTACATATAAGAGCGAGATCACATAATTATTGTCGAATTCACCCATCATGAACTCTGTCAACCTGACTCAAAAGTACATGGTCAGGCAGGCTCTGAGACCTAGGCCTGAGATTGACTGACAGGTCATAGGTGGGGCAGCACGTAGCCGGCAGACAAACCCATGAACAGGAAACTCAGGTCAGTCCCAGAGAGGGGCACAGCAGCACCACTACAATGGTCCCAGGAGATTGACCCCAATAAAGCACACATGTCTGGAAGGGTGCGTGCATTCCGAAACACCATAAAGTGAGATGCCACATGTAGCTAGGTCCACTTAGCCAATCAGATCATAGCACTCACAGTGACATGCAGCAGTCATGTGCCCCTTTACTAGTTTTGCCACGAATGGCATACAGACATGAAGACATTCCCTGGCCAAAGAAGGGTACCTCTGACACTAACATAATTGAACACATAAGGACACAAAAATGGACCAAATACGTAAGGCCAAAAGAAGGATATCTGGCCAGTTATCCAATGGCCTTCATTGTGTCCACGAGAGGTGGAGGCCCACCTGCATTTGTTATCAGGACCTTATTTGACTCAGACAACTGTTCAGATCCTTTGACCTAAAAGGGAATGTTCAAATTGTTTTATGGTACTGTATAAAACACTGCTCCAAACCATTGTACTTTGAGACAGTTCTGAGACCCCAGTTTTGTAACTGTTCTCCCAGCCGTAATGTTGAATTAAACTTACTGTTCCTACTTTGCCAAACACCTCTTGTCTTTCGTTTTGTGAAGGTAAATTCACATACTAGCAACATTTTGGTGAGCCATATAGGAGCTGATTGGTTCCTTGGACCTGACTGCAGCCAAAGGAAGGGGACCTCGCTTTGACGGGTTCACATTTGCGCAACAAGGAAAAGTGAGCAGATGGCACAATTGTTTGGAATTTCTGATGAACCTGCAGGGCAGAGGTCTGTCCTGAAGGTGTCACCGGAGGAGTAAGAGACTACATCAGAGCCTTAGTCCAGCTTTTGGCATATGGCAAACGAAGAAGAGGTGTTACAAATTTAACCTGAGCACCCTGCCACTGACAGAAATCTGGCATGTTACCTATTTTATGTGTTTGAGATAAGTAGTCACAGGGCAGCCTTGGAGGCATTCCAGCGGAAGTCACCTTTTTCGATAGCATGCTAGTAAAGGTGATTTTTTTTTTTTTTTTTTTTTTTTTTTTTTGTGGACCTCTGGGTGTTGCACAGATGGTATGCTTGTCCCCTGGGTGTGTTATAGGGCTGAGGCTCTGTCACTTGGACGGCTGGGTGTGACAAAGATGGTACACTTGTCCCCTAGTTGTGACATAGGGTTGAGGTTTGTTGCTTGGACCGCTGGGCGTGACACAGATGGTACATTTGTCTCCTGTGTGTGACAGAGTTCAGAACTTATCGCTTGGACTGATGGGCTTGACACAGATGGTATGCTTGTTCCCTGGGTGTGATACAGAGATTGAAGCCTCACTGCTTGGACGGCTGGGCGTGACACAGATGGTGTTTATAGACCCTGGGTGTAATTTAGGGCTCTCACCTCAGTCAAAAGGGTTTTCTCAATTCTACTGGTTTCTTAACACTTTTGGTATCTGAAAGAAGTGAGAGATGTTGTTTGCTTGGACCGCTAAGCGTGACACAGATGGTACATATAACCCCTAGGTGTGATATAGGGAAACAGATGTGGATCTGGGGGATTAGGGGTAGGTTGTGTTTGGCCAAGAAGGGCCAGTGGTGGTCGAGTTTTTTTTTTTTTTCTGCATAACTTATTATCTTTGTCCCTAAGCCGATATTGACAGAGTATCCGGGTCACTTAGACCCATTAACAACACAGAGCTTCCCCTGGTCATAGGATATCATGCACTAGGAACAGGCTAAGGTATTTTTGACAGTCATCATTTTTTCTCTGTCAGTTTTTTCTGTTTTTGAAAATTGATGAAACTTGATGAATCTTTAATATTTTGGTGCTGGTAAATTAGTGCAACTGTATTTTGTCTTGAATCTTGTATTTGTGGACGACTGATGCTATATAAAGGTGTTACTATTTCTCACAATTGCTACTTAATGCCAAAGTAAAGTTTGATATTTGATGCCAAATTCCATGTTATTTGAACTAATGATTGCACTTTCCTCCAGGTTGTGAGCTTTCATATGCATTGCTGTTTGTGTTTGTGAAACATTCACGTCGAGGCATCTGTAAATATCTGAGCTTGTTGTAAAGTAGTTAGAATGAACAATCCCGGTGTATATATTTCCCCACTACCAAAGTAAAACTTTAGTGTAAGGAAATGCCTCCTTGGCATGGTTACCCCCTGACTTTTTGCCTTTGCTGATGCCAAGTTATGATTTGAAAGTGTGCTGAGGCCTGCTAACCAGGCCCCAGCACCAGTGTTCTTTCCCTAATCTGTACCTTTGTCTCCACAATTGGCACACCCTGGCATCCAGGTAAGTCCCTTGTAACTGGTACCCCTGCTACCAAGGGCCCTGAGGCCATGGAAGGTCTCTAAGGGCTCCAGCATGTTGTATGCCACCCTGGGGACCCCTCACTCAGCACAGACACACTGCTTGCCAGCTTGTGTGTGCTGGTGGGGAGGAAATGACTAAGTCAACATGGCACTCTCCTCAGGGTGCCATGCCAACCTCACACTGCCTATGGCATAGATAAGTCACCCCTCTAGCAGGCCTTACAGCCCTAAGGCAGGGTGCATTATACCACAGGTGAGGGCATAGGTGCATGAGCACTATGCCCCTACAGTGTCTAAGCAAAACCTTGGACATTGTAAGTGCAGGGTAGCCATAAGAGTATATGGTCTGGGAGTCTGTCATACACGAACTCCACAGCACCATAATGGCTACACTGAAAACTGGGGAGTTTGGTATCAAACTTCTCAGCACAATAAATGCACACTGATGCCAGTGTACATTTTATTGTGAAATACACCCAGAGGGCATCTTAGAGATGCCCCCTGAAAACATACCTGACTTCCAGTGTGGGCTGACTAGTTTTACCAGCCTGCCACACACCAGACATGTTGCTGGCCACATGGGGAGAGTGCCTTTGTCACTCTGTGGCCAGGAACAAAGCCTGTACTGGGTGGAGGTGCTTCTCACCTCCCCCTGCAGGCGCTGTAACACCTGGCGGTGAGCCTCAAAGGCTCTCACTCCCTTTGTGACAACGCCACAGGGCATCCCAGCTAGTGGAGATGCCCGCCCCCTCCAGTCACGGCCCCACTTTTGGCGGCAAGGCCGGAGGAGATAATGAGAAAAACAAGGAGTCGTCACTGGCCAGTCAGGACAACCCCTAAGGTGTCCTGAGCTGAGGTGACTCTGACTTTTAGAAATCCTCCATCTTGCAGATGGAGGATTCCCCCAATAGGATTAGGGATGTGCCCCCCTCCCCTCAGGGAGGAGGCGCAAAGAGGATGTAGCCACCCTCAGGGCTAGTAGCCATTGGCTACTAACCCCCCAGACCGAAACACACCCCTAAATTGAGTATTTAGGGGCCCCCAGAACCTAGGAAGATAGATTTCTGCAACCTAAGACGAAGACGGACTGCTGAACTGAAGCCCTGCAGAGAAAACGGAGACACCAACTGCTTTGGCCCCAGCCCTACTGGCCTGTCTCCCCACTTGGAGAAAAACTGCATCAGCGACGCGTTCCCCAGAGTCCAGCGACCTCTGAAGCCTCAGAGGACTACCCTGCATCTAAAAGGACCAAGAACTCCCGAGGACAGTAGCCCTGTTCAAAAGAAACCAAAACTTGCAACAAAGAAACCACTTTAAAAGGACTCCACGTTTCCCGCCGGAAGCGTGAGACTTTCCACTCTGCACCCGACGCCCCCGGCTCAACTTGCGGAGAAACAACACTACAGGGAGGACTCCCCGGTGACTGCGAGCCCGTGAGTAGCCAGAGTTGACCCCCTTGAACCCCCACAGCGACGCCTGCAGAGGGAATCCAGAGGCTCCCCCTGACCGCGACTGACTGCTTTAAAGAACCAGACGCCTGGTAAAGGCATTGCACCCACAGGCCCCAGGACCTGAAGGATCCGACCTCCAGTGCAGAAGGAGGAGCCCCCCCCTTGCCTGCCTGCTTTGCTGAAGAGACCCCTGGGTCTCCCATTGAAACCAATTGCAAACCCGATGCTTGTTTGCACTCTGCACCCGGCCGCCCCTGTGCCGCGGAGGGTGTACTTTTTGTGCTGACTTGTGCCCCCCCCTTTCTTCCTCCCCCCCCCCCATACCCCCCTTACAAATTTACCCTGGTCTGCCCTCCGAAGTCGGGTACTTACCTGCTGGCAGACTGGAACCGGGGCATCCCCTTCTCCATTGAAGCCTATGCGTTTTGGGCACCACTTTGAACTCTGCACCTGACCGGCCCTGAGCTGCTGGTGTGGTAACTTTGGGGTTGCTCTGAACCCCCAACGTGGGCTACCTTGGACCCAACTTTGAACCCTGTAGGTGTTTTACTTACCTGCAAAACGTACTTCCCCCAGGAACTGTTGAAAATTGCACTGTCTAGTTTTAAAATAGCTTATTGCCATTTTTGCTAAATCTGTATATGATATTGTGTTGATACCTGAGTGAAATAACTTTCATTTAAAGTATTGTGTGTAAATCTTGAACCTGTGGTTCTTAAAATAAACTAAGAAAATATATTTTTCTATACAAAAACCTATTGGCCTGGAATTGTCTTTGAGTGTGTGTTCCTGTGTGTATGTACAACAAATGCTTAACACTACCCTCTGATAAGCCTACTGCTCGACCACACTACCACAAAATAGAGCATTAGATTATCTCTTTTTGCCAATATCTTACCTCTAAGGGGAACCCTTGGACTCTGTGCATACTATTTCTTACTTTGAAATAGTACATACAGAGGCAACTTCCTACATTTAGATTCCCTAAAACCAGAAAAGCTAGGTATATATAATTTAAGATTCCCTAAAAACAAGAAAGGCTAGAAGTGTATCTGTCCCTAAAAACCTCCATAACTTATTATGTAGTCGCCACTAAAACATATGCAAAACAGGTTCCCCACACAGGTTAAAAAACTTACCACGTTTTGCTACGAATGGCATGCAGACACTAAGGCACACGCATTTCCCTGGCCGAAGGAGATATACTTTGACAATAACTTAATCGAACACACATATGGACCATGTACCTAGGGCAAAAGGACAGAAGAGAAGCACTATTAGAATTATGGAACATCCTCGAGGAGGTCAAGACCAATAAACCGAACCTGCAGTCAGCAAGCAAGGTGCCGGCATTTCCCCCACCATATGCAGGAATGGAGGTGCTCTCCCTTCTATCTTGCATTAGGCTACACTAATCCACCGGTCGATGGAGCTGGAGAGTTCCCTACTGAACAACAAACTGTTAATTCCAGGCATGCCTAACAGGCGAACAAGCCTGAGCAATCCCAGCACCACGTCAGTCCAGCGCCAGAGCTTCCTAAAGTTCAAAACCCCCAATCCGCTGCATTCAGCCCATCGAACTTGAGCAGCATGGAGAACAGGCACTCCCACTAGTTCTGGTGAGCACTCTCGGGGCAGGTAGATTTACAGCAGTTCTGAACAGTGACACATTTAGGGGGGGGTAAGGAAATGGGGGTCCCAGTCCTCTGGGATCAGATGACAAGGAGGGAGCCACAAGGTTTGCTAAGGTAGCTGAAGAAACAGAAAGCGAGTTTGAGGGTAAGTCCTGACCAAAAAGAACAGCACATAGCTCAGAACAAAGGATGCGACTTAGGTGTGATTTAGAAGAAAGGCGTGAGCTAAGGAGAGCACTCGCACCCTGGAAGCACAGCCAGCGAGTAGAGCGGCACAGCCAGCGAGTGGAGTGGTGCGCCCTCCACCGAGGGTAGGTACAGAGCACCTTTCGGGGAAGATTCTGAGTCAGAACTAGAGGAAAGGCTTCTGGCTAGAATTCGAGCCTCATCAGAGAGGGGCTGACCAGGAAATAAGAGATCAAAGTAGCCTAGACACAGCAGAACCAACGTGGCACCTTTGCGCGTGCATGAGTAGAGCAGCAACAAAGACGTCCACTGCTCCTCCCGAACACGCATGATAAACAGACTAACCCAAAGAGGGATAGTGGCCTGAAAGGAAGGCGAGATCTTTGCATGCCCATTTTGTCACCTCCTAGCCCGCTGGACCAAGGGAAGAGACCAGTGCAATAGATCGTGGCTGGAGAAGGGGTCCTTCAAACCAGAAGACATGGCCATTGCAGAAGACTACATCCGGCATGGAGGGGGAGATCCCAAGTGGAACTTCCCCTGCATGCAGGACTGTCTAAGAAGATGGGAACGCAATGTTAGGGAGGAACCACTGGAGCCACCCACAGCCAAAGTATGCCTGCAACTGCACAGGGGCACATCAGGGACCATCTATGTGCCAAGAAGTCTAAGAAACAAGTTTCCACCATTGTTGGATGGGTCAGGGAAATAGAGCTCATGTTTTCAGAAGAACACTGTGGGAGTAAACCTAGCGATAGGTAATGTCAAAAGTCTGCTAAGTAGTCTTGTAGGAGAGCAGACAAACATGGTTTTTGCCCCAGGCTCGCATCCCAGCAATCACGTTGACAAACACCGAGCATGACAGGGCCACATTCAAATATGGACTGGCTGAGGGAAATGTTCTCTGAATGCCCTGATGTAGGAGGGTTAATGGCAGCCATGAAACCTGGAGAGACAATAACTGATATTTGGGTAGGAAAAAAAAACGATGGGGACAAGAGACAGGACAGTCATGGACTGATATGGGCCCCCATGTTGCATTCTTTAACTATATCCTTAAAAAGGGTCTGCCCACCAAAATACAGAGGGTTTCAACCTAGCTGTAACTGCAGAAACTAGGGAAGTTGGCAGCAGCCAGACATTAGAGAATGTTCCTATTGCCACAGATGGGCCACATGGCGGACTGATGTTGAATAAAGGCACATCTTGAACAAAGGTTGATAAGCCGGGGCCAGTCCCCGCAAAATCTCTATCCAAAATACCACACTCTGGGAATCCAAATTGCACCTTACAGTCAACTGCAGAGAAGTCCGTCCACCACCGCACCACCAGAACAGGGGGTCAAGTTGTTGCACAAACATGTAGCAACAGCAACCACAGACCGGAAACCCAATCCAACAAGGCGAAGCATCCATTTCACGCACACCTTCAAATATCCTGTACTAAACCTCAAATGGAGGACATGTGAGACAACATTAGAGATTAAAGCCTTTACTTGGATTCAGGAAGTTCAGGGCTGCTGCTCGTGTTTTGTTGACCGGGTATCTTCACTAAAATCAGCCATTCAGGGTGCCTGAGGGAGCATAGTCCCCACTCTGCTGTTGACACCCTCGGGAGGGGGGCAGTCTGATAAGGGTGACAGGGCAGCTTCCCGACCGGTACTTAAAAGCAGGCACCCCAGGGCCTCGCACCCACAAGTCAAATGTAGCAGGTTGTCAATCACCATGTCGAAAGGTCCCATTCCTGGGCACCCAGCTGAGATGAAAATTACCTCATGGGCATGGTCTAAACAGCTCCCCCGGAAATCTAAATGCCTCCAGCCAAAATGGAGGCCCCCTTTTTAGTTCCAAAACAATGCTGTCCTCCAGTGTCGGAAGCCAGGTTTCTTGTACGCATGGGACAGTGAAGACCCCGTAACCTCCACAGCACAAGCATGAAATTTGACAGATTGCGAAGCACCACATGGTGCCGAGCCAGTAGAGGGGTTTCACCAGAACAGCCAGCCGTCACAGTCCATTACCATCATTTGGCAAAG
This sequence comes from Pleurodeles waltl, assembly GCF_031143425.1. Classification (NCBI taxonomy): domain Eukaryota; kingdom Metazoa; phylum Chordata; class Amphibia; order Caudata; family Salamandridae; genus Pleurodeles; species Pleurodeles waltl. The sequence continues at coordinate 981,029,155 of NC_090440.1, forward strand.
GTTCATAGCCTTGCACTGGTCTCGCCATGGAGCTATGTTTTACCTCCTCCTTTTCCCCCAAGAGAGAGAGAGAGGGGGGGCTGGGGAAAAGAGTCCAGAAAGGCCCATCACAGCTCCAAGCAGGTAGAAAGCAGAGATATCCTCACCACCTGTAGAAGGCTTAGCAATCAGCCATCACAAGGCCTTACACACACTGTCTGAAGGAAGCACTAGTCCCAATGCCAGACACCGCAATTCGGAGGCACATGGGGGCCGCGGAACAACTCTCCAGCCCCGTCCGGTCACAACAGTTGAAGATAACCTAACATGTGAAGATCTAGGAAAGTGCCCAAGACCAATAAAAAAGGCCAAAACTATTCCAAAAAAATCCTCTATAAAAAGGGCATAGTCAAGACACAGGGTGCCATTAGGGAGGGTCACTTTGCATGCCACATGACAGGACTAGAGGGGTATACACATGACATCAGGGCACGTTGTGATTGCCAAATGCGTTTGGTTTCAAGGCACCTCCCCTTTAGACATTGCCCCACACACGTATAGGTCGAAGGACACCGGCCACACCAGTGTCACTCCCATGCACACATTAGGAAACTGGACAGCTGGCAACGCCCACAGAGGGCTATTTAATAATTTAATAGCACCCACATGCTTGAAGATCACCCCATTAAAAATGCGTTACCAATGTAGGATGCTGGATCAATATATGGTGCACTAAAATGAAATACACCGTGCAGAGAGTCCAGTGGATCCCCAAAGGTTTGCAGAGGAAGAAATAGGTCTAATGCTCTATTTGTGGTAGTGAGGGCGAGCCTTTAGGTTTATCAAGGAGTTGTGTTAAGTATATGTTGTACTTACAGAAGCAATAAATGAGACACGCACTCAAAGAATAAATCCGAGACCAAATTAGAAAAATAACATTTGCTTTTATATATGCTTTGAGCCAAAGAACTTAGTTGTAAGGTAAGCCGTTTTTAAATTAAAAATACTTTTCAGTTTCAAAAATCGACAATGCAGTCGAGTGCAATTTTCAGTTTTCAATGTTAACCTATGGGAGGGAAACAAGAATGCAGTTTTTCAGGTAAGTACGTGACTTACAAATCCAGTCTCCGTGCTTCTAGGTCACAACTAGGCAAGGTTCACATCAGCACCAAGAGTGCACCTGCAGCAGCATAGAGGCGGCCGAGTGCAGAGATAAAATTCAGGATCAGGTGCCTAATGTTAAGCAATAGAGACTGGGAGTGAATGAAAATGTGCTGCTCACAGGTGAGTGAAGTGGTGTCAGGCATCTATCTCTGGGGGTTTAGGCAAGTACAAGCGGGTGGGGGCGCAAGGCAGCACCAAACTTACACCAGCAGCAGCACAGGGGCAGCCGGGTGCAGAGTGCAAACACAGTGTCAGGCGCCCAATGCAAGTCAACTAAGGAGGTTGGTTTTGGAAAAAGACTGCAGTCTCAGGCCAAGAGGCTGAATGAAAAAAAACTACAGCTGCCCAGGTAAGTTCAGGGACACCGTTAGTCCAGCTCCCAAGGTTCAGGGGCTCCGGCTGCAGAGTTGTCCTTTGGCATCAGAAAACAGCTTACTGGGTGGTTGAGGTCAGGGGGAGTCTTCGGATTTAGGCTGCAGGCATCAAGGCAAAGCCCTGCAAGTCCACCCACGGTGGGCTGAGGCTCAGAATCGCTTGAGAACCTTCAAAGGACTGGTGGACAACTTGGACCATGGGCATCAGGTGCAGAGGTGGGTCAGGGTGAGGTTTTGTGGTTCCTCTGGGCAGAGTTCTTTTTCTTTAAAGTTGGTTTCTTCTGGGCAGGTCTGCTGTCCACAGGAGATCTTCATCTTTGTTGAGGCAGACAGTGCACCGCCAGGGCTTTGAAGGTCACTCGACTGCAGGACGAAACATCTTTTGATGCAGAATTGTTGAGGGCTGCAGAAAGGCCAGTAGGGGTTGGGTCCAAGTCAGTTGGTGTCTGCAGTCTTCTCTGCTGGTTTGACACTGTAGTGTCCGGCTCTTTTTAGGTTGTCAGGAATCTGAGGTCTAGGTTTCAGGAATGCTGCCTAAATACTGAATTTAGGGGAGTCACAGGAGTGGCAGGTGATAGCCAATGAGCTACTCACCTTTAGGGTGACTATAGCCTTCTTATGACCGCTTCCTTGGGAAGTGGGTATAGCCCTAACACTATTGGCCTAATTCCTTCCAAACAAGATTGAGGAATTTAAAAAGTAGTGTCCACTTCAACTCGTCTACCTTAGGGATGGGACTGGCATAAAGTTGGCACTCCTCCTAATTTAACTAATTTCCCGACAATCCTGCCTCCATTAGTGGTGTCAGGAACTGGGGGTCGACCTTCTCTACCATTCGGAGAGGCCTGAGTCGCATTTCGAAGGCGGCAAGGCCTTTGAAGCTCCCTGCCCTGGAATGTCCACCCTGCCTGCACATGAGGTCTTAACACCTCCGCCCAGAGCAGGCTTTTCTTCTGAGCCCTTGAGCGCATATTGGCTCTCACCTCAGGTGGACAGAACACTGTCTAAAGTGGCTGCACTGGTTTGCACCAGTCAGCGACCAAGCTAAGGGTTGCTAGATTTTCAGAGGGCACCTCTAAGGTGCCTTCTGTGTGCATGTATTAATAAATCAATCACTAGATTCAGTGAGTGTTTATTAATACGGGATGTTTGATACCCAACATCCTTAACTTCAGTGAAGCCATCATGTTGCTAGGGAACTCATAATGACCTGTGTCCAGCAATGTACTTAAAATGGCTTCACTGGTCAATTGCTATGTCTAAGAATCGACAAAGAGACAACAGGGGGCATAGCTGCTAAAGGGTTTGCCATTCGGGAAAACGACTGTGCAGTTTTGGGGGAAAGAGATCTGTCACTGGGGAATGGTTTAGCAGGTACCCAGTGCACTTGCAGTCAAAAGTGCAACAGAAACCAGGCCGAAAAAGGGGGGAGGGCTAACCATGTCAAGAGGCACTTTCCTTTAACCTCCATACACCTTGTCAGGCATGGAGAGAGGGGAGGCCCAACTTCCCATAAAAATGAATGCATCATGAAAAATAACCCTTTTTTTTCTTTCAAATTAGATACTTCGAGTGTTACCACCCTCCGGTGCCTCACTAAAATAGATACGAATGGAGTGTGGAAGAACCCCAAGAAAAGCACAGGAAATTACTGGCGACGATACATGCAAGTATGTGTTTTTTTTCTTTTCAGATAAACCAAATCCAGCTCTTATCCAACAGGGCTGCAGTCAAGCCACAAGGTGCACTACTTTTACAGTGGACCATCACTTTTTTAAGGGGACACATCACTACACCCAATAGGATCCAGAACTACAACCTACTCCGAGAACTTTGTTTCAAACTGTTGCAACTAATAAAAATTCACAAAAATAAAAATCACTAGAGAACTACAGTCATCTCCCCTGAATTCATCTCATGACCTAAATGGTCTGTCAGTTAGAAGATGTTGTACATTTTTATACCGTCTGGCAATCAAAGAGCGGTCTAGTCTATTTGAGTCTGTTCAGAAATTGCCACCACGCTTGCTTAAGGACCCCTCCCATGTCACCTATAATTACACCACACCTAACACCAGCATTCATTTGCACTACGCAGCACCTTCTTACACAGCACATGGTATGAGAACATGACCACCGTGGGCTCCAAGACATCAGCCGGGTCTTATGTATGTTCGCTGATACTGCATGCAGTAGGCGCAGATAGGCTTTACTTGTCCCAAAGGGTAGCCCCTGAAAAAGCAAAATGCCGTCTACGCCTATACTTTTATAGGATTAGGGCCAAAAAACATCTCAACAGAGTAGGACCCCATAGGGTAGTAGTAAATTTGACCTAATACGAGACCAGCCCCACTGCACTATACCTTTTACTCCGAGCCTAGCAATATTCAAAATGAGCTAGATAGAATGTGCAGGAAGGGCACCATAGAGGAGGATACTGTTTGGCCCCAAGACTTTCCGGAAAAGAGATTCTTGGAGGTAGCAAAACCACCAAACCAATGCACGAACATGTCTGCTCCCACTTCCATCTTTGGTCCCAGGGTGGCCCTAAATGTATCAGGGGCTGTCTTTAATAACAAATGGACCACAGAAATAGAATTCCAGTGTAGGCCATACACCTCGATGATATGAAAGGAAATGAGTCTCGTAGGGGAGAGTTGAATAACAGCATACATGCAAGTCAAGAAGTCTGGGATTCTGAGATAGATATATATATATAAGTGGATAGAAGGGAAGGGGCAATCCTGAATCATGTGGAAACTCGCACTCTATCCCTTGTATGTCAGAGGCAAAGGAAAAATTCCATTGAGAACAGAAGAAAACTGTGGGCACAATCCGGCACATTCCTGACATGCAATGGGGCACCTCAATGCTGATAGACACTTACTGGCAATGCAGCGAGTTTGCCTACACTTAGCTCGTCCAGGATGGCGTGGCCTCTGCTCCAGTGTGACCATACACCCTGACACTGGTCATTCTTGGAGAAGATCTGTCGGAGTTTTACCAACACCTGTTGAAACAGAAAACGACTGTTGCATCTGGCTTGCGAAAAAAGAACTGCTCACTTTTTTATTTGGCTGAGCTCAGTACAAGGACATCCCAGAAGATTTCAGACTGTTTTCTGATGCACAAGTATCAATGGAAAGGCCCATACCCTTCTTCACCGTGCAGACAAAAGCAAACGTCCACTGATTACAAATAGCAAGATGGGAAATGCTCAAGTTGATAAGCAGCACTGAGCAAGGTCGTAATTCGCTCAAGAAATAACTTTGAGCCGTCTGCCTTATGGTGATGCAATGTCGATGCGTTTATACCAGGCAAAGACATGGAAAATGGGACTCTGACTCTTGCCATCCAAGCATCATTGTTGCCATTTTAATAGTATTATTGTTCCTGTGTTTTTTTCCTGCTGTAAAAATGCAGTTCACAAATTGGGTAGAATGCAGGTAGCTAGGAATGTAGAACAACAAGCCCCCAACAATGTGACTGTCATGAATTATGTGTTAGATGGGGTGGATGAAAATTCAAATGATAATAGTGGAAAAATCCATGTCGATGTGCACCTTGATACGTTCACCTATAAGTGAGAAATCACATCACTATTGTCTAATTTACCCATCATGAACTCTCTGAGAACCTGACTCAAAAAGAGGTGGGGCAGCACATAGCAAGCAGACAAACGTGTTAACAGGAAACTCAGGCCAGTCCCACAGATAGGCGCAGCGATACCACAATGATCCCAGGAGATTGGCCCCAATAAAGCACACATGGCTGGAGGGGTGTGCTCATTCCCAAATACCATAAAGTCAGATGCCAATTGTAATTAGGAACACTTGTCCAATCAGATCACAGCATGCACGGTAACACGCAGTGATCATGTGCCCTTCAGGTCGGACATGTGGATGCATTATCCACTGTCCTTTGTTGTGTCCATGAAAGGTCGAGGCCCACCTGCATTTGTTATCAGGAACATATTTATGACTCCTACAACTTCTAACATTCTTTACCCTGAAAAGGAATGTTTAAATTGTTTGATGGTATTCAGAGAAATGTATAGAACACCACTCAGAACCGTTGTACTTCAAGACAGTCCTCAGTCCCCGGTTCTGTAACTGTTCTTGCGACCCTAATGTTTAATTTCACAAACTGTTTCAGTTTTGCCAAACTCCTCCTGACTTTTTGTTTTTTTCAAGATAAATACACATTCAAGCAACAAATTCTCGAGAATAATTCATATAGAGACGCAAAAGAACCTAAGTCCCACAGCGCTGCTGGTGAAAACAATTATGGTGCCATTGAAAGAAAGGCAATCTAAGCCAGTCAAAGCACTCAACAGAAAAAGAAAGATCTCACAAAGAAACTATTGATGTCAAAGACACATTTCATCAATGCGGCTGTCCAAAAATCACATGCTTCCAATTCTGAATATATAACCTAGTGGAAAGGAATTATCCAGCATTGGCAAAGCCAGTACACCTTGCCTTTTGCAAACCAGTGCCACTCTGTTGGCTTTGACAATGCTTGTTTGCATTGTTGCGGCCAGCGCATCACGAGACATACACACACGTGTACTTAGTGGCCGTTTTGGAATGCTAACGTGTGTCCTTAAGTAACGAAGTGTGCACAAGAGTTATGATGTTGAGTTTTAATTTTTATCCGTCCATCATAGCTGACAGTATACTAAAAAAAAAAACTAAAACTAAAAACAAGCATTGCCAAAGCCAGTAGGCCACACACATGCAAGATCTCCTGGTTTAGTCATTGGTTTCTTTAGACATGCTGTACAGCAGCACGACAAAGAAAAAAAAAAAGTGCTGGAATGCTGTCAATGCTGGCTGCGTTACTGTTTTTTTTAAAAATAATAATAATTCACCCATTCTGCACAGCAAACACTTTACTGTCAAAGCTTAAACATTGACAGAGCCAAATTATAAAGATATTTGGCATAGTCATTTTTTTGCCTGATCTACAGCAGTACAACTGCCATACAGCACAGTTAAAAGTCAAATAAATAAAATGACACTGGCAGCATTAACTGTCGTAGCACTGCTTATTTATTTATTTTTTACTTTCATTTTGCACCACAGGTGCACTGCTGTACAACGTGGCTAAAAAAACAATGGCAAAGCCAATACATCTCACATTGGCAAGGCCTATTGGGTATGCCATAGTTTCTAAGGTAGATACGCTCAAAATATGCAGTTTGTGTTTAGCACTTATTAGCCAATGAACTCTTCAAAGCACTTAAGTTTGGCAGATAAAGCAAGTGAAGCTGTGAGAGATCTTTCATTTGCTCAGGACCACTTGTTTTATTTTCAAGCAGTGGTAGCCAAGACCAGAATTCTGGTCATGCTCAGGGGTCTACAACATTGACAGAGATTACATTTCTAGAAAGCATTTTTTTTATATCAAGAGAAAACACTTCAGCGGAAAGGTAACTGAAACGCGTTGAGATATTTTACAGAGGATAGCGTGAGGGTGAGAATTTTCATCAACATGCCCAATTACATTTTCTGGACAGGCAGTTTACTAAACCCTTAAACTCACTAATAAAAGCAATCCAGCACCCTGAAAAAGTACCTGAATCCGAGCAGCGGAAGGACACTAATAGCTCAATTAATCAGTACATGGTCCATGCACCATTGAAGGCACAAACACATGAAGAGAACGTAATACTGGTAGGTGCTGACCAATGAGAAGCAAGGAAATGAGTCTAACAAAGCCAACCAATGGTCATCAGTAATGGGCGGCCTTTAAGCCCCCCTTGTCAACAAAAATCTTGCAAGGGACAGCGCTTGTGCTGCCTCAGGGGAACCTAATAAACAAACATTGCCTTTGTCAGTGGAGTGGTATAGGCTTTGCCAATACCTTTTGCCAGTGCTAATTGGCATTGCCAAAAAAAGGCTATTGCCAACGCTGAACAGCACTGGCAAAAAGGAAATAGCATTGATGTGTACACGAGTGTTCATTTTGCACATGTTCATGTTTGTGTCCTAGTGCTGCGGAGGTCCCAGCACAAGGACACACACATGCATCCTAATGCGACACCAATTTTGTGGTTGTTAATTTACCATTCCACGATGATAAACACTCATCTTGGACTGGTAAATTACAAAATTATAACAAGTGTGCTAAGGCAAATTGTGATTACGTGCCCTCAGATAAACAGCAGGCTTGGCAGGGAAAGCGGCACCCATGGATAGAGCAACAAAATACATGCACTTCTGTTGAGCCCGAAAGAAGAAGAAAAAGTCGTTCTTTGTTGTGAAGCCATGGAAAGATACAGCTCCTCCAAACACAGTTGGAAGAGAAACTCCAAATTCTCTTAAGTGTATGTATTGAGTTGTGTAAGGTATAAAATCACAGTTGCCATCTGACCATGTCATCTTGCCACTGTAGCACGTTGCACTTACTAAACTTTATTATGTTAATCGACTTGTCATGTTATGTTCGATATACGTGCTCAAGCGATATTGGAGCTTTATTTACATTTACGATATGGTGCTTGATGACCCCACACTATATAAACTAACTCCAGACATGCTGGTCGTTGATGGGTTACTTTTCTCTTTTTTTCAACTTTCCTTACGTTTTTACTTGTAATGCTTTTATTGATGGGGTGCCATTTGCTGTTCAAGCACTTAATTAACATTACTATTCATTGCTTTATGTTCACTGTGGCGGACTTAGAATTAATTGACTTTTAATAACTGTGAAGTGTGGGAATTCATACCCCCTTTTTTTATAATTCCTTTTGGGTTACACACACCTATGGTGATTATAGTCAGATTGACCTGGGTGACTGTTTAAGGTTTACTTATTATGATATCATTTAATCTCTTATTGTTATTTTAGCCCTGATGAAGTCTAATGGTGTGTTAACCATATAAAGACAAAGTTCATGTTGGCTAGAAAACATCAAGACTTTATATCAGTAAATAAAGGATATCAGAAGATGGAACACAATGAAACTTGTACTGATTATTTGGAAGAGCTTGGGATTCTCCTCTATGTTTTGAACTTTGTTTCCACAGCAGAAGGCTTGGTAGCTTTTTTTCATCTCCGAGCACCTGGGATATATTGCAACTAACTAATTGTATTGCCTTGTTTTATTCTGTCCGCTGATTGTGTGTGTGGGCCATATCACCCAGCTACCTTTATTTTCACAAAACCTATTTTTGTGAGTAGTTCATATCAACAAAATACCATTTGCTAATACCATCACTGATGGACAATCATTTCAGCCAATGTCTGAAGCTAGCTGAACCATAGTAGACAAAGTCTGAAAGGAGCTGTCCAAAACTCCCTTCTGTGTACGTGTGTTGTGTGATGACATGAGCTGTTCCTGGACAGCTGAGGCTATCTATATGGAAGACTTCGAAATTGAAGAAGATTCTTGTCCTTCCAGGTACAAAGACAAAACCACTGAAAAGGAGTTACCGAAAAGCAGACTTGACTTGAAAGCATGATTGAGTGTGAAACTGGAAAGAGATCCTTGGTCTCCACAGCCTTAAATACCATAGACATTGTATGTTCTCCATGCTAGAAAATTAAAATCAAACACTTGAAGCCAACCAACTGAACATACTGAAAGGAGCAGAATTTTGAATGGGCATTAGCTGCACCCAAAAAGCCAACACTAGTCAGTATTTAAATAACAACAAAAAAAGATACAGAAACTGGTAACCAAAAGGAAAAGGTTAGACCACTTATTGCAACACAATTTCAAGAGAGAGAGTACACAGAAAAATACAAACCCATGTAATGAAACATACTATTTCAAGTTAACCCCTTCGCTGCCAGGCCTTTTCCCCCTCATGTGCCAGGCTTTTTTTCTGGCTATTTGGGGCAATTTGCGCTTAGGCCCTCATAACACTTTGGCCACATAAGTTACCCACTCCAAATTTGTGTCCTTTTTTCCAACATCCTAATGATTCTAGAGGTACCCAGAGTGTATAGGTTCCCCTTTAGGAGACCAAGAAATTAGCCAAAATATGGCAAATTATTATTCTTTTTAAATTGGGGGGGAGGGGGCTGCAGAAGAAGGCTTGTGATTTTTTTTCCACAAAAAATAGCATCAACAAAGGGTTTGCAGTGCTAAAATGACCATCTTCCCAGTTTTCAGAAACATGCAGACTTGAATCAAATAACCACATTTTTCAGCACAATTTTGGCATTTTACAGGGACATACCCAATTTCTACAGTTTGCTGTGCTTTTAGCCTTCTTCCAGTTAGTGACAGAAATGGGTATGAAACCAATGCTGGATCACGGAAAGCTAAACATTTCTGAAAAGTAGGCAAAATTCTGAATTCACCAAGACGTCGTTTGTGTCGATCCTACAAGGTTTTCCTATAGAAAATAAGAGCTGAAATAAAAATAAAATCGAAATTGAGGTGAAAAAAAAAGCAGCCATTTTTCTCCATGTTTTACTCTAACTTTTTCCAGCGATTTCAGATTTTTGAAAGCAATATACTGTTACGTCTTCTGTTTGCGGGGATATATAGGGCTTCTGGGTTCATCAAGAACCCTAGGTACCAGAGCCAATAAATGAGCTGCACCTTGTAATGGGTTTTCACTGTATACCGGATACACAGCAATTCTTTTGGTGAAAATATAAAGAGTGAACAATAGGTATCAAGAAATCCTTTGTATTTCTAAAATGGGCACAAGATAAGGTATTGAGAAGCAGTGGTTATTTGCACATCTCTGAATTCCGGGGTCCCCATACTAGCCTGTGAATTACAGGGCATTTCTCAAATAGACATCTTTTTTTTACACACTGTCTTACATTTGGAAGGAAAAAATGCAGAGGAAGGCAAGGGGAAATAACACTTGTTCTGCTATTCTGTGTGGTACCTCACTTATGTGGGTAGGCCTAGTGCCCGCGACAGGACATGCCCAAATTACAACGTGGACACATCACATTTTCCCAATGAAAACAGAGCTGTTTTTTGCATAGTGCCTAGCTGTGGATTTCGGCCTCTAGCTCAGCTGGCACCTAGGGAAACCTGCCAAACCTGTGCATTCTTTTTAAACTAGACACTTAGGGGAATCCAAGATGGGGTGACTTGTGGGGCTCTCACCAGGTTCTGTTACCCAGAGTCCTGTGCAAACCTCACAATTTGTCCAAAAAAGCACTTTCCTCACATTTCGGTGACAAAGTTCTGGAATCTGAGAGGAGCCACAAATTTCCTTCCACCCAGCATTCCCCAAAGTCTCCCGATAAAAATTATATCTCAATTGTGTGGGTGGCCCAGGTGCCTGCAACAGAAAAAGGCCAAAAAGCCTTAGAGATTGAGGGGATAGCACAGCCAGTTGATAAGCACATATTTTTCTTTTATACCTCTTTAGGCGGACTCTGCTCTGGAGACCCACACAAGTGAGTGAGGTATAATTTTACTTGGGAGACTGAGGAACGCTGGGTGGTAGGAAATTTGTGCCAGAGCGGTGATCCTACAAAGAAAAGTGAGGAAAATAAGCTTTTTTAAGCAAATTGAGATTTGCAGAGGAGTCTGGGTAAGAAAATGTTTGGGGTTCCACGCAAGCCACACCTCCCTGGACTCCTTGGAGTGTCTTGTTTTAAAAAATGTATTTATTTGGTAGGTTTCCTTAGATGAAGGCTGGACCCGGGACCAAAAACATATGTGCCCCCCCCAAAACAGGTAGTTTTATAATAGATCATTTTGATGGGTCCACCTACTTCTGTGATGTTCCAAACACTAAAATTGTGAAAAGAAACACACTTAGGCTATGTTAAAAAGACCCCTCACCCAACAACCAAGTTGGTGGCATGCTTCATCATTGGGGTCCCACCTGAGACACCTAGCGCGTCACGGGTGTGCTGCGATGCCTGATTACAGCGGAGCAGGTTTTGTCATTTTTACCACACATACTGGTTGAATCTGGCACAAAGGTGAGGGATGATTCAGTAGATCAAATTTTATTAACAAGAGATTTCACAAAAATGAAATGCACTGTTAATAACTGAAAGGCCAAAAAAATGAAGCAATGACTCACAACTCGTGAGCTGTAAAGCCACGACAAGGCACCAACCGCTTTACAGTCCATTCATACACCTTTCATACAGAACATGCACAAGACCATTCACACCACCAACCACGGCCCAGCACTTTACAACACTTGCATTGACAGACACAGCCACTCGAGGGCCCATCCCTTACATACGCCCACATGCCTGATACAACAATCACACCAGCTGATGCGAGTGTGTGGGCATGCACACTGCAAGCCCAGCGCCACCCTGTGCACACCGCCAGCCCAGCACCACTTCACACACCGCCAGCCAAGCGCCACTCTACGCACACCGCCAGCCAAGCATCATCACATGCACACTGCCACCCAAGCGCCACTCCACACACACTGCCAGCCAAGCACCACTCCATGCACATCATCACTTTTTTTTTGTTTTTAAACAACAAAGTAACCACTAATTATAAATAAGTACAAAACACAAAAGCTCTAACTGAATACATGGCAGAAATGCCAACCGTGAAACTAAACATATGAAAAAATAAAACAGGCAGTTTACGCTTTTTCCCAGAATGTTTTTTTTGCTTGGTAACTCATGAAACAGCTGGCCACACACAGCCCAGGCTTTGAAGGTCAATCGGGGCAGTACAACCGGCTCTCCCTCCGGATACCTCTTTGGGCACAGACACTACATTTCTTAGTGGACACGTCTTTTTTGGGAGTGGGAGGAATGTGATCAGGAAAGTGGCGATCTTTTAATCTAGCCACATCCTCCACCACTGCTACTCTAGGAACTCTTGCCTGTTCCACCACAATAATGCTCTCTATCACTGACTCTTGAAAGTAACAAATTTCATCCTTGACTCAGGGGAACAATCCTTGAACACAATAATAGCATTAAAAGTTGCCAACTTTTTATACCACACGAAAGACTTACGAAGAGCACTGTAAGGTTCCAACCTCTGATCTACTCGATCAACACCACCCATGTGCTTATTGTAGTCCAAAATGCACGCAGGTTTGCGCACCTCAGCAACCTGACTCCAAACAGTCACAGGGGAAGTACTCTCATCATGGATGGTAGTTAGCATGTAAACATCCCTCCTGTCTGAAAATTTCAGAGCTAGCAGCTCCTCATTCCGCAAGGCACTGCATTGTCCCCTCAAGTTTTTTACAGACAAGTTCCCTTGGATAGCCTTTCTGGTTAGAACGGATTGTGCCACAAGCAACAGTGTCCACTCTGAACAACTCCTTGAACAACTGCGCTCCAGTGTAGAAATTATCAACATACAAATGGTGACCAGTCGTCTACCAAGTTCCCACACAATTTTCTGGCTAACTCCAAAAGTGGGCTGACAACCAGAGGGGTCAATACTGGAATCCCTACCAGTGAAGATCCAGAAATTATATACGTATCCTGTACTACTTTCTGACCGCATATACAATTTAATCCCATACGTGCCCTCTTGCTAGGAATGTACTGCTTAAAAACCAAACGCACCTTGAACAGGACCAAAGACTCGTCCACGCTTCTTTGCCTGGAACATACACCTCTGAAAAACGATCTACAAAATGATCAAGGACAGGCCTATTCTTGAAAAGACGGTCACAGTCAGGATGATCTTGTGGCAAGGCTAAAGCATTGCAACAAAATGCATATCCAAAGAAGAAGCAAATAGCGATTACGAGTCATGGTTTCAGAAAATATAGCCGTTGCCATCAAGGGATCAATAAGAAGTCAGTGACGGCTTCCTTATCAACCCCATCAAAAAAGTCAAACCCAAGGACTTTTTCATCTCTTCCAGATTTGTGGGAACCCCCTGGGTAGCTCTAGACTAAGGCCTAAGTCTGGCAGCGTTGTCTCTCTAATACTGCTCCGCATACAAATTAGTCTGCTCAACAATTTCTTCCAAAAAATACATTGTCCATAAACAACTCAAAGAAATTGACAGGCAAAATGTTTTCCGTATTTACTCTACACCCTGAGAGACCAGTAGGGGCATGCAACTGTGGCTGCTCCATGTGTGGGGCAACCCAGGTGTCAGGTCTTCCAAAGGGAAACCTTTCATCCCCAGGCTGCTGAAACTATTGGCACATCAGTGTCCCCCTCTAAAACAGGTCCTTCATCAGCACGGAGAGTGGCTTCCTCATCAGAAGATTCCTCTCAGATAGAAAAAAACACGGCCAGAATCTCTCACTTCCTCCTCTGCCTCAGATGCAGAGTCGATCTCATAATCATGGTCAGAAGATGGCTCAAAAAGCATGCCAACAATTGCTGAGCGGTCACTCTGCTGCTAACCATGATTCTTTCGAACAACAAATGGATTGTCAACAACAACCAGCACTGTTTAAAATAAGTAAACAGTGTGGCTTTATCACAGAGTTATGTACTGAAAAAACTATACCACTCACTTGCCTGAAAAAGCTAGACTCACCAGCAACTACTCTGCACAGACACAGCAGTCACCAATGACATGCCACAAAAAAAATAGACATAAGACAACACAAGTGTCATTGTGCACAAATCTACAGACAATTTCGCACACAATCCTGCATTTAGTGCACCACCTACAAACCTGTCATTCATGCATGTCAACAATACTCCTTTGGATTAAATTGCTTTTACTAACCTAAAACATGCAACTACGCAAACTGCAGGTCAACTACTGCCAAAACCACAAGGATCCACAGCAAAGGAAGAAAAAGCTTTGAATTAAAACAAAAAGAAGAAATAAACTGTTATAAGTACAAATACTTCGCCAGTTGACAAACGCCCCGCCACCATGAATTTACACATTTTCCCTCTGGTGCCTAAGTGGGCCTAAAAAAACAAACAAAATAGGCCGACCTGCCCCCAGGGGGGGCAGAAATGGCCATCAGTAATGTGGCCCCTTTGCAACCTTGCCAAAGGAGCCGCCCTGAACCCTTACCTCTTCCCCCCCCCCCCCCCACCTACCCCACCCCCTAACACAAAACACACATACAAGATCCTTGGTGCCTAAATGGTGAAATGGCCAACAGTTCTGTGCCCCTCTTTGGGGAGCAACCCTTGCCAAAGGGAGTGCCCCCCAGCACACAAAAAAACAAAGGGGAACACAAAAAAAAAACATTGTCTTGGGGGCAGATTCGCCTAAAAAAAAAAAATAGGCCGATCTGCCCCCGGGGGGGAGGGGGGTCAGAAATGGCCAACAGTAATGAGCCCCCCTTTGGGGGTCAACCCTTGCCAAAAGGAGCTGCCCCCTCACACACAAAACACACACACACACACACACACTCTCTCTCTCTCTCTCTCTCACACACACACACACACTCACTCACTCACTCCCACACTCCCTGGTGCCTAAGTTGATTCTGCCCTCCTTAGGGGCAGATCGGCCTAAAAAATAGGCCGATCTGCCCCCAGGGGGGGTCAGAAATGGCCAACAGTTCTGTGCCCCCTTTGGGGGGGGGGGTCCTTACCAAAGGGGGCTCACCCCAGCACAAAAAAAGAAAGGGGAACAAAAAAAATGGTCTGGTGTCTTGGTGGCTTCTGCCCCTCTTGGGTAATATGCCAATCTGCCTCCAAGGGGGGCAGAAATGGCCAACACTATTCTCCCCCCTTTGGGGGCTGACCCTTGCCCAAGGGGGTGCCTCCAAGAAATAAAAAACACACAACACAATCCCTGGGGCCTAGTGGGTTCCCCCCCTCCTCCCTCTTCCCTCCCGCACCCCAGGGGCGAGATCAGCCAAAAAAACATGGCTGATCTGGCCCCAGTGGGGGCAGAAACATTTACAAAAATATTGCCCCCAGGGCAGCGACCCTTGCCTAAGGGGTTGGTGCCCTAAAACATTATTTGAAACAGAATCCCTGGTGTCTAGTGGGTTTGGACCCTCCCCCTGGGGGCAGATCGACCGGAAAAAATAATAATAATAAAACGCCCGATCTACACCCGGGGGGCCGAAACACAAATATACTTATGCCCCCAGAATAAACAGAAAACAATCCCTAGTGTCTAGTGGGTAGATTCCTGCTCCACGATCACAGGCCTCGCCCGCGATCGTGGAGCAGGAATCTACCCAAAACAGGCACAGGGGGAAAGGAAAAACTATTTCCTTTCCCCCTGTGCCTGTTTTCCACCCCCCAGGAGAAGGCCTCACCTTTGATGCATCCTCTCTCCTAACGCGCTGGAAGCAAATGGCTTCCAGCACGTCCCCGGCAGCATTTAATGACGTCGGTGCGCCAATGTCATCAGATTGCCAAGGGGGCGAGTGGGTCGGGGTGGAAGGGGAAGCGATTTCTCGAACCCTTTTACTCTTACACAAGTGGTTGAGAAACACTATTTCTTATACCACTCTAACAGTCCGCATGTTTCGCGCCTTACCTTGTCCATACAGATCTCATGGCACTTCTTCAGGACTGAAACAAGATCTGCTCCAACAAAACACAGATACAGTGGTCTATAATGAAGATAATGATGTCGTAGTCTCTACTCACTCAGTTGTCCAATGAGGATTTTTTCAGATGAACCAACCTGGAGTCACAAAGATCAAAAGCACAAACAAAGAAGACGTAGTGTAATATAAATCAAAAAAGAATGTGCAACCCCAATTAGTCTGGGCTATCTATACGATTATAATGATACATGAACAACATCTGGGACTCAAGTGAAGAACTATTGTGATAACGGATAAACATTAAAAGTATGCTTACCAATCAATTTTGTGGCTCTGTCTTTTATTAAGTCAGGCGGGTAGACAATTAGTCCTAATTGCTGTAGAAAAAATAATATAGAAAAAGAAACCAATATAAATCCACCCAGTACAAATGTGTCTCGTAGATATTCTTCCATATACTGAGAAAATGATACTATCAATGTATTGTCAAGTAGTAGCTGTAGAAGTTAAAACATGGCCACTCGATACACAGAGATTGAGCATAACCACCTAAACGGATGCGCTAGACAGCTGTATAAAGGCCATCGGTACTAGAGACCAATTGCATCTCCAATGTATATATTTTCAAAAAGGGACAGAGATCTAGGTCCTTAAAACAACTAGTGCACGGTAGAGCACTGGGAGGCCCATTGCACGGGTCAGCAGTTACACGACGCAACCACCTCTCTAATCAAAACTATAGGTGGATCTACATAACTGAAATTTATACTATCGAACTCTTGCAAAGGAAAAAGTATCACGCTAGGGGATGGTTTTGTAATAACCGCGTGTCGGAAATATCGTAAATCACGCTAAACGTGACAATCTACAAAAACGGAGACAGCCTCTCAACAATAAAATATTTCGGAGTAACCAGGTGCCTCATGCCGAAAGTCTTGTTGTTCTTACTACGTTAAACACAGGGGGAAAGGCGATCGACAATCATTGCAAAACCTCTCTTCTAGAAAGGCCGAACAAGGAGATGACTCGTCCAAAGACAGGCGCGGCACACATAAATAAATACCTTCAGGAACGGGAACCTTATTTCGTTAGTATCCGGAGCGCCGCCAGACCTCTGAAAGTAGAGGGACGCGGTAGTTCAGGTACAAATAAAGACAGGAAATATTTATACACCTTTCCACCACTACAGCTTATACCAACTGTAATAAGCAAAGTCAAAATGACCCTTAATACTACTGACACCCAAATGGCCTTGAATAAGTACTGAAATATAATTGCCAATGTTACATCAGAACATAATCAAAATTCAAGCACACAAAGATTTTCTAACAATGCAGAGTAGAGAGATTTTTTTACACCTAGATCCACAAAAACCACAGCTGTAGGCCAGACTCCTAAGGTCATAAAGTTTGGTCACTTATGCTTTCCAAGAACGTCAACAAGGAAATATTATGAAGCAAATTGAGCAAACCGGTAATCAGGTATTGGGATCAGAGTTGGGGTTGTTCTTATTTTAGCACTACCCTATCTCTTTATTGAGAATTTTTTGGGAGAGGTAAACAATTCTAGTCTACTTTGTTTGACTGATATCTGCATAAAAGTTATTAATTGATCTTGCGGAACACTGATGCAGTTTTGGATGGCAAAAGGATTAAACCACTGTAATAAATTTGGTTTCATCTTTAATCTATAACTGCAGTTAATCTTGAAAACCCTCAAGAAATCTTCTGGACAACACACGGAATGGTTGTATTAACAATGTTTATTGAATAGATGGAGCACCATCCTGAAGTGCTGAAAAATCCCGGCTGCATTAATGTTTATTGCATGCCATATTCTTTTTTTTTTTGTCCTTTTTTTGTTTGTGAAAACAATCAAATTTGTCAGTTGCTGTAATGATTTTATTTGTTGTATCTATGCTTATTCTATGTAGATGCAAACAATCTTGACCAAGAAAATAAATATGAAGACATTGCATGACTAGCCATAATAAAAATTAAATTAATTGTAGGTCGCTCCCCCTGAAACAAAAGATGGCAAGTATGTACATACAAAACAATTAGTCACATTCATTATGATAAGATACTCATTTAGCAAACTGCTGTAGACATTTTGCACTAAAATCACTCTTAGAAATATGTCTATGTTCCAACCTTTTATACCGAGAAACAGTGTTATTAAAATGAATTCCAGTTTCCGGTTTAGGAGAAACACACCCAACTAAGGAGTGAAGGCTCACTAGGATACCTATCAAAATTATTAATGTAGGAAAGTAACTCTTTTTGGAATGATTACACCCACTTTTTGCCTGTTATCAGTGTGCTTAGATGGTTTTCACTGGGGTCCTGCTTACCAGGACCCCAGTGATAGTGCTCTTTTCTTTAAATTTGGTTGTTTTTGTACCCTTTACATCCCACAATTGGCATACTGGTGTAGCTCTGTAAGCCCCTAGTATATGGTACTTAGGTACCTAGGGTCCCCCATGGGCTGCAACATGTGTTATGCCACCCATCGGAACCCATGCAAACTTGGTCTGAAGGCCTGCCATTGCAGCCTGCATGAAAATGTGCATGCACCCTTTCACTACTGGTTATACCAGGTCACTGTAAGTCACCCTTATGGTAGGCCGTTTCAGCCCAAAGGGCAGGGAGCAGGTTCAAGTGTGTAAGGGCACCCCTGCATGAGCAAAAGTGCCCCTACGAGCCCAGGTTACAATGCACTGGACTTCATCAGCGTTTTACCAGTGTACTGGCCACAGGTCCACCTGTGGTCCAGCTTTGTAATAGTAACTCCAAACCTAGACATGTTTGGTATCAAACATGTCAGAATCAGACCCCAATACTAATGCCAGTATTGGTGGCATGATTCTATGCACTCTGGGGGCTGCCTAGAGGACCCCCAGCATTGCTCCTACCAGTCTTCCAGGGTTTTGCGAGCAGCCCATGCTGCTGTAGCCCCTCAGGTTTCTGCCCTCCTGCTGCTTGACCAGCTCATTTAGTGGAAGGCAGAACAAAGGACTTCCTGTGGAAGAGGGGATACAAGACTCTCTCCCTTGGAAATAGATGTTACAAGACTGGGGAGGGGTAGCCTCCTCACACCACTGGTTTGCTTTGTAGGTCACATTTGGTGCCCTCCTTGCATAATCCGGGTTGTGGTACCTAGAGCTGCTCCAGGTGGCCACTTGATTCTTCCATCTTTGAAACAAGATGTGCAGAGGCCCCTGGGAGCATCTGGTTCGTCTAAGACGGGTAACTGACATCAGTGACCCCCCTCTGATAGGTGGTCACCCTGCAGAGTGACCAAGCCCCCTGATAGGGCTATTTAGGTCCTCCCTTGTGGGTGGGTTCTCAGATTCAGCGTGCAAGACCACCAGGACTCCTCTGCACTGACCTCTTATGCTCCCGGCCAACAGAACCACTGCTGGACTTCACAGGAACCAATCAAGCCTGCAACTCCTGAACCTCGCTTTGCAACATTGTTTCTCCGGCTCCTTCCAGCAATTGCAACATTTCCACAGCTGTGCATTCTCTGGGATCAGCAAGACTTCAGATGCACCAAAGAAGCAAGAAGGAATCTCCCTTAGAGTGAAGGAGTCACTCCCCTGCATTCACAGGCACCTAGGGCAACAACGTCTGGCTACTGGGATCTGCTCTCCACTGGAACTGCATAGCTCTTCCAACACAGGTGGTGGTTCTGAGTGGTCCTCTTGGTCCTCTCTGCCTTCTGTCCATCTTGGGAGACGGTGAGCCCTTGGCTTTCCATGCAGGACAGAATCCCTGTGCACTTGTAACTCTTGCAGCAATCAAGGCTTGTTGACTCCAGCTCTGAGTGATCTTCAGGCTCCAAGTAGCGCCGGCCTCCAGCACTCCATCCTTGCAAGGACAGTCACTCCTCTGCTGCTCCAGCGACTCCTCTCCAGTTGTGCTGACTGGGCCTCACTGCAATTGACTGTGCCTGCTGCCAGTGGGTTCCCTGTCGGGATTACAACTCCTTCTGCTGGTGCTCCCTACCAGTGAGGGTCAGACTGGATACCCCTCCAGGGGTCGTCCCGTGGACCTTGCTGGTCCCCTTCAGCTATGCAAACCCTCTTCTGTCCAGATTTGCACTTGCCAAGGCTTGTTGGTGGTCCTCCTGACCACTGACCCGACTGCGACCTGGCAACCGGCATGGGACAGCTTCTGCATGACTTCAGGGATTCCTCTGCAGCTCCTGGGCTCCACAGCTGGCTTTCATTTTATCCTCAACTCAGATGTTCATCCATAGAAGGGTGGGTAGTGGCTCCTGCCCCACCTGGACACTCCTGTATGGACTGGACTCTGTCCCCTTCTTTTGCAGGTCTTTTTCTGGAATCTACCGTTGGGTTCCACTGGACTCGTCCTGTTCTTGCAAAGTTCCCCTTGGCAGTCTATGGGAAGACCAGGTAACTTATCTCTGCTCTCCTGGTCGCTGGGGGTCATCTAGGTACTCAACTTCAGGGGTCCCAAGTTCTCCCAGCTCCCTTCTAACTATTCCACTTCCTTGGGTGGAGGACCTCACTTCGCATTCCACTATTTTAGTATATGGTTTCCCCCCACCCAATAGGGCCCTAGTTATTTTCTGCTATTTCTTGCAAATGATTGTTGTTTTTCAATGCTAATTCCTAATACTTACCATGTATATATATAGTGTATACTTACCTCCAGTTGGGGGACTGCCTATAAGTAATCTAGGTCAGTGTTACTGTAATAACGTAACTTTATTTTTGCAACACTGTGGTTTATTTGTGTGAGATAAGTTACTGTGTGACTACTGTGGTATTGCAAGTGCGTCACACTCCTCCGAGATCAGCCTTGGCTGCTCACCACAGCTACCACTAGAAAGCCCTGGTTTCCTAGACACTAACGGGTCGCATGCACCTGGTATAAGGTGCAAACACCATAGGTGTCCACTACACACCAGGCCAGTTTCCTACAATTAATATAAACATTGTAAGGAGGTTTTTTAATGGTAAACAGCTCTGTTTTAATTTCTAACATATGCCTCCTAAAAACCCTATCAAAAAGAAAATCAAACCTATGTGTAGGAGGCTGACCTGGCTTGTAGTGGGTACCAGAGGTACGTACACCTTGTGCCAGGTCCAGTTATCCCTTATTAGTGTAGAAGAGGTGTTTCTAGCAGCTTAGACTGATAGAAGGTAGCTATGGCAAAGCAGCTTAGGCTGAACTAGGAGACATGTAAAGCTCCTACTATACCACTGGTGTCATATGCACAATATCATAAGAAAACGCAATACACAGAATTACTAAAAATAAAGGTGCTTTATTTTTATGACAGTATGCCAAAAGTATATCAGTGAGTACCCTCAGTATGAGGATAAGTTATATGCACAAGATATATGTACACAAACCAAAATTAGGTAAGTAATAGCAAGAAAAGTAATGCAAACAGTGTAGAATTACAATAGATTGCAATAGGAGCACATAGGTATAGGGGCAACACAAACCATATACTCCAAAAGTGGAATGCGAACCACGAATGGACCCCAAACCTATGTGAGCTTGTAGAGGGTCGCTGGGACTGTAAGATAACCGTGAGGGTTAGAAAAATAGCCCACCGCAAGACCCTGAAAGGTAGGTGTAAAGTGCACCTACTACCCCCAGAGAACACAGAAGTTGTGAAAGGGGGATTCTGCAGGAAGAACAAACACCAGCAATACAACAACAGTGGATTTCTGGACCTGAGTACCTGTAAGACAAGGGGACCAAGTCCAATAGTCACGACACAGTCGAGAGTGGGCAGGAGCCCAGGAAATGCCAGCTGAGGGTGCAAGGAAGCTGCCACCGGATGGAAGAAGCTTGGAGTTCTGCAAGAAAGAAGAGAGCTAGGGACTTCTCCTTTGGATGACGGGTGTCCCACGTCGCGATGAAGCTTGCAGAGGTGTTCCCACGCAGAAAGACTGCAAACAAGCCTTGCTAGCTGCAAGGGTCGCAGTAGAGTTTTTTGGGTGCTGCTGTGGCCCAGGAGGGACCAGGATGTCGCCATTTGGAGGAGGAGACAGAGGGGGCGCCCAGCAACTCAGGGAGCCCTCACAGAAGCAGGCAGCACCCGCAGAAGTACCTGAACAGGCACTTGGAAGAAGAGGGAACCGGAGTCCACGCGAAGTCACAAAAGGGAGTCCGACTCAGAAGGTTGTGCACTGCAGGAAGGAGTGTCGGGGACCCAGGCTTGGCTGTGCACGAAGGAAAACCTGGAAGAGTGCACAGGAGCCGGAGCAGCTGCAAATCGCGCGGTAGCCAGCAATGCAGTCTAGCATGGGGAGGCAAGGACTTACCTCCACCAAACTTGGACTGAAGAGTCACTGGACGGTGGGAGTCACTTGGACAGAGTTGCTGAGTTCCAGGGACCACGCTCGTCAGGATGAGAGGGGACCCAGAGGACCAGTGTTGCAGTCTTTTGGTGCCTGCGTTAGCAGGGGGAAGATTCCGTTGACCCACGGGAGATTTCTTCTTAGCTTCTGGTGCAGGGTGAAGGCTGGCTACTCCCAGAGCATGCACCACCTGGAAACAGTCGAGAAAGCGGGCAGGATGAGGCGATACAAGGTTGCTAGTAGTCGTCTTGCTACTTTGTTGCAGTTTTGCAGACGTCCTGAACAGTCAGCGGTCGATCCTTTGGCAGAAGGTGAAGAGGGAGATGCAGAGGAACTCTGATGAGCTCTTGCATTCGTTATCTAATGAAATCCCCAAAGCAGAGACCCTAAATAGCCAGAAAAGGAGGTTTGGCTACCTAGGAAGGAGGATTGGCTACCAAGAGAGGTAAGAGCCTATCAGAAGGAGCCTCTGACGTCACCTGCTGGCACTGGCCACTCAGAGCAGTCCAGTGTGCCCCCAACACCTCTGTTTCCAAGATGGCAGAGGTCTGGGACACACTGGAGGAGCTCTGGGCACCTCCCCTGGGAGGTGCAGGTCAGGGGAGTGGTCATTCCCCTTTCCTTTGTCCAGTTTCGTGCCAGAGCAGGGCTGGGGAAGCCCTGAACCAGTGTAGACTGGCTTAGTCAGAGGCCCATCAAAGCATTTCCAGAGGCTGGGGGAGGCTACTCCTCCCCAGCCCTCACACCTATTTCCAGTGGGAGAGGGTGTTACACCCTCTCTCAGAGGAAGTCCTTTGTTCAGACTTCCTGGGCCAGGGCTGTCTGGACCCCAGGAGGGCAGAAACCTGGCTGAGGGGTTGGCAGCAGCAGCAGCTGCAGTGGAGACCCCGGAAAGGCAGTTTGCCAGTACCCGGGTACTGTGCTAGAGACCCAGGGGATCATGGAATTGTCACAATTCCATGATCTTAGACATGTTACATGGCCATGTTCGGAGTTACCATTGTGACGCTATACATAGGTAGTGACCTATGTATAGTGCACACGTGTAATGGTGTCCCCGCACTCACAAAGTCTGGGGAATTTGCCCTGAACGATGTGGGGGCACCTTGGCTAGTGCCAGGGTGCGCACACACTAAGTAATTTTGCACCCAACCTTCACCAGGTGAAGGTTAGACATATAGGTGACTTATAAGTTACTTAAGTGCAGTGGTAAATGGCTGTGAAATAACATGGACGTTATTTCACGCAGGCTTGTGTAAGAATTGTCAGAGCTCCCTATGGGTGCAAAAGAAATGCTGCAGCCCATAGGGATTTCCTGGAATCCCAATACCCTGGGTACCTCAGTACCATATACTAGGGAATTATATGGGTGTACCAGTATGCCAATGTGAATTGGTACATTTTGTCACTAGCCTGTTAGTGACAAATTTGGAAAGCAGAGAGAGCATAACTACTGAGGTTCTGGTTAGCAGAGCCTCAGTGAGACAGTTAGGCATCACACAGGGAACACATACAGGGCACATACCTATGAGCACTGGGGCCCTGCCTGGCAGGGTCCCAGTGACACATAAACTAAAACAACATATATACAGTGAAATATGGGGGTAACATGCCAGGCAAGATGGTACTTTCCTACAATATGGTACAAAATATATATATTTTTTTAATCAAAATCTTCACATATTAATATATCACCAATAATTTGTTCAGTGCAATAGTAAAGTTCAAGAGAAACCTACTATCTTCGACTGGATCCCTTAGTACACAATCTTCTTGGGATGTAAGGAATCAGATTCTCACTAAGGAGAATAACGCAGGTACTTTTTAAAAATTTAGTTCAGTTCCGCCTTCAATCAAAAATTATTCAACGTTGATATTCTCCAATCCCAGCTCACAACAGGTTCATGGAGAATCTTTAGAAACAAACTGTCAGTCTTTCAAATTAACATGTCTGTTCAGTGGTTCACTTTTTTTTTTTTTTAAATATGTCCATTGTTTGATACACTGATGCTTATAGACCATCCATTCACTGACTGTTTTTACACAGTCACTGAAATGTTTTACTGCTTGCTCATTTCCGTGTTCTTTCTCTTCTTCAAAGGTTTCAAGCCTGAAAGTTTTCTATAACATTCTTTTCCTCCCTCTCACACTATCAGGTCATCCATCTTCATTCCACCTTTCATCTTCAGACCCACTTATGACATCTTCACCTTCATTTTCACTTGCCACTTGATCTGTGCAGATTTTGCCTGAAACAGCTTGATTTGCTCTGGAGGCATTACAAGTTCAACCTTTTACTTCCTGATATTCTTGAGTTTGTTGTTGTGCTTGATCTTCACCATGGCCCTCTGGATCCACGGAGTGAACTCGACTTTGACACTTAGTCAGTGATTGGCGTCCCCACTTCTTCATCTGCAGTCTTCACTCTTTTCATGTGACATGCGTGGATCCCCTGTAGTAAGCCCGCAGACTTTACAGTAGTATTTGTCACAAGTTTTATTAGATATCGCTTCCTCTCTGGGAAGCTCTATCGAATATGCTATTTGATCACAATCCAGTCACCAGGTTCCAAGTCATGCCAGCTTCACTTGTTGGAAGTGTTTTCAATTTCACTTGGTGAGAGATATTATGTACCACATCAGCCACACCTTTGCAATATTCCCAGACAAGAGCATCTAAATATTTCATAAATGCGCTGTAGAGGTACCAGGAATCCACATTGCTCTGTCTATCCACAAGGCTAGAGTCCAGTCACTAAATTAGTTGAGCTTCTGAAACCCATCTGTACCAGTGGTAATGCATCTGGCCTTTTTTAGTGATGTTGAGTTACACAATTTAGATTACTTTGAGTACCGTTGATTTACTCGACTATACCTCGACAATACCTAATGCTTCTGGTGATTGGGTACAGTGAAATCTTTGCTTGAAATGAAGTGCCATACATAATATTTAGATTAATTCACTTTTCAAGTGGCTGTCCCAGGTGAGTCTAAAGAAGCTGGCAAACCAAATCTAGGGATCAACTCCCTTAACAAGAGGTAGGCTGTAGCTAATTTATGAAACCTTCTAGCTGGGCAGGCCTCTACCCTACTGTGAAAGACAAACAATGAGTAAAATATATGGCAATCCATTACAATGAGGCATCTCAATCAAATCAATCTGTAACCTTGTGGAGGGACCTTCAGAACGCCAAATGTGACTTTGTCACAGGTAGCGTAACTCTCACACAATGTTCAGCTACAGCCCTGAAATAAGTATTGAACCAAAATTGCTTAAAAATCCTTAACATCCCATCACGTCCAACATGTGAGGGTCGGTGCAATTTGATGCAAAATACAATTTTGCAAAACAAATGTTCCATCAGCTGATCTCCACAATTGATTTTCATCTTTGGTACAATCTGCTGTAACCTACTATTTCTTTTCATCATCAGGCACATTGTTTTGCAGATTTTTCAATTCCTCTGTATTGATATCGACAAGAAACAATTTATGCTATAATTTTCCAGAATTATTTAGATTCCATTATACTAAACATAAGAGCACTGTATTTTGCAGCTTCATCTATGTTGGGTGCCAAGTAGATCCATGTTATCTAAACTCCTGCGAAGCACATTAACAAACATCAACTTCTTTTGGTAATTGTGATGCATTCAGCAAATACCAAGAAAGCCCTTTGTCACCAAAGCTGCCCAAAATCATGGAATACTCCAAAACCATACTGGCTATCGGTATAGATAGTAACACTTAATCCATTGGTTACATTGCATGCTCTTATAGTGGCTATTTAATTCTGCTACTTATGCTGAGGTTACTTTGCACAAGAATGATGCTGCAGCAATGTATGTTATTGTGCAAACATCTGCTGCTCTCAATGACCCTGATCATCTCTCAAACGAGAATCATCTGCAAATAAAATTCAAGTGGTACATCTTGAATGTCTTGTCTTGGTTTGGTACACAATTCTATCACATCAATGCAATCACAATCATTGTCTCCATCAGGCATTAGCAACAGTGTCAGGATTCAGGTTATTGCAATGTTTAATCGAAATGTTCCAATCTGTAAGAATAACTTAGTTATATCTCGCCAGACTGCTGCTTGTTAGATGCTGAGTTAAAGTACGAGTCAGCAACATCTCAACTGACCACGAAGCAAACACAATAAGTGTATAACCCATGCCAATCCCTTCATTGTGCTGAAAGGCAAGGCAGGTTGCAGCAATACTCCTCAGGAAATCTGGAAGAGTGACGGCTACTGGATCTAATCACATTGTTCCCCCCATGTTGCTGAGTGAGTACTGACAGTGAGCACCCTTCTCATGACAAAGTAAATTAAAATTATTTTTGTAATTAGGCATTCCAAGAGTGGGTGTAGAACAGAAACTGATTGAGCTTTAGGAAAGCAGTAATTGTTCCTCGGGACTGGATCACTCACATCCCTGTAAGCCACTGTAAAAGCTTTGCAATCGGGGAAAAGTTTGGACTCCACTGAAGACAGTAGCCAACCATTCCCAAAAACATCCACGCTTCTTTCTTAATTGTTGGTGGATTCATTTTCAGAATTGTAATGATGGAAACTTTAGGACAATTTGACAGTTTTTTGCTAGGTGATTTAGCAATGCAACTGTATCTAGTTTGCAAGCTTCTTTCATTTTTGGAAAGCACTGAATTAGAGGGCAGTTGCAAACTGTCTAAATATTTCTTCATAATTTGGGGAAAAAATCCAAGGATTTTGTGTACCCTTGTGGGATCCCACACTAGACGATTACATTATTTAATAATCTGAACACATTCAGATACTGACCGTTCCCATGAAGATGAATGGAGGAAACTTCTTGACCTAAATCAGTAATTGTAAATCAATTTGCATCCACAAGGATTTGGAACAAAATGAAAGTAGGATTTGGAACAGTAGGATAACATGGAATTTTATTATTTTGCACGTCTTGTACTATGCACCATTTTCACTTCTTTTGTTAAAGCTCATAATCTGCGAATTACACTGGCTTCCTAACGCTTCTTTTAAAATGCTTTCCTCCATCATTTTCTAAAATATAAGTGTCATTCCTTCCTCTCCTTTATGTGTGAGCATGTACTTAGGAGTATGAGGCTACACCAAGTATGATTTCACTTTCATCTGTACTGGTTCTGCACTTTTTATTAAACCTATTTATTCCCTGCAAAATCCCAAACCTTCTATTTTGCTGTGTGCTTTAAATCTGGTGGTAAATCATCTTTTGTGAGAATTCACAATTACATTCATTATTGTGATTTTAACTTGAAATACGAATCCTTATCCTGTGGTTGAATTACTACACCACCTGATTGTGTGCAATATATTACACAGTTAATTTTCCTGGGAGGGGTAGGTTTCGGAACCTCAATAGCTCTAACTGTGGAGCTGGAGGCACCTGTATTGCGCAAAAATGTTGGATGGCCATTTACACCCCCATCTACATATGGCCACTCTGGTCTACCTCTAAAACTGCACCAAACATTAAATCCCCATCCATTTCTTAGGCATTGCCATTTTGCCTGACTTCGTCAAGTAGGAACTCTGCGTGTAGCAATAATTTGTGGAAACGTTTTTAATAATTACTGAAGGATTCTGTTGGTAACCAGGATTCTGTTGAAAATTCTGCACTATATTCTTTAGATGAATATTCATCACCCAGACAGAATGCATGTTTCCACTAAACTGTGTGTTCCTGCGTGTGCTGGACAGAGGCAAGTTGGGCTGGAAATGTTGATTGTATCATTCCATTCTGTGCTAATTGATGCACATTCTATCACATTTGAGGAACCATTTGCAACTCATTTTGTGCCTTTCTGCATTGTCTACACTCTAGTTTCCAGTGCCCAAGCTTTCCACAAATTTGGCAAGGTGCTGTTCCTTTTTGCATGTTGGTGTTAGCACTGCTCATATTCAAGTCGTGAATAAAAGCCTCCTCCTCTTCCTTATAAAACATTTCCAGTTTGCTTAAATTAAAAATCACTACTCTGCACACCAACTCCGTGCATACCTGAATTAGTACCTGTAACAAAACTAGAATCAAAACCAGGATTTGACATGTCAAACTTTCTTACCACCTTTCTGAAATTATTTTGCCTGCACCACAATCAGCTTTTCTTTGTTTTTTTTCTTTAGCTTAAAAAAAAAACAGTACAATATTTTGCGTATTTAAGGATTTCGTCCAAAGACTTTGCTTGCCAGCACATCACACTGTGCTAAACATGAGAATTTATTTCTGGATGCAAACCCTACACAAACACTGAGATAAATCCATTAAAGCCCTCCTTTTGCGGGTGGCCCCAACCCCACTACACTATTTTAATCTGCCTCAATATCTCATTATAATGCATCCCCTGCACTTTAGGCCCCTAGGGCACCCTTATCATTTTTACAATTTATTTTTCTCTGATGAACCTTAGTTTTCAGGTGTTCAGTCACTAATTTATATTTATCCATTACTACAGGAGATGGCATATTACAAGGGATACTCCGAGAGGCTCTGCATCTAGCCATCCTACAATTCCTTTACATAAATCTTTAGGAATAACAATTTCAATAATCTTAGACAATGTATTGAAATCACTTATGGAATTGTCACAATCTTTTTCACTATACCACTTATCCGGTTCTTCTCTCAGATTTGGAAAGTTTTTGTAAATGTAAGATCATCAAATCTCATCCAAGGTACATGTACATATACTCCTTCGTGCATTTCTCTCAATGGGTATCCTGCAACAACTTAACATTGAGTATGATGTCCTGCATTTCGCAACATCTTGTGTGCAGGGAATCCTTTGAGTGGAATCTTGTCTCTTTCACAAACTGGGTTTTTAGAACTTTTCAAAGTGGGACTGACTATTGCTCCATGTAACTCACTAAATACATATTATCATCACAACGAAACCCAAGCGCGAAACAAAACACAATAAACCTTTGTCTGCTTTACATGGGCAAGCGAAAAATAATTAATCTCATCGCGCCTTTTTACGGCACTATCAATCATTCTAAGGCAGGTTAACAACCAACTGAAACTACACTTTGATTAGTGTTTCAACCTCTGCAGAAGAGCATAAACAAACCCTAATCTTAGTTTGCTTTCACAATTGGTCTCAGAAACTATAGTGTGGTGTGTCACCTCACATGTCCCACTTCTATATAGTAGACAACTACCATAATATTGATTATATCTCATGATTTTTCAAGTCCACTAACCGTTTATCACATAAGCCTAGAACAAAAACATTCTCACAAAATCACGTCACATCTCTTCCCCTAAATTCACAACAGATCATCATTCTGTAACCTAAACAATGCAACACAATGAAAATCAACTTTTAAACTTTGCGTTCATGCATGCCAAAACATCAACAATGTCTTCAAAAGTAAAATAAAATCATCAAATCACAATAATCAAACCTTGCAACATATAAATCAAACCTAAATCACCAGAAATCACCTACACACAATATTTCATACAACCTCAATACCTCTACAAATGTGCGTAGTACAAGCACCACACTTAATCATGATTTTCAACATAAAACAGTCCGGGACGATCGAAACAGGAATGTAAATACATCTCAGGAAATGTCTTATCTTTATTTTTATCTGTATTCTTCTCTCTTTGAATTCTCCACCACAACTGTGGGCACTAATTCAGTTCTCCCAAATTCTACTCACATCAAATCATTATTCTTAAGCTCTCGTTCGCGGGATCTTTGGCCTTATGCCAAACGAAGATGGCACAGTAATAAAGAAAAGTATAGTCAAAGTTATAGTAAGTAAAAACAGGCTACTCTAGAAACATCTGAAAATGAATGATGAATTAGAACCCCTAACATTCCTACAAAGAAAAACTACATCGCAGTACTGAACAAAAACTGAAACAATTAATGAAACTGTTTACCCAGCAAACAGCATCAACCTTGAACATTTGCAACATTTAGGAACATGGATAAGAATACATTTGAAGAATCAATAAAAACAACACCATAAAGCTGCTTTGAATTAGGTATATATTACAAATTGCTGAAGGACATATTTTTTACTCTAGCTGCAATTTACAATTAGACTGTTCTCACCGCCCCCCACTACCCACCGCAGAAAGCAAAGGCATTGCTCACCACTTCAAAAGTTGGAGTACTCATATGGGGCTTGGTGATATATGGCATATGGGTCACCGTCAAGGCCACAAGGACTTGTTTTACTCCCCTGAACATGACCTACACACTAGGATAGAAATCCTTTTTAGCATCACTAACAACGGGCCCCTCCTAGACCACTCGGAATACCTAGCGAAGACACACTCGGACCATAAGCCACTGACGGTGGTACTGACCTGGGGTTTGCCACGGCCCTCCATACCTAATTGCCGCCTACAGACGGAGGCTCTGTCGGACCCTCCGTTTCGTGAGGCACTATAGCAGGTCATCCATCAATACTTTGTGACAAATGCTGGCTCTGCCTCTTCTTGAGCAATAGAATGGGAAACTCATAAGGTAGTGATCCAAGGACACTGTATGGCTACTACCGAAAGGGTGCGGGGGGTTAGACGGCAGTTGCTATGGGATCTCTCTAATGTGGAACGAGACTTGCGTCAAGCGGAAGTACGCACTATGGGGCGGACTGTCACCCTCACAGCTCCATCATTACTGTATCCGTCGCCGCGATGCGGAATCTGCCTTAAGTCATCACAACTATCGCACACGGATGGCTTTACAACATGCCCAAGGAGATCTCTCGGGCAAGTTGCTTGCCTGGCTTCTCCGCGAGGTACACCATGGCACACCGGCTATGTCGATTAGAACAAATGATGGCACGATGGCTACATCACAACTAGCTATCCATGATACCTTTCGGGATTGTACCGACAGCTCTATGAGAAACCAGCCACCTCGGACATGAGCCATATGCAGGATTTTCTAAAAGCGGTATCCCTCCCTAGTCTCACTGCCACACAAACGCAATGCCATAGAAGAACCTATTCAGATAGAGGAGATCAAAGAAGCCATATCGCAAATTGCTCGTAATAAAACGCCAGGTGCAGATGGCTTGCCCTTTGAATATTATGCCGCTTACTCCACTGCCATCACTCCACACTTATTGGAGGTTTATCGTCAGGCTTTTGAACGGGGCCCCTTACCACAATCTTTACGTGAGGCCCTGATAGTGGTGCTACCCAAACCGGGGCGTGATGCACTGGATGTACGGTCATACCGTCCCGGTCCTTGCTAAATTTGGATTGCAAGATACTAGGAAAGGTACTAGCTAACCGATTACTCTCTGTAATGTAAACATTAGTGCACCATGATGTAGGAGGCTGGCCTGGCTTATAATGGGTACCTTGTGGTACTTATACCCTGTGCCAGGTCCAGTTATCCCTTATTAGTAGAATAGAGGTATTTCTAGCAGCTTAGGCGAATAGAAGGTAGCTATGGCAAAACTTAGGCTGAACTAGGAGACATGCAAAGCTCCTACTATACCACTTATATTATATAGCACAATATCATAAGAAAACACAATACACAGAGTTACTAAAAATAAAGGTACTTTATTTTTATGACAATATGCCACAAGTATCTCAGTGAGTACCCTCAGTAAGAAGGTAAGTAATATACACAAGTTATATGTACACAAACCCAAAACAGGTAAGTAAGAGTAAGAAAAGTAATGCAAACAGTGTAGAATTACAATAGGATGCAATAGGTGAACATAGGTCTAGGGGCAACACAAACCATATACTCCAAAAGTGGAATGCGAATCATGAATGGACCCCAGACCTATGGGAGCTTGTAGAGGGTCGCTGGGACTGTAAGAAAACGGTCAGGGTGTCCAAGATACCCCTCCCCAAGACCCTGAAAAGTAGGAGTAAAGTACACCTACTACCCCAAAAGGACACAATAGTCGTGATAGGGGGATTCTGCAAGAACCACAAACACCAGCAAAGTAATGAAGACGGATTCCTAGACCTGAGGACCTGCAAGGCAAGGGGACCAAGTCCAAGAGTCGCGATAGTGTCCAGGGGGGGCAGGAGCCCAGGAAACCCCGGATGAAGGTGCATGGAAGCTGCCTCCGGATGGAAGAAGCTTAGGATTCTGCAACAACGAAGAGAGCTAGGAACTTCTCCTTTGGATGGAAGATGTCCTACGGCGTGCTGAAGGTGGCAGAAGTGTTCCCACGCAGAAATACCGCAAACAAGCCTTGCTAGCTGCAAGGGTTGCGGTAGAGGTTTTTGGGTGATGCTGGGGACCAGAAAGGACCAGGATGTCGCCCCTTGGAGGAGGAGACAGAGGGGGCACTCAGCAACTCAGAGAGCCCCCAGAGAAGCAGGCAGCACCCGCAGAAGTACCGGAGCAGGCACTTAGAAGATTTGTGAACTAGAGCTGGCTCAGAGTCACAACGGAGGGTCCCACGACGTCGAAGTCCAACTCAGAGGGTTGAGCACTGCAGGGTGGAGTGCTGGGGACCCAGGCTAGGCTGTGCACAAAGGAATCCTTGGAGGAGTGCACAGAAGCCAGAGCAGCTGCAAATCATGCAGTACACAGGTTTGCAGTCTAGCTTGGGGAGGCAAGGACTTACCTCCACTAAACTCAGACTGAAGGATCATTGGACTGTATGAGTCACTTGGATAGAGTTCCTGTGTTCCAGGGACCATGCTCGTCAGGATGAGAGGGCATCCAGAGGACCTGTGATGCAGTCTTTTGGTGCCTGCGTTAGCAGGGGGAAGATTCTGTCACTCCACTGGAGATTTCTTCTTGGCTTCCAGTGCAGGGTGAAGGCAGGTGACCCCCAGAGCATGCACCACCAGGAAACAGTCGAGAAAGACGGCAGGATTAGGTGCTACAATGTTGCTGGTAGTCGTCTTGCTATTTTGTTGCGGTTTTGCAGGCGTCCTGGAGCAGTCAGCAGTCAATCCTTGGCAGAAGTCGAAGAGGGAAGTGCAGAGGAACTCTGGTGAGCTCTTGCATTCGTTATCTGAAGAATACCCCAGAGGAGAGACCTTAAATAGCCAGAAAAGGAGGTTTGGCTACCAAGAAAGGAGGATTGGCTACCAAGAAAGGTAAGAGCCTATCAGAGGGGGTCTCTGACGTCACCTGCTGGAACTGGCCACTCAGAGCAGTCAAGTGTGCCCCCAACACCTCTGAATCCAAGGTGACAGAGGTCTGGGACACACTGGAGGAGCTCTGGGCACCTCCCCTGGGAGGTACTGGTCAGGGGAGGGGCCCCTCCCCTTTCCTTTGTCCAGTTTCATGCCAGAGCAGGGCTGGGGGGAATCCCTGAACCGGTGTAAACTGGCTTATGCAGAGATGGGCACCATCTGTGACCATCAAAGCATTTCCAGAGGCTGGGGGAGGCTACTCCTCCCCAGCCCTTCACACCTATTTCCAAAGGGAGAGGGTGTAACACCCTCTCTCAGAGGATATCCTTTGTTCTGCCTTCCTGGGCCAGGGCTACCTAGACCCCAGGAGGGCAGAATCCTGTCTGAGGGGTTGGCAGCAGCTGCATTGGAAACTCCGGAAAGGCCGTTTTGGAGTACCCGGGTTCTGTGCTAGAGACCCGGGGCTGGTATTGGGGGGACAATTCCATGATCTTAGACATGTTACATGGTCATGTTCAGAGTTACCATTGTGACGCTATACATAGGTAGTGACCTATGTATAGTGCACACGTGTAATGGTGTCCCCGCACTCACAAAGTCCGGGGAATTAGCCCTGAACGTTGTGGGGGCACCTTGGCTAGTGCCAGGGTGCCCACACACTAAGTAACTTGACACCCAACCTTCACCAAGTGAGGGTTAGACATATAGGTGACTTAGAAGTTACTTATGTGCAGTGAAAAATGGCTGTGAAATAACATGGACGTTATTTCACTCAGGCTGCAGTGACAGGCCTGTGTAAGAATTGCCTGAGCTCCCTATGGGTGGCAAAAGAAAGGCTGCAGCCCATAGGGATCTCCTGGGACTCCAATACCCTGGGTACCTGAGTACCATTTACAAGGGAATTATATGGGTGTACCAGTGTGCCAATGAGAATTTGTAAAATTAGTCACTAGCCTGCAGTGACAAATTCAGAAAGCAAAGAGAGAGCATAAACCCTGAGGTTCTGGTTAGTAGAGCCTCAGTGATAGTTAGGCACCACACAGGGAACACATACAGGGCACATACTATGAGCACTGGGGTCCTGCCTTACAGGATCCCAGTGACACAAGGGCTAAAACAACATACATACAGTGAACAAATGGGGGTAACGTGCCAGGCAAGATGGTACTTTCCTACACATGACCAATCAGGCTTCATACCGGGCCGCACCACATTTCTCAATATACAGCACCTTTTAGATATCATTCATAATGCATCAACCGCAGGTCCACATCAAGTAGCAGTCTCCTTAAACATAGAAAAAGCCTTTGATACTTTGAGATGGGATTTCCTCTTTGCGTGTCTTGAAACAATGGGATTCGGACCTCATCTTCTCAGATGGGTTAAAACGTTGTACAGGGAACCACTGGCTAGAGTGAAGATGGGCCAGGTGATATCTAATTGCTTTGGCACACAACAGGGGACGTGTCAGGGCTGTCTACTTTCGCTGCTCCTCTTTACCTTGACCATTTGCAGGACCCAGCTGAGATTTGGGGAATATGGGACTCACAGCGGTTCCACGTGGTATCTTTCTATGCAGATGATGCTCTCATCTATCTTAGAGATGTGCGTACCACATTATCTGAGCTCGAACAACTACTGGCAACCTTTGGGGAGATCTCGGATCTCCAGGTTAATTGGCCTAAGTCTTGTGTGTTTCGCTAGCCCTGTGCTCCCCTGCGGACAGAATGACCACAGCCAAATCCCTTTTGCAGTGGCAATATGATACTTTCAGTTATTTTGGAGTTAATGTCTATCATGCGACGCAGGACCTCCTCTACGGCAACTTACTAGGCATTCACTCCCCCCCCAAAAAAAGAGATAAATATCTCCATAGGTTAATTGATTTAGCATTTGTATTATTTAAACGCAGGATTGCTATGTCATGGAAATCTTCGACTCCTCCGCTCATAACACAATGGCTAAAAGATTTGCTCATTTGGGCCAAAGCAGAAGCCCACTATCTCTGCTGGCTTCGAGCTTGGGTATCACCCACACGGGAGTTGAATGCTGGGACCCCTGGTTCTGAATGTGGAGGCCAAAAATTATTTAAATCTGCCCTGAGATACGAGGTCCTTACTGATATGTGCATTACTGTGTTCCATATGTACACCCATCAAGAAGCCTATGGTGGATATCTACACTTTAAACCCCCTTTCTTTTCTGACTCTCAACAATGCACTGCACACAACACTCCATCCCATCATATCATATACAAGCACATGTAAGCGCAGCTTTGTTTTTTCCAGTTTAAAGTTTCCTTGATACATAAAACAAATTTTGTAAATAACTTTGCAAGGGCATTTCCTGAAGAACATCTGACAAAGCAATCTCTTAATATGTGTACTTTGACATCCTCTGCAAAAAATGTCAATTTGAACAACGGAATATCATATTGTACTGTCATGCATAAATATTGAAAAGTAATAAACGTGAAAAAAAACTCTAGCTGCAGAGACAGACAAAGAATTTGCAATGTACAACTGCAAATTAATTTGAGGCCTAAGTGTGTCCATTTTTTAAAAGCACTTGTGTCCAATACACCTCAATAACCTTTTGTGCGACCTACTCATGTTAACTAAACACACTTTATTAATTTTAATTTCACTCTCTTAGCTGCGACTTGAGCAGCCCAGCATTCGTTCACACAGCACTACTGCCTTCACAGGAAGGGCACTACTGCCTTCACAGGAAGGACATTTTGCTCACTTAGACTTGCAAGACTTTTTAGTCTGAACCCCCTCCACAAAACCTCCACAAGGAGAGGTACTGTTTTGGCATATATTTTAATGTGGGAAATCTGCAGTTAGAAGTATACATCAGAAGAAAAAGCTACTTACCTTTTGGTAATGCTCATTTTGATTTATACTCCAACTACAGATTCCTGATTGCCCCACAGCTCCCTAATTTATGGAGTGTTCTCTTTTTCACATCTAGAAAAATCCCAAGTTAGTTTTAAGCACACTATAACCAACAATTGTTCACGTTCGATGTCCCAGGCTGTAGAAATGGTGCAGATAAGAAATTGATGTCTGCGTGCTGAGGTGGCGCTTATATGCAGCTCTGTTCCGTTACTTCCAGGGTGTTGTATAATGGAACCACACATGCGGAAACCACACGCATGCCTGAACAACGAGGTCGGAACAACGACTGCATTGTTTCCATGCATGCCTTTACCACGATTTTTCCTTGGAAAGGCATGTGTGGAAAATGCACATGTGGTTGTTGCATGCCACCCACCCCTAAAAACAGAAGTACTCCGACCGCCCCACACTTAAAAATACCCCAATACCCCCCACCCACCCTGAGCCCTAAAACCGAACCCATCCCAAAAACAAAACAACCCAACCCCTAAAAACAAAAGTACCCCGACCGCCCCATGCGCCACTAAAAACAGAAGTACCCCGACCACCCACCTTTAAAAATGACCCCGATACCCCCATCCACCCTGAGCCCTAAAGCCGACCCCACCCCTAAAAATAAAACTACCCAACCGCTAAAAACAAATTTACCCTGACCCTGCCCACCCCTGCCCTTAAAAACCCGACCCCCCCGCTTGCCCTGGAAACAAAATTACCCCAACCCCCCACCCTGCCCCCAAAAACCTGACCCCCCACCTGCCCTAAATACAAAATTACCCTGACCCCACCCCTAAAAACCCACCCCACCCTAAATACAAAAAATTACCCTGACCTCCCCACCCCTAATAACCCACCCCCACCCGCTCTAAATACAAAATTACCCCAACCTCCCACCAGCCCTGAATACAAAATTACCCCAACCCCCACCCCTAAAAACCCACCCCCACCCTAAATACAAAAAATTACCCTGACCCCACCACACCTAATAATCCACCCGCTCTAAATACAAAATTACCCCAACCTCCCACCTGCCCTGAATACAAAATTACCCCAACCTCCCACCTGCCCTGAATACAAAATTAACCTAACCCCCCACCTGGACCCTAAAAACCCGACCCCCCCACACCAACAAAAAATTACCCCAACCCCCCAAATAAAAAATTACCATGACCTCACCCCCTCATAAAAACCCGACCCTGCCACCTGCCCTAAATACAAAATGCCCCGACCCCACACCCCTAAAAACCTGACCCCCCAAACCCCTAAATAAAAAATAACCCAACCACCCACCCTGCTCCTAAAAACAAAATAACCCCAACCCTAAAAACCATAATAACAACCCCCCACCCCTTAAAGATAAAAATACTCTAACCACCCTAACCCCTTCACCCCCGCCCCCACTCCTAAAAACTACCACCAACCCTGCCCCAGCCCCACTTACCTGACCGCGTCCTCTCTGGATGGATCTTCCTTTTTCTCTTCCTTAACCTGTATGTGTGTTGTTCAGCACATGCGTGGTTAAGGCAGAGAAAAAGGCCTGCGTTGTTCAGGCAAGTGTTGTTCCGCTTGTCTGAACAACGCAGGCGTGGTTCCGGACACGTTGTTCTGGATCCTTCCCCTTCCAGGGCAGTATGGAGTTAACGCAGAGCTGCATGAAACAACTTAGCAGAGCTCAGGAACACTGTTATGAAAAACCCTTTGAATCCCTCCAGGCTCCTCGGGTATATTCTAACGTGAGAAATCTGTGGTTAGATAAAGTATTCACCAGAAAGACTGTTAACAAAGGTAAGTAACTTGTTCCATTGCTAAACCGTAATGCTGCCTTATTTAGCCTGGTCACTAGAATCTGGACTACGTTATGCATCACTAAGTGTTCACTTAGAAGTTGATGCATAGGAGACACAGAAAACTCAGAGCTTTACAAATTAGTACTGTTCTTAGCAGTGGCCAAAGGACTTTACCATCAATTAGAGTCCTACCACCTTCGTGGAATTTAGGGGACACATTTAGAGTGCAGGGAAGGCCATCCAGGATGGTGGAGTACTTTACACCTGCAATGTCAAGGGTCGTTTGTCAGCTGTGCGAACAGATATAAACATTGGCAGGAACCACCGTCACAGTTGTTCCTGTTAATGTTGTAAAAATTTGAAGGGCGATTCTCTCAAACATGAAGGCCACCTGTCCAACTCTTCCGGTTTACTTTTTACAAAACAAATACCAAAGTTGTCTCCCATGGTGTAGGGGTCATGTTTTTGGCCTTTTTGTTAACTATGACAGA
Organism: Pleurodeles waltl; assembly: GCF_031143425.1. Taxonomy (NCBI): domain Eukaryota; kingdom Metazoa; phylum Chordata; class Amphibia; order Caudata; family Salamandridae; genus Pleurodeles; species Pleurodeles waltl. The sequence goes on from NC_090440.1 coordinate 981,067,673, forward strand.
CTACTTTTTACCTGGTGGTAACGAACAGCCTGAAAAACGCCATGCAATCTAAATCAGGACATTGTTATATGTGAACCACCGATGACCCATAGTCCATCAAGCCATCTGAGGAGTAAGTCAGCGTCGAGGCCGAAGTAGGCTCCATCACTGGCATACTGAAAATCCGCCTGTCTGCAAATCAGGCAGGCAAACCTTCAGCTTGGCAGAGAGGATGCTCAGTTGCTGTTGCAAAAGAGAACCCTTTTAGCCAAAATCTGGGCCTATCGCCTTAAATCTATTTCTTTAAATACATTTCTTTTTAGTTGCTATCACGTCTATAAGAATGGTTACAGAATTACTGACGCTGACATTGAAAACCTAAAATTGTTTGTAAAGACAAAGTAGTAATGAGAACAAATTCTACTTTCACCTCAAACGTAGTTCCACATAAACATGTGAATCAATCCATACAGTTAGCTTCTTTCTTCCAAACTCCAATGAATTAGATGTAGGAAGAAATAAACAGTTCTCTGTGCCGGGGCAGTGGTATCTGAAAGGGACCATAGAAAGATGGATGGTTAAAAACAATTTAAGTGTGTTGTGAGTTAGCCAGTGAAGCAGTAGACATTAAAGTTAAAACACATTATACAAGAAAAAAAGGACATTAGCTTTTGGACATAGCTGATGGTCCTGTAGATATGTTTACAAAATATTACTGTGTAGCTGTTGACGCGCAGTAGCTACTTTAGTGGGGTCAGAGAGTTTTAAAAAGTTTGTTTGGCACTGCCCCCCCCCCCCCCCCCCCCCCCTTCTCACCCTTTTTCATGGGAGGTTTCTTGCTGCAAAAGTTACCAGTTACCTTTAAAAATGGTTTTTCAACTTGAAACTCTTCTGGATTTACTAGTTTCCCACCTACCACTATGTTCAAAGAAGTGCGTTAGTGTCAGTAAAAGTAAATAATGAATATAAAGTGGAAGGCACATGCAGGGGCATTGTGGGCTTATGGTCAATGATATGATAGGTTATAGTGACTCAAAGTATGTTGATACCCAAAAGGCAAAAAACACTGAAAGATTGAGAAAACTTCTTGACGCATCCGCTCAATAATGCACCCAATATGAATATAGAGGATCTTCAAAATTATTGCTAGAGGGAAATAACTGGTATTATCTTCAAGCTGCTTTCAACTGGTACCAAGTTGTCAGTGAGTTGCGTGTTTTCTAGGCACCTGTTCCAAATGTTGGGCTCAAGAATGAGAAGATGTTATTAATTTTCCATCTTTTTCGAAAGTGGTTTCGAGTGTAGTGTCCTTTGTCAGCCAGAAACTCTTCTATGTTTTTTATGGTCATCAGGTGTAGGCACAAAGTGACTCATGATGACTTTGACCCAAAATTTGCAAGGCTGGACACTGTAAGTATCATCTTCAGAATTATTTTCTGACACTGGAAAGTTCACACTCTGCAAAGATAAAAGGCTTCAGGGCAGAGATAGTCAAAAATACTTGAAAAGCCTTCACATGACATACCGACACCAGAGTTACTCAGCGCTTTTCACACCAAATGAACATCGTCCTAGAGCCAAAGCTGATGCTAATCAGGTGCTGAAAGTACACCTTGACCTACAATTGAAATGTTTTTGAACACAACAATAAAAAGTGATCTGAAGTTGTAAAGATTGAGGTGTCATCACAAACGTTTATATCAATGCTATAACCAAATGCTTAGGAGTCAAACAAGTCTAAATTATATGTTTGAAGGGCCTTTCATTTTCTACCAGAAAGCCGGGAAACCATGTTAGAAACTACAGAGCGATGAGGCCCTGTCTATTGAGGATCACCCTGGGTGTGCCAGTCTTACAGTTCCAGCATGAAAAGTGTATATAAAATGACATGGACTTTCTTACTCTAGTTTTTTCTGTTCCTCCTGTAAATATTCCTCTTCCCTATTACTCCCGTGCTCTCTTGTTCACTTAGTTTCGTTCTTGCAGATTATGCAGGAGAGAGATGTGAAAACTTTTGCAACAAGTATTGGAAGACACTCTTTCTGAGGTATTCTAATACCTTAAAGTTATTTCTACCAGACTAGATTGGGGTTCCCCTTCCTCGGTTATTCACAAAGCAGCTGACCCATATAGTACGCAGCTTGAAGAGGAGTGATGTTTTTAGTTGAGAAGTTGACACTCAGTCCTATAAAAGTTCCCAAATCCGTTCCCAATAACGGGAATATCTGATACTATTTACATCATTTACTTTGGCTGACAGTATCCAGTAAATGCCCATAGTTCACTCTTCACTTCTTGGTGAGTCCCGCAAAGCATTTTCTCTGGCCGTCTGTAACCGGAGAGCTCCTGTTGGTTGCTCTTCTGTTTCTCTTTGCCAGACCCTACAGGACACTTAGCCTCACTGCTGTATCAAGTGCGTGCTGTGGGCCACTCTTCGTTTACACCTGGTTAACCCTTACAAGAGCTTTTCTGTGCTGTTAATCTACTCTGCATGCCTGAGGGTGTTTTGGCATCATGAAACTCTGCACGAATCAGATCCTGTGCATTATTCCATAAACTGGTGGTTGGGTTCCAGAGGTTTAAGGATAAGGAGAACGGTTTTAACTTTGGTCGTTGACTGTAGGCAGAATCAGTATGGCAGCCACCCTAAGCCCACAGTGAGCAATACGTATCCTCCATTTTATATCCACCCCCTTGTCAAGGGGTTTCAAAAGTGAATTGGCAAGCTGCTGAGGGGAAACAGAAGGCCAGGGAGGCCGGGCCCTTTAGGGTGGACAATGGAGCAGTTAACCTATTTCCTGACTTCACTGCCGAGGGTCAGGCCCAGCGAGCGTCATATATGGCAGTGAAACGAGCCGTGAGAGAGGCAGGTGTGCAATATTCACTTTTATTCCCGGCACGATTAAGAGTGATGCAGGAGGGTCATGGCACGTTCTTTCAGACACTGGAGGAGGCTTGGGAGTGGCTAGAGGCAAACAATGTGGGGGGAGGCTCCAAGACTCCGCTGCGAGAACATCGTGAACAATGGCGCAGGAAAGCGAGAAAGCGTCGGTCTGGGTCCCGCCCGAGAATCCAGCCCACACCGGAACAGAGGGACCATGACAAATGATCGTCCCTCGAGGCAGCTGCATCAATGTGGCGAGAGAGGGAGACTGAGGAAGCCAGCGGAGAGGAATCAGACCACCGAACACACTCTATGGACTAGGACTCTCGTCAATCGGACGAAGCCCCGAAAATGACCCCGCGGGCAGAAGATGATCTATAAATGGGGGAAATGAAGGCACCCCCTGGGGTTCTGTCTTGGGTAAGGGCCTATATGCGAACACAGCTCTCCTGCCCCGATTCTCGACCATGAACTGCTGCATGGCGAGAACTCCACCTGACTCAGTGTTACTGTTTTGTTCGATATATGTATTCTGGGCAGCTGCCAGTTGCTGCACTGCCCCGGGGACAGGGAGTTGGGACACAATGTTTTTGATAAAACACTTGCGAAGGGAATTACATACAAATGCATTTATGTTACAGACACATGTGGGAAGGCGGGCAAGTGCGCGAACGAAAGGTCTCTGGTAATGGGTGGCGGGCCTGATACCCCCAAATCGCACATGGGGATGGAAGGTAAATTAATTATTTGGAATATCCGGGGGATGGGCTCCCCAGCCAAGCGTCAAAAGATTCTGTCTTATTTAAAGAGGAGGGGGGTCCACATAGCGCTACTCCAAGAAACACACCTAACTGCTGGGGAGGTGGACAAACTGAGGCGTAGGTGGAGGGGGCAGCTCTTTGCCACCGCGCACTCAGCGTATGCGAGAGGGGCCTTGATCTGGGTTAGAGCCGGGGTTCCGTTTGAGCCCCTAGACATAGAGCTGGACCCCGATGGCAGATACGTCACAGTGGGTGGCAGATTGTACGGTAAACCAATAACGTTAAGTTGTATATATGCACCTAATCAGGCACAGCTTGCGGGTGGTGACGGGGGAACAAGTGTACACACCTTCTGGGATAAACGAGGCGTTCAAATTATACTACATGTCCCTATACAAAAGCCCTGCTGGTGACCTTCCGCAATCGCTGGAGGGCTACTTGGACTCTGTCCCTTTGACAATTCTCGGGGCGGAGGACAGCGGCCTACTGGGAGGACCAATTACCTTAGACGAGGTGAAAACGGCTATCGTTCAACTGGCGCCCGGTAAAACGCCAGGTACGGACGGACTCCCTATGGAGTATTATAAAGTGTATGGGGACATACTGGCACCACTGCTCGTTGAGTTATACACTGAGGCCTTTGAGAGGGGTACGTTACCTGAGATATTGCGTGAGGCGTTAGTGGTTCCACTACCTAAGACTAAATCCCCAGGGGTATCTGTGATGGATTTTCGTCCCGTGTCCATGCTGCGATTTTAAAATATTGAGTAAAGCAGTGGCTAATAGGCTACTATTGCACATCCCGCACCTTATTCATGCAGACCAGAATGGATTTGTGCCCGAGCGCAGCACCTCCTTAAACCTGAGATGGCTCTTTGCGTTACTACACCACCCGAGTACGAAGCGGGACCCTAAGGCATTGCTCCTGTCGGATGACCTGGAAAAGGCATTCGACTCGGTGAGATGGGATTACCTTAGTAAAGTGATGGAACGGATGGGCCTGGGAGTGAATTGGGTAAAATGGGTTAACTGCTCTACCACTGCCCCAAGGCCAGGGTGTGAGTGGGAGGGGTGGTGTCAGACTCATACCCTATAGGCCGAGGCACCAGGCAGGGTTGCCCCCTTTCGCCCCTACTGTTTGCGATCGCAATTGAGTCGTTAACGCAATTCCGGAAGGAGGGACAGGGCAAGGGGGTAGTAATGGTATGGGAGGAACACATAATCTCGCTTTACGCGGATGACCTACTGATCTACCTCAGAAATGGGGAGACCGGGTTATAATGGGCACTGTCGATATTGGAACAGTTTGGAGATTGGTCGGGTCTCAAAATTAACAATAGGAAGATGTACACATTTCCGATGTCTGGGGGCGCTGAGCACCCACCTGCATACCCAGACGATATTCCGTGGGCACCCCGCTCCTTCAGATATCTGGACATCCAGGTATTCCACGACCTGAATGACCTACGTGAAGGGAACCTGGAAACAGCGTTTCGCTCCTTTAGGTCGTCTGTGATGTTTTGGCGTTCACTGCGGCTTCCTATGATGGCCCGAGTAGCCTTGTCAAAAATGGTCATACTACCGCGGCTCCTATACTACTTTACTAATCTGCCTGTGATAGTCCCGAAGGGCTGGTTTAGAGAACTGAATGGTCTACTGAGGGGACTGCTCTGGGACGGGGGGCGCCAGCAGACGTCATTATCCATTTTGTGCCGTCCAACATTGGAGGGGGGATTGGCGGTCCTAGATTTTGAATTGTACTATATGTCCTGCCAACTCGTGGATCGCGCGTTGGGTGACGGGAGGCCCCCGCACGGGGCTGACCATAGATGAGAGCGAGATGTTGCTGAATCACCTCACAGCGGGGTTGCTGTGAGCCGGTGATCTCCCAGCCGAGAGGTCCGGATTACTGAGGGTGACAATTATCTGCAGGAAAAAGTGTCTCACTCAAGTGCACTGAAGTAGCGGTACCCTATTCCCCCGAAATTCCGCTGACAGCCATACGGATAGGAGCACCAGCCCGCACTTTCAATGCAAACCAGATGAGGGCTTGGACACAGGCTGGTGTGTTGAAGCTGGGGGACCTCTTCAATGAGGGGGTTTTAAGCACCTTTACGGAGTTAATAGACAAAGACGGAGTGCCCGGGGGACAATTTCTAACGCATCGGATGTTAACACTAGCTGTTAGGAAATTATGGCCCATGATAAATGCAGAACCAGAGACACATGCCATACTCCACTTACTAATAACGGGAGGGAAGGATAGACGGCTGGCCACCAAACTTTACAAGGCCCTCATCAACTCCACAGTTCATCCCTTGCGGACGCTGAGGGCGAAGTGGGAGGAGTTAGGGGGCAGGCAATTGACAGACACAGAGTGGCAGAGGGTGCTGGCGCACCCCCAGATGGTATCTAGGAACACGAGGTTTAGATATTTGCAATACAACTACATCCACAGAACGTATCTTACCACCCATAGAATATGGGTGATTTACGGGGAGAGCCTAGGGAGTGCCCCAGGTGTAGGGCAGTGGACCCGGACTTTGGGTACATGGTCTGGGAATGTCCTAGTATACAGACGTGCTGGATTGAGGTGTTAGAGGATATGGGGAAGACCTTGGGGATACAAATGGAGCCAGATCCATTGTTATGCCTGCATGACCGACCATCTTCCAGGACGGTGGGAGGTTGATTTCTGGACTTAGCACTGGTACTGTTCAGACGCCGCATCGTACTGACCTGGAAGTCTCAGACAGGCCCACGAGTGGAAGACTGGAGGAACGATGTCTCGAAATGGGCACAAGCCGAACAGCAGGCGCTACAGGGAGAGGAGGCGAGGGGGATACGGATGAGACCTATAGCTCCACTGTGGTTGGAAATATTAGAGGCCTGGGAGGCCCGAAGGCAAGGGTCAGAGGGGATACTAGATGGTGGAACAGCAATGAGGACAGCAGAGGAGGACTAAGGAAATGGGAGACTGGAAGTGAGGAAGGGCGAACAAGAGGAGGACCACGAGGAGGGAGCTGGGGACCTTGCCCCTCCCTCTTGGGCCAATATCTAACCATAAGAGGGGCGAGGAGCGTTATCATGCACAGAGCGGAGGACGGCCGGGATGGGAGGCGGGCTGGGCCCCGGGTACGAAGTGAAGTAAAGGGAAGATCTACCACCCAGTGGTGAGGAGGTGGGGCCAATGAGGGCGACCCTAATACTGGAGTGAACACGAAACCATAGAAAGACCCGACCCCTGAGTATCACGAGACAATATAACCCGCTCATAGTTGATTGCATTTGTTGTTGTTTTTTTTTTTCTTTTTTTGCTTTTTCTAATTGTGCCACATTTTATCCAATTCCTAGTCCATAGGATCTACTTTGCCTTTTAACATCTGGCTGTTTGTAATGAGGACTGTGCAACTGTAAAGATGGCTGTTATAATTTTATGGATAAAACAATAAACAAAGTTTAAAAAAAAAAGAAATAGCTCAGTCTTTCAGATCAAAGACAAAGGACACAGGGAAAAATCTGCGAACTTGACTGCTGAGTCTGATCAAGGTCGAAAGGGATCAGATGACAAAAATGAAACAAACTATGGCAATTCAATAGGTCTCGCATATGCGAGACTTAGAGCTATTGGCGTTAAAGTTTTTTACTTATGTGTTGTGGATGTAGGTGGTGTGCAGTGGAATTATGTGGACAGTAAATGTGAGGTACTTAGTGTAGTGAAATTATGTGGCGTGGGATTGTGTGTTGTGAAGAGTAATTATGTGGTATGGTATTTTGTGTTGTGGAGAGTTATGTAGTGGAGTTTAATTATGTTGTGTACTGTTGAATTTTGTGGTGTAGATTGTATTATGTGATGTCACGTAATTGTGTTGTTGATTTGTATTATGTGGTTTCTTGTTGAATTATGTGGTGTGGAATGGAAACGCGTTGAGACTGATAGAACCCGGTCTACATCAAAGAATGCACTCATGATGTTCGTGGTGTAGTGGTGGAGCACAGAGACCACTAGGCAGACAGAGACATAGAACTGGTGTTCTTTAACAGCTGGCACAGATGAGAGACAGAGTTTGGGTTGGCACTGCTGCTGTGGAAGAAATGATGTGCCCCTGCCTGTGCAAACTCATCCATACCTCTACCAGTGAAAGCCTTTTTGCATTATTTAGACTACATATGTGCGTGACTGCTGTAAAATGCACCCCCTTTGTCGGCCTTACCCAACAAAGGACGGTCTGTTTTTCTTTAACCTAACATTTAAAAGAAGCAACTCAGATATTGTGCACTGCCTAGGGAAGAATTTTTAGCTGTGACCAGAAAGAAAAGTGTAACCTGACTTTAGCAATACTGTATAGACATAGGTGGTCATTTCGACCCTGGCGGTCCGAGACCGCCAGGGCTAATAGGACGGAAGCACCGCCAACAGGCTGGCAGTGCTTCCAGCCCTATTACGACCACGGCGGAAGCGCCGCGGTCGCACCGCCGGGGCCGGCGGTTTCCTGCCGTTTTAGCCCCGGCGGTGATAATCCGCCAGGGCAGCGCTGCAAGCAGCGCTGCCCTGGGGATTATGACACCCCTACCGCCAGCCTGTTTCTGGCGGTTTGCACCGCCAGGAAGAGGCTGGCGGTAAGGGGTGTCCTGGGGCCCTTGGGGGCCCCTGCACTGCCCATGCCACTGGCATGGGCAGTGCAGGGGCCCCCTAACAGGGCCCCGGCCGACGGGTGTAACTGCACCCGTCGCACGGCCGCAACACCGCCGGCTCCATTAGGAGCCGGCTCCTATGTTGCGGCCTCATCCCCGCTGGGCCGGCTGGCGCAAACTTGGTTTGCGCCCGCCGGCCCAGCTGGAATGTCATAATGGGGGCCACGCGAGTGCGGCCGCATTGGCGGCCGCACAGCGGTTACTGCCTGCCTGGCGGGCGGCAGAAGCCGCCCGCCAAGGTCGTAATGACCCCCATAGTGTGCCAATAAAGAAGCCCAAGTAGTGATATGGTGATGCCATTGCGCATTGCCTACTCATGGGTCCTAATTGTCCACACTGACCACGGTTTAGTTTCCGTTAAGGGTATTGTCTGAGTTTATGGCTTACTTTTGTGGTGGACACAGACTGTCAGTTGACACTTGTGCATGTAAATGTAACTTTTTTTGTGATGGCCATTAACAGAAATAATGGAGCAGTTTTGGCACTGTTAGCTGCATCCACTTGTTTTCATTGAGACTTGTGTGTGCTGTAAAGTGGCCTCTGACGGCAGTGTCACCTTGAAAATTGCAAGTAAATAAAAGATGTTACTATATACCTCAGGCTGAACAAATTCTATACATACAGATGTACAATAAAGGTACCTCAAAAGTTTTCAAAGTGTTTTATTTTCCTGACTATTAAATACAATGAATGTTCTAATCAGTGGAAAAGGTACTGCACAGTACAGAAGCAACAATTCCTTCTGGGTTGGAATTTCACAGTGTTAGTTTTTTTTTTTTGCAATTCAGCCACTTCATGGGTATCTCTCTGTCCTGTTTTGCATTAAAGGTTAATTGCTTTGCCTTTAATTCTTGGCACATGAAGTTAGAGTGATGGATAGTAGGCGAGCTTGTGACAAGTACTCATCTGATTTTTGCAGAGGAAAGAGGGATGCATAGAAGGGCAGAGGATAGGCGCTTTATATGAGGGAAGAGGAAATGGAATGCATACTAAAAGTGGAAAAGTGGAGGAAAGGGGCTGAGAACTAGGGCACAGGATAGGAGCTGCATTCATGGGTCAGCGGATAAAGAGACTGCATACAGTGGTGGAAGAAGGTGACTACATAAGAGAATGGAGGGCAGACCATGAGTACACGAGGACAGTGACGGAAAGAGAAGGCACACAGGGGCAAGAGGGTAGGTGCTGCATACAAGGGCGGCGGACAGTGGAACGCATACGAGGGCGGAAGACAGCGGAAGGCATACGAGGGCGGAGGACAGCGGAAGGCATATGAGGGCGGAGGACAGTGGAATGCATACGAGGGCTGAGGACAGTGGAATGCATACGAGGGTGGCAGACAGCAGAATGCATACGAAGGCGGAGGATAGAGGAAGGCGGAGGAGGGACGGAGGACAGACAAAGGCATACGATAGAGTGAAGTGGCTGCTGCATACATGAGGACCATGGAGGGGTTCTCAAACATGACAAGGGCACTCACAAGCTACCTCAACTGCAGCTTTAGGACCAACCAACAGAGGTCCCCACAGATCAGAGCCCGTGAACAAATGTACAGGCTTAGGTAGAGCTGTAAATCTAATGGAAACCTCTCTTCGGGGCATACATGCAACCTTCTTGGAGACATAGAACAACTTTCGGGGTAATCACCTGGGGGATGCTGAACCTCTGGCGGCCCCCAAAATCCCCTACAACCAACAATGGTGGTGCCCTTCCCTCATGGGGCATGACAAAATTTAAATATACTCACTCGAGAGCCCTTGCGGGGTGCTCTTCAGCCCTAGCCAGTTAGTAGCTTTTTGTTGCATTCTCTGAAATGGTTTCCATTGTTTAATCAAGAGGTCTCGCACAGCAACCTTTCATTCTTTATTCGGGGGCCCGATGTCCTGGTCTCTGTTGGAGGGTACAGGGAGAAGCCCCAATGGCCCTGCTGTCTCCCTGCATGCCTGACGCATTCCTGTGCCAGTGTGGAGCCGGTGGCCTCTCTTTCTTCCATCCACGTGGACTTCAGGTGGTGATGTGTTCCCTGCTACCCTTGAGGCATGTGCACAGTGAGCTGAGGAAGCACACCACAACGTCAAGGAGCACCCCAGCACTCGCTGGTTTTCACATATCTTGGGGAGATGGGTCCTCTGGGGGACATTGCTCTTGTGCATCAAACTCTGGGGTTGTGGGGTCCACTAGGGCAGAATGTGGATCTGGGGGAGAGCCACATGTAAACCCCTTCCCAAGTAAATAAAGGAGGTTGGACTGACCCCAGGGCATGACCCTCCGTGGGGAAATTGTAGAATCAGCAGCAGAGCACTATGAGTTTGTTTTCCCGCACTGTCTTCTGCTGTTTTCTCCTGTCCCTTTGGGTCGAACTGCCTCATTTTTGTTGTGTTTTGTTCTGGGGCACCAGCTTCTCGCCTCTAAAATTGCTGTTTGTTGGGGAGCTTGCTTTTTAAGGATCCCTTCACCAGACTGGCCCTCTCTCTGGGCACCTTATCGTGAGAGGCAGACACTGGTGGTTAGCACTCAGTCCATTTCCACAGAATTTACGATGAATGAGACTTGGTGAGACATACTCACAGTAAAAGTCGAAAACTAGATGGTCAAAAAGTTAAAAATCTAGGGGAATTAAATAGGTGGAATCCTTTCCAGTTACCCACGTCTAAAGTACCAGTACCCGAGTCTTTCTGTGGAATGGCTGTCAAAGTATAAATTCCCGAGAATGTGTGCCCTGCTATTAAGGGCAGACTGTCTCTACAATTAGCCTGTTTTATTCTTGAATTGAGATAGAGGCCACATATGTTTCAGAGCTCTTTATCAAATACATTTCTTTAGACATTTCCAGCACTGTGCAATGCTTGCTGGTATATTAAATTGCTCTTGACATACACTAACCAGGCAACCTTGTAGACTTGCACCTTTCATACTGACATTATGTTAAGGATCCCTGAGGTTAACAGGACAAATGTGACCCACATTAGCAGCATAGAGACATCTGATTAGTGATCAATAACATTTACGTGTGGTAAGGGAAATGTCAAGGGAAGTGACAGGAAGCATAGTCAGTAGTAGTTATAACTGCGGGCTACCACAGTGAGATGTAGCTCAGCCACCCAAACATGCTCAAGCAACTAACCCACTACTATCAGTGCGATAATGGGCATTGTGGGATCACGTGGAAGGAGATCCAAATTGTATTGCTAGGAAAACATATCGACTCTCAGTGGTGTGTCCATGATCTACATACACTACAGGAAAAAAGGGATAATGAGTATGTGCCTGCCTACGGCGATGGTGCCTAGTGATGAAAAATGTCAGTCATAGGGAAGTTTATTTGCAAATGGATACAAAACTACGTATGGTATTCCTTTAACATCTGTATTGCTGAGATGTCTTAAACCCAATCATATTAGCATTGTGCCTCTCTGGCAGTAGATATTGCCATACAGTTTACTGGTAAAATAGATACAGTGGCTGAAAATATTCAAAGTGCTTGTAACCATATTCAGGAGGTACACAACTACAACGCAAAATCAGAAAGAAGCAAAAGACCGAAATGATTTCTCTTTACTTAAATAGGCACAGACACTCTGGGAATGAAACTGCAAAAATCCCAATTGAAACATAAATCAGAAAATGAGTTAAGAGAGCCAAAAGGAAACATGATCCACAGAGATCCCGGGGGACGACTCCAAATTCCCAGGTAGATTTCGTAAGAAAAGTATCAGTATTACTGAACAGAGGAAGAGCAAGGGAATATGATTTAAAAGACAAGACCTCCGAGAGATGTCAATCTTCTGATGACTGTTGCTTTCATTTTCCAAAGGACTGTGAGGATAGGAGCTTTGAGCCACACAACAGTTTTCTCCATCTCAAGGAACTGAAAAGGGACGAGCCTTTCTGCAAATAAAAAGGTGCAGTAAAAATAAGCACAAATTTAGCACGACTAAAAGATAAAACGCCTCATAAAAGCTCATTTTGACTATGAAATCAGCACTGGTCATCCTAGATGATGCGACAGAAATCACAATAGCGTACCTGACTAAAAAAAAAAAAAAAAAAACTGAGATGAAGTAGACTGAGAACCATTTTCAAGTTTAGCCTCCAGATGGGGCATTTGAGTAAACCAGGTTTAATTGATAAAACTCTATTTCAAATTGAGGAAGACTTTAAGTGGTACTTTGTGTCCAGTAGCCAGAATTGTATAATGTATTACTAAGTGAGGAAGACTGGCGCTCAGATGTTAATGATGCTCTGATTATGGAAAGGAATTATAATGAGTGCTTTCTGTATTCTAGTACCCCTGACTCTCAAGGACCAATATGCCATAGACATTGTAGTTAGCTCCAGCTGTGTATAAAAGTCAAGCTACTTGAGATGAAGAGGCGATTCTGCATGTGATTCCTATCCATGATGAGCCATGGATTCCATGGCTAGTACCTAAGAAGTCAGACTAAGAGGGATTTAAAGAGAATTGTAGATGAATTGCAATATTAGAGAGTAATTACCACAAGCCCACCTACCCCAATTTTCTAGGTCTTAAAGCCCAACGGCTCCTGGAAATTCATATTAGACTATCTGACCCTGCACCAACAGTATAAGACGTGCAGTTCAATATGCTTATAGTGCAGGTTTTATGGCACAGCTTACTCACAAAACGTTGTCTACAAGTACAACTGATTTGTTTCATGTTGTGCTTGGTGGCGGGGGTGTTGTTTAGTGGATTTTATGTTACAAGCTGTTACTGTATGGTGCACATGATGTGACTATGTATGGACTGATCAGATGTGGGATTACTACTTACTAGTGCTGTTGGATGTGCTAGTACACCACAGTACTGCTGTACCCTTTATTATCATCTTACACGATTGTTACAATGTTGAATATGCTCATGACTTTTGAAACCTCACAAAAAAAGAGTTTAAAAAGTACAACTATAATGTAGTAAATGCATTTTTCATGCAAAATATTGCAACTGAGTCATAATACTACATTTGAAGAGACAAAATACTGGTTCGCTAGATTACCTTCTAGGTATAAAATAGAGCTGGAGTGTTTTCAGTGGGCTTTAGTGAGCTTCCACATTAAAATGTGAGGGCCATATTTATACTTTTCGACGCACAACTGCGCCAACGCAGTTGTGCGTCAAAAAATCTAACGCCATTCTGAAGCGCCATGCGGGCGCCGTATTTATTCAATGACGTTAGCCGGCGTTAGCCGGCGGAGCTGCCTGGTGTGCGTTAAAAAAAATGAAGTACACCAGGCAGCGCCGGCGTAGGGGAATATGGAGCTTGGGCACCAAAAAATGGGGCAAGTCAGGCTGAGGCAAAATTTTCGCCTCAACCCGATTTGCGCCATTTTTTTGGACTCCCAACCCCCATTGAAATGACTCCTGTCTTAGCAAAGACAGGAGTCATGCCCCCTTGCCCAATGGCCATGCCCAGGGGACTTCTGTCCCCTGGGCATGGTCATTGGGCATAGTGGCATGTAGGGGGGCACAAATCAGGCCCCCCTATGCCACAAAAAAAAAAAACAAAAAAAAAATTACTTACCTGAACTTACCTTATGTTCCCTGGGATGGGTCCCTCCATCCTTAGGCGTCCTCCTGGGGTGGGCAAGGGTGACAGGAGGGGTCCCTGGGGGCATGGGAGGGCACCTCTGGGCTCCTTCCAAACCCACAGGTCCCTTAACGCCTGCCCTGACCAGGCGCTAAAAAACGACGCAAAAGCGGCTGGACGTCATTTTTTTTGACCCGCCCACTCCCGGGCGTGATTTTTGCCCGGGAGTGTAAATACGGCGCACATGCCTCGGAGTCAATTTTTTAGACGGGAACGCCTACCTTGCATATCATTAACGCAAAGTAGGTGTCCACGCTAAAAAATGACGCAAACTCCATGGACTTTGGCGCTAGACGCGTCTAACGCCAGAGTATAAATATGAAGTTCGTTTTGCGTAGAATTTGCGTAAAAAAAAAACGACGCAAATCCGGCGCAAACGGAGTATAAATATGGCCCTGAGTGTATTGCCGTATGCATAGCAGATAATAACTTAGCTAAATGCTAAGCTGGGTGGAAGAACTACATGGGAGTGAGATCCAATGCAACCACAAGATGTTGACAGGCAGAGGGGCAGATGCACAGTGGTGGTAAATATGCTCTGCCACTGATGACCAGGAAGTGAGTTGGACACTTATAAGGTCCACTCCACACTGGTGAGCGGTCTGGCTTGTTCTTATGTGTCACTCCCCCGACCGTAGCCTCCAACCCCAGCCTACATTGTGTAACCCTGTAATTCCTTTGGGAATTATGGTATGATGCTCTTCTTTCACATATTAGTAGGCAAGGCACCAGGGCAGCCATTCCCTGGTTATCTTACTGTTGAAATACTGACAGCTCTTTTACCCACCTGTTTAAGAAGGTGCAGTGTATCAGTGTAGGTCAGTCTGTAATATACAATTAGCTTTTACTTTTATGAGGTGCTGTACTGTTTTCTGAATAATTCAAATATGGTGTAGCAAATATGAGACAGAGGGAATTTTAGAGGCTGTCAGCACACAAGGAAACAAATGTGAATGGAAACCATATCAGCAGTAAAACGGGGATAGCCCTAATAAAGGGAATTATTATATGCAAATTCTGCTAGAGAGATCCCTTTAACTCAATCAAACTTGTGTTTCATTTAGAAGCATCATAAATATTAACTATTGTCCGGTTCACTCTTTTAGACTTCCTATCAGTGTGGGGGTGGTTATTAGTAGATTTGGAATATAATAATTCCATCTACTCCATTAGTGTGGATCAACAATGTGCAGTGAATTTGACCCCCTATTGATCCTCTATTCATCACTATACTGCTTGGGAGTCCATGAAGCCTTAATATATGTTAAAGTAAAATCTGTAATAACCCTACTACTGTAGTGACTAATGGTTAAGGAATGTAATATCATAACTTAGAAAAGTAGTTAATGACGACTAACAGAGTGGGTAGAGCATGGCAATTATGTAGTCCCATGATAAAGTCCATTGAGATGTTTGACCAGGGCTGCTGTGCTTTGGGAAGAGGTTGAAGTAATCCAGAAGGTCAATTATGCCATGCCTTCATGTGTGCACACATAGCACAACTTTACACATATCTTTGGATTGTCCGATGAAGTGTTGACCACCAAAAGTGCCATCCCACAAAATCTTGTATCTTTTGTTGCCCTGGATGGCCTGCTGCTAGAGAGCTGGGACACCACTTCAGGACTTCCAGTTTATGCTCAGAAATACATAAAGCTTCTCTTTTTTAAAAAAAGAGTTCGTTTTCTGCTTTTTGAGAGAGTCTTGTCTTAACCAGTGATCAGAGTTCATTAATTGCTTGACTTCTGTTACTTTGGCTAAGAACAGATTCCATTTGTTACTGAGTGCTCAGGTATGAGTTATGATAATTGGAGGTTGGTAAGACTTTTGTTCTCCAGCTTGTCTTGAAAGGGCATTTACTTTTCATGCTGATGCCCCGGTCGGTAAGTGATCTGATATTAGAATCTGGAAACGAAGAGAGACCACTGAACGTGCCAAACAATAGTTTATTTTATTGATGCGAGGTTTAGCAAGTTTCTATGATCTGACCTTATTGTTACCTTGTGCATGGCCTCTACCACATAATGCTGCCAATGAGAGAAAACATCCTTGATAGCCAGCAGCTCTGTGTCGTGTATTGTATAATTGCATTCAGTGCTGGTTAAAGTGAGTGAATAATAAGCCACAAGATGCAGAGCTTCCCTCTGTAGATCCCTCTGAGACAGCACAGCACCTATGGCAAAGGATGACACATTAGTCTCAACAATGAAAAGTAATTGCAGATCGGGTGGCAAAGAATATGGGTTGTCATAAATGTTTTAACATAGTAAGGGCTGCCTCTTGTTATTCTCCATATTTAAATGGTATTTCTTTGTTAGTGAGACCTACAATTGGTGAAATGATGGCGGAGAAGTCTTGAATGAAAAGTCCATCAAAAATGTCAAAGCAGAAAACATTTTACTCTCATTAATTGTATTGGGGTCAGTCTAAAACTGCTTGTACTTTGGAATAATCTATGTCTATTCCTCTTGCTGAGATTTGGAACCCCAGAAAAGTAATCTTTGGAAACTAAGAGACACTTTCTAGTTTCAGAAAGAACAAATCTTATCTTAAGCCTGGAACCTACCTCCTTGACAAGTTCTCAGTGTTACTGTATGCATTCCAACTAGAGAAGATCATCTAAGTAAACAACCATAAATGTATCCAGCAGGTATTCAAAAATGTCATTCATGAAGTGCTGGAAAAGCAGCAGCATTACATAGTCCAGAAGGCATTATCAAATATTCATAATGTCCATACCATGTATGGAAAGCTGTATTTCATTCATCTGTCACTAATCTTGACAAAACTGTAAATGTATCCTAGATTCAGCATATAGAAAACATTGCCTGATTTTATTTGGTCCAACAAAATAGAAATAAGAGGGAGATGGTTATTATTCCAGACTGTGATGAAACTGTGTTCACAGTCATCAGTACAAAGCCGGTTTGCCCATTTGCCTCATTAAAGAAGGCCCTAGGAGCCCTTGGTAGTGACACAGAATATCTCAATAAAATGTTTGCGAAGTTGTATTTTAGATGTTGCTTGAGATTTCATTGTCTTCACCATCAAGAGGTAAAATCTCCCATGTGGAATGAGTGGTCTTGAAATCAAATCAGTTGCACAATCGTACTCCCGGGGAGGTGGCATTATATCTGCTTCTTTCTTACTAAACACACCAGAGTGGTTATGAAAGCTGCTGCAAAATGCCCTGCTACAGATATGTCCTTTTCCTGCTGCCTTCTGGAGGATGAAGCATTTTAATCCCTGAAGAGGTAGTTCCATTGTCGTGGGTAATAGTTCTTTAGGCAATATGATATAGATAATGACATTCTTGGAAATGTTCAATCAATTAAAGGATTGTGCCTATTACTATAGGAAATTAATGGGAATCAATGACATCAAATGTATGATTTCCAAATGACCACTGAATGTGCTAATTGCCAAGAGTCTGGTTTCTTCCCTTACTGGTCCCGGTGTTATGAGATGTGCCGTCTATTCCCCTGATTTCTTCCTAGGTAATACTGAAAATGGCCTGTTGAAGTTGGAAGGTAAGGTCCATGAAGCAGCCAGGAACAAATGAATCCACAAAGTCATGATGTACAAGCAGACCCTCATGGGTAGCCAATAGTACCGCAGGATGAAATGTGTTTTGGAGGTTACCGTTGTGTCAGACTTGCTCACCCTGTCTGTCTTCCAGGGATGAGGAAACCCGTTTCCTGGAAAGTTGTGGCACCAATGCACAAAATGGCCGTGATTGCCACAAAACAGGCATAAGATCCTTTTACTTTGGAGGCAGAATTTTGCTAACCATTCCTACCTTCATTGGTTCATCATCTTTGGAATCTTTCATTACATCTGTAGCTCATGGAGCATACCACACTCGACAAGCCACTCCTTTTCTTTCTCTTTTCGATGTAGTATTTGTGCATGTTTGTAACGTCAAATCGATTGATATCATGGTGATAGTGAGGAAGTTTACAGCCAGGGAAAGGGCGTCCGTGAACCTTGATAAAAGATGGCAGCTGCCTTGTGCATCCAGGTGGCCTTAGCCATCAGCTGTTGGAAGTGATTGATTGGCAAAGCCTTAATTGCCTTATGTCAAGGTAAAGAGGCTTGTCTGGACGCGTTGCACAGTGTGTCATTTTTCAAAGATTCCTTTAAACTGCGCAAGAAAAGATCATAACTGGCAAGCCTCAGACTATTGTTAATAATTAAAGGGGCAGCTCACACAAAAGCTTCTTTTGTGAGATAAAATATCTTTGGCATTACCAAAGTGCAAATGACGCTGAGCAATGAAGGACTGAAACTGTGACAGGTTGCCTAAACATTTCTCGGAGGTGCTACAAATAACAGCATTAGAACTGGGTAGCAGTGGAATAAAACATATAAAGTATGGATTATAATCGGGGGGCAAGGCCGGCGACCACAGGAGCTGCACGCGTAACGCGGAGCTCTGAGCAGTGTCCACTGGGCCCGATTTTATCCTGACGCCAAACAGCCTTCAATCATCTGTATAAACAGAGTTCCGCATACCGGAAAATCCAGAGTACAAACAAGGAGAATGGCTCATCCAAACTAGCAGTCAAAAGCAGAGAAAAACATAAAGAAAAACCCGGTCGGCGAATCCAAGATGGCGGCCGCGAGTTCACGTTGAAAAGGAATAAAGATCCCACGATGGCCGGAGCAGCGCCAAGCGACCCCCAGAGCCCGCGGTAGGTGCAAGCCCCAATACACCCCCCTCCTCCACCCTTTAAGAGGAGAGGGGGCAAAACACAAAAATTAGCAAAACAAACCTGCTGAGGGCTCGGGGAGGGAAGGAGGCACAAGTAGGCAGCGAAGAGAACGGCTGGGTCCGAGAGAGTCGGAAGAGGAACGGAGAGACTGAAACACAGCGGCCCTCCTTGATTCTGGCGATACAAGGTGTGGTGGGGCACAGAAGACCCTGCCCCAGTGGGAGAAGCAGGAATACCATACAGCAGCTTAATACCCAGCACTCAGGGAAGTAGAGTACAACTGAATAAAAGTAACGAATTGATCTAACACTAGAAGAGAGTGCTCACTGGGCCGAAAGACAGAGCGCCCACTGGCTATCTCCGACCTACATCCCTCACACTAACGATCTGTAACTGCATTAAGGGTGAATCCAGAACTTGGATACACGGACACCCTAATAAAAACAAGTTGGCTCACCGAACACTGCACAATGGGTAAACCCAAGAAAAGAGAAGGACCTGAATGAGAGGACACTACTTTAGTAAAACCCTCATCTCAACCGCAAGCGGGAACGGCAAACACCGACTCGTCTTCCACAGAAACCATGCTGGACACAATACTATTAGCGATACAAGACTCCCTGGAAGCACTAAAACAAAAAATAGACTCCCTGACAACGGATCTCTCTCTCTTAAGAGATGACCATAGAAAATTGACAGATAGAGTATGTGCTAATGAGAGAGCACTGGAACAACTGATCCCAGATAAAAAATCCAACACTGCTGACCTGAACAAACTAGCTGCGAGAGTGAGACAGCTTGAAAACAGAGCCGAAGACGCCGAAAACCGCTCCCGAAGAAGTAACATATGCATAATGGGTCTCCCTGAAAAATCAGAACTTGCAGCACAATGCATGTAGTCGTTTCTTGAAGACTGGGTAAAACAAATAATTTCACCAGAGGGGCTGTCCCCATTTTTTGCAGTCGAAAGAGCGCATAGGGTACCAACCAGACTTTCCACCAGGAGCAGGACCAAGACCAGCAGTCGCTAAACTACTGCATTTTAAAGATAGAGACTACATCCTCTCACAGGCAAGACTCAAAGGGGAAATCATGCTTGACAATCAACGAATAATGTTGTTCCCAGACTTCACCAAGGAAACACAGAAACAAAGAGGATCCTTTAGAGATGCCAAAAAACGGCTCCGAAACATGGGAATCCAATATACCATGCTCTTCCCAGCTAAGTTAAGAGTGGCACACGGAGATAGAACTCACTTCTTCACATCACCCCAACTGGTATGGGACTGGCTGGAAACGATGGAGCAGCCCACATTCATTCCACACAAAAAAGATAGATACCCACCAAAAACCAGCAGAATGGTGCAAGCAACCGCAACCCAAGAAGAACACAACTGGACCAGCTACCATCTAAAGAAAGACTGGAAGCGGCATCTAACGTAGCTATAATAAGTGGAGGAGACTTGACCACTACGAGATCACTGGAATCACTCTCTGATAATGACTCCAACTCAGGCCACACGTCCATTTCTTCTCAAGGCACTTCAGTTAGCGTGCCAAAAGTAACTCCGAAGTCATCAGAAGAACTTTTTGGAACTTTTAACCTTGAAACGCCAAGAACAGGGGGGAAAAAACAAAAATAAAGGATACCCAGATGCTACCAAGTGAATGAACAAACTGCGAGAAGCTACATAAAACAGACGAGAACTCCAAATTAAGTAGTATCAATACCAGATGACTCCTTGCTACAATGGACTGAATCACTCACAACAAGTAAACCAAAAGCTAAGAGTTATTAATCTAAATGTGACAAGAGCTATGTTTGAATTGATATTGGGCTATAATTCGAATGTATATGGCTCGGAGGTCCAACCTGGAGACAGGCTTTGAGTCCCTGGTACACTGCCCTACCCAATAGTTACTAGTCTTAGATCTAAAAGTTTGGACAGGGATAGTTCTAAATTCCGGTCCAGGGGTGGGGAGGGGGGAGTTGGGGAACTAAACTGTTGAGTAATAGGAGAACTACATCCAGCACCAATATGTTAACCACTCTTTACTGTATAGAAACAAGAGGAAGGAGGAACCTAGGAGAGGATGGGAAGGGAGGGCAGAAAGCATACATCTATGACCGTTTAGTATGGATTCCCCCTGAAATACAAAATTCTTACTTGGAATGTTAGAGGCCTGAACAATATGAACAAAAGATATAAAATTTATAACCAACTTAAAAGGAGAGGCGCCCATATAGCAATATTACAGGAAACCCACTTACTGGAACAAGAGGTCAGAGCTCTAGCAAAACGTTGGCGTGGCCAAGTATTCGCGACATCCTACTCAGCCTATGCTAGGGGAGTGCTGATCTGGATACGCCCGGGGGTCCCCTTCCAAAAACCCAAGAGATACTAGATAAAGACGGCCGTTATGTCCTAATCACTGGGAGACTGGCGGGTAGAGATATTACAATAGGAGGAGTGTATGCCCCAAACCAAGAGCAGGGTTCTTTCCTAACTAGGCTCTCAAGGGAATTAGGTTCTAATTTTACCCAAGCTACCCTCATGGGGGGGACTTTAATTGCATTGCAAACCCCATTCTTGATAGATCTCACCCCCCCTACAGGGATCACCAACCATTAAAACGGTTAAACAATTCTCTGATTGGCAATACCAGTGGGGATTTAGCGACTGCTGGAGACATGTCCATTCTATCACTAGAGACTACTCATTCCATTCTACAATTCATGACCTACATGTCAGACTAGACACAAACCTAGCCTCCCCCGAGATACAAAGTGTGGTGGGCTCCGTAGAATATCTTTGTCGTACCCTCTCCGATCATAACCCATTCATGATTTCATTGTCCTGGGGGAGGGAAAGAGCCTGCATCCCAACCTGGTGACTAAGAGCAGAAATGCTGGAAGATGAAGCATTCAAATGCTCCATATCCGAATCCATTAAAGATCTTTTCAATCTCAATACAGGAACAGCATCTAGCAGGGCGATAGAATGGGAGACTTTCAAGACCGTAATGCGAGGGAAATGTATAGCAGACAATGTTGGAGTGAGGAGATCACTGGAACAAGATATCCAAAAATTTGAGGGAACCCTTAGAGAACAAGAGCGCCAGAGACCCGATCACCTGGAGGAAGTTGTCTCTGACATCACAACTATTAAGGGGAAAGTAGCGGAAGCCACTGAAACACTATACAAATTTGACTATAAGAAATATCTAGTCAGACAACACACAGAGGGAGAAATAGCGAGCTCACTCTTAGCTTGGATGGCGGCCCTGACGAGACAGCAATCAGTGATAATGGAGATAGAACACATAGATGGGAGTCATTTATTTGAACAAAAATCAATTAATCAAAGATTTGCAAATTATTACGCACAGCTTTACCCCCCCAGAGCTGCAAGTGAAGTCCCTAGAAGATCTCGACCTCCCACAGCTAGAAGAGAGAGAAACATTAACCTTAGCTGAACCTATTTTGATACCCGAGATTAGAACTGCAATACAAAACATGGCCAGGGGGAAAGTACCTGTGGCAGATGGGCTCCCGGTGGAGTTCCACAGTGTATTCCTCGAACGACTTGCCCCACAATTATGTAACCTATATATAGAAGCCAAAGAAAAGAAAGTCCTCCCCCTAACCACCAATGAGGCGATTAAGATCCCTCTACTAAAACCCAATAAACCAGTGAGGGATATACGCTCATACCACCCTCTCTCCATGTTAAACCTAGACTATAAAAAACTTAGCAAAATATTAGCCTCCCGACTGCTACCCTTTATGTCACAACTAATCCATAAAGATCAAGCAGGATTCATACAGCAGCGCAGCAGCGCGCAGAATATACGGAGACTAGTACCAGTTATCCAATCGAGATCACCATACAATGGGCTGCAATAATTTCAGTAGATATAGAGAAAGCATTCGATAGTCTCCGATATGATTTCCTTGAAAAAGTAATGCTGAAATTGGGCCTTGGACCTGAATTTGTGAAATGGATGCAGTTGCTTTACACGAAACCTACAGCACGGGTACGTACAGGCGGAACAATCTCAGACCCTTATATAATTGGCAGAGGCACCAGACAAGGTTGCCCACTGTCCCCATTACTCTTCGCTATCGCAGTGGAACCATTGGCCAGAATGGCTAGATCAGGGTTACACTTTGGGGGACTTCAAGTGGGAGCACAAAGACACCATATCGCACCATATGCGGACGATATGTTAATTTCCCTTGGAGACAAAGAATGAGAGCTCCCCGGCGCGATGGCCATGTTAGAGAGCTTCGGCGAGGCCTCAGGTCTTAAGATAAACTGGAGGAAATTGTCAATCTTCCCGTTAGCGGAAGGAGTCCAAACGATGACCGATACCAGAGGCCTCCCCTGGACACCCACCACATTTCGATATCTCGGCGCCAACATATATCATAAACCCACAGATCTATTAAACGGAAACATATACACTGCAATCAGGAAACTTAAAACTGATATACAGTTCTGGAAGACACTGCCCCTGGCAGTTATGGGAAGAGTAGCAATACTAAAAATTATAGTGCTTCCAAGATTTCTATATTTTTTCTCCACCATACCCCCTACTCATACCCAAAGCAGTATTCAATGACTTGAACTCTATCATGTCTAACTTTATATAGGGAACAGGCAGACATAGACTAGCTCTGAATACGCTCAAGAGACCTACTCTGGAGGGAGGCCTTGCAGCCACTGATATTGAAACCTACTACTGGGCAGGCCAACTAAAATGGTTGGCAAGATTACTAAATGAAGATGCAACAATTTTAGAGCTACAGAACAATACCAGGTCATTTTCCCATACTCTGTTGGGAGTACTAATATCCCCGGGAGGGAAAAAAAATAACACTGTCCCCAGATTGGCAGGCAGTTAAATTCACCTGGGAGAGAGCACTCAGACGCTCACACTCACACACCCCATATGCACCTGACATTCCAATAACAAGCCTAGTATGCCTGATAGGAAATCAAGCTTTAACCAATTTAAATAAACTAATCAGACATAATATTACCTCACTGGGAGACTTATATCATAATGGGCAACTCAGGACCTTCGCTGAATTACGCGCACATTTTGATATTCCACCAGGAGCATTCATAATACATTCCGCAATAACTAGAATTATCCAGAGACCTTGGGAATTGGGAGTACAAGAACCACCTATACATGAGGGCTGAAGAGTTATTTGTACCGGAGGAGGAGATAGAGGGTTGGTTTCTATACTTTACAAAACACTACACAAAGACACTCTTACCCAACTAGATAGCCTTAGACTGAAATGGCAAACAGAACTAGAGACCACGATAGAAGCACAACAATGGGATAGAATTACCACACATATATACCCCGTATCAAGAAATGCTCGCTTTAAACTAATAAATATTTATATTTACCATAGAGCCTACCTCACCCCCGTAGACTTGCAAAGATGTTCAACTCCAGTGGAAGCGACTGCCCCAGATGCACAGAGACAGAAGCAGGCCTGGAACACATCTTTGGAACTGCCAGCAGGTAGTTCCATACTGGATAGAAGTATTTAAAACCTTGGAAAAGATCATGGAGCGCAGACTGCGGCCTTCCCCGATGTCCGCTTTGTTAGGGGACTTTCCCTTCCCAGCTAACAAAAAAACTACTAATAAATGTATCGATTTAGCACTACTTCTAGCTAAAAGAGAAATATCAAGCCACTGGAAAGCATTGACAGGTCCTCAAATACAAAGATTGTTGAGTGCATTGTTAAAGTGGTAGGAAGTAGAGGGACATATATTACATAGAGAGGCTGCCCAAGGAAGGGGTTCTGGAGATAATGCAAGCCAATGGGACACAATAATAGATGAACTCAAGTACCCAGAAGAACCAGAATCAGAACTCTCACAAAACATATCTGATCTAAGCTCAGATGAAGCCTCTTAATATACATGACAAGAAGTTAATGGCCCTAAGAGAAACTGGTTTACTGTACAGTATTCATTTTTATATCAGAAAGAATGTAACGGTTGCTGGATGAAAGGAGGGGTAGAGTGGGTAGTTGGGGTGTATTTAACATAGTGCAAGTGGAAATGTTAACGTTTGTTTTGAAAATTAATAAAAGATATTTAAAAAAAAAAAAAAAGTGTGGATTATAATCTTACTGTTCAGAGAAATCAGTTCTGGTGCCCAGGATGCTGAAGAGCAGGTAATCATGCACAGCAGCAACAACAACAACAACACAAGACGCCCAACAAACAATAACAAACAGCAGACGGGAAAGCAAAGAGAATAAGGTCGAGACCGACCGGGAACTGAATAAGGAAGAATACAATAAAAGTGTAGGGACGCTAAGGCAGGTAGATGTGCTGTACTGAAGTGAGAGCCAATGCAACAACAGCATGTTACCAAGCACAAGGCCACATTTGCAGTGGTGCTAAATATGCGTTGCTGTTGATGACCTGGAAATGACTCTGACACCAGGAAGTTCCACGCCCATGGTGGTAACTGGGCTACCTGTCATGTGTTGCTATAGTGCCTTCCACTCACAGCTTAATTTATAAATAAACGTGCCGGTGCCCAAAGCCCTCCTATGAAGCACGTGGCTGCTGCAATCACATGCACGGAATACTGAGGCAGCCTAATCCTGAAGCCATCTCGGCCTCTTTTATCCATTCAAAGCCACTCCCTGCCCCTTCAACTCACTCTTGCAGCTTTCTGCTTTCTCCCCCGTGACGCTTTTTCATTGTTCTCTTTCTCCGTCTTTCCCATATGTGTCTTTTGCTCGCTGTAAATGCTTGAGGCAGACAAATAAGTCCCGGCCACAAAAATAAGTGCCGGTGCTCCGCACCGAAAACATCAAGCACTGCTTTCACAACCTCTAACACTGACCCTGTCCACATTGGATAGGTTTCTAATTCCCTCTGGGATTTATGGTAGGATGCCTCTTATTGTATGAAATCTTACTGTGCGAGGCAGCATGTCAGCCCATCCCTGGTTGTCTCTGTGTTGAAAAGCTGACCTAAGCACTGAATGTCAAACCACACCTGTAGCATAGAAATCACATTTGTACTCTTCAGCAGAACAGTATTTTGCTCTAGCTTAGAAAATCCAAATGGCGGTACTTACTATAATTAGAGTCACAACACTCAATACAAAATATAATAGTGTCATCTGTACCAATACCAGAGGAAGCCATGAAAACTTGTATCCCAAATTATAGTCCTTTACAATTTGAATTGGTGCAATGGGATGCGACTCAGAGGGGCTACGATATTGAATATGACAACGAGCTAACGTTAAGGTCACAAGTGTTCCCTTGGCCAATCCATCATACATCACATGAATACAACACAATATTTTACACGGATGGCTCAGACATCACAGGAGAACAACACAATATTTTACACGGATGGCTCAGTTCAGCCGGCAATAGGCACATAAAAGTGTTACTTTGCTGCTCTCACAGAAAGACACCATTACTCAACCCTGTTGTGTACATTAAAGACATTAATCTGGTTGGATTTAGGATCAATCTTAATCTAGGAATCTCCTTCTGAATAGGAATCCCTATAGTTTATTTTCCGAATAACCCCCAACTCGTCTTTCGAGCATCCGACCAAAGGTTTCTTGATATAAAATGCTACATCCTACTGCAATTATGAGGCACGCTAAGAAAATTGAGAATCACTTTTGAAATGCCATTCCTCTGTTACATCTGCTGAAAAACACATTCTCGCAAAATAGAGGGAATTTAACCACCGGTACAGTCTTTAAACTGACAAAATATCCTTATTAAACTGACAAACTAACAAGTTCCATGCACCCAGATTCAACTCTAGTAGGTACGCTTGTAGCATTCTATTTTCTGGCAGTCATAAAAGCCCTTCGCCACACTGGCGTTCCCAAGAAGTAAATCAACTCTCTTACTCAGACTTATGATTTCTGTCCTATAGAATAAAATAGGTAGAGTTTGCTTCAGCGGCCTTAACGATAATCTTCCATATATCTGGTCAAAGCACATAAGGTCATTTAGGCTTGATAAAGCTTTGATTCTTATAGTTTCAAGATGGTCAACTCAACTTAAACTAGTGTTGACAATTAATCCAATATATTTGTATTTATTGACCACATTAAACTTTTTTAAATCCAATTGCCATGATACATTCACTTTCCTTGTTGAATACTAATATTTTGGTTTTCTCACTATTAAATGTAGGCAATTGTTTTTGCAATATAAATGTAAAGCATCTAAATTTTCCATAGGCATAACAAAAGCATATTACATGAATATTTCCTATCATGGAGAAATAGAGTGTGTTTGAGTCAAACAAGAAAGTAAACCAGCAATAAGCAGGAAGTGTGGGGGGGGGAGGGGTTGGTTAACACATAACCCTCTCTCACATGCTGGCTGCGATGGCCATTATTAACCACGTTGTCACTTGGGCCCAATTTTGACATTTTTACAGTCTGTGGATTTTAAAATTCTTAATAGACCTAAAGCAAGGACCAATAACATAGTTTTGGACACAGACTTTCTCAACATAGCTAAACAAAAGTTCCCTGGAAGTCAATGAAGCAGCAATGCAAAAGACAAACACATTCAGTCGAGCATTGGGCATTATTCTACAGTGCAAAACAATAATCCAGCATAGAATTTTATTCCATAAATACACCTTCTTCAAATGAAATAGGTTTTTGGGCAGCTGCTCAGCCTATCAAGCAGTCTAACAGAATTTTGCAAAAGATCCTTAACACTCCGCAAGGAGGAAAATTAATTGATACCTCACTTTTTCTCCATTTCCAACTTTCTTGTATAAGGGTTTTCACCTAGTGCATCTACAAGATTTGAGTGAGCAAAAAGATCTCACGACAGATTTTGAAAAAGGAAATAAGCGGTATGTTCATCACACCAGATCCCCTTTAGCACAGCTACTAGTAAGTTGTAGGGACCAGCCCAGCCAATCTTGTTGGCTTCAGGGACATAATTACTTCTTTCAGTGTAGACCCTGTTAAAAGACACAGAAGATCATCATCAGAGGCATCAAACTTACGTAGTTCACATCAAAACTGCCACTACTTTCATAGAAAGGACATATTGTCGACTCATTTAGCTGCAGGAATAATATATTCCATTTCAGCAGACCTATTTTATATAACAGTTTAGATAGTGCTTAATAACTCGGTAAGCATGTAAGTGCTTTATGTTCAACTACTCCTATACCATTGTCAAATAGTGCAAGCTGATTAGGAAGTAATGGCTCATGCTGAAGGGATAAATATGTAAACAAAGAGCTGAAAGAAAATTCATAAAACCAAAGAACAGAGTGAATTGGTCTTAAAGTAAGAGTAAGAATTGGGATTTGCAGTTTCCATGAGACTGTGGTTAAATGTAGCTAGTTTGTCAGGATTCCAATGTAGAAGTCTGTCTACTGCCATAGGTTGAGTGATTCTACAGTTTGAAAATATGTATTTCAAGGGTTTTCGGTATAAATGTTTCAAGAGTTGTGTTCTTAAATGATCTGGCACAGAGTTCTACAAAAGGGTGTCTGTGCCAGAGACTGGCTGTTACTGTGCCTGAGACATTCTGAATCTCTTTCAGTAGAAAACAGATTTGCTTTTAAGCCCTCTTTTGTCAACAGAAATAGGAGATAAGGCTGTCAGTAAATGGTGGTGTGTTGGGATGCAGTGCTTTGAAAGTGAAGCACCCCAATACGAACTTAATTCTCACTTCAACTGGAAGCCAATGCAACTTCAGGGTATGAGTTAGGTGGTCATGCTAAACTGGCTTACCTGACAGGAACATGCACAGCACCCCACTACCTCCATTAAACTTTGACCTGATGCACTGCTCATCGCACAACCAGAAATACATGTTGCCTTTAAATGATATTATCAGGCACCACATACCTCTCAGTGTGCATCATCCCAAGAAATAGCACAGCACCTAGATGACATTCCCTGGCTATAAATCGTCTCAGAAGAGTGATGGGAGCTGGACATGCCTATTACCTCTGCAGTGATCAAGGAGAAGGTACGCTCTTTAGCCACCCTGGGTCCTGGCGGAATTCCTGTAGAACTTATCCCGCTTATGCTGATCTCCTGACTCCAAAACTAGAAAAACTATAGGAATCAGCACTCGCTGAAGAGCTTCTTCCTCTCTTCCTTTGAGAGACCCTTCTGGTCTCCGTCGTAAAGCCAAGTAAGAACCCCAGAGAGCTCACTTCCTACCAGTTGCTGGTGATCCTAAACATGGATTTTAAGACCTTGAGCAGGGTACTAGCAGACCAGTTACTCCTGCTGCTGCCAGAACTGGTCATCCTGACCAGAACACCTTTATTCCAGGAAGAAGTACATTTTTAAATATCTGGTGACTGTTTTGGGTCATGGAGTTTGCACCTCGGAAATTCCCTAGATCTACATGTTTTAGACCTAGAAAAAGCATTCAACTCTCTTACCTAAAACTACATATTTGAGCTGCTCCAACATCTGGGGTTGGGTAGGCGTACAGTAAATTGTTCTACACATGTCTCTCAGCACAAGTTTGTATAATAGGGCATTGCATTTTTGAGTTTGTCGCTTTACATCGAAACACCTGGCAGGGCTGCCCCCATCGCCCTCTTGTTCAATCTGGCTATGGAGCAGTTTGCTGTCTCACTGCACTATTGGGGGACTGTATCATGCTAGAAGACAGAATACATGACATATTCCTATATGCAGATGGCATGCTGTTTTATTTAAAAGATGTCACTATTGGCTCTTCATAAGTCTAACTGGCTCTCTGCAATTTCCACAAATTATGTGGCCTTCAGGTCAACCTGCAGAAATTCTACTGATTCCCTCTCTGTGTCATGGCTGTGAAACTAGACTTGAACATGGGTGGGTGTCGCTCAGCTGGCAACAGCATATCTCCTGATACCTAGGCACACATGTCTATCACCCTGACCAAGACTTGCTTGACTGTAATACAACGTGCGCTGCCACAGCTTGTCAGAGCCAGGTATTGTTCTGGAGATGCTCGTGGCTATCAGTACTGGGCAGATTGTCCTTCGAACATGATTATGCTCTCCAGTTTGCTCTAATATTTCTCTAATCTGCAGCTCCATCTAACTGCACTCTTGATACCCGCTGGGGGATTAATCTAACATAGTGGCTGATGCAAGGTAGCACTGGCTAAACTTCAGCACCCAACTAATACAGGCAGCCTTGGCGCCCCTTATTTTAAACATTAGGACATTGCCTCTCAACTCCAGTGGCTTTGTCATTGAGTTTAGGGTGCCTGCCTGGAGGACACAGCCTACTGAGCAGGCACCAGGGACGAAGGCCAAAGTACTTCAGCTTTACTGTCCGGTAGGGTGCCAACTCGCCCTTCTCCTTGGCTGCTACAGGTTCTTCTGCAGAGCCCTGGGCCTCTAAGCGGTGGCCCTGGCTTACCATCCAGCTACTCCGCTCCTAAGCCTGTTTACACTGGGAATCTCTGTCCCTTGCTAATCTCAAGCAGTGGCATATTTTAGGATTGGAATCCCCTGATAACCTTTTTCATGGGGGATCTTTGATTGACTCCGAGGAGCTCAGGGAACATCACAACATACCTTAGGGTCATTATCTGACTTCTAAAATACCAACTCACACAATTGCAACACCACTGACATAGGAAACGACGATCTGCCAAAACACATGGTAATACAGGCAATCCATACTGTGTCAACATCCCATCAGATGGTTGGTTCAAGCGTTAGTTGCTCATGCCCTATTCCCATTGGACACACTACAAGTTAAGTGGGAAACAGTTAGGCAGAGTTCAATGACAACAGATAGGACTCACTCTCTCCATGTATCTAGAAACGCTAGGTTCAATCATACCTGACCACTGGGAAGATAAATATGTTTTTTTTCCGGGAGCGGACGCACATTTCACCTGATGTCAACTACTGGATGCTGATATGCTGCACATGTTCTGGACGTGCCCAGCACTAACACGTTTCTGAGGAGAGGTAGTGTGCCATCTGCGAGCGAAGGCTACTGGGGCACAGGCACCAACCTGCGCGATTGAGATGCTTGTGCCTTAGGGTTGTTGAAAACATCTTGAATCACTCCAAGAAACGCAAAGCTGTGCTTCGTCTCCTTATTAGCAATGCCACCCATAACACGTCGTTGGAAGGCCGCTGCTCCGCTTTCGGTGGCTGCATGGTGGTTCATGGTCGTCTCCTCGGCTAAATCCTAGTGCATTCCTCAGGCGTGAAGAAGCCAGGGGCCTTCGGAAATGCCATTTGTCACTGAGCTAGATGAGCTTTTAGCCCTCAATCTAAAGTCAGCAGCCTCCCCCCACAAAGGAGAAGTGCCAGGCTAACCCCAGCCCGCAATCTGCATCCTGTGTCACCTCTAACTTTGTGCTCCCCTCTTAATCTCCCCTTCGTCACCATTATGTTCTGCATTGGATCCCTTGCTCTCCTTATCACCCCAAATATGACTTGAGAGCTGTGTTATTTTCTATATCATTTTCTCGGGCTAATCTCCAAAAATGTAGGGAACAACTAAACACCTAGCTTTTTGCTCCTCTGTCTAAATTCATTTTCTCTGAAACACCATGTCTGACACTAGTGCCACGACGTTGCTTGGTATTCCTACACTTTACTAAATTATTAACATAACAGTTGCCTTGCGATACAATACCCTCATGCCTTACAATTCCCTATGTGGCCACTCTCTGCGATCTGCATAAAGTGTCTGTCTTCAACACCTACAGTTTCCTCTCAGGGGCCTAGCTTGGTCATTAAGATTGGGGGCGTGTGAGCTTCAGATTTTCCCATCAATCACACTGGCATCTAATGTTAAAATACATTATAGGACAAGCAGAGTGCATGGGAGGGGCCTATAGGGCAATGGTAAGGAAGAGGAATGTAGATTGGCAAGAGTACTAAGTGAGAGAAACCACGATATTTTGTAAAATAACTAAAATTTTCGAGGGCTTTCAAAACAGAGTATATGTGCGTTTTTGTCTGTATGTCAAAATTCTCCAGGAAATCCAGCAGACACCTCATCATACCTGACTGAAAGCACATGTATCCAATTATTTACCAGAAAAAACATTACTAGGCGGGTGTAACACCCCAAACACTCCCTAAGCTACGCCTCTGTTTGTCCTTAGCTAAGTAATTTTACTGTTCTTATGTGCAGAAGTTGTAGCAAGTAAGGGCACCTCAGAGAGCAACCCAGCAACATTACAGGGGCCACTCAAGATTTGCTAATGCTCCTGAATGTACTAAGTTGTAATTTAAGGCAAGATGAAACAATACTACTGTATTTGTAAGAAAATGGGCCATTAGTTGTGTGGCCTGCACAAATAATCGGTCCACAATTACCCCTTCACTATGAACCAAACACCCCGTTGTAGCCCTTGACTCTTTCTGGGTAACGGAGCAAAGCAGTCCAAGGCATGCTCAAGGGAGGGAGTTTGTGCTTGTAATCAACATGTGGCATTAGCAAGTGATATGGGAGGTAAGATGGATAAGACTTAAACGTGCAGGAGCGCAGATCCCCTGATGGGTTAACTACAAAGGAATGGAAGAAAGCATGTGAACAGGTTAAGCAGGTGACCCCTAATGCAAGATTTAAGCTGATATGGTTTTTTGCACATACTACATATGACACCCAAGAATCTGATGATGATTTACGCTGCTAGAGCCACTACACGTAGCAGATATGGGGTGCCCTCTGCTGATTTCTTACACATGACACGAGCCTGACTGCATATTTTGAGAGTTTGGGTGGAGGTGGTACAAGTTCCACCCAACTCACAGGCCTGGAATTGGAAGGGTGTATAAACATTATCTTCCTTGGTATAGTGCCACAATGGAAATGCCTTAAAATGAAAACTCAAATGATGGCACTGAGTATGATGCTGGCAAGGTGCTGGATCGACATACACTAGGTGGCACCCCAGAGCTCAAGACCTGGAAAACATATATAGCATTGGAAGCTCACAGATGAGTAGTACATGAATCTCACCCAGAGGGATGATAAAGTTATGGACCATCTAGAAAGCCCTTTAAAATCATGGACCGCTCTGGTAATAGGTCCCCAGGAATAACTGAAAAACTATTAACTAGGGCAGGAGAGATAGGCCAGTGGGGAAGGGCTGTTGCCTGGGGAAGACATATACCAATGATGAAAGAGAGAGTGACGCTCAATAATTACTGCAATTTTACATGTTTGAATTCACCAGGACAGCAATTTTAGCTGCACATATAATATAATTAATTATGCCTATGTACATGGTTAAAAATTAAAAAAAATTTTTTTACAGAAACATACTTTTCTTTGGACCCAAGTCATACGGAGACTGGTGTAGCAAGCTCCAGCACCTCTCTAGAGATCAGCGGCCTGGGATAGGCCCAGCTCACACATGTTAAAGGCCGGCCCTGGTCCCAGCAGTTTCTACCCAGTGTCATTAATATTTCACATGACAATAGAGGATACCGTCCCAGAGGTACCCAAATGGGAACCGCAAACGCTGGACATTGAGGCTTCCCAACAGAGCTATGAATATGCCAGTAAGAGAACTGCCAAACCTGTGGAGCTGCAGGTGAGTGACAAAGCGCTGTTCAGTGCTGATTGATATCCAGGAGGAAAATGCTAACACCGTTTGAGTGTGGGCCGTGGACAGTGACTGCAACCAAACAGCCTGTGCATCTCAATAGATCACTAGGAATGTGTCTGTTTAAAAGAGTAAAGAGTAAGGATGTAACTCATAAGTTAACAGCCACTGACGGACAAAGTGATCAATCCTAACAAGGATGCGGAAGACTGTTGGAGGCATTCGGCAGCTCATCTCCGATCACCTTCTGAAAATCATGAGGGTAATGAGCTGCAAGCAGGAAGCCCTGAGGGGCAGAGGAATACATTCAAAAGGTGATTGTCTCTGAGCGCACAATTTCGCAAACGAAGAGCCTGAAATTAAAAAAAACATATCTCCTGGTTCCAAAGTTTACAACTAGCCCTTTAGACCACATCCTGGGTAGCAGCAATTCTGATGGAAAGACCAAAAGACTACCCTTCCCAGGGAAATGTCACTGTATTGTGGGCCTTGCACACGTTTGTTTGGAATAACTTTATTTCGGCAATACTGCCATAAAAGTATGCAATCATTTATGATAATGCATACATTAAAATGGTGTATTAGAATGCCACAAAATCACTAAAATCATTAAGACGTTACAATATAAAGCTATACTCCATTCTTATGCAACCTCAAATATAATCACAAAATCTGTGAAAAATCCTCAATTAAGATTGTCCTATATACAATACAGTCAGCATTGACCTTGAGTTGATAAAGCTTTTCATCTCATGTTCCAAAATCAACCCAACAATTTTGCAACAGTACATGCAAAGAAAAGGCAAGCATCAGATCTTAAAATTCTAAGAGCGACACAACAGCTGCGTAGGCCCAATTGTCTGCACAGTGGCTTAATCCATACTTGACAAGGTCCTACATATGCTGGACAACCAAAGAGGACATGTGCAATGGTTTCATTGCTGCTAGGCAGAAGGTGGTCTGTGACTCTCTAATGACGTGCATTAACTGATAGAGGTTTCATAATGTACCTTTAAAAATGTATTTATTGCATTTTGTATACAATACAACCTACTGCACAGATTAAAGGGGAGTGCATTCGGCCATATCATATTGCAATGAGTGAGAGTAAACACCATAAATAAATTCCAGGAAAGTAATTGACATATTAGAGAAATCACATAGGCCCAATTGTCTGCGCAGTGGCTTAATCCATACTTGACAAGGTCCTACATATGCTGGACAACCAAAGAGGACATGTGCAATGGTTTCATTAGCATTGGCAAAGGCACGGCACATAATAGAATTGTTAGATGGTCATTTGGAAGTAAAGGATCTCAAGGGGAACGTACCCATTCTGAAATGGAAATTTAATTTCCTGTCCATTGGTACAATTATAATGTCCCCAAAAAATTCATAGACATCAAAGCATTTAAATTCAAGAAACTCCTCTGTCAGCCTAGATCTCGCAGCTCTGTGGGCTTTGGACTGGAAAAAATCCAAGCCCGAGCTGCTCATTTGATGGCGTGGTATGTCGAGACAGAGACTTCCAAGGTTCCCCCAACCCCAGTGAAGACAACAGCTTCCTAATTTATGCCAACCAAATGGTTTTGTTGAACCTATCTGCCTGAATAACGTCCTGCAAGGCAGTAGCATAGTGGCCAAGTTCTGGTGTGGGCCATATCCACCCGTAGAATAATAAGGGGTGCAATCTTGCCTTGTTAGCCAAGCCCTCCTTCCCAGGTCAAGCAGCAAAGGATATACAGGAAGGTGGGCCACGTTTGTTATGAACATCTTCTTTGAGAGTGTTAGTCCAGCGCAGTTGGTAAATCCTCAGAGTTCAGAGCCATAAAGGACAGATCACCTCAGCTACAGCTTCATATATTTTACGAGCTGGGGCAATCGGCCTATTAAAAGACACACTGTGCTCTTTACAAATTACACCAGTAATTCGTTTATGTTTTAAAATCCTGTTGTTTACATGTTTCGTCCGGGATACAAATGCAGATAAATTAATTCCCAATTAATTGAAAGAGTCCACCCTCTCCAATTCTGTGCCTCCTAGAACTAAGTTACCTTTAAAACATTTATGCTTATTGAACAACATCAATTTGGTCTTATCCTTATTAATATCCAGCCCTCATGCAGAGCAAAACTCCTCAAAATGGCCTAATAGATGTTGAAGCCTGCTAGGAGTTTGGAAATGAATAAAGTGCTGTCCACAAAGATTAATATGGGTGTTTTTATTGTAGCCAATGAGGGTGCGTCAGTGAGCTATTGGGAGAGGTATGGACAATGTCGTTAATGTATAGGGAAAGCAACGTGGGAGCTAGGACACAACCCTGGTGCACCCCTTTAGTTACAGGAATCCTATCAGTAAGCTGCCCACATTTATTATTCAACGTTTATTTTCAGAAAATGTAGGTAAAGTGCTTAAGCCAGGCTTACATGTTAAGTTTAATGGGGTATCCACCCACCCCATAGAATTGCCAAGCTTGTTAGGGCTCCTACCAAAGTGTTTTTTACAGCACTCACTACTTGTATTGTGCCTACATTTACCGGACCCCCTCATATTTTCATATGAAGAAAAAGCCCAGAAGTACATTGTACGACCTGTTCTAAAGATCCTTAGATAGTAGGTGTTTATTGATCAGCATTTTCAAAGGATACTCTAGTTTACCATTGATGTTTCAGGTCTTAAGACTATTTTATGCCATTTGTGTGGAGTTATGCATTTTGTAAAATACAGCATTACACAGTATTCAGATTCGACAAACTCAATATCGACCCGAATCACATCTTTTAAAAGTACCCGATTTAGAAGAGGGGATTATGGAATAAGACCCCAAAAATAAGCTCTACAACTCACAACCACCCTTCACCATCCATCTAACATCTTCCAATGTGTCCATGCACGCAAAGTGTCTCCATGCACTCATGTCTTGTGAAGAGATAATAGAAAGTTGACCGCCCTGCTGTTGCCATTGATATGGCATGAAGAATATAGCTCTGAATACCAAGGTGCAAAATGTTCACACCAGCACGGAAGACTATAACAAGATTGACAATACATTGTCCGCGTATCAAAACGACAGATACTTTCTTTGCAATAGAAACATATACGTCTGTTTATTTAAAATCAGTGGCTGAAGTGGGGCGGATCTGAGGGGCACGACCAGCCCATACTTTTTTATTTTAGAAAAAAAGTTGCCCTAATGCTTGGGGAGTCTTCTGAGCCATGAAACTGAGAAAGGCTCAGGCTGCTAAATAACCCTTCTTGTCAAGGTGCCGGTATGCCTGAAAGAAATGTAAATGTGAGCAACTAGCCAATCTGCAAATGTAAAGTGTGCTTGAGGCCGGTATTGTCTTTAATCGGGGAATCACTTGAAGCTTCCTGAAGGAACACGTATTTGTTTTGAAAGGTATTTGTAAGGGAACTACCTGCTAAGCTGTGAAGTGTGTACTTTTAACAGACAGTTATGAAACAAATTGCACTGTGCGGAGTCCAGGTATTACTAAAATCTATATTTTGGGAACACTTTTTTTATCTTAAAACTTTTTGTGCATTTTGTAGCAACCTATTTTATATTATGTGCAGTCCAACTTTACTTACATATTCACAGTGCTTTTTCTCACCGACTGGGACCTTGTAGCACTAAACTTACAGAACTCACTATTCTCCACTGCACCACCCAGGTTTCAATTCTGTGACTCTCTAATGAAGTGCATTCTAATAGAGGTTGCCCATAACGTTTGATTTAATTAATGATGGGTGGAAGATGTGTGCGTGGATTGCTGATGAAGATTAGTATATGATCAGCTTACTTAGATGCCAGAAGATGGCCACGCTGAAAGCAAAAGCCCCATACATGTGTCGTTTTTGTAAGTGTCGGCCCACTAGATCTTATCTAGATCTTTTGTGCTGGTGAATAGTAGGAGTGAAAGCGGGCAGCCCTACCTTGTCCCCCTACAAATAGGGAAGGCCTCCATGAGAGCGCCATTTTCTCTCAAGGGGGCCATTGGGAATGTGTATGGGGGCATGATGAGATCTCTAAAGCCCCCAAGGCACTCTCAACTTGACCAGGGTCGCTTGCAGGAAGTGCTACTCTAGCAAATCAAATGCCTTCTCGGTGTCTAAGAGGGCAACTGCAGCAGGGAGGGTCGATGAAATTTGATTCAATACCGCAAATAGGGTGTGTAAATTAAGAGCTTTCGAGCGGTGCAGAACAAAGCCAGTCTGCTTTGGGGAGAATATCTGCTCCATTAATAGTAAAAGGCATGTGGCAATAACTTTAGCTAATATTTTGTTGCCATAGTTAAGTACGGATAGGGGGCAGTAAGATGTACAAATGTTGGCAGGCTTACCAGATTTTAAAAGAAGGACAATGATGGCTTCTCTCAGAGTGTGGGGAGAATTCCCTCTTGTAATGCTTCAGCATATACATCTAGTAAGTAGGGGGGTGGGGGGAACACAAAATGTGCTTATAAGCTTTATAAAAGTGGCCAGTGAGGCCATCCAACCCAGAGGCCATGGAGCCACTCAGGGCATCAATCGCCTGAGGTAATTCCTTACAGGTTATAGAGGAAGACAAAAACTGTTGGTGTCCCCTAGTGAGCTACAGCATGGTCACCTCCACCAAATAGGTAGTGATGGCCTCCACATCACACTGATAGCTCGTGATGAATATAGACACTGACAGTAATTTAGAAACGTTTGTGTAATACTGACATTATCATGTACAGTGACACCCTCTTCTGTAAGGTGGTCCAGCACATCATTTCAATAGTAACTGGGGCCAATAATCGCGTCAAAGTGTGGCCCAGTCTCTCTCCCTCTTCATATTGACGAGCTCGGGCATATTTGATCAGGAAGGTGACCTCATGATCTGCAAGATTGCAGAACTCCTGCAGTGGTACAGAGCATCTATGCAGTTGCATGTGTTGAGGGTCAGTAATCGCACTCAAGTCAATATTCTTCAATTTCCTTTCCACCCTGGACAGATCATTTCGGATATTGTGCAGAATGCCAGCATGTTTTGAGATACAAATACCCCGGATATATACCTTTAAGGCCTCCTAGAGTGTGGGGTGTCTATCCACCGACTCTGTTTTAATTGTGAAATATTTGTTAATAGCGTCACGGAGATCAGATTTAAATACTGCATCATGCAGTATCTTTTCTGGGAAGCACCATTGTCTGTCCATGTAGCCTAGATATGGGATACGCAGTGGTTTTTTGACAGGAGCGTGATCAGAAGAGTGAGGTATAAATGGGTAATATCAGTCATCCACAGGAGAAAGCCCCATGATACAAACCAATGATCTATGCGCGTCCAGACATTATTCAGAGCTGAGTAAAATGTGTGCCTTTGACGAGGGGGGTGGCAGTCACGCCAAGAGTTGGAAGGTGTCAAAAAGGTCATGCAAGGCGTGATAAGGGTGGAGCTTAGAGATAAGACAGGCACCAGTGGAGTCTATTAGCAGGTTACATGTTATATTGAAGTCTCCCCCCTGAAGTATAAAATTTACCCGCGCACAGCCCAGTAGGATGGAAAAAGCTCAGTAAAATTCACCTGAGTCTGTGTTGGGTGCATAGATGTTTGCCAGTAGGACCGTCCTGCCGGCAAGAGTGCCGGAGACAGTTATATAACTGTGTCAGTGAGGTGATCATGACATTGAAAGGGCATGCTTCTGTAGATTAAAATACAAACCCCACAAGAGTATGAGCTATTAGGAGTGAATTGATGGTTGGGCCCCCATATAAAGGCATAAGGGCTGTTGTCTTGGGCGGAGAGGTGGGTTTCTTGTAGAAATGCAAGCTTAATACTGTGTCTTTTCAGGTAGGAGAGGACTTGTTTCTCTTTCCTGTGGTTGTTTAAGCTTCAGATGTTCCAAGTAATGCCAGATAGGTCTATGCTACTATTCTCTCCTGATTGAGTAACCATACACGTGAGTCTGACATATGTGTATGCAGAATGCATGCCGTAGCGAGGATAAGAGATCAAAATAACCCCCATCCACCACCTACAACAGTGTGACTAGCAACTGATGAATCCCAAATACACAAGCATGAAGCAAAAATGTTAACATTGCGATGTACACCTTAGAGGGGTGAAAACGCTTCAGGGCTCAGCGCCCATGGTTGACATAGGGTATGGATTTATAGTATTGCAAATCAGTTAGGCCATTCCACATGGAGATATAGAAGTGTATGCTGTAGCAATTGATGGTTCTGAGTCAGAATGATGGTCAGTAGGGCCATCCGGAGGTATACCTTGTTTACTCTAGATTTATCAGGTAGATGGGCCACCTGAGAAGGAGAAGCAGATGGCAGCTGGCGACCAATTTGGTAACAATCCAAGCGGGCAACTCTGTCCATGTCTGCACTGTTTGCAAAAGTGAGCCACATCTGCAGGGGTGTTTAAAATTAGATGTTTGCCATTCACCTTCACATGAAGACGTGCCAGTTGAAGCATGTTATACTTGAGGACCAAATTCCTCAAAGTGTATTTGATGGCTCAAAACTTGTGATGGGCCTCTTGGACTGCAAGTGTGAAAGCCGGAAACAGTGAAATCACTGAGCCCTGATACTGTTGGGGTCTGAACTCGCGGTCAAGATGCAGCGCTGTGACTCTGTCCCGAAAATGTAAGAGCCGAGCTATGATGGGGTGCGGCAGTGCACCAGGAGGGGGATGCGGTCCCAATGACCTATGGGCTCTCTGCCATGAATGTAGCGCTGAAGTCCTGTTTACTGAACAAGTCTGTGAGTAGCTTCTCCACAAACTTGTCAGGGCGGTCGATATACGTGGATTCAGCCACCCCTAGGATCTGTATACCGTTGCAGCATTATCACGCTTCAAGGTCTTCATTTTTGGACATGGCAGTTTTAAGCATGGGCTCTACCCTATCAAGGCACTTTCTGATGTCCATGGCGTCATCGTTGATTCTAGAAATTCTGCTCTCTGCCCCGTCATGACGCACCCCATGGTGATCCAGGTACTTGTTCATGTTTTCAAGGTGACTTTTGAGGGTATGTAAGCAGGAGTCTATTGATTTAAAGCCTCCGCAAAACTCCACAACAGTAGCGTAGGCCCCATCGAGAGATGTACAAAGTAGCATTAGTGCATGGCAAATCCTCGGTCTCTGACTGGAAGGGAGTGCCTGGGACCCCTGGCAACATCAATAGAGAAGTTTTTCTGTTTAGGATCAGTGCGCCCCATTGCTGATGTTGATAATGTGGTTTAAGCACAAAAAGAAATGAGGGGAGATGAAATCATCTCCCATCAAGCCATCAAGACCTGGCTGTTCGAATAGGCCTCCGGGACCTGCAAGCGCCTGGATACCCTATTGAGTGATTCGTCTCGCTTTATAAGTCCTGATTGTAGGAAGCTGGCTCTCAATATAGTGCAGTAAAATGAAGTACATTGTGCAGAGAGTCCAGTGGATACCCAATGGATATTGCAGAGGCAAATGTAGGTAGGACTAATGCTCTATTTGTTGTGGTGTGGGCAAGCAGTTAGGCCTATCAGAGGGTAGAGCTAAATATTTGTTGTACTCACAGAAGCAATAAATGAGACATACACTCAAAGAATAAATCGGAGACCAATTTAGAAAAATAACAATTCTATTTATACATGTTTCAATCCCAAGAACTACATAATCAAGTAAGTAGACTTTTAAGCTTAAATACTTTGCA
The DNA here is from genome assembly GCF_031143425.1 of Pleurodeles waltl. Classification (NCBI taxonomy): domain Eukaryota; kingdom Metazoa; phylum Chordata; class Amphibia; order Caudata; family Salamandridae; genus Pleurodeles; species Pleurodeles waltl. Next base: position 981,108,584 of record NC_090440.1, read on the forward strand.
GTTTCAAAAATAGACAAAGTGTGATTTTCTGAGTTCTCTCAATGTTATCCTGTGGAGGAAAAACAATTTTCAGCAAACATAGGGTTAACAACGACTAATGAAGCCAATCTCCTGGAGTAAAGTAGGTACTGCACACTGAACAGAACCACACCAACAGGTCACACTGGGTGGCACTGGGGCAGCTGGGTGCAGAGGCGCAGTAAGGCATCAGGTACCCAATGGTTTCCTATGTGAGTTTGAACCTGTGACAGACAGGCTGTAGGCTCTGGCTGGAAAGCCAATCAGGGACAACAAACAGCTAGGTAGTAGACGTGGGGTGCTCGGGGATGTAGGTGCACCTTTGGTCCTCTTCTCCTATGCCCAGGGGCAACAGATGCAGGGATGTCTTTTGGTGTTGGGTTTTCTCATGGCTGTCAGGGGGTACTATGAGTTGAGGTTGCAGGTGTTGTGGGGGAGTCCGGCAGGGGTGGACCTAGGTTGGACTCTAGTGCTCAGGAGCCGGGAGACGGGATTGGCACAGACGACCCACCTCAGGTAGAGTCATGGGTCACTGATGCAGTGGTTGCTGTAGGTGAAGGGTTTTCTCTCACCACCAGGCTGGGGGAAAGGGGTCCTGCATGCAGGGGCTGCAGGCAACTTGGATGAGTCTAGGAGGGTTGACACTTGGATGCCTTGACCTCATGACAGATGGGGAGCCCTGCTGGCACCGTTGGTTGGCTTCTCACCGAATCAATGTCGTCGGTGCAGAGGTCTATTCAGATGAGGTCTATTCAGGTGTACGGTTTCCAGGCTTCAGAGTCCTTATTGGATACTTTGTTGCTGAGCAGGTCCCCAGCTCATGGGAATGGAGTATTTTTAGAAGGCCAGCAGGCTTCATGGGTTTCTTGAAGCTGCAGGATGTGTCTTTTTGTGCAGAGCTTGTTGAGGTTAGCAGGCAGGCTTAAAGGGTTGGTACCGAGTTAGCTGCTTCTTCCTCTTCTGTGGAGACAACACTTCTTTGCACTTGTCTTCGTACGTAGTCAGAATCTGGGTTCTGGCGGTCAAGGGTCCCACATACATACTCAATTTAGAGGTGTTCCAGGGAGTGCCAGGCGGTAGCCATTAGTCTGACCACCTTTAGGGTGACTAGATCCTTCTTATGACCATTTCCATTGGGAAGTGGGAATAACCGTAATCCTAGAGGCCTAATTCCTTCCAAACAAGATGGAGAAATTTGAAAAGTATTGACCAATTCAGCTCGTCCACCTTAGGGGTGAGACTGGCCTGAAGTGGACCCGCCTCCTAATTTAACTAATTTTACCCCCTGTGCTGCCACCGAAAGTGGGGTCAGGACAGTGGGTTTGGTCAGCTCCTCCATCTGGAGAGACTGGGTCACATCACAAAGACAACAAGGCCTTTGAAGCTTCCTTCCCTGGAATGTCCATCCTGCCTAGGGGAGGATGTCACACCTCTGCCCAGAATAGGCCTTTGTCTCAGGCCCTCGAGAGAGAGAGAGAGCGCTGACTCTCACCTTGGGGGGGCAGAAACACATCTCTGGTGGCTGAACTGGTCAGGATACCAAACATCCCAGGATTCAGAGAAGCCATCATGTAGCTGGAGAACTCATAGTGACCAGTGTCCAGCACATGCATTTACAATGGCTTCCCTGTACACTTACTATATCGAAGAATCGGAAAAAACATAATAGGGGCATATTTGCTCATGCATATATGCTCTCACACGTAATATTATGTTACCTGCCTTAGGGCTGTAAGGCCTGCTAGAGGGATGACTTACATATATTGCCTTCAGTGTTAGGGAACATGGTACACAGGCCGTGTTCCATGTCATGTTTTCAATTTTGGGAGCACCTCTCATGCAGCCTGCAATGGATGGGTCCCTCAGAGTGGCACAAGTTGCGCTGCGGCTCTGAGGGGCCCTCTTCAGTACCAATGCCCTAGATACCCAGGGTGCCATTTACTAGGGACTTAGAGGGGACTGAAGGGCCTGGTCACTTAGGGATCAAGTGACCAGGTGTCTTTGTGGGAGCCTGGTTAGCAGGAATCCAGTGCGCTTCAGTCAAAGTTGCATCTAAAAAATCAGGCAAAAAGTGTGGGGGAGAGGGTTACTGCAACCAGAACCCAGCTCCCTACACTGATTGATTGAGGAGTCACAGATGATGCGCCAGGGGAAGAGCAAGGAGGCTGATATCAGGCCGCGGACTAGGCCCAGGTCTTGTTTGCTGCGCCTTAAAAAGTCCAGCTTAGAGCAGGTTGCAGGCTCAAGCCACCAGGATTGCCTTCAAAGTGAAAAGCAGCACATAACATCAGAGTCAGGCAGATTGTTAGAGGGCCTCCATATACATCAGAAGTCTGTGGGTGCCAGGTAATGTCTATAATGTACAGTGCTATTTTACAGCATGGACGGTGGTGGTGCCACAGCTTGCACCTTTCATTTTAGTGTATTGAAGATTCCAGGACAGCATCCATTGTCACATGATCCCCGGCCCTCACCAGTACATTGGCACCAGGGCAGATATGCATAGTAGTAGGCTGTACGATCTTTCTGTCAGCCCAAACGGGTCAAGATGATGGGCAGGCTGACTATCAACTGCAGGCGCCGTTCTTAGCCACATGGGAGACTCTGGTGGTAGTCAGGAGGCAGGTAGGTGGGAGCCTCACATTGGGGTCTACCTCAGTCCAAGTGTGCTGAGACCCTGCCCCAAGGCTTGCCTGCAGTCCATGTCAGTGCCGGGCCTCCGGGAGTCTTGTTTGGCTTTGGCAGCCGGTAGCGCAAAAGTCAATCAGGGCACCCAGGAAAGACTCAGGAACTCAGTGTGGAACAGAATGATGTCATCCAATGCAGGCGGCGAGTATTGGAGTGTTGCACATGGCTGCTGAAACGTAGCTTTTAGTGCGGTTGACTCCGGAGCTTCAAAGCCAAATTGTATGATAGTGCATTTATGCGTTCCATTTTCATTGAAGCTGTGCGTAATTTTATATGTAGTGACCTGAAGATGAAAGAATGAAAAAAGTTACAGAATATTTGTTTTTTAGCCACGCCTTTGACCATGCCCCCATGCACACTCACCCCCCATCCCATTGAGTGCAGCATCACAATTCCCATATGTTTTAGGCTGAGCCTAGACAGCGCTTGCGATGTCTCTTTGAGACATGTTGTATATACTTTGTGGTTTTACAGCTGGCCCATTGCTTTTCATTTGTTTCTTGAGTGACCTTTCAAAAAGCTTGCTTGCAAGTGGGCAATCTTCCCTTTATGTCCCTCCTTCTTGTGTGTTTCTCTCTCCAACTGAGCAAGGCCCTATTACTTGTAGCCTTGCACTTGTGTGCAATTAGGCTTGTTTCTGTGCACAGTTTTTTTTGTGTTTGCATGTTTCAGGAAGGTACCATTTTCTTCCTCTGTTGTGTTGAGGGGTCTCCAGCGGTGTAGGAGGCTGGCCTGGTTTGTAGTGGGTACCAAAGGTACTTACACCTTATACCAGGACCAGTTATCCCTTATTAGTGAAATGTAGTCAGTGTCTAGAAGCCAGGCTGTCTAGGGGTAGCTATAGCTGAGCATCCAAGGCTGATCTAGGAGACATGAGATGCTCTTGCAATACCACTGTAGTCACACAGTACTCACACACATGAAAGAAAATACTCAGTGTTACAAAAATAAAGGTACTTTTTGTTTTTAGTGACACAATGCCAAAAATACCTTAGAGACTACACTCCCTTAGGAGGTAAGTAATATACAAAGTATATACACTAGAATGCAGAAATAGCTGTAAAAACAGTTAGAAAACTGTGCAAATAGTGAAAATCACAGTAGGTTGCAAAGGGCCGAGGGGGAACACAAACTATATACTAAAATAGTGGAATATGAAAGTCGGTCTCCCACCTACGCAAGTGTAGTGCGTAGAGGGCACTGGGACTGTAAGAAAACACCAAAGGTAAGTAATAGAACCCAACCAAGGGACCAGGAAAACAGGAGTAAATCAAAGTAAGATTCCTGAAATACACAAGAAGTCATGATAGAAGATTATGCAAGAACCAGAAGAGACCGCAAGGCACCAACGATGGATTCCTGGACCTGAAGACCTGTGGAAGAAGGAGACCAAGTCCAAGAAGCACTGAAGAGTCCAGGGAGAACAGGAGCCCCTGCTAACCTGAATGAAGGTGCAAAAGAAGAACCACCTGTGGGAAGACAATGTCAGTTATGCACCCAAGAAGACAGATGTGGGTTCCTGGTTGGCGCAGAAGATGTCCCACGCTGGATGGATGATTGCAGTCTGATTTGCGTCACTGGATTCCGCTGACAGGCCATGGCACATGCAAAGCTTGCGTTTAGCGGAAAATGGCGCTGCCCGGGACCAGGAGGGACCTGGTGGCTGCTACCCAGGAGGGGTAGGCAGAGGGGGCTCTCAGCAACTCAGAGAGCCCTCAGAAGACCAGACAGTGTGCACAGAAGTCCCACAGCATGGGGACAAAGAAGGTGCAAATGGAGGCCCAGGCAGCATGACACAAGGGGATCGCACGCCGCCAGAGAACCACTCAGGAAGCTGTGCTTTGCAGGATGGAGTGCTGGGGACTGGAGTTGTGCTGTGCACGAAGAACTTCTTGGAAGGTCGCACACAAGCCTTGGCAACTGCAAGTCATGCTGTGCACGGGGGTACTGTCTTGTGTGGGGAGGCAAGCCCTTACCTCCACTAAAGTTGGACAGCTGGATGTTGGGACTGTCGGCGTCACTTTAGTCCACCACCTATGCTGCTGGATCCACACTCATCGTCTGGAGAGGTAACCCATGCCGCCGGTTGTCACTGCAGAGAGGTGCCTGCTGAGGCAGGGAAGTGACTCCGTCACTTCACAGGATATTCTTTTGGTTCCTCTAGTGCAGGCTGAAGACAGGCAGTACTCGGAGGAAGCACGACCTGGAAACAGTTGCAGTTGCTGGCAGGAGCTGAAGATTCAGTGTTGCAGAAGTCGTCTTTGCTTCTTTGTTGCAGTTTGTAGAGTTCCCTGAGGGTTCAGCTGCGGTTCCGTTGGTGGAAGATGAAGTAAAGGATGCAGAGGATTCCTGCTGGAGTCTTGCAATCCGAATCTGAGGAAACACCCAGGATAGAGACCCTAGAATGCCCTGAAAGGGGGGATTAGCTAGCTACACGGGTAAGCACCTATCAGGGGAGGGCTCTGATGTCACCTGTTGGCACTGGCCACTCAAATGCTCCCAGAGTTCCCCACTACCTTGGAATCCAAGATAGCAAAACCCAGGGACACTTTGGAGGAGCTCTGGGCACCACCCTTGGGGTGGTGATGGACAGGGGAGTGGTCACTCCCCTTTACTTTTTCCAGTTTCGGGCCAGAGCTGGGACTGGGGGTCCCTGAAATGGTGTAGACTAGATTATGCAAGGAGGGCAACATCTGTGACGTTTAAAGCATTTCGAGTGCCTCTGGGAGACTACCCCTCCCATGCCTGTAATACCTATTTCCAAAGGGAGAGGGTGTAATACCGCTCTCAGAAAGGAAATCCTTTGTTCTGCCTTCCTGGGCTTGAGCTGCTCAAGCAACAGGAGAGCAGAAACCTGTCTGTGAGGTGGCGGCATCTGGGGCTGCCTGGAAAACCTCAGAAGGCTAGTATGGCAGTACTGGTGTTCCTCTGTGGAGCCCCCAGAGTGCATGGGACTGTACAACCCATACTAGAATCAGTATTGGGGTACAATTCCCAGTTATTAGACACCTTACATGGCCATATTCAGAGTTACCATTTTGAAGCTGGACATAGGTATTGACCCGTGTCCAGTGCAAGCATAAAATGGCGTCCCCGAAATCACGAAGTTCAGGAAAATGGTCCTAGATGACGTGAGGGCACCTCTGCTAGTGCAGGGGTGCCCTCACACACAGCTACTTTGCACCCAGCCTTCAGGTTTGGAAGGCATGACATATAGGTGACTTATAAGTGACCTGGTGCAGTGTAAATGGCTGTGAAGTGGTGCATGCATAGGCTGCAATGGCAGTCCTGTAGAGGCCTTTGCACGGTCTCCCTATGGGTGGCAAAAGTAATGCTGCAGCCCATAGGGATCCCCTGGAACCCTAATGCCCTGGGTACCTAAATACCATATACTAGGGACTTATAATGGGTCACCAGTATGCCAGTTTGGGATGAAATATGGATTACCATTATGTAGTGACAAATTTGGGAACAGAGAGAGCATAAGCACTGGGGTCCTGGTTAGCAGGATCCCAGTGACACAGACATGCATACTGACAAAACAGTCAAATATACTGACAAGCAGGCCACAAACCATAAGCATTGGGGTCCTGGCTAGCAGGATCCCAGTGACAAAGTCAGACACACTGACAAACAGGCCAAAAATGGGGGTAACCATGCTAGAAAGAGGCTACTTTCTCACAAGCAGCATGGGAAGGCTCTCTGTTTGCACAGCTGCTCCCTCTGGCTTTTGATTTCGAGCGCGCATACGACTGAAAAAAGGCCTGTAGTCTTGTTCTAATCTCGTTTTTATTAGGGTCGAGCCTGCGTTGCATGCGCTCACGCATGCGTATCGCAGCAAGACGTTTTAGGGTTTAGAAAAGGGCTCGGAGCCCTGTCGGCGTCACGTCAGTGTTTTTCATTGGTTCATGGGCTTGCCTAATAAAATCTGCTTGCTTTCATTAGTCGAAGGCATGCATACGTCATGCCATTTCCGGTGGCTAGCCCTCCTCGAGCGCATCGACCAAGTACAGAAAACATGCGAGGCTCGCTGTTTTCTGTCTGGCTCGTGGACTACTTTTTCTCTAATTTACTAGCGCGATTTAGCTTGGCAGAAGTCGAGTGCTTTACATAGTTAATTGCACTTTTTCGGGTTATGTACATAAATGCACTGCCGATAGGTGAAAAGTTGGGTTAGGAGTTTACAACGCTATCAGCTCTAACATGAGCAAACATGAGACCCGTTGCTTTGTAAATGCTTATTTTTAATAGCTTGCTAGCACTCCATCTGTAGGTCGTCCGTCTTCCTTCCTCACCAGCGCTCGGAGGCATGGCTACTAAGAAAATTTGTTACTTACCTGTAACTGCAGTTCTCCAGTATTGGTATCTTTCATAGATTCACATGCTTGAATCATCCCCGTCGTCTAGGTGGGAGCCTCACGGTAAGTTTAAATACATAAAGCAGTAAGTCATTAAGTGTAAAACCAGTAGGCCCTGGTAGGCCTCATAGGGTATTTTACAGTCTATCCACTTTGTTTTGTGAAAAGACCCAAACTTCAGTGTCAACCAATCAGGATTCAGCCCCTCCCAAACACTCTCAACAGAGGCTGAATTCCCTCAGATTTTCTAGTAGAAGTGTGAAGTTTAATATCTGTATAATAGGGGAGCCTCTGAGGGGAGGAGGGTGGCTTGCATGTGAATCTATGAAAGATACCAATACTGGAGAACTGCAGTTACAGGTAAGTAACTAATTTTCTTCTCCAGTATTGGATCTTTCATAGATTCACATGCTTGAATCAGAATAACGAGCAGTAATGTCTTTTTTAATTAGTGAATTAATTTGACTGTAATTTTATCGTTATTCTTTAAGTGATGTCACTCACATTAGTATACATTTATACATCCATATATATATATATATATATATATATATATATATATATATATCTATATAAGAATAATAGAAAAAGCTGCGTGGCAGAACATTTTGACACAATCTGTTTTGTTGTTGTTTTGAGGGCTACAACATGTTAACACAATCTGAAAAAGCGAATAATTTGAAGCACAATCTTAGAGTAAACCACACTGTGATATAAAATTAGATATTAACGAGACTGAGAAGCAATATCGAACATACCTTGAGTGTGGTGGTGGGATGTGTAAGAGGCTCACCTTAACGAAAAAAATGCCTCAGCACTGCCTGCCCCACTGCTGTATCGACGTTACTAGTTTCCTCGAGACAGTAGTGTTTTGTAAACGTATGCTGGCTGGACCATGTGGCTGCTCTACAGATGCTATGTAGTGGCACCCCTGCAAAGAGTGCAGCTGAAGTGGCTACCGATCTTGTAGAATGGGCTCTCACCTTGTTGTGGAGCGGTTTACCTGCTTTTGCATGGCAGAATTGAATTGCCAGGCCAATCTATCTTGCTATAGTCTGTTTGGACACCGCATGTGCCTTTCTTGTTCCGCCAAATGCAACAAATAATTGGTCAGGGTGGCGGATGGTTTGTGTTTTCTGTAGATAAAACTTTAAACACCTTTTAATATCAGGAGAATGTAATGTCCTTTCGGCTACTGTTTGCGGGTTTGGAAAAAAGGTTTTTAAGATGACTGGTTCATTCAAGTGAAACGTTGAGGGAACTTTCGGGATGAATTTAGGATTTGTTCCCAGGATCACACCTGAGTTTGTGAATTGGAGGAAAGGCTGTTTGACAGTGAAAGCCTGAATGTCGCTGACTCTTTTGGCTGAAGTAAGAGCTAGTAGTAACGCTGTTTTCCATGAGAAGAATTTTAGATCGGCTTTGTGGATCGGCTCAAAGGGAGCTTTCATGAGCTGCATTAATACAACATTCAGGGACCATAACAGCGGAGGTTTTCTAACTGGCGGGAAAACACGAAAAAAGTCTTTCATGAATTGCTTGACAATCTTGTGGAACATAATGAGACCCTGTGTGGTGATCTGCGGTACCTCGAGATTGCTGCCAGATGCACTCGAATGGAGGAGTATGAAAGTCCTGACTTTGCCAAGAGCAAGAGATATGGAAGTATCTGCTCTGGAGGAGCGGACAAAGGATGTATGTCGTCTGCTGCACACCATATACAAAAACGTTTCCATTTAAGTCTATAGGTTTTGTTGGTAGTGTCAGCTCTAGCTTTTGCTAAGATGTCTCTACACTCCAGGGAAATGTTGAGATTCAAATATTCATTGTATTCAGGAGCCAAGCCGACAAATGAAGAGATGACGGATCTGGGTGCCTGACTTGTCCCTGGTGCATCTTTAAGAGAGTCGGACTCTGTCTGAGTTGCAGATGTGGCTGTTCGGAGAGCATTAGGAGCTCCGTGTACCAGACTTGTCTGGGCCATCTTGGAGCTATGAATAGGAGGCGACACCCCTCCGTCTTTAGTTTGTTGATGACTCTCGGAATGAGCGGGATCGGAGGAAAAGCGTAGGCATAAAGCCCGGACCATCTAATCGAAAATGCATTCCCCCACGAACCTTTCTGGGGAAGCCAACTTGCGTAATACTGGCATTTCTTGTTCTCGAGAGTGGCAAATAGGTCTAGGTTCGGTTTGCCCCATTATAGAAAACGGCGGTTGACGATTTTTTGGTCTAGCTCCCCCTCGTGATAAGGAATCACTGTCCTGCTCAGGGTGTCTGCTAGAACATTGGTTTGTCCTGGCACATGCTCCGCTTTGAGTAAAATATTGTGCTTGATGGCCCATGTCCATATTTGTTGTGCTGGCTGCGAGAGTTGTAGGGATCTCGTGCCTCCTTGCTTGTTTAGATAAAACATGCTGGTTGTGTTGTCTGTCCTGATTAAGACGCTTGAATTTTGTAGCTTTGGCAAGAAAGCTTTTAGAGCTAAGTGTATCGCTTTGAGTTCTACGTAATTGATGTGGAGTTGAGCCTCTTTTGCATTCCAGGTTCCGCTGATTTGCAGGTCCTGGCAGTGTGCACCCCATCCTTCGAGAGAGGCATCAGTTGTTACTATGTAACTGGGTGTTTGATGAAGGAATGACAGTCCGTTTGACAAATTGGTTAGAGGCGCCCACCACCTCATGGTGTTTTACATTAGAGGTGTTATGTGAATCTTGTCTTCGAACGAACCGTTGATCTGGGTCCATTGTATGTCCAATTGCTCTTGCAGGTGTCGCATATGGAGCCTGCAATCTGGGACTACCGGAATGCAAGATGAGATCATCCCTAGCAATGATTTGTAGATGCGGACTGAAACTAACTTTTTTGAGGAGAGCCTGCCTGCTAAGGAGGTTAGTTTTTGTTTCCTCTCGTGAGATGGGTACGCTTTGTTGTGGACTGTGTCTAGTATTGCTCCTAAGAAGTTTAATACCTGTTTGGGGTGGAGCTGGGGTTTCTGGTAGTTGACTACAAACCCCAGGCTGTTTAACAATTGAAGGCAATAGGAAATATGACGTATTACTTGCGACTTTGAGGGTGCCTTTATGAACCAGTCGTCCAGGTAAGGAAAGACCTGGATACCCAACTGGCGGAGATGTGCTGCTACCGGAGCCAACATTTTTGTGAAGATTCTGGGGGCCGATTTGAGACTGAATGGGAGAACTCGAAATTGGAGGTGCATACCACCCACTCTGAACCTTAGGAATTTGTGGTGGTTGCGATGTATGGGAATATGAAAGTAAGCATCCTGGAGGTCTAGGGATGCCATCAGATCTCCAGCATTTAAAAGACGCAGGACATCCTGAAGTGTTACCATTCTGAACGACTGTTTCTTTGGAAACTTGTTTAGTGCTCTCAAGTCCAGGATGGGGCGCCAGTCTCCTGAGGATTTCTTTACGAGAAAGAAGCAGGAATAGAATCCTCTGTTCTTTTGAGAAAAAGGGACTGGCTCTATCGCTCCTTTGCTCAGCATCACTTTTACTTCCTTGAGGAGTTGGTTCATCCTCGGGGGTGGTGGGCCCGATGGAGGAACAATTGGTGGTGTTTGCGTGAATTCCAGAGTATGACCTCTGGCCACTACATCGAGTATCCATCTGTCCGATGGTATAGCCTCCCTTTGGGGGAAATAGGAAGTGATGCGACCTCCGACCCTCGATATTGGTGGGTGGGGAAGTGTTGAGATGACTGGCGGGTCATTGTTTTCTGCCTGTATCTCTTCCGCAGGCAGCTCCTCTTCCTCTAGTTGGATGTTTATAAGCTGCGGCTGGTGGTAATCTATAATGCTGCTGTTGCTGGTGGTACTGGTGTCGTGATTCTGGGGAGGAAGACTGATACTGGGATCTGTACTGTTGGTATCCCCCTCGAAAGGAGTAACTTCCTCTTCCCCTTGCTCCACGAAAAGGTTGTTTTTTATATTGAAGGGTACCTAGAGATTTTGCCGTATCCGTATCAGTTTTGATGGCCTGTAACATGTCGTCGACATGTTTTCCAAACAAACTTTCTTCATCAAAAGGCATGTCGAGAACACGACTCTGGACTTCCGGTCTAAATGATGTGGCCTTAAACCATCCTTGTCTGCACAGGACTGCTGCGCCAGCCAATTGCCTGAAGCCAGTTAGAGAAATGTCTATTGCGCTGTCTATAATCTCTGCGGCAACCCTTTCTCCCTCCTGCAACACCTTTTTTGCTTCCACCTTGACGTCTTCTGGCAGAAGATCCAAAAAGGCAGACATGTCTGCCCACATTTGGCGATCATATCTTCCCAGGATGGCGAGGGAGTTAGCCGCCTTAACTGTGACCGCTGCAACAGAGGAGAATTTTTTACCGATGTTGTCTCATCTCCTCCCTTCTTTGTCTGGGGGAGATGCTATAGGTGCGGAGGGGTTTCTGGAACGTCGCTGCGCCGCCTGTGATATCACAGAATCGGGTTTTGGCTGTGACACTAAACAGGCCGGAGAATCATCTGGGGCCTTGTGCTTCTTCTCTAATCTTGGCATTTGTGAAGGCACTGTTGCAGGATTTTACATTGCCTTCAAACCCGCCTGCCTCCTAAGAAATCTACTATGGGTATAGCTCTTACCGATCTCTTTGATGGCTCTTTGAAGTCGTACAGAAAACATTCTGTTTCATGAGAGACAATTGAAAGGCCAAAACGCTTTGCCGCTCTCTCTATCAGATTATGAAAACCTCCTATGTCTTCTGGAGGCGAATCTACTGGACCTGCTGGAGGAGGAGATGGTGTGGGGACGAGATAATCATCCCATTCACTAGTCGCAGAATCTCTTAGCTCACCCTCTTCCCTTTCGTCGTCTGACGAGGGATGAGCTTCCTGAGTTTGGCTAGTTACCGGTATGCTAGCCTGTGGTGTTTCCGGAAGATTAGTAGACTGGGTTTGACGAGGTGTCTGGTAGCTTTCAGGTCTAGGTTGCGTGGTCTGGGTTGATGGTGGAAACCTTTTATAGTAGTCATTCAGCATATGTTGTAGGTCTGCTACTAGTGTGCTAGGCATGGAGAGGGACGATTGTTGTTCTGCCTGTGGGTAGGATGTTGAGGCATAACTAGGCTGGTAATGCTGTTCGTCCTCATCATCAAAATCTTGGCATTTGACATGGAGTTGGGACGGGCTACTAGCTGCTCCAAACATTCCTTCGTTTTGGGAGTATGCATCATCGTCATCATCATCTAAAAGATGTTGTGGGGGGTATGGCAATACCTTACTTGGTGAGGTATGCATTGGCAGAATATCAGAAGCTTTGTCCCCCATGGTGATAAGTGAAAGGGGTAAGAACCTGGTGGAGTCGTCCTGATGATAAGGCAGACTAGTTGGCGAATGGTGCGGTGGAGTATCCAGGTAGGTCGATGGCTTATACACTGTTAATTCTGTGGACGATATGATCGTCGACGGTTCCCTCGTCGACGGCTCCCTCGTCGACGGTTCCCTCGTCGACGGTTCCCTCGTTGACGGATCCGTCACCAATGGCGTTTTTGTCGACGGGTCCTTCGTCGACGGGCCCTTCGTCGACAGGCCCTTCATGGATGGACGAATCCTTTGTCGGCGGTTCCTTCGTCGACCGTTGTTTCATCGACGTATCCTCTGTAGGTGCCGTCATCGGCAGTGCCTTCTTAAACCTCATTGAGAGGTGGTTCATAGATGGGAGTGCCCTGGTCGATTGGTGAACCCAGGAGGCCTCCGCCGTCGACAATGTATTTGCCGACGAAGCCTTTTTTAAAAAAATTGCCTTAATTATTATCGTCGACGATGTCATAATCATCGGTGAGACCGCTGTTGTGAGCATCGACGACACTGTAGTAGATGTCACCGTCGACACTGTCGTCGACGGGGTGGTCGTCGACTGGTGTTTTTTCCCTGAAGAGACTTTTTCTGGCTCTTTCTGGGGTGACAGAGACAGGGATGTCTTTTTTTAGGTGCTTTTCCGATGCAAAGGCGTAGTAGGCTCTGAATGAACCTTTTTTGGCAAATTTTTTAGTGTCTCTGAATGGGAAACATCCTTTTTTGTCTCAGTAGAGACTTGTTTTGTTTTCTTGGGCATCTTCCTTGGTGGCTCATCAGACACTCTCCCTCTCTCACCTGTTCTTTTCTGAGGACGAGAAGTATGAGATGACGCTTCACTGTCGTCTGAGGAAGGATGTTCTATGGCTTTCTGTTTCTGCAGCCATAAGAGAAGACTACCCTCATGGTCCTTGAGGGTTTTTTGACTAAAGGTGCGACAGATTTTGCAGTCTCTCACCTTGTGGTCTGGATGGAGGCAGTAGATGCATTTCTTGTGGGGGTCATCAACATGCAGTCTCTTCTTCCCACAATTGTCACAGTCTCTGAACAGACCCTTCTTTGTCTTTTCAGACATGATAAAGCTGTAAAGCTAGTTTCCTGAGAGAAACAATCCTTAGTCAGAAATAAGGTAAACTGAGCAGAGCTCAGGGAGACTCCCTTCACACGACGTGCAGTAGAAAATCTGAGGGAATTCAGCCTCTGTTGAGAGTGTTTGGGAGGGGCTGAATCCTGATTGGTTGACACTGAAGTTTGGGACTTTTCACAAAACAAAGTGGATAGACTGTAAAATACCCTATGAGGCCTACCAGGGCCTACTGGTTTTACACTTACTGACTTACTGCTTTATGTATTTAAACTTACCGTGAGGCTCCCACCTCGATGACGGGGATGATTCAAGCATGTGAATCTATGAAAGATCCAATGCTGGAGAAGTGTACATTCTTCAAGCAGCCCAGAAATCTCCACCCTCTTTGTTTTCCAGTGTCTTTCATTTAAGTATGCTGTTGGGATCAGCACAAGCAATTTTTGAGGCAGAGGCTATGTTTTTCTCTCTGTGGTCACTTTTAAAAGATACTTGCTGTTGCACGTGGTGCTGTCCACTTATTTTTTAACCTTTGTGTTCCCATCACCATTGTGGGCACTGTACTTTCAAGGGACTACATGCAAATTAGCTCACAGTTCTCATTTTGTTTCGATGTCTCACCAGGGGAGAGAGCATGGAATACCGTTCCTTTGTTTCATCAAAATAAGCTTGGTTGATATTTGATAATTGACTTGAATATCCAGCACTGTGACTTTTGTTCACGGGGACCCTGGATTGCAGGACAATGGTTATTTCATTTGTGGCCACAGACTTTCATTTGGAGTTTTAATGTGGCCCATAGGGTATTTTACTTTCTTTTTTATGGTTCGTTTTTTAATGCCCTGTAATCAACCGTTTATTATTGTAATTGTGGCTTTCAGTATATTCTTTTGCAGCCCGAGAAAGTCGAGTGGGAGGATGTGAGAAAGTAGCCTCTTTCTAGCCTTGTTACCCCCACTTTTGGCCTGTTTGTGAGTATATGTCAGGGTGTTTTCACTGTCTCACTGGGATCCTGCTAGCCAGGGCCCAGTGCTCACAGTGAAAGCCCTATGTTGTCAGTATGTTTGTGATGTGTCACTGGGACCCTGCTAGCCAGGACCCAGTGCTCATAAGTTTGTGGCCTATATGTATGTGTTCCCTGTGTGATGCCTAACTGTTTCACTGAGGCTCTGCTAACCAGAACCTCAGTGGTTATGCTCTCTCTGCTTTCCAAATTGTCACTAACAGGCTAGTGACCAATTTCACCAATTCACATTGGCATACTGGAACACCCATATAATTCCCTAGTATATGGTACTGAGGTACCCAGGGTATTGGGATTCCAGGAGATCCCTATGGGCTGCAGCATTTCTTTTGCCACCCATAGGGAGATCTGACTATTCTTACACAGGCCTGCCAGTGCAGCCTGAGTGAAATAACGTCCATGTTATTTCACAGCCATTTACCACTGCACTTAAGTAACTTATAAGTCACCTATATGTCTAACCTTCACCTGGTGAAGGTTGGGTGCAAAGTTGTAGGAAAGTACCATCTTGCCTGGCATGTTACCCCCATATTTCACTGCATATATGTTGGTTTAGTTGTATGTGTCACTGGGACCCTGCCAGCCAGGGCCCCAGTGCTCATAAGTGTGCCCTGTATGTGTTACCTGTGTTATGACTAACTGTCTCACTGAGGCTCTGCTATCCAGAACCTCAGTGGTTATGCTCTCTCATTCTCTTTCCAAATTGTCACTAACAGGCTAGTGACCAATTTCACCAATTTACATTGGCATACTGGAACACCCTGATAATTCCCTAGTACATGGTACTGAGGTACCCAGGGTATTGGGGTTCCAAGAAATCCCTATGGGCTGCAGCATTTCTTGTGCCACCCATAGGGCGATCTGACAATTCTTACACAGGCCTGCCAATGCAGCCTGAGTGAAATAACGTCCACGTTATTTCACAGCCATTTACCACTGCACTTAAGTAACTTATAAGTCACCTATATGTCTAACCTTTACCTGGTAAAGGTTGGGTGCTAAGTTACTTAGTGTGTGGGCACCCTGGCACTAGCCAAGGTGCTCCCATATTGTTCAGGGCAAATTCCCTGGACTTTGTGAGTGCGGGGACACCATTACACGCGTGCACTATACATATGTCACGAAATATGTATTGCGTCACAATGGTAACTCCGAACATGGCCATGTAACATGTCTAGGATCATGGAATTGTCATGATCCCCCGAGTCTCTAGCTCAGACCTGGGTACTGCCAAACTACCTTTCCCGGGGTTTCACTGCAGCTGCTGCTGCTGCCAACCCCTCAGACAGGTTTCTGCCCTCCTGGGGTCCAGCCAGGCTTGGCCCAGGAAGGCAGAACAAAGGACTTCCTCAGAGAGAGGGTGTTACACCCTCTCCCTTTGGAAAAAGGCGTCAGGGCTGGGGAGGAGCAGCCTCCCCCAGCCTCTGGAAATGCTTTGATGGGCACAGATGGTGCCCATCTCTGCATAAGCCAGTCTGCACCGGTTCAGGGATCCCTCAGCCCTGCTCTGGCACGAAACTGGACAAAGGAAAGGGGAGTGACCACTCCCCTGACCTGCACCTCCCCTGGTAGGTGCCCAGAGCTCCTCCAGTGTGCTCCAGACCTCTGCCATCTTGGAAACTGAGGTGCTGCTGGCACACTGGACTGCTCTGAGTGGCTAGTGCCAGCAGGTGACGTCAGAGACTCCTTCTGATACGCTCCTTCAGGTGTTGCTAGCCTATCCTCTCTCCTAAATAGCCAAACCCTCTTTTCTGGCTATTTAGGGTCTCTTCTTTGGGGAATTCCTTAGATAACGAATGCAAGAGCTCATCAGAGTTCCTCTGCATCTCTCTCTTCACCTTCTGCCAAGGAATCGACTGCTGACCGCGCTGGAAGCCTGCAAAACTGCAACAAAGTAGCAAAGATGACTACTGCGACCTTGTAACGCTGATCCTGCCGCCTTCTCGACTGTTTTCCTGGTGGTGCATGCTGTGGGGGTAGTCTGCCTCCTCTCTGTACTAGAAGTTCCGAAGAAATCTCCAGTGGGTAGACGGAATCTTCCCCCTGCAACCGCAGGCACCAAAGAACTGCATCACTGGTCCTCTGGTTCTCCTCTCAGCACGACAAGCGAGGTCCCTTGAACTCAGCAACTCTGTCCAAGTGACTCCTACAGTCCAGTGACTCTTCAGTCCAGGTTTGGTGGAGGTAAGTCCTTGCCTCCCCACGCTAGACTGCATTGCTGGGAACCGCGTGTTTTGCAGCTACTCCGGCTCCTGTTCATTCTGCAAGGATTTCCTTTGTGCACAGCCAAGCCTGGGTCCACGGCACTCTAACCTGCATTGCACAACCTCCTGAGTTGTCCTCCGGCGGCGTGGGACTCTCTTGTGTAACTTCGGGTGAGCACTGTTTCACTCCACTTTGTAGTGCCTGTTCTGGCACTTCTCTGGGTGCTGATTGCTTCTGAGTGGGCTCTTTGTCTTGCTGGACACCCCCTCTGTCTCCTCACGCAATTGGCGACATCCTGGTCCCTCCTGGGCCACAGCAGCATCCAAAAACCCTAACCGTAAGCTTTGCAGCTAGCAAGGCTTGTTTGTGGTCTTTCTGCGGGAAAACACTTCTGCACGACTCTTCACGACGTGGGACATCCATCCTCCAAAGGGGAAGTTTCTAGCCCTTGTCGTTCTTGCAGAATCCTCAGCTTCTACCATCCGGTGGCAGCTTCTTTGCACCCACAGCTGGCATTTCCTGGGCATCTGCCCACTCTCGACTTGATCGTGACTTTTGGACTTGGTCCCCTTGTTCCACAGGTACTCTCGTCTGGAAATCCATCGTTGTTACATTGCTGGTGTTGGTCTTTCCTGCAGAATTCCCCTATCACAACTTCTGTGCTCTTTGGGGAACTTAGGTGCACTTTGCACCCACTTTTCAGGGTCTTGGGGTGGGCTATTTTTCTAACCCTCACTGTTTTCTTACAGTCCCAGCGACCCTCTACAAGGTCACATAGGTTTGGGGTCCATTTGTGGTTTGCATTCCACTTCTAGAGTATATGGTTTGTGTTGCCCCTATCCCTATGTGCCCCCATTGCATCCTATTGTAACTATACATTGTTTGCTATACTGCATATTTTTGGTGTTGTGTACATATATCTTGTGTATATTTGCTATCCTCATACTGAGGGTACTCACTGAGATACTTTGGCATATTGTCATTGTAAAGAAATGGCTCCCTGTTGCAGTTACCCCCCACTTTTTGCCTGATACTGATGCTGACTTGACTGAGAAGAGTGCTGGGACCCTGCTAACCAGGCCCCAGCACCAGTGTTCCTTCACCTAAAATGTACCATTGTATCCACAATTGGCACACCCTGGCATTCAGATAAGTCCCTTGTAACTGGTACTTCTAGTACCAAGGGCCCTGATGCCAAGGAAGGTCTCTAAGGGCTGCAGCATGTCTTATGCCACCCTAGAGACCCCTCACTCAGCACAGACACACTGCCTACAAGCCTGTGTGTGCTAGTGAGAACAAAATGAGTAAGTCGACATGGCACTCCCCTCAGGGTGCCATGCCAGCCTCTCACTGCCTATGCAGTATAGGTAAGACACCCCTCTAGCAGGCCTTACAGCCCTAAGGCAGGGTACACTATACCATAGGTGAGGGTACCAGTGCATGAGCACTGTGCCCCTACAGTGTCTAAACAAAACCTTAGACATTGTAAGTGCAGGGTAGCCATAAGAGTATATGGTCTGGGAGTCTGTCAAACACGAACTCCACAGCACCATAATGGCTACACTGAAAACTGGGAAGTTTGGTATCAAACTTCTCAGCACAATAAATGCACACTAATGCCAGTGTACATTTTATTGCAAAACACACCCCAGAGGGCACCTTAGAGGTGCCCCCTGAAACTTAACCGACTGTCTGTGTAGGCTGACTAGTTCCAGCAGCCTGCCACACCAGAGACATGTTGCTGGCCCCATGGGGAGAGTGCCTTTGTCACTCTGAGGCCAGTAACAAAGCCTGCACTGGGTGGAGATGCGAACACCTCCCCCAGGCAGGAGCTGTAACACCTGGCGGTGAGCCTCAAAGGCTCACCCCTTTGTCACAGCCCAGCAGGGCACTGCAGCTTAGTGGAGTTGCCCGCCCCCTCCGGCCACGGCCCCCACTTTTGGCGGCAAGGCTGGAGGGAACAAAGAAAGCAACAAGGAGGAGTCACTGGCCAGTCAGGACAGCCCCTAAGGTGTCCTGAGCTGAAGTGACTCCAACTTTTAGAAATCCTCCATCTTGCAGATGGAGGATTCCCCCAATAGGGTTAGGACTGTGACCCCCTCCCCTTGGGAGGAGGCACAAAGAGGGTGTACCCACCCTCAGGGCTAGTAGCCATTGGCTACTAACCCCCCAGACCTAAACACGCCCTTAAATTTAGTATTTAAGGGCTACCCTGAACCCTAGAAAATTAGATTCCTGCAACTACAAGAAGAAGGACTGCCTAGCTGAAAACCCCTGCAGAGGAAGACCAGAAGACGACAACTGCCTTGGCTCCAGAAACTCACCGGCCTGTCTCCTGCCTTCCAAAGATCCTGCTCCAGCGACGCCTTCCAAAGGGACCAGCGACCTCGACATCCTCTGAGGACTGCCCCTGCTTCGAAAAGACAAGAAACTCCCGAGGACAGCGGACCTGCTCCAAGACAAGCTGCAACTGTGTTTCCAGCAGCTTTAAAGAACCCTGCAAGCTCCCCGCAAGAAGCGTGAGACTTGCAACACTGCACCCGGCGACCCCGACTCGGCTGGTGGCGATCCAACACCTCAGGAGGGACCCCAGGACTACTCTGATACTGTGAGTACCAAAACCTGTCCCCCCTGAGCCCCCACAGCGCCGCCTGCAGAGGGAATCCCGAGGCTTCCCCTGACCGCGACTCTTTGAACCTAAAGTCCCGACGCCTGGGAGAGACCCTGCACCCGCAGCCCCCAGGACCTGAAGGACCGGACTTTCACTGGAGAAGTGACCCCCAGGAGTCCCTCGCCCTTGCCCAAGTGGAGGTTTCCCCGAGGAATCCCCCCCTTGCCTGCCTGCAGCGCTGAAGAGATCCCGAGATCTCTCATAGACTAACATTGCGAACCCGACGCCTGTTCCTACACTGCACCCGGCCGCCCCCGCGCTGCTGAGGGTGAAATTTCTGTGTGGACTTGTGTCCCCCCCGGTGCCCTACAAAACCCCCCTGGTCTGCCCTCCGAAAACGCGGGTACTTACCTGCAAGCAGACCGGAACCGGGGCACCCCCTTCTCTCCATTCTAGCCTATGTGTTTTGGGCACCACTTTGAACTCTGCACCTGACCGGCCCTGAGCTGCTGGTGTGGTGACTTTGGGGTTGCTCTGAACCCCCAACGGTGGGCTACCTTGGACCAAGAACTAAGCCCTGTAAGTGTCTTACTTACCTGGTTAACCTAACAAATACTTACCTCCCCTAGGAACTGTGAAAATTGCACTAAGTGTCCACTTTTAAAACAGCTATTTGCGAATAACTTGAAAAGTATACATGCAATTTTGATGATTTGAAGTTCCTAAAGTACTTACCTGCAATACCTTTCGAATGAGATATTACATGTAGAATTTGAACCTGTGGTTCTTAAAATAAACTAAGAAAATATATTTTTCTATATAAAAACCTATTGGCTGGATTTGTCTCTGAGTGTGTGTACCTCATTTATTGTCTATGTGTATGTACAACAAATGCTTAACACTACTCCTTGGATAAGCCTACTGCTCGACCACACTACCACAAAATAGAGCATTAGTATTATCTATTTTTACCACTATTTTACCTCTAAGGGGAACCCTTGGACTCTGTGCATGCTATTCCTTACTTTGAAATAGCACATACAGAGCCAACTTCCTACAGTCATAAAAATAAAGTACCTTTATTTTTAGTATATCTGTGTATTGTGTTTTCTTATGATATTGTGCAAGTGACACTAGTGGTACTGTAGGAGCTTCACTCGTCTCCTAGTTCAGCCTAAGCTGCTCTGCTAAGCTACCTTTTCTATCAGCCTAAGCTGCTAGACACCCCTCTACACTAATAAGGGATACCTGGGCCTGGTGTGTGGGCACCCTGGCACTAGCCAAGGTGCCCCCACATTGTTCAGGGCAAATTCCCCGGACTTTGTGAGTGCGGGGACACCATTTCACGTGTGCACTATACATAGGTCACTACCTATGTATAGCGTCACAATGGTAACTCCGAACATGGCCATGTAACATGTCTAAGATCATGGAATTGTCCCCCCAATACCATTCTGCTTTGGGGAATTCTTCAGATACCGAATGCAAGAGCTCACCAGAGTTCTTCTGCATTTCCCTCTTCACCTTCTGCCAAAGGATCGACCGCTGACTGCTCAGGACGCCTGCAAAACCGCAACAAAGTAGCAAAGACGACTTCTGCAACCTTGTATCGCTTCATCCTGCCGGCTTTCTCGCCTGTTTCCTGGTGGTGCATGCTCTAGGGGTAGCCTGCCTCCTTCTTGCACCAGGAGCTCTGAAGAAATCTCCTGTGGGTCGACGGAATCTTCCCCCTGCAACCGCAGGCAACAAAAGACTGCATCACCGGTCCTCTGGGTCCCCTCTCAGCACGACAAGCGTGGTCCCTGGAACTCAGCAACTCTGTCCAAGTGACTCCCACAGTCCAGTGACTCTTCAGTCCAAGTTTGGTGGAGGTAAGTCCTTGCCTCCCCACGCTAGACTGCATTGATGGGTACCGCGTGATTTGCAGCTGCTCCGGCTCCTGTGCACTCTTCCAGGATTTCCTTCGTGCACAGCCAAGCCTGGGTCCCTGACATTCTAACTTGCAGTGCACAACCTTCTGAGTTGCCCTCCGGTGTCGTAGGACTCCCTTTTCTGACTTCGGGTGGACTCCGGTTCACTCCTCTTCTAAGTGCCTGTTCCGGTACTTCTGCAGGTGCTGCCTGCTTCTGTGAGGGCTCCCTGACTTGCTGGGTGCCCCCTCTGTCTCCTCATCTAAGTGGCGACATCCTGGTCCCTACTGGGTTACATCAGCATCCAAAAACCCTAACAGCGACCCTTGCAGCTAGCAAGGCTTGTTGGTGGTCTTTCTGCGTGGGAACACCTCTGCAAGCTTCTTCACGACGTGGGACATCCATCCTCCAAAGGGGAAGTTCCTAGCCCTCTTCGTTCTTGCAGAACACAAATCTTCTTCCATCTGGTGGCAGCTTCCTTGCACCCTCAGCTGGCATTTCCTGGGCTCCTGCCCACTTTCGACACTGTCGCAACTCTTGGACTTGGTCCCCTTGTCTTACAGGTACTCAGGTCGGGAAATCCACTGTTGTTGCATTGCTGGTGTTGGTCTTCCTTGCAGAATCCCCCTATCACGACTTCTGTGCTCTCAGGGGGTTGTAGGTGCACTTTACACCTACCTTACAGGGTCTTGGGGTGGGCTATTTTTCTAACCCTCACTGTTTTCTTACAGTCCCAGCAACCCTCTACAAGCTCACATAGGTTTGGGGTCATTCGTGGTTCGCATTCCACTTTTGGAGTATATGGTTTGTGTTGCCCCATACCTATGTGCTCCTATTGCAATCTATTGTAACTTTACACTGCTTGCATTACTTCCTTTTGCTATTACTGCATATTTTTGGTATTGTGTACATATATCTTGTGTATATTTGGCATCCTCATACTGAGGGTACTCACTGAGATACTTTTGGCATATTGTCATATATATCTGTGTATTGTGTTTTCTTATGATATTGTGCATATGACACCAGTGGTATAGTAGGAGCTTTGCATGTCTCCTAGTTCAGCCTAAGCTACTCTGCTATAGCTACCTTCTATCAGCCTAAGCTGCTAGAAACACCTCTTCTACACTAATAAGGGATAACTGGACCTGGCACAAGGTGTAAGTACCTCTGGTACCCACTACAAGCCAGGCCAGACTTCTACATTGATTGTGCAGTGGTGGGATAAGTACTTGTAACTACTTACCACTTTGTCATTTTGTACTTTTCATAAGAGAATAATATACAAAACAAGTTCAGTGTATGTACACCTAACCAAAAAGTTTTGCTTTTCTTCTCTTACACTTTCTGCTAAGTGCTGAAAAGTACTTCTAAACTTTTTAAAAGTTTCAAAAAGTTTGAAAAAGTTTTTTTTCCTGTTCTTTAAAAAGTCCTGAAACTTTTTCTCTCTTCTCACTGTCTCTAAACCTTCTTCTATCATGTCTGACGTAGGCACTGCTCTTAAATTAGTCAATACAACTTATGACAATTTAAACTTCAAGAGCCTAAGGAGTCTCTGCATTGATAGAGGTTTAGTGGTAGGAAAGAACCCTTCTAGAGAATTTCTGTATACCATGCTCATTGCGAATGATAAGTCCCTAGGTGGCACTTCATCTGAGAAGTTAGTAGATAGCTCACACTCTGACTCAGGGGAACCCCCTGAGGGAGGTGTACAGGGTTCTCTTCCAAATCTGCCCCTTAGCAGACCACCTAGCAATGCTGGTAGTAATAGAAGCTCTCATCATAGTAGGGATGCTTTTGTTCCTGGAGGCCAGGTTGTTAGAGTGCAAGCTGTTAGGGACAGGTTTCCGTCTGTTAATCCCAACATATCCTCAGTATCCAAGCATTCCCAACCCACCCACCCTGAAGACAACATGTTAGAAAGGGAACTCAAAAAGTTGAGAGTGGAAGAGACCAGACTGAAGCTTAAACAGCAACAGCTGGCTCTAGACAGGGAACCCCTAGATCTGGAGAAGGAGAGACAGAGGTTGGGGTTTGGACCCCATGGTGGCAGCAGCAGTATTCCTGATAGCAATCCTGTGAGAGAGCATGATTCCAGGAATCTGCACAAGATAGTTCCCCCTTACAAGGAGGGGGATGACATTAACAAGTGGTTTGCTGCACTTGAGAGGGCCTGTATGGGACAGGGGGTCCCTCAAAGGCAGTGGGCTGCTATTCTATGGCTATCTTTCAATGGAAAGGGTAGGGAAAGGCTCCTTACTGTTAGAAAAAGTGATGCCAATAATTTAGCAGTTTTGAAGGATGCACTCTTGGATGGATTTGGCTTAACCACTGAACAATACAGGATTAAGTTCAGAGACACCAGAAAAGAGTCCTCACAAGACTGAGCACACCCTCAGTATGGTGTGATTCAATTTCTGTACCAACTATGCTAGACTGTCTAGTAATGGGCAGGCTGAGAAGTTTCTTTCCTGAACCTTTTACTGGGGGAGTCCCTGGATCAGATTGAGAACCATTAGCTACTTTTTCACCAGATTGGGCACTTATAGCCTTATCCTGTACTCTAAGCATATTAATTAACAGTTCTAAGGAAGGATTCTCCCTACACTCAAACCTCTCTCTATGCAGAGACTCCTTGCTCCTTTCCAGCTAAGGTGATCATATGCAATTTTGGACAGTTCAACATTTTGGCCTGTACCAGACATTTTTTAGAGAGAGTTAAAGTGATAGAAAAAGAGAAAAAAGTTTTCAGAACTTTTTGGAAAGACAGAAAAAACTTTTTAAACTTTTAAGAACTTTTTGAAAGTTTTAGGAGTACTTTTCAGCACTTAGAAAAGAGTGAAAAGAGGAAATGCAAAACTTTTTGGCTATGTGTATATACACTGACCTTGTTTTGTATATTTTTCTCTTATGAAAAGTACAATGACAAGAGTGGTAAGTAGTCTCAAGCACTTATCCCACCGCTGCCACCAATGTAGGAGGCTGGACTGGCTTGTAGTGAGTACCAAGGGGTACTTGCACCTTGCACCAGGCCCAGTTATCCCTTATTAGTGTATAGGGTGTCTAGCAGCTTAGGCTGATAGATAATGGTAGCTTAGCAGAGCAGCTTAGGCTGAACTAGGAGACGTGTGAAGCTACCACAGTACCACTTAGTATCATATGCACAATATCATAAGAAAACACAATACACAGTTATACTAAAAATAAAGGTACTTTATTTTTATGACAATATGCCAAAGTATCTTAGAGTGTACCCTCAGTGAGAGGATAGGAAATATACACAAGATATATATACACAATAGCAAAAATATGCAGTATAGTCTTAGAAAACAGTGCAAACAATGTATAGTTACAATAGGATGCAATGGGGAAACATAGGGATAGGGGCAACACAAACCATATACTCCAAAAGTGGAATGCGAACCACGAATGGACCCCAAACCTATGTGACCTTGTAGAGGGTCGCTGGGACTATTAGAAAATAGTGAGAGTTAGAAAAATAACCCTCCCCAAGACCCTGAAAAGTGAGTGCAAAGTGCACTAAAGTTCCCCTAAGGACAAAAGAGTCGTGTTAGAGGAATAATGCAGGAAAGACACAAACCAGCAATGCAACAACTGTGGATTTCCAATCTAGGGTACCTGTGGAACAAGGGGACCAAGTCCAAAAGTCACAAGCAAGTCGTAGATGGGCAGATGCCCAGGAAATGCCAGCTGCGGGTGCAAAGAAGCTTCGACTGGACAGAAGAAGCTGAGGTTTCTGCAAGAACGAAAAGGGCTAGAGACTTCCCCTTTGGTGGACGGATCCCTCTCGCCTTGGAGAGTCGTGCAGAAGTGTTTTCCTGCCGGAAGGACGCCAACAAGCCTTGCTACACGCAAATCGTGCATTTGGCGTTTTTGGACGCTGCTGGGGCCCAGGAGGGACCAGGAGGTCGCAAATTGGACCTGAAGAGAGAGGGGACATCGAGCAAGACAAAGAGCCCTCACTGAAGCAGGTAGCACCCGGAGAAGTGCCAGAAACAGGCACTACGAGGATGCGTGAAACGGTGCTCGCCGAAGTTGCACAAAGGAGTCCCACGTCGCCGGAGACCAACTTAGAAAGTCGTGCAATGCAGGTTAGAGTGCCGTGGACCCAGGCTTGGCTGTGCACGAAGGATTTCCGCCGGAAGTGCACAGGGGCCGGAGTAGCTTGCAAAGTCGCGGTTCCCAGCAATGCAGCCCAGCGAGGTGAGGCAAGGACTTACCTCCACCAAACTTGGGCTGAAGAGTCACTGGACTGTGGGGTTCACTTGGACAGCGTCGCTGGATTCGAGGGACCTCGCTCGTCGTGCTGAGAGGAGACCCAAGGGACCGGTAATGCAGCTCTTTGGTGCCTGCGGTTGCAGGGGGAAGATTCCGTCGACCCACGGGAGATTTCTTCGGAGCTTCTGGTGCAGAGAGGAGGCAGACTACCCCCACAGCATGCACAAGCAGGAAAACAGTTGAGAAGGCGGCAGGATCAGCGTTACAGAGTTGCAGTAGTCGTCTTTGCTACTATGTTGCAGGTTTGCAGGCTTCCAGCGCGGTCAGCGGTCGATTCCTTATCACTATATGTATGTGTTCCCTGTGTGATGCCTAACTGTCTCACTGAGGCTCTGCTAACCAGAGCCTCAGTGGTTATGCTCTCTCTGCTTTCCAAATTGTCACTAACAGACTAGTGACCAATTTCACCAATTCACATTGGCATACTGGAACACCCGTATAATTCCCTAGTATATGGTACTGAGGTACCCAGGGTATTGGGGTTCCAAGAGATCCCTATGGGCTGCAGCATTTCTTTTGCCACCCATAGGGAGATCTGACTATTATTACATAGGCCTGCCAGTGCAGCCTGAGTGAAATAACGTCCACGTTATTTCACAGCCATTTACCACTGCACTTAAGTAACTTATAAGTCACCTATATGTCTAACCTTCACCTGGTGAAGGTTGGGTGCAAAGTTACTTAGTGTGTGGGCACCCTGGCACTAGCCAAGGTGCCCCCACATTGTTTAGGGCAAATTCCCCGGACTTTGTGAGTGCGGGGACACCATTTCGCCCGTGCGGTCACTATGGGCACTACCTATGTATAGCGTCACAATGGTAACTCCGAACATGGCCATGTAACATGTCTAAGATCATGGAATTGTCACCCCAATGCCATTCTGGCATTGGGGAGACAATTCCATGATCCCCCGGGTCTCTAGAACAGAACCCGGGTACTGACAAACTGCCTTTCCGGGGTTTCCACTGCAGCTGCTGCTGCTGCCAACCCCTCAGACAGGTTTCTGCCCCCCTGGGGTCCAGGCAGCCCTGGCCCAGGAAGGCAGAACAAAGGATTTCCTCTGAGAGAGGGTGTAACACCCTCTCCCTTTGGAAATAGGTGTGAAGGCTGGGGAGGAGTAGCCTCCCCCCAGCCTCTGGAAATGCTTTGATGGGCACAGATGCTGCCCATCTCTGCATAAGCCAGTTTACACCGGTTTAGGGATCCCCCAGCCCTGCTCTGGTGCGAAACTGGACAAAGGAAAGGGGAGTGACCACTCCTCTGACCTGCACCTCCCAGGGGAGGTGCCCAGAGCTCCTCCAGTGTGCCCCAGACCTCTGCCATCTTGGAAACAGAGGTGTTGCTGGCACACTGGACTGCTCTGAGTGGCCAGTGCCAGCAGGTGACGTCAGAGACTCTTTCTGATAGGCTCTTACCTTTCTTACTAGCCTATCCTCCTTCCTAGGCAGCCAAACCTCCTTTTCTGGCTATTTAGGGTCTCTGCTTTGGGGAATTCTTCAGATACCGAATGCAAGAGCTCACCAGAGTTCCTCTGCATTTCCCTCTTCACCTTCTGCCAAAGGATCGACGGCTGACTGCTCAGGACGCCTGCAAAACCGCAACAAAGTAGCAAAGACGACTACTGCAACCTTGTATCGCTTCATCCTGCCGGCTTTCTCACCTGTTTCCTGGTGGTGCATGCTTTGGGGGTAGCCTGCCTCCTTTTGCACCAGGAGCTCTGAAGAAATCTCCCGTGGGTCGACGGAATCTTCCCCCTGCCACATCAGGCAACAAAAGACTGCATCACCGGTCCTCTGGGTCCGCTCTCAGCACAACGAGCGTGGTCCCTGGAACTCAGCAACTCTGTCCAAGTGACTCCCACAGTCCAGTGACTCTTCAGTCCAAGTTTGGTGGAGGTAAGTCCTTGCCTCCCCAAGCTAGACTGCATTGCTGGGTACCGCGTGATTTGCAGCTGCTCTGGCTACTATGCACTCTTCCAGGATTTCCTTCTTGCACAGCCAAGCCTGGGTCCCCAACACTCTAACCTGTAGTGCACAACCTTCTGAGTTGCCCTCCGGCATTGTGGGACTCCCTTTTCTGGCTTTGGGTGGACTCCGGTTCACTCCTCTTTTAAGTGCCTGTTCCGGTACTTCTGTGGGTGCTGCCTGCTTCTGTGAGGGCTCCCTGACTTGCTGGGCGCCCCCTCTGCCTCCTCATCTAAGTGGCGACATCCTGGTCCCTCCTGGGCCACAGCAGCATCCAAAAACCCTAACAGTGACCCTTGCAGCTAGCAAGGCTTGTTGGCGGTCTTTCTGTGTGGGAACACCTCTGCAAACTTCTTCACGACGTGGGACATCCATCCTCCAAAGGGGAAGTTCCTAGTCAGCTTCCTTGCACCCTCAGCTGGCATTTCCTGGGCTCCTGCCCACTCTCGACACTGTTGCGACTCTTGGACTTGGTCCCCTTGTCTTACAGATACTCAGGTCCGGAAATCCACTGTTGTTGCATTGCTGGTGTTGGTCTTCCTTGCAGAATCCCCCTATCACGACTTCTGTGCTCTCCGGGGGTTGTAGGTGCACTTTACACATACCTTACAGGGTCTTGGGATGGGCTATTTTTCTAACCCTCACTGTTTTCTTACAGTCCCAGCGACCCTCTACAAGCTCACATAGGTTTGGGGCCATTCGTGGTTC
Organism: Pleurodeles waltl; assembly: GCF_031143425.1. Lineage (NCBI taxonomy): Eukaryota > Metazoa > Chordata > Amphibia > Caudata > Salamandridae > Pleurodeles > Pleurodeles waltl. Next base: position 981,136,781 of record NC_090440.1, read on the forward strand.
GCATTCCACTTTTGGGGTATATGGTTTGTGTTGCCCCATACCTATGTGCTCCTATTGCAATCTATTGTAACTTTACACTGCTTGCATTACTTCCTTTTGCTATTACTGCATATTTTTGGTATTGTGTACATATATCTTGTGTATATTTGGCATCCTCATACTGAGGGTACTCACTGAGATACTTTTGGCATATTGTCATAAAAATAAATTACCTTTATTTTTAGTATATCTGTGTATTGTGTTTTCTTATGATATTGGGCATATGACACCAGTGGTATAGTAGGAGCTTTGCATGTCTCCTAGTTCAGCCTAAGCTGCTCTGCTATAGCTACCTTCTATCAGCCTAAGCTGCTAGAAACACCTCTTCTACACTAATAAGGGATAACTGGACCTGGCACAAGGTGTAAAGTACCTCTGGTACCCACTACAAGCCAGGCCAGCCTCCTACAGAGGAAACATGTGCTGGTTTTATGGACAATTTCTCATTTCATATGTTTCTTTGCATGAAATAGACAGATGATCTTTTAAAGTTGTGCAGTGTTTTGCATTATTTTTCAAACTTTCCTTCGCGGAATAATTCCCACATCAGGCTTGCTCCCTTTGTTCGCTCCGTCGTTTGCTATCTCTTTCAGTAGCACCTACTGTCTCTGTAGCAAGTCCAGCTTCCCTTACACCCCTCTCTCTTTCCTACCTTGCTCTCCTCATGTAGTCATCCAACTCTCTATATGCAGTATTCACCATGTCTCCTGGGTGCGCCTCTATCAAGACATCATTGTTCCATGTGAAGACGGTCTGCAAAAACATATTTCCAAAAACAAACTCAGTTTGCCAAAATCACCACCTTATAAAATGGCCCTACAAAGATGCTGACCTGAATTTGTTTAGTTAATGAAGCTAAAATAATTTACTAAACTTATTAATACCAAGTTAATTTATTACTTTAACTCCAGTAGGGGCCTATTTGTGGATGAGCGCTTCTAAGTGGGATGAGATTTTGATAATCATTGTTATGAAGTCTTTATTTCTGCAAAATACTTTTTTTATATGCTGCGATTTCCTATGCTTTTGAACTCCTGGCTCGTGTTCATTCTTCTATCTCATAATGGCCCTCTTTCCTGGCCCTTTCTGCGGTAATCCGATTTGAGCAGAATACCAAAATGATAGTAGTGGTGTAATCAACTGCACATTCTGTGAGTGTCAATCAATAACAAATGGATTGCTACCTGCAATATTTCGTATTCTGAAACAGCACTGGCATATACTTTTATTGGACACCACGCTTGGTAAAATACCTAAGAAGGGACCTTCTATTACTCACAGGAGAGATAATACTTTGAGGCCGAAATTATGTCCCAGTTACATTATGCCAAATACACAAGAGAATCCTGGTCTGTGGTTGCCAAGGAAACCGGATGGCTTTTTCAAATGTGGTGGGTGCATAACATGTCAATTTGCATTAGACAAAACTTTGTCTTTTTCATGTAATACAAAGAAGGTCTATCATGTTAGACAAGTTCTTAATTGCAACACTAGATATACTGTTTACCGTATTGTTTGCACTTGTGGTAAGATTTACATTGGCAGTACCATTAGGCCTCTTAAGGAACGGGTACAGGAAAATATGAGAGCCATTAGGAATAATAACACAAATTATCCTTTAGCCATACATTACAATTCTGTACATAATTATTCTGAATTACTAAACATCAAATTACATGGTAATACTCAGGTTGGAGGTCACCCCAGGGGCAGGAACAGGAATGGAGCCCTGACAAAATGTGAAGTGAAATGGATTATTAAATTACGGGGTGTAGAGAAAGGACTCAACATGGATAGGGAATTACATGCATTTCTGGATTAATGGTTAAACAAATTCCTATCATATGTTAGATCACACAACATTGTAACACAGTTTATTCAATCCATGGGCTTTAAATGTATTTTCCAAATGGTTCATCTGGTACATACATTACTACAACAGGTGCATGTTGGACTATATCTTGATTCCTGTCAGAAAGGGTATTTCTCAGGTGGCACTGTACTATAATGTTATACTGCAGGGTCTCCCCCCTACATGGTATATTTATTATGTTCTTTGATTCCCACAACTTCAATGTATTGAGATGTAGGGCTGGTTTTGTTTGTGACCTACCTTATGTGAACCCAAAAAATCATTTCACTTTGCATACTATATGATGCAGTATGCCTCTAGAGCAGTGCAGTGAGGGGCCTGATGGGGTGAGGAAGCGCCAACAAGGTTTCCTTTATCAGTCCAGCTTCCAGACAGGCCTGCCCAGGCCGCGGTGGTGTGCAGGCACCAAGGTAGGTGCCTGCTTGTGCCCCAGTGGCGCCTCTTTGAGTGTGCTTCGTCCCGGGGCACGATAGGAGCGTGCTCGCTCCTTTCCTTTCTCCTGGTGGTGCCCTGGGACTGCTGCAAACATACTGCCGCCACCGCGGATATCCGCTAACCAAAGTATGACACACACACACCAATCCGTTACTATTCAGACACACACACAAATCCGCCAGCCCAAAGGTCAGTGATAAAGTAGCGGTAGCAAAACCCACACCGTTACGCCAACAGAACAACGCCCACAACATTATGACCCACGAATCACCACGGTGGACATTCAATGGCGGTAAACCATTGGCGGTACATACCGCCGCGCTCAAAATACACACACACTAACAAAACAGCACCACATTGGACAATTCAAACTACACACACCTGACAAACATACACACACGCACGCACACACACACCACTATAAAACACACACCCACAGTACTCACAAACCTTTACGACTGCAAACCATTGCCAACAGACTGACATCATGACTACTGACAAGACCAGACCCACACACCACCATCACCTATACACCACCCACGCAACTTACAACACACACCCCAACACATCACCCTACACACCCTCACACACACCACTCACACTACACTCATGGCACCACAACGACACCCCAGATTCTCTGAGGAGGAGCTGAGGGTCATGTTAGAGGAAATCATCTGGGTAGAGCCACAGCTATTTGTATCACAGGTGCAGCAGATATCCATTGCTAGGAAGATGGAGCTATGGCGGAGAATCGTGGATAGGGTCAACGCTGTGGGACAGCACCCCAGAACAAGGGATGATATCAGGAAGAGGTGGAACAACCTACGGGGAAGGTACGTTCCATTGCAGCAAGACACCAACTCCCTGTACAGAGGACTGGCGGTGGACCCCACCTCCTCCCCCACAACTAACAAAATGGGAGGAGCAAGTCTTTGCAATCATGCATCCTGAGGGCCTGGCAGGAGTAGCAGGAGGACTGGACTCTGGTAAGTCAACTCTCCATTTCTATCATCCCCCTGCCTGTGTGCCATCACAAAACCCCACCCTCACCCTCACTCCCATCACTCCACCACTTCCCACACACCCCACCATCACATCTCACTCGACCCAATGCCAAGCCCTGCATGCTCTACCAATGCATGGACACCCCTCACAGCCCTGCATGGACACCCATCACTAAAGTATGCACACTAGAGACAATCAGCTAGCCCACCAAATAACAACTCACACAAGGCAAAGCTGCCAGGGCAATAACAAGCATAGAGGGCAACCCACCCATGCACAAAATGTCACTCATAGAAACAATAACACTGTATTTACATCCCCACAGGTATCCCAGCCAATGTCACCGGAGAAGAGGTGCCAGCAACATCCAGTCCCCCCACAAAGGAGGCCCACAGTGATGACAGCAGCCCTGCTCGCCTGGATCTGGATGACCAACCTGGCCCATCAGGGACCTCCGGACAGTTGGTTATCCAGCCGCATTCTCACACCACCACAGAGCCTCCCCTGTCAGGAAACACAACCACAGCATCCACACAGCAGGCCCATACCTCTGTTCCCAGGACATGAAAATCAGCAGTGTGTCCACCACTACAGGGACCCCGATGCACCCCACAAAGCCAGAACAATCAGGGACCTGGGTCAGTGACAGTGGGCACACGGTTCAGGGGGAAGAGGCACAGGACAACAGGGAAAGTGGGAGGACTGCTGTGTGGCAGGGGGAGGACAGGCCCAGGGAACCGACCGTCCGGGAGGCACTCACTGTGATCCTGGGAGCCTACAAACATTCCCAGGATACGCTGGGCCAGATTCTGGACAAGATGCAGGAGAACATGCGGCTGCAGGAAGGACAGTACCTGGGGATCAGGGAGGGCTTGAAGTCCATTAACACCACCCTGGTCTCCATTGCAGGGGTGCTGGCAGACATGGCCAACAGTATGAGGGAGGCAGTGGCACGCCACCGGGCCCCTGACACTAGCCTGACTACTGAACAGCCCTCCTCCTCCGCTGCTGCTAGTGGACAGGTGGCCCTGCCAGAGGACCAACAGGCCACCAGCACCCCTTCCCCTGCAGAAGGTGAACCAACCCGCAAACGTTCCCTGCGATCCAGGCAGAAGCCAGAGACTATTGCCAAGACCCCCGCCAGGAAATAAGACTCTTCTGATTGTCACCCTTGTGTCCCACTCTGTTACCCTGTCCATCTTGAACTGCCATTGCTGCCCTTCCAATGTCCCCTTGAACACTGCACCTGTGATACAAATAGACTGGACTCTACCCTGGACTTTCCTCCATCATCAATCCAGCCCATTGCCCTACCCCCTCTTCTTCAGAGCACTGCAATAAACACACTTTGAAAAAATACAAGTATGGTGTATGTCAAATGATTTCAAAACTTATTAGTTTAACAAGGTTCAAACATTGCAATTCAACTGTACAGTAATGTTTACATAGAAAAGACCTGTAGTTGGCTGCACTGAACACACCAGGAGCGATAGTGGGGCACCAACATCTGCAAACAGAGATGCCAAAGGGTACAGTGAGTGGGCACAGGCGTAAGAATTCACAGCCTGCCAGTGACAATGTTACACATCAAACTGTAAATAAAAATGTGAAGTTACACAGTGTTACCTGTGTTTCATTGGAAGGATTGACGAATAATCGCACTTCTGTTGTCCTCATCCTCATCCTCTGCCTCTTCATCTTCACTGTCCACAGGGTCCACTGCTGCCACACAGCCATCTCCAGCCTCCTCCTCCTGCAGAAAAGGCACATGGTGGTGCAAGGCAAAGTTGTGCAACATACAGCATGCCACGATGATCTGGCAGGCCTTCTTGGGTGAGTAGCACAGGGATCCACCTATTAGATGGAAGCAACAAAACCTGGCCTTCAGGAGGCCAACTGTACTTTCTATTATCCTTCTTGTTCGCCCGTGTGCCTCATTGTACCGTTCCTCTGCCCCTGTCCTGGTATTCCTCACAGGGGTCAGAAGCCATGAGAGGTTGGGGTAACCAGAGTCACCTGCAAATATCGAGGGACAACTGTTAGCCACACACTCACCCTTAGGGCCCACAATATACCCATACACCAACATCCACTGGGTGGGAACCAGGCCTCACCTATTAGCCACACCCTGTGCCTCTGGAGTTGGGCCATCACATTTGGGATGCTGCTATTCCTCAGGATAAAGGCATCATGCACAGACCCAAGATACTTAGCATTGACGTGGGAGATGTACTGGTCCGCTAGGCACACCATCTGGACATTCATGAATTTAAAACTCTTTCGATTTCTGAAGACCTGTTCATTCTGCCGGGGGGTGGGGCGACAAATGCAGTATGTGTTCCATCAATTGCCCCAATGATGTTGGGGATATGTCCCATTGCATAGAAGTCAGCTTTCTCTGTGGCCAAATCCTCCACCTGGGGGAAAAACGATGTAGCTGCACATGTGTTTAATCAGGGCAGCCAACACTCTGGTCAGCACCATTGAGAACATTGGCTGTGACTTTCCTGCTGCCAAGCGCACTGTCACTTGGAAAGAACCAGTTACCAAGAAATGGAGCACAGATAGGACTTGCACGAGAGGGGATCCCAGTGGGGTGACAGATAGCAAATATTAGGTCAGGCTCCAATTGGGCACACAGCTCCGTGATTGTGGCCCTGTCAAGTCTATAGGTGAGGATAATGTGCCTGTCCTCCATTGTTGCCAAGTCCACCAGGGGTCTGTACACTGGGGATGTCTCCATCTCCTATTTATCCGCAGCGGTTGCAATCGATGTGGCAAAAGAGTGAGCAGCTGGTCATTTTCTGTACATAGCAACCACTACAGTTCTAAGCATATTGTGATTGTTACATTATTTAGGTGTGATAGGTCCAAAATGTGACATTTTGTGATGTGATGCAGTTAGGATCCATGGCCTACACCCCCCCCCCCGAAATGGCGTTCGCCTGTCCAATATGTAGGGACAGGTGGAAGTGTGGTAATTCCTTTGACGTTGAGCGCTGTTGCTGGAGGCGGTTGAGAACCGCTGTGCAACTCCTCATTGGTTGTCTTTGGGCCATATGGGGTACAGCGGCCAATGGTGATGTATGCTGGCGGTGACGCTACGCACCGCCGCGGACTTCACCGCCATTTTCTATCTGTTCACCCACTTACTACCTGACCTTCGCCAGGAGAGGACCTACACTGCATGTGCTGCTGTGACCTGTGTCTGGAACTGACCATGGCTCGTGTGACTGGGGAAAGGGCCCCTGCCTTCACCTCGGCGGAGTTGGAGAGACTGGTGAATGGGGTCCTACCCCAGTACCGATTGCTGTATGGACCTCCAGACCAACAGGTGAGTACACCGTGAGTACGATGCATGGGCCATGAATGCATGGAGTGCTGTGTGTGAAGGCCTCGTGTGGGGGGGGTTGGTGGATGGGCCCTGGGCAGCGTGCAGCATGTATGCTGGGCCATGTCTGTGCTAATAGGGATGGGAAGGGGCATGGTGGCCCATAAGTGTAACAGGCAGGACGGTCAGACTAATACATTTCCCTGTGTGTATTTCCCTGCAGGTCAGCGCCCATCAGAAGAAGGGTATAGGGCGTGCCATTGCCAAGGACGTGCGGACCCTGGGGGTCTACGGCAGGCGGAGCACCCACTGTCAGAAACGGTGGGAGGACCTGAGACACTGGGCATGGAGGACAGTGGAGGCAGAGCTGGGGATGGCATCCCAACGTGGAAGGGGTGCCTGTCGAAACCTGACCCCCCCCCGATGGCCCACATACTGGTGGTGGCCTATCCGGAGCAGGATGGGCGCTTGGGGGCATCACAGCAGCAACAAGGGAGTTAGTACAGTGCCCTTCATTACAAATTACGCCTGGTGGGGGGGTATCCGGATGGGGGGTGTGGGCCTTGTGGGTGTCCCTAGGCCAGGCCTGACATTGCAGAGTAGGTCCCATGCTGGGCAGGGTTCTGATTTGAAGGTCCTCCAACCAAGGTAGTAGGCATCCACTACTGGGAAGGGGTCCGTGGGTCTCAGGTATGCTGCAATTGGCGTTAGGTGTCCCTATCCATGGGCTGGTGACTAGCATTGTGAGTGGTAGTGCATTGCCCTGTGCATAGGGCTGTTCCCTGTGTGTTGTGTACGCCAACAGTGGTGTTATTGCCGCCATTGACCAAGTGTATCCTTTGTCTCTCCCACCGCCTTTTTGTTTTGTCACCCTGTCCTTATGTGCATTAGCATCATCTGGCGGAGGAGCAGAGGCACCGGAGACAGAGGGAGCTGCATCCCACAGGACCCAGGAGGCCGAATCCACGGACAGTGAGGACACCAGTGGGACGGAGGGTGAGGGGAGCACCACGGCAGAGACTGGAGGGGACAGTTCGGACATGGATACCTCCTCCGATGGAAGCTCCCTGGTGGTGGTGGACACCTCTGTGCCCACCCAGCTACAGATACAGCCGCCACCCCGTGTACCAGCATTGTCCTCTTAGCAGCCCCTCAGCAAGATTCCTGTGCCTGCTAACCCAGGAGGGTGGGCATCTCCTTCGCCCCAGGCACCTCAGGCCTTTCCACAGTCAGCCCTGCTGCCCTGAGTGAGGAGGCTATTGACCTCCTGCGGTCCATCTCTGTTGGGCAGTCAACCATTGTGAATGCCACCCAGGGTCTGGCAGCCCAAATGCAACAGACCAATGCATTTCTGGAGGGCATTCACACTGGCTTGGTGGCCCAACAGAAATCAATCTTGGGTCTGGCCTCCTCTCTTATGGCAGCCATTGTCCCTGTTTCCACCCTCCCCCCTCCAACTTCCTCCACCCAATCCCAATCCCCTCAACCCCAACCTATCCCAAGCACACAGACAGACAAGCATGCACACAGGACAAAACATAAGAGTGGACATGGCAAACACAAGCACCACACTTCATCCCACAGGCACTCACACAAACACCATCCAGATGCACACATACCAACATGCACTGCCTCCACTTTGGCCCCCTCCTCCTCGTTGTCCACCTCCCTCCCACTAGCGTCTCCACTCACACCTGCATGCACTACATCCTCATCCATTACCACCATCAGCAGCACACCTATCAGTACACACCCCTCACTTGCAGTCACCACCCCCACATCCATGCACACGTACCCTGTGTCCTCTCCCACTGTATCTCTGCCCCCTCCTCCCAAAGTACACAAACGCAAGCACTCAGACACCTAACAGCCATACACCTCACAACAGCATCCAGCCCATGCACCTGCACCCAAACACAGCAGAATGACACCTCCTACAACCACTCCCTCTTCCTCCACTCCCAAACCTTCTCCCTCTTCCGGCCCCAATGTCCCTAAGATGCTTTTCCTCTCCAACATTGACCTCTTCCCTACACCTCCCCCCTCGTCCCTCACGTCAGGCCAGGGTGGTCAAAACCCAGGCAAGCATGTCAGCCACCCAGTCCACAGGCACAGTAGTGTCCCTAGCAACTCCAGGTGGGAAAGGATCCCGGCCTCCAGCCAGCAAGACAGAAAGGGTGCCTGCCCCAAGTGCTTCAAGGAAGGGCAACGAGCCAGCCCCAGCTGCAGGAAGGAAGGGCAACGAGCCAGCCGCAGATGCAGGAAGGAAGGGCAATGAGCCAGCCCCTGCTGCTGCCAAAAGGGGCAAGGAGCCATCCCCAGCTGCTGCTAGGAAGGGCAAGGGGCCTGCACCAGCAGGCAGTAAGGACAAGAGGACTGGTACTGGGACTCAGTCGGAGCCCCCACCACCAACCATGGTAGTGCAGCCATCCGAGGCTGCAGTGGATGGGCTGGAGCCTCCCACCACCACCACCAGCAGCAGCAGGCCCAGTGGGCAGACGTCCAAGGCTGCAGGGAATGGGCTGGAGCCTCCCACCACCACCACCAGCGGCAGCAGCCCCAGTGGGCAGACGTCCAAGGCTGCAGGGGATGGGCTGGAGCCTCCCCCCACCACCAGCGGCACTGCCACCACCACCACCAGCAGCCTCAGTGGGCAGCCATCCGAGGATGCAGGGGATGGGCTGGAGTCTCCCCCCACCGCTACCAGCAGCAGCACCACCACCACTGCCACCACTGAACAGCCGTGTCCGCCGGCGGACAGTGCATAGTCCTGCATCCATGGGCTATTGTGCGGCCTGGCCACTGCAAACCCTGTGGGTATGACACCCAGCTGAGAGACTGTGACCTTGCACTCCTCAAGATCTGCATCACTGGGCACGATGCCCTCTCCAGAACCAGTGGAGAAGCCATCCACTCACCCCATCCTTCCCAGGATGAAGCTCACGGGGCACAATGCCCCCTTCAGAACCAGTGGAGAAGCCATCCACTCACCCCATCCTCCCCAGGATGAAGCTCACTGGGTATGATGCCCCTTCCAGAACCAATGGAGAAGTCATCCACTCGAGAGACTGTGGCCTTGCACTCCCCAGGACAGAGCAATGGGCATGTTGCCCCCTCCAGAGCCAGTGGAGAAGTCATCCACTCAAGAGACGGTGGCCTTGCACTCCCCAGGACAGAGCACAGGGCATGTTACCCCCTCCAGAGTAGGTGGAGAAGTCATCCACTCGAGAGACAGTGGCCTTGCACTCCCCAGGACAGAGCAATGGGCATGTTCCCCCCTCCAGGACCAGTGTCATTGTACCATCTTCCGGCTGAGGTGCCACCTGTTCCCTGTCCCCCTAAGGTGCCCCCCTATTTTCGACCTGATGCCCCTGCAGTGTTCTCTCCGTGTTGTTGCAGGAGTGAGGTGGGGCCTTGTACTTTGTGATGTGGCCCTGTGGCCCACGAACATTGAGGACTGGGCAGTGTCCCTTGATTTGTACATATGTATATACTTTTTTATTTGGATGCACGTATTTGTACAATATTTATCTTATTACACTCACTTTAATCTATTGGAGTTGTCCTTGCATTAATCCTGAGGGGTACGGGGTCAATATGTTATGTTACTGCATCTGCTTGGGTGTATGGTGTTGGGGGTGTGGCATGTTGCTTGTGTATGTCACTCTCTTTTTCTCTCCCCCTTCCCATGTATGTTAGGCAGCTGTACTCACCATGATCATCTTTGCCATCGTTGGTGCTCATAGTGGAGCAGCACGTAGAAGAGCATGGGGAAGACATGCCGCTCAGGCTCCATGGCGGCGTGGTTCTTCCCAGAGTCTCCACAGGTGAGTTGTTTTCCTTCTGTGCAGTGTTTCTGCCAGGATTTTGATGTCGTTGGTACCGCCCCAGAAAATGTGGCGGATTGGCATGTCTTAATACAGTGGGCGGAACATTGTCTTCCGCCGGGTTGTAGGCGGTTACCGCCGTGGTGCCTGTTGTTTCCGCCCTGGTGGTCGGTGTGTTAAAGTGGCTGTCTGTCTGAGCTTTTTCTGCTGTGGTCATAATTTGGTGCTAATTACCACCGGTCTGTTGGTGGTATTAACGCCACTTTATCACCGACCGCCAGGGTTGTAATGAGGGCCTATATGTTGACTATTGGCTTGTATGATCAGGAAAGCTACCACGCTTTGACTTTTGATTTGTTTGCTTGGCAAGCACCAGAACTCATGCACTTGTATCTGTAACGTATACATAGAGCTCGCCTCTGTTGCATGGCGAGTGTGGCAATTATGGATAATTTGTCATTCAAAGGTAGCCACCATAGGCCCTCTAATATGGCTAGTCCACTTTCTACTCTTGTTAATTTCAGCATGCCTACCTTGCCGGTTTATTTGAACGCACGAACTCCCATGCAGGTAGGACACGTAAATCCAGGAAGTACATGTTATCAGATAACTTTGCGTACTATATGTTTGACTATTGGTTTGTATGGTTAGGACAGCTACCATGCTTTGACTTTTGAATGGTTTGTTTGGAGAGCATTAGAACTCATGCACTTGTAGCCGTAATGTATGTATATATTGAGCCCGCCTCTGTTGCATGGCAAATTGTGAACGCACAAACTTTTGTGCGAGTTTGCGATGCTGACCATAAGATACCGTGCACCATCAGGGGTGTAATAATATTGATGTGTTGTTTTGTATATTTATTGTGCTTGTGTGCGGGCTGGATCAAGTGACTTGTTGTTTTTTGGCATCCATGTCACCTCATTTTAGGTGCGACATTTAAGGCACACCTAGATGTTCCTAAGTTGGTCGTCCTAAGTTTGGCCACCTTATTTACTTTAGATCGGTTTTGCAGCCGTATTGATTTCAATTCGATATTCAGAACATGCTACTTCATATGCACATTTACATGTGCATTATCACATTAGTTTTGGATGGTATTTTGCTTAATCCTGAGTTTGGCACGTGCTGTCTCAAATGGACATTTACCTGTTCATTATTACAGGAGTTCTGGACGGTATTTTATGTTCCTTCTTTGAAACACTACATTTTCGGTGGTGATGGATGTAACTACCCAGTAAGGATGTCATGTTTTCCCATGTTTTCCCATATGTTATTGTACGTAGTATGTTTATGTGTATCTTTTATACTTTGCAGCCTTGAAAAAGTCACATGTTGTGACGAAACATGTGTTGGCTTTTTGTATATACCTGACTGGTTCTGTGCATCTCGAATAAAATAAAGTTGATTCATCTAACACGATTGGCTGCTCTGGATTAATCCCACAAGAAGATATAGATATTCATTGACTACCAAGTCAGCTATGGACTGAGATTTACTTGATTTGCCATTGAGTACACCATTTGGTATTGAGTACTGTGGGGACTGTGGTACTATTGTAATCCGATCTCTGTTGCACTGTACTTATCCCTGGGTCTCTTTCTCTCTTTCTATTACAAACAAGAGTCTCTGTAATTATGGTTAGATCCCATTCCCCAATCAAAAGCATTTTTGTTTTGCTAATAACTTTTGCTTCACTTTCAAAATATGCACAAAACTTCACAAAAATGTAATTCCATTCTGTTTGATAATGTTTAATGCCCCCGGCAGAGCACTGTTGATACTTCAAGGTGGTGATAAATCTAACCGCATGAAACAGAAGTAATCTAAAAACTATTCCTATTTTTTTAGCCAAATGTCAGGGGGGTGAGAGGACAGAAAAGAGAAACAACATTGTCTCGACTCCCATGAAGGCTGCTCCCCCAGCACTGCAGTAGATATGCTGCCTGCAGCAATATATGCCGTGCAAAGATCACTGAACAAGCTGGCCTGAGAAGACAAAAAAGCATTCACTTCCACATAATTCAACACAACACCACATAATTAAGTGCCACGTAATTCCACAACACACAAATCCACACTTCATAATTTCACTACATACAACACATTTAAACAACTCATTATTTCATGCCGCACACTTAAACTGCACATAATTCCACCCATCATTTCATGCCACATAATCACAATCCCAAAACTTCAACTCCACATATTTCCACTTCACTATATGACACATAATTCCACTTCACATACTACCACTCCACACAACTTTGTACAACTCCACTCCAAACCACATAATTACATTCCACACAACACAATTCAATTTCATATAATTCCTGTACACATAATTCCACTTCAACCTACATAATTATACTTCGTCACAAATGTACACTCACCTCCAAAACACATAATTTCACTCAATAAAAATCGACTCTGCAACATGCCACATAATTCCACACAACACAGTTCAATGCCACACACCATAACTTCACTCCACATACTACCACTCAACACCACATAATTCAACTCAACATAATTACTCTACTCAATACCACATACACTCTACATAAATCCATGCTGTGCCACATAGCAACACTACACGTGAACACTCCACACTGTCACATAGTACCAATCAACATAATTTCACTCAACCCAATAAATCCCCGCCACACAATTCAAACCCACAAAATTCCACTCCACAACACTTAATTCCACTACACGCACTACAGAAGTCAACAACATGTCACAAAATTAATCACCAACCACATACTTTAACTCCACTACACACAATACCACTACACATTACACTCCATGACACAAGTTCACCATCATGCATCAATTAATCAGCAAAACATAAAAAGGCTATTATTAAAAACACATACAATCTACAATTATTGCACACCCACACTTCTGTAAAGCAAAGAAAGAAAAAAAACTTTCACGCAGACGAGAACAATTGGCTTTGCCAATGCTTGTTTCACGCACTCCTCACCTCCGCCACACAATTCAAACCCACACAATTCCACTCCACAACACTTAATTCCACTACACACACTACAGAAGTCAACGTCATGTCACAAAATTAATCACCAACCACATACTTTCAATCCACTACACACAATACCACTACATATTACACTCCATGACACAAGTTCACCATCATGCATCAATTAATCAGTAAAACATAAAAAGGCTATTATTAAAAACACATACAATCTACAATTATTATACACCCACACTTCTGTAAAGCAAAGAAAGAAAAAAAACTTTCACGCAGGCGATAACCATTGGCTTTGCCAATGCTTGTTTCACGCACTTCGATCAATTAACGTTTCCATATAAAACAGCTTGCATGTGTTTAGCACAAACTGGTTGAAAGATAAAGATTTTCGGGTCAAAAGCCATTCTATTTGCAAATCTGATAAAAACACAGACACTTGGGGCATAATTTATGAATAGTTAATGCCGCCATTACATCATTTTTTGGCGCAAACTTACAAAATATATGATATAGAGGCGGCGCTAACTTTTCATAAATCAGGCCCTAAGCATTTTCTGTTACAAACTCGTCATTTTGTCTGTAAAAACGATAACACGTTTTGGCTTATCCAGTAAGACGCCGTACGAAAGATAGCGCATTCAACTTATTTCAAACTTCTGAGCTGCAGACTCTCTAGACAGCCGTTGTCTCTATCGTCAAGAAGGGTTGACGCCATGTTGGAAGAGTAAGCAGTGGCTCCAGCACGTACTGTTAAAAGAAACAGCGACAAGCTTGCCCTACGTTTGAAGCATGCAGCTTTCACGTCGTTGTCGTAAGACAAATACGGATATATTATTAGGGTGTGTAAGTGAGACAGCCTGGTGTAGTTTTCATTTATGTGGTTTCCATATATCTTAAGCATTCTATTCTTCTATTACAACTGGTTCTTTAGCGCCCTTTTGTGGGCGTCTCCGTCCTTTTATCACAGCAGAGGAGGCCGAATCACTAAAACATGTCTCTTGAGTCCCTCAGTGACGTTGTTCGAACTACGGAAGCCTGCGTACTTCCGGTGCCCAAACGGTATAAATTACTGCGGCTTCATAAAACGTTCTTTTTTTCTGTTGGCCCTGGCTGCTGAGTAGAGGGTAAGAATGTTTTGTGGTGAACAAGGGCATAGAAGCGCGTTGGGGGCTCGCGGCAGTGCACAGCTAGCGTAGTAGTTTTCAGCTGCACGTTGAACCTAGGAATTTGGGGGGAGACTTCTACGTTGTGTTTGTTAATTGCTTTTACCGCGGTTGGATTGTTCATTTAAAAGATGTGAGTACTCTATGGGCGTTTTGGGCTACTAAGGGGACTTTTCAAAAGCTCAATATTTTCTATATTTTGTCTATTATTAACTGTATATATAGTTGCAAACCCCATTAAACGATTTACTGGCATAGCGCAGTTTAAACTAGAAACACCCCCACACTTCTTTTGTATTCTGTCTTAGAGTACGCTTACACATTTTGTGGTAAGCCATATTTGTGCAAGCAGTCCTTATACAGGTTTAATGGAGGAGTGAGTGGTGCTTTTAATAATTATGCTTGTTCTAAAAAGGCTTGGAGATGTAAGCCATGCGTTGTTTTTAAACTTAAACGATAAAATGTTCCTGTGGATTCGTGGTTTACTATTTACATGTTGCCATGTACACGGGCACCTCACGGGCAAAGTAATTTGCTTAACTGTTAGTTTAAACCAGGTTGTCTTAACTACTTTCAGTGGTATTCCTGCATCGCCATTTTGTTTTCCTTGCGAAATATGTCCTCAATGATCTGTTGTAGTGCCTACAGTGGACCGTTGTATTTTAAATGTTTTTCATTATGCATGAATGTGAACCAACGGGGATACCCAGGGAGGTTGCTCTCCCATGGCTCTGTCCTAGTGGCATATGGGAGCGTAGACCTTCGGGCCCATGACGTACAGTCCCGTTCCACGCCGTTGGAGAGCAAGTTTTGCTCGCAGTCTTAACATTGCTGAGCTTCATCCTGTATATTCCTACAACTTCTCAGTCATCTGATCATGTCTGAGGAGCCAAACCATGCAGGACACAGCCTTAAGCATGACATTGTGATTAGATGTGCAGTGCTTTTAATGCGACTGTAGAAGTGCAGGTACTAACTATTTAGAGTTCCCGTTTTAGCCCAAGTCATGCCTGTACTCTACTGATACATTGGAGGGTACCTGCCAATTTAAAGCACTGGTATAGTGTATTCACTAGTTTACTGCTTACGTGAATTGGTTATTCAAATGTACTTCTTTTCCCCCACACAGATGCCATGTCTCTACCCAATCTGGTAAGTCACATTTCCATGTCGAATTATACTTATGTGGCGTGTTTTGGGCAAGTTTCGAGTCTAGTTTATCGTCTCGCGCACGATAGCGATGCTTTGAGATGGAAATTATTTGGGCTCACTTAAGTTATCATTCTGAGAAAGTAACTTTGCCAATAAAGTGCTTCTGTTGGGGCAGAGTTGATTTTGGCAGTGATATTTTGGTGGTTTGCTTTTAGTTTAACTAGATTACCTCGATGTCAGTTTTGCATCTGCTTAAAACAGTTTGAGCAAAGGACCCTAGCGTGTATTAAATATTGCACGGCGGCCATATTGTGCTCCCCTTAATTGTAACCTGTAGTTGCACCTTTACGTGTGCCGAATTTGTGGGAGTCTATCTAAGGAGGTCTTAATTGTTAGTGCTGCCTTTGTCGTGGCGGCTCATATGTCTGGGACACTAATTGTAAGCTGCAGTGGGTATACCGCTCAATATCAGTCACTTCGTGCTCTGTCGTTAAGTTCATGTTTGCTGTGGGGTGCTGGCTGTGATTAGAAGTTGGTTCATTTGGTTGTAATAGTAACCCAACGGGGATACCTGCGGGAGGTTGCTCTCTCTCAGCTCTGTCCCAGTGGCATATGGGAGCGTAGGCCCTCGGGCCCGTGACGTATGGTCCTGTTCCACGCCGTTGGAGAACAAGCTTTGCTCGCGGTCTTAACATTGCTGAGCTGCATCCTGTATATTCCTACGACTTCTCAGAGTCCTCGGGCCATGACTGAGGAGACAAACCATGCAGGGTACACACCGCAGCGTCAGACTACGTGCGAGGGTGGATGTCATGTAATATATCCCATTGTTACTGTGGCGGGTAATGTTTTTGTTTGAGATCTTTTGGCTGTACTAATAGTTGTTTTTTCCCCTCTTTAGCTAGCTCAAAGACTATGCACACTTTTGGGTAAGTAGCAGGAAAGCTCCCTAGGTCCTAGTAGTGTAGTTACTTGACCTTGATCATGCTTTTTGTGTGCTTGTAGGTGCTGATATGGCATAAATGTGGCTTGATCATTTTGCAGTTGCCAACTAAAAGCTTTGTGCTGTGTGGTTTACAGGCTCTCTATATAGGGCTGAGTGCGGTTGTATGTGATCCTTGTCAGTACAGGGAGTTGCTGCATAGTGAGCGCACTGGTGTAGTGTAAATCCAACAGCTTTGATATAAACTTGTCAAATTAAATCCCAAAATATGATTTGTTTATGGAAATTGTTGTTTTTTAAAGTAGGGAGAAATGCTTCGTAGGATCATGTTAGTGAGCCAACAAGGAATGCCCAAGGAAGGGGTCGCTCTACCTCCACTTCTCCTAGTGGCATATGGGAGTATAGGCCCCGGGACCATGACTTAAATTCCTATTACGTGCCGTTAGCGAACAAGCTTTCTTTGCAGCCTATTGGTTGCTGAGCTGAAGCCTGTATATTCCTGTGACTCTGTCCCCCGGACCATGACCTAGGAGACTTTCCATGCAAGATAAACTACCATGGTTTCATACATGAGGCTACACCTACCTGCCTAGAAAGATAACTATGTAGTGCACGAAAATGAATGACACTTCGCAGTGTCCTGTAGATGTCAATCACTGCTGCTCGGGCAAAAGTAGATCAGTATAATATGGGGGTGAGTGGTTAGGGTCATCGGGACAACGACCACTTTAAATAATTTATTTACTTTTGTTTCTTAACCAAGAAATACTTTGGTAAGTAAATATTTAAGCATAAATAATTTGCAGTTTCAGAAATAGACGTTTAGCGCAGTTTCAATGTTTAGCAAAGACAGGGTTGACATGGACCATCTCAGTGAGTTAAGGTAAGTAAAAACGTTCCCCCTCTTTAATAAGACCACTGTCCCGGGGCGGGAAACTCCGATCATGCAAATGCCCAAGTCTAATTCATGGAGTAAAGTGGGCTTGGGAGCAGGTACTGATCTTTGACTGGTTGTGCAAGGGAGTTACGCTGTGCAGTGTGCTTATCAGGGCAGTTAAATACCCAGATTTATTTGTATTACTACAACTTATATTTTGGAAGCAGGTATGTAGTAGACGTGAAGGAGGTGCTTGTGGACCTGTTAGGTGCACCTTTGGTTTTCACATCCATGAGGATTGGCCATCAGAGGGTCTTGAGTTAAGGTTGCAGGTGATGATTGGCAGGGGTGGGCCCATGGTGGAGGGTTGCAGTCAACTGAGCAGTCCAAGTGGGGTTTGAATGAAAACAACCTTTTTCTGTGGGGTCATGACTTAAAACCACCTGGTTTACACAGGTAATTGTAACTGCAAGAATATCCTCTGTAAACAGTATTCCTGATGTTATGCAAGTTGGATAGCCTATTTCTTTTCCCAAAATGTCCTTGATTTGTTTTAGTGCCTACAGTGGACTGTTGTATTTTGAATGTTTTTCACTCTTAAGAATGGGAACCAACGGGGATACCCAGGGAGGTTGCTCTCTCATGGCTCTGTCCTAGTGGCATATGGGAGCGTAGACCTTCGGGCCCATGACGTACAGTCCCGTTCCACGCCGTTGGAGAGCAAGTTTTGCTCGCAGTCTTAACATTGCTGAGCTTCATCCTGTATATTCCTACAACTTCTCAGTCATCTGATCATGTCTGAGGAGCCAAACCATGCAGGACACAGCCTTTAGCATGATATAGTGATTAATTATGCAGTGCTTTAAATGGGGCTATAGCAGTGCAGGTACTCAATATTTATAGTCCGTTTGTGCCAGGGGGCGTGCAAGAGAAGTTCTAGTACTATCATTACAAATTAAGTTGTGCAGGTGCTCGTTACCAGAGTATCTGCCCATTTAAAGGACTGGTACTGTGTATGAACCAATTTACTGCTAGGTACTTCATGTGGGAAATTCATGCTTACGTTAACTTGCCGCGAAGGCTTTTGGTGTATTGTCTGGTAATTCAAATTATTTTTTTTCTCTTAGGCGTCGAGTCGGAGCCAAATCTGGTAAGTTCCACGTCGAATAATAACGTGCCGGTGTGGAACAAGTTTGAAGTAATTCTGATTATGGTAGCAATGCTGGGAGATGGAGATGGAAATGGCTTCGGCTCACTTTTCCTATCCTTCCGCGGAAGGAACTTTACTATTGTGCTCATCGCTGGATTGAGTTTCTTTACATTTGTTCTTACTGTACTATTTGGGTGGTTGGCTTTCCGTTTCTACCAGGTTACCGTGATTGCCAGTTTAGCACCAGCCTAATACAGTTTCAGTAAAGGACTCCCACTGTGTGACTTCACAGGGCCTGATAGTGCTTGCCTTAATTCGAACCTGCAGTTGTGCATCTATTTGGGTCTTAACTAACGAATTTAGTACATACATAGTACTGCGTCTCGGCCATAGAGGCTCAAACTTCTGGGGCACAGTATTTGCAAGTCAGAATGTGTATGCTGCTCAAGATTAGGCACTTTGTGCCTTGTTAATGTCCAGCTCTTGGGTTGAAACGGAGGAGAGGTGAAAGTGTGGGAATGGACTACTATGCCACAACTGCAGCAAAATGCGCTATACTCTTACAAATCATGCATTTACATTTTGTGGAACTCCTTCACTTGTGCTAAAGCACGTTTCCCATGGAAAGCTGCCTTAGCCTGAAGTTGTAACAAGTTAATGTTGACTGGTGTGCTGGCTGTGATTGGAAGTTTGTTCATTTGGTTTGTAATGGTAACCCAACGGGGATACCTGGGGGAGGTTGCTCTCCCTCAGCTCTGTCCCAGTGGCATATGGGAGCGTAGGCCCTCGGGCCCATGACGTATAGTCCTGTTCCACGCCGTTGGAGAACAAGCTTTGCTCGCAGTCCTCGGGTTGCTGAGCTTGCATCCTGTATATTCCTACGACTTCTCAGAGTCCTCGGGCCATGACTGAGGAGACAAACCATGCAGGGTACATACTGCAGCGTCAGACTGCGTGCGAGGGTGGATGTCATGTAATATATCCCATTGTCCAAAATGGTGGCTCTATAATGTGTTCTTGCCATCATTTATAATTTATGTTAAACATTGTTTTTTTTTCTTCAGGTTTTCAGTTGATTACAATTCGTATACGTGAGTGTGGAGCAGGTAGTAGAGGATGTCTACCTTCTAACAGTGTTGCTTACTACACAATCTGGAGACTACAACAAAGAAATGTCATGCCTAACTAATCAGAACGAAACTTGTGCAACTGCACTGAAGTTTGAGAATGCTGCAGAAATGTCAAGATGAAGTTCACAAGAGTCCAGTAGATCCCCCCCCCAGTTGGTATTGCAGAGGCAAAAATAGATATAACTAAAGCTTTTTGTGTTTATTGTGGGTGTGCATTTAGGCTTAACAGGGTAGTGACAAAAACATTGTTTCAAACCAGAGAACTATGTAATGGGGCAAGTAGACCTTTGAGCATAAGTAAGTATTTAGAGTTCTTCAACATTATCATATAGAGGAAAAAGTCTTAAAACACAGGTTAAAGACCCTGAAAGGTAAGTACTGGTCGCTGATGATAACCACACTAACGGTTCTCACTGGTGCAGCTGGGTGCAGAGGTGAGGTTGAGTCAGGTGACAAACTAGCTACAGGCTCCGCCTGGAAAGCCAGTTGAACAGATGGGTGGGTGTAGTAGACTTGTGTTGCTTCGGAGATATGGGTGCATCTTCAGTCCTCTTCTCCTAGGGCAGCAGATGTAGGGGTGCCTTTTCTCATCCAGGTGCTCTTATGGTCCGGGTGGGGGACTCGGGCAGGGGTGCATTTCCATTCTGTAGCTGGAAGAAGTTGTTGGCACTAATGCCCCACCTTAGATGGCAGTCAGTGGTTGCTGTAGGTGTCTGTTTTTTTTCTCACCACCAGACTGGGGGACAGGGGACCTGCATTCATCCAACTTGGATGAGCCCAGGAAGGATAACTGGGGTGGGTTCAACATTGCTGGGGTGACCTGCTGGCAATGTTGGCTTCTTGCTGGCTCAGTTGTCGGGGGCACTCGTGTGTTGGGTTTCCAGGTTGCAGTCCTTGTCTGCTGCTCACCAGGGCAGTTTTGTTAAAAGGCAGTCTTTTTTTTTTTTTTTTTTTTTTAAGGTTGCAGGACAGGATTTATTTTTTGCGCAGAGCCTTGGGAGGTTGGTTAGCAGGCAGGCTGGAAGGGTTGATACCTGGTCAGCTGTTTCTTTCTCTTCTGCAGTGGTCCACTTTGTCCTTCGTAGGTAGTCAGGATGTTAACGGAGTGCCAGGTAGGGGTCAATGGCCTGACCACCTTGAGGGTGACTACACCCTTCTTATGACCACTTCAGCTGGGAGGTGGGCATAACGCCAACTATAGTGGCCTAATTCCTTCTAAACAAGATGGAGCAATTTTAAAATTAGTGTCCCCTTCAGCTTGCCAACCTTAGGGGTGGGGCTGGCATGAAGTGGGCACTCCTAATGTAACTATTTTTCCTGTCTAGGCTGCCTCAAAGTGGGATCAGGTCAGGGGAGCAGGTCATCTCTGCCTTTTGGAGAGACCTGGATCACATTTCGAAAGCAACCAGGCCTACTCCGTGCAGGCCTTTGTTCTGCGCCTCAGAGCCTGGGCTCAACTTGAGGGACCAGAACTGTTTAGTGTGGCTACACTGTTGTTTGTCTTTGACTAGTCGAACTGTAGCTGTCAGATTTCAGGGGGCATATCTAAGGTGTGACCTCCTTGTGCATTAAATACATTTCTTCACTGACGTCAGTGATGGTTTGTTATTTAGCGGTTTGTTACCAAACATCCTGGGATTCGGAGAAGCAATCATGTAGCTAGTGAACTTGTGATGCCCAGCATATGCATTCAAAATGTTTTCCCTACTCAATTACTGTGTCTAGGAATCGGACATAGCGGGGCATATTTGCTGGTGCATGTAATATTATGCACCCTGCCTTAGAGCTGCAACCCTTGCTAGAGGGGTGACTTACATATATTGCATGCAGTACAAAGGAACATGGCACAAGGTTTGTGCTGGGTCCTTAGAGTAGTTTCCTTTTTAGTGCACTTAACAAAGTTGCATCTAAAAAAACAGGCAAAGTGGAAAGGGTGGTTATTGCACCCAGAACCCAGCTCTCTGCACCACCCAAACTGCATGCAAGCATACATTTGAAAATATGAACATACATTAAGCTCCCAGCAGCAATATAACCGCCAGCCTTCTGTTTAGTGTATGCTAATTGAAAAAGAAAATACATTTTAAAGCCTCTCTTGAGTGCTGGCTATGGTAACAAAGAATGAGCACTTACTGTTCTCAGCTGATTTATCTCCTGAAGATCTTGCTGATCACAGGATGCAATCAAGTGAGCAGGGACCCTTTTAAGAAGTGTCCTGAAAGAATTACATTTTGGACTTGACGGCAAAATTTGTGATGCCAGCTGGCAAGCAAAGCTCTCCAGTTTTAAATAGTGGGTGAAAATATGTGGGGATAGTGTCTAGCCCGCTGCATGGTCGGTATAACTTGGGGTTTTAGAATTGGTTTAACAAAAGCTTTTGTGGCACTTAGAGGAGTATGTAGGGTCCTTTCTCCATGAACCAACTTATGGACCTCTTGGTTGGTAGCCCTATTAAAAGTGACGTTGGTTCTGACCTGTGCAGAACCATTGGAAGCTATCAGCAAAGTCTGCTCATGTCAATCGGGAATAGATTCAATGCAGTATAACCTATAGATAGACCCTCAGACCAGTAGCTCCATTCTGATTCTGTTAATGCTAAGTCCTGGAAGAACCCAATTCGTACTTGAGGTACTGTAGGTGTATCTTCTACCAGTAATTAGAAAGCTGAAATTTGTCCCTTTGTTGTTTTTACCCCTGGCTTTTTATACCACATTAAGCCTTTCATAAGCAGACATGCCCAAGCTGTCGGCTCTTTTGTGATGTCATTGACAGGATTACACCCACTGTCTTTGCTGGTTGGTCATTAATATTGTGATGTAACTGTCTCTTGCTTCATGGACTTTGACCAGCCCTGCTTACATTAATGCTGCACTGGGATACTTTTAAAGGGGTTTATGAAAGTAAGTTTCACCATCTTTTTAACTTACTTGCTGTGGTTTGTGACATTTTAGTGTGCGTCAGTTTTAAAGTGTCTTAGGTAAACTTGTAACATACAAACCGAGTTGCTAATGGTCTTGGTTTTTCTTCATGTTGTGCTCAATTTAATTTGTCAATGTTTTGTGATTCCTTTTTCTAAAATAAAACATCAAACCTACATCTCTTTGGTAGCATGGTCCTGATTCTTATTGTTAACATGCACAGATGTTCTTTGATTGGAATTTTTGTACCACTTTAAGGACATGACGTGTCCTTGTGCTGCCTTGTTAGTTTCCTTAAGCTGGTCTGTTTGATTCAGAGTGGGGAGTCGAATTTGTGGAGCTGGGTGGTCAAAGTGAATAGGGAATTTTGAGTGTGGTTGCTGAAAAATTAATCCATGGGTTAGTGTGCCAAGTCACTTCCATATTAATCTCCATGTGCCCGTGGCCCAACATGTATGGCAAGCACCTGCTGAGAGAAAGCACTCTTTAGTTTGCAGGCTTAGTCCATCTATGGCATGTGTATGTTCAGCTCTGTTTTAACTTTAGAAGTCAGTGGTGGCAGCCTTTTTGCCTCAGCCAAACTTTGTTGTTCCAGAATTTGCTTCCTTACCATTCTTTCTGTTAGTGTCTTGCTATGCCATATGGTATTAAAAGCAATGTATCCTGTCTTCGCTGCCCTACATTCTTTACCAGGGGATAGAAAGTCTCCCAACAGAGCATAAGTGATGCTTTGTGGTGTGCCCACCTTCTCCCTCAAGATTTGGGGAGTACCATAGATGTAACCATGCTGTGCTAAATCCCACACAGAAGGGTCATTAACTAGGTATGCGTTAACATGCCAGTTTCAAAGTGGTTAAGTCGGGAGGGTTGATTCTTGTGACCTAAGCACTGGCAAACTGCATTTGCATAGGAGAAACACTGAACAGTGTCAGTTAACACTTATTTTTGTTTTGGGGAGGGTGGTATGGGTTGCGTGGAGTCTGTCCATAGGTGCAACCCTACTTTGACAACCGTGAAACATGAGCATTTTTCAGTACAGCAAAAACAATGCAAAGTACCAATATTTCCAGGAAATTACTACAGAAACTAAAATGGCATCAAAGGGTTTCGCGGGCTAATATCAGCTTTCAGGAACTGGTGGACTTTAATCCAAAACCACCATCTTTCAACACAATTTTGGCATTTTTTTTATTGGGGCATACCCTATTTTTACTATTTTGTGCTTTCAGCCTCCTTCCTGTTACTGACAGTAATGGGCATGAAACCAATGTTGGATTCCAGAAAGCTAAACATTTCTAAGAAGTAGACAAAATTCTGACTTCAGCAAGTGCTAATTCTTATAGATCTTAGAAGTGTTTCCTACAGAAGAGAAGAAACCGCCTTCAAAAGTTTTTAGAGGCCACTGCCCTAGATACAGGCCAAAAACATAGGTGTGCCCCCTTCCAGAAACATGGGTAGTTTTGATGTGTCCAGGTAATTCTGTGATGTCACATTCATTAAAATTGTGGAACGCCCATAGGTTGTTAAAAAGACCCCTGACCCACCAACCAAGTTGGTGGCATGCTTCATCATCAGGGTTCCACCCAAGATGCCGAGTACATCACAGGTGTGCTGCGATGCCTGATTACAGCAGAGCAGGTTGTCATTTTTACCACACATACTGGTTGGATTTGACACGAGCGTGAGTGGTTCAGTAGATCACATTTTATTAACAAGGAATGTACTGTTAATAACTGGCGAAAAAACAGAAACACTGACTCACACCAACTGCTTTACAGTCCATTCACCCCTTTTATACAGGACATCCACAAGACCATTCACGCCGCGTGCCCAGCACATTACGACACTCCAACACAGTGCCATTCAAGGGCCCATTACTTTCATATTCCCACAGCAACACACCAGCTGATGGGCGTGTGGACTGGTGTTTGGCTGGCACCGCCAGCCAAGCACCACTCCATGCACACCAAGCGCCATTCCACGCACACTCAATCACTTTTTTGTGTTTTTAAACAAACCACTATACTTAAAACTACAAACACAAGCTCTAACTGGATACATTACAGTAATGCCTACAGTGAAACTGAACATATGAAAATATAAAATGGCAGTGTATGCTCACAGTAGTTCCCAGTAATTCTTTGTGTGAACTCCTGAAACAGCCTGCCACACACAGCCCAGGCTTTGAAGGACAGTTCGGCAGTACATTTGGCTTTCCCTCAGGGCACAAACTTAGTGGAAAAGGGCTTTTTTTTGGGAGTGGAAGGAAAGTGGTGATGTTTCAGTCTAGCTGCATCCTCCACAACTGCTAATCTAGGAACTCCTGCAGGATCCATCATAACTAGGCTCTATCACAGATTCATCCTTGACTTGGGAACAATACTTAAACACAATAGAAGCATTAAACATTGCCAAATGAAACAATGGATCGCCAACTTTTTATACCACACGTAAGACTTGCGAATAGCAGTGTAAGGTTCCAACCTCTGATCTACTTTAATATTACAGACAAGATCCCTTGGATAGCCTTTCTTTGTACAATTTTCTTGCTAACTCCAAAATTGGGTGGACAACTGGGGGAGGGGGAGTTAATACTGGAATTTCTACCAGTGTAGACCTAGAAATTATAAACATCCTGTACTGTTTTGAGACCGCATATAGTTTATTTCCATACTGTCCCCTCTTGCTCTGAATGTACTGCCTAAAAACCAAAGACTTGTTCTCACTTATTTCTTTGCCTGGCACATAGACCTCTGAAAACTGATCATGGCAAGGCTAAAGTATTGTCAACAAAATGCAGCATCCGAAGAAGCAAATAG
This sequence comes from Pleurodeles waltl, assembly GCF_031143425.1. Taxonomy (NCBI): domain Eukaryota; kingdom Metazoa; phylum Chordata; class Amphibia; order Caudata; family Salamandridae; genus Pleurodeles; species Pleurodeles waltl. The sequence continues at coordinate 981,162,441 of NC_090440.1, forward strand.
CTATTACAAGTCATGGTTGCTGGAAATATAGCTGTTGCCAGCAAGGGGCTAGTAGACCAATAAGTTGCAAGTGATGTCTTCCTTAACAACCCTATCAAAAAGTCAAACCTGATAACTTTCATCTCTTCAAAATTTGTGGGAATCTAATGAGTAGCTCTAGACTGAGGCCTAAGTCTGGCAGCGTTGTCCCTCAAATACTGCTCCGCATACAAATTAGTCTGCTCAGCAATCGTCTCCAAAAATACATCGTCCATAAACAAGTCAAAGAAATTGACACAGTTTTCTGTAGTTACTCTAAACCCCAGAGAGACTAGTAAATGCAGGCAACTGGCTGCTCAGTGTTTTGGGCATCCCAGGTGTCAAGTCTTCCAACAGGAAGCCTTTCAGCTGCTGCACCATTAGCCCATAGATGTCCTCCTTAAGAACAGGCCCTTCACCTGCACTGAGAGGCTTCCTCGTCAGAAGACTCCTCTTGGACAGAAATCTCACTGCCATGGTCAGAAGACGACTCCAAGCATGCCAACAACCTGCTGAGACTGTGGATAGCCATGATCCTTTCTAAGAAGTGTAAAGTGACAAATGGACTGACCAACAACCAGAACTGTCTACAATAAGTAATAAAAAGTGTGGCTTTATTACAAAGAGTTATGTACTCAAACTATACTACTCACTTGCCTGAAAAAGCTGTGCTCCTCAGCAAGCATGCGCTGCAATCACCAATGACATCCCACTACAAAGGAAAAGCGTATTAGACATAAGACAACACATATTGTGCACAAATCTAAGGCCAATTTCACAAACCATCCTGCATTTAGTACCCCACCTACAAATGTAATTCATTCATGCATGGCAACAATACTCTTGCGTAAATTTACTTACCTAATTTACTGAGCAGCAGGTCAACCACTGCCAAAACGAGCCACAAAAGAAGCAAAACCTTTGAACTAGAGCAAAAAAGAAATAAACTGTTAATCACAAATGCAAACACTTTGCCAGTTGAGAAACACCCTGCCGCCTGACAGCTAAAAGTTTTCCCTGGTCTAGTGGTCTCTGGGGCAGATGGCCCTAAAACAAAAGCTATGCTGATCTAACCTGAAATGGGGGGGGGGCTGCCCAAAACTGTTTACCCCCTTGGGGTGGGGGTGAGCCTTGCCCACAGGGCTGCCCCCTCCTCCCACCCTGCACACTAAAAAACTAATGAAACATCCCTGGTGCCGTCGTGGCCCCAGAAGACTATAAACCCCCTCGCAGCTGGCCAGCATGTGAGTACGTCTGTGCTATATTAAAAAAACATCGGAAGACCATGGTTCGGCCTGAAAAAAGACAGCTAGCGACTGACATGCGTGGTCTGTGCTGAAAAAGGCCACTCCTCCGTCCATCTCGGATTCAAGTAAATCAGCTAAAGCTACCACTTCAGACTCCAGTAAAAGGCATCACTCCTTGGAGTCAAATTTGGCACACTGGAGCTGAAACAACCAACAACTTTTTGGAGCTGAAAAAATCCTCATACGAAAGGACAGGGACTTTTGAGAAAATAAAAGCAAATCTCAAAGCCCATGCTGGGATCTCATAAAGCTTCTGAAGAAGAGACTGAGCTAATATTGGAGGTTATGGATGGAAGACAATTGAGAATCCATTAACATAAGGAGACTGGACGAATCATCACTGCACCGCCTTTAAAGACAAAAAGAAAGCTGGCTTTTCAAGAGGAGTTACTCTGTTCAACCACCAGAAACAAAAGGAGAAACCAGCAACTCTCCCTACTTCTCCTCACCTTTCTTATTCACCTCCCAATAGTCCACCACCATTCCCTTCTCCAACTCATTGATTGTATTCACATGCAGATACAGTAGACCCATGGGATCTTCATGATCCTGATCTCATTCTGAACAATGATCCAGACCTTTACCAATATATAAACCTTCTCCTCCAGAAGACACCACCACTGCCTACACTCGAGTAATATCTAGGGCAGCAGCTTATCATGGAGTGCTTATGTATTCTGAACCCCCTGGTAGAAGACTTTCTATTTTATGCACTATCTTCCACTCATTCCAAGTATCCGTGTCTCCTGATGTTGCCTGGAATGGTTAAACAAGCGGACCAAATTTTTAATGAGCCTGTCAAAGCTAAAGTCACCCCTAGAATTGATTTAAAATAAATAAATATATATATATATATATATATATATATATATATGTTCGATGGCATTTGTAGCTGCAGACACATGCTTTGCACATCCCGCCATCTAGTGTTGGGCTCGGAGTGTTACAAGTTGTTTTTCTTCGAAGAAGTCTTTCGAGTCACAAGATCGAGGGACTCCTCCCCTTTCGGCTCCATTGCGCATGGGCATCTTAGATTGTTTTTTTTTCGCCATCGGGTTCGGACGTGTTCCTTTTCGCTCCGTGTTTCGGGGCGGAAAGTTAGTTAGAATCTCAGAAAAATCGTCGGTATTGTTTGCGTTCGATATCGGGTTAGTTACAACAGATCAACACCGACTTTTGAAGAGCTCCGGTGGCCCTTCGGGGTTTTTCCGATTTCCCCCTGTCGGGGCCTGGTCGGCCCGGCCACGTGTCTCTTCAAGGCTGATGGAACGGACCCCATTCCGCTTCTGGCCAAAATGTCACAACAAGTATCCGTATACAGATCAGCATCTGGTCTGTAACTTGTGTCTGTCTCCAGAGCACAAGGAAGATACTTGTGAAGCCTGTCGAGCATTTCGGTCGAGAAAAACATTAAGAGACCGAAGAGCGAGAAGACTGCAGATGGCGTCGGCGCCGACAGGACAGAGGCGTTTCGATGAGGAAGAAGAAACCTCCATTCAGGAATCGGACTCAGACGAGCTTGATCCCGAAGAAATGCCGAAAACCGTGAGTAAGACGTCGAAACCTAAAACTCACGAGAAGACCACAAAAGCCCAGGGGACGCCACCGCCAACAGGCCATGGCTTAAACCGAAAAATAGGTGACCGATCATCGGCACTGAAAAAGGGCAAGCTTGTGTTGAAGTCATCCGACTCCGGTCGAGAGACCGGCACACAGCAATCTCGGGCCCGAGACAGCGGCTCCGAGCAGATCCGGGACCGAGACAGTGGCACCGAAATGGGTCGGCACTGAGACACCATGACGCTGAAAATAAAGAAGGTTTCCTCGGAGCCCAAAAAGGCGACCGAAAAGGTTTCGATTCCGAAACATCCAGCCTCGGAAACGAAAACAGGTTCCTACACAGAGGAACAAGGATTGTCCTCCCAAATGCAAGGACATAAGTTCGGAGAAGAACTTGAATCAATGGAGCCAGACTACACTCAAAGGAGGCTCCACATTCAAAAGGACACAGGGAAGATAAGCACTCTTCACCCAATTAAGATGAAAAGAAGACTTGCCTTTCAAGAAAAGGACAAGCAGCCACAGGCAAAGGTGGCAAGACAAACAACTCTGCCAGCATCTCCACCACCATCAATGCACACATCACCGGTAGCCTCTCCACCACTGATGCAATCCCCGACTCATACTGCAATGAGTCAAGATGATCCCGACGCATGGGACCTTTATGATGCTTCGGTATCAGATAACAGCCCAGGCTGTTACCCTGCGAGGCCGTCGCCACCTGAACACAGTACATCCTACACGCAGGTGGTCTCAAGGGCAGCTGCCTTTCATAACGTCACCTTGCATGCAGAACCAATTGAGGATGACTTCTTGTTTAATACACTATCCTCCACTCATAGCCAATACCAAAGCTTACCTATGCTCCCTGGAATGCTAAAACACTCCAAACAAATATTTCAAGATCCTGTAAAAGGCAGAGCCATAACTCCAAGGGTGGAGAAGTACAAGCCACCGCCAACAGACCCTGTTTATATTATGCAGCAATTAACACCAGAGTCTGTGGTTGTCGGGGCAGCTCGCAAGAGAGCAAACTCTCATACCTCGGGAGACGCACCACCTCCAGACAAGGAGAGTCGCAAATTCGACGCTGCAGGGAAAAGGGTTGCAGCACAAGCAGCAAACCAATGGCGCATTGCCAACTCACAAGCACTTCTGGCAAGATACGATAGAGCTCATTGTGACGAAATGCAGCATTTCATAGAACACTTACCCAAAGAGTTCCAGAAAAGGGCACAACAAGTGGTGGCAGAAGGACAAAGTATCTCCAATAATCAGATACGGTCAGCAATGGATGCAGCAGATACGGCTGCAAGGACAGTAAATACTGCAATAACGATAAGGAGACACGTATGGTTGCGTACGTCAGGATTCAAGCAGGAAATACAACAAGCCGTGCTGAATATGCCCTTTAATGAACAGCAGTTGTTTGGGCCGGAGGTGGACACCTATTGAGAAACTCAAAAAGGACACGGATACGGCAGAAGCCATGGGCGCACTCTACTCCCCACAGAGCAGAGGCACATTTCACAAGACACAATTTAGGGGAGGGTTTCGAGGTCAACCTACAGAAGCTACAACCTCACAAGCAAGGCCCACTTATCAAAGCCAATATCAGCGGGGAAGTTTTCGGGGGCAATATAGAGGGGGACAATTCCAAAAGAATAGAGGGACGTTCCAAAGCCCCAAAACTCCTTAAAACAAGCAGTGACTTCCAAGTCACACATCCCCAACACATAACACCTGTTGGGGGGGGAGACTAAGCAAATTTTACAAACATTGGGAGGAGATAACAACAGACACTTGGGTACTGGCAATTATCCAGTATGGTTATTGCATAGAATTTCTCAAATTCCCTCCAAACGTCCCACCGAAAACACACAATATGTCAAAACAACATATAGATCTTCTAGGACTAGAAGTCCAGGCATTGCTACAGAAAGGAGCAATAGAATTAGTACCAATACAACAGAAAGGAACAGGAGTTTACGCTCTGTACTTTCTCATACCCAAAAAGGACAAAACACTAAGACCTATATTAGATCTAAGAACATTAAATACCTACATCAAATCAGACCACTTTCACATGGTGACATTACAAGACGTAATCCCACTGCTCAAACAACAAGACTACATGGCAACACTAGACCTCAAGGATGCATATTTCCATATACCAATACATCCTTCACACAAAAAGTACTTAAGATTTGTATTCCAAAGGGTACACTACCAATTCAAAGTGTTGCCATTCGGAATAACTACTGCGCCAAGAGTCTTTACAAAATGCCTGGCAGTAGTAGCTGCGCATATCAGAAGGCAGCAAATACATGTGTTTCCATACCTAGACGATTGGTTAATCAAAACCAACACACTAAAATGGTGTTCACAACACACAAAGTGTGTCATAGAAACCCTACACAAACTAGGTTTCTTAATCAAGTACACAAAGTCACACCTTCAGCTGTGTCAAAAACAGCAATACTTAGGGGCAACAATCGACACCACAACAGCGATTGCCACGCCAAGTCCACAAAGAGTACAAGCATTTCACAATGTAATACAGGTCATATATCCAAACCAAAAGGATACAAGTCAAAATAGTAATGAAACTACTAGGCATGATGTCCTCATGCATAGCCATTGTCCCAAACGAAAGATTGCACATGCGGCCCTTACAACGGTGCCTAGCATCACAATGGTCACAGGCACAGGGTCAACTTCTAGATCTAGTGTTGATAGACCGCCAAACATACACCTCGCTTCAATGGTGGAACAATATAAATTTAAATCAAGGGCGGCCTTTTCAAGACCCAGTGTCTCAATACGTAATAACTACAGATGCCTCCATGATACGGAGGGGGGCACACCTCAATCAACACAGCTTTCAGGGGCAATTGGACTCGCGGCAAAAACAGTTTCACATAAATCACTTAGAACTATTGGCAGTATTTCTAGCATTAAAAGCATTTCAACCAATAATAAGCCACAAACATATTCTTGTCAAAACAGACAACATGACAACAATGTATTACCTAAACAAACAGGGAGGAACACACTCAGCACAGTTGTGTCTCCTGACACAGAAAATATGGCATTGGGCGATACACAACCACATTCGCCTAATAGCACAGTTCATTCCAGGGATTCAGAATCAATTAGCAGACAATCTCTCGCGGGATCACCAACAGATCCACAAATGGGAGATTCATCCCCAAGTACTACACACTTACTTCCAGAATTGGGGGAACACCACAAATAGACCTGTTTGCAACAAAAGAAAACGCAAAATGCAAAACTTCGCATCCAGGTACCCACAAGATCAGTCTCTGGGCAATGCGTTATGGATGAGTTGGTCAGGGATATTTGCATACGCTTTTCCCACTCTCCCACTCCTTCCATATCTAGTAAACAAGTTGAGTCAAAACAAACTCAAACTCATAGCACCAACTTGGGCAAGACAACCTTGGTACACATCACTACTAGACCTCTCAGTAGTACCTCATATCAAACTACCAAACAGACCAGATCTGTTAACTCAACACAATCAACAGATCAGACACCCCAATCCAGCATCGCTGAATCTAGCAATCTGGCTCCTGAAGTCTTAGAATTCGGACACTTAGATCTTACACAGGAATGTATGGAAGTCATAAAACAAGCTAGAAAACCAACCACTAGACATTGCTATGCAAATAAGTGGAAAAGGTTTGTTTATTATTGTCATAATCAAATTAAACCCTTACACACATCTGCTAAAGATATCGTAAGCTATTTACTACATTTGCAAAGGTCAAAACTAGCTTTTTCATCCATTAAGATACATCTTACCGCAATTTCAGCTTACCTGCAAATTACCCACTCAACTTCACTGTTTAGGATACCAGTCATAAAAGCCTTTATGGAAGGCCTAAAAAGAATTATACCACCAAGAACACCACCAGTTCCTTCATGGAACCTCAACATTGTCTTAACGCGACTCATGGGGCCACCTTTTGAACCCATGCATTCATGTGAAATGCAATATTTAACATGGAAAGTTGCACTTCTAATTGCCATCACATCTCTAAGAAGAGTCAGTGAAATCCAAGCATTTACCATACAAGAACCATTTATTCAAATACACAAGCATAAAGTAGTTCTACGGACAAATCCAAACTTTTTTACCAAAAGTCATATCACTGTTCCACTTGAATCAAACAGTAGAACTGCCAGTGTTCTTCCCACAGCCAGATTCTGTAGCTGAGAGAGCACTACATACATTAGACATCAAAAGAGCGTTAATGTACTACATTGACAGAACAAAACAAATTCGGAAAACAAAACAATTATTTGTTGCTTTCCAAAAACCTCATACAGGAAATCCAATTTCCAAACAAGGCATTGCTAGATGGATAGTTAAATGCATTCAAACCTGTTATCTCAAAGCAAAAAGAGAACTGCCTATTACACCGAGGGCACACTCCACTAGAAAGAAAGGTGCTACCATGGCCTTTCTAGGAAACATTCCAATGAATGAAATATGTAAGGCAGCCACATGGTCTACGCCTCATATGTTTACCAAGTACTATTGTGTGGATGTGTTAACAGCACAACAAGCCACAGTAGGACAAGCAGTACTACGAACTTTGTTTCAAACAACTTCAACTCCTACAGGCTGAACCACCGCTTTTGGGGAGATAACTGATTGCTAGTCTATGCAAAGCATGTGTTTCTGTAGCCGTTTCGAAGTTGATCTTGAACATTTGTAAATTCGTTAATATATCACTTTAAACTACATTATGTACAGACATGTTTACTCCATTGCGTGGGCACTATTACTATAATACACAACTCCTACCTCACCCTCTTCGGGGAAAACAATCTAAGATGGAGTCGACGCCCATGCGCAATGGAGCCGAAAGGGGAGGAGTCCCTCGATCTCGTGACTCGAAAGACTTCTTCGAAGAAAAACAACTTCTAACACTCCGAGCCCAACATTAGATGGCGGGATGTGCAAAGCATGTGAATCTGCAGCGACTCATGCCACAAACAGATATACACTTGGTAAGTGACATTTTCCATATATAAGCCTGCTCCTACTGAGATAGTGCAGCAAAGAAAAGAGTCAGTCATCAAGAGACTCACCACCTCCTGATATAGAAAGTAGGAAATTTTAATGCAGCTGGGAAAAGTCTCCACACAAGCGGCTAACCAATGGACAATTCCCAGGCACTTCTAACCAGATATGACCGAACCCATTTGGACGAGATGCAAGATAGTTCGATGGCATATGTTGCTGCAGATACACATGTTTCGCACAGTCCGCTGCCTGGTGTTGGGCTCGGAGTATTACAAGTTGTTTTTCTTCGAAGAAGTCTTTTTTGGTCACGGGACCGAAGGACTCCTCCCTCTTCGGCTCCATTGCGCATGGGCGTCGACTCCATCTTAGATTGTTTTTTTCCGCTGTCGGGTTCGGACGTATTCCTTTTCGCTCCGTGTTTCGGTTCGAAAAGTTAGTCAGAATCTCGGAAGAAAGCATCGGTATTGTTCCGTTCGGTATCGGGATAGTTAGGTACATCGACACCGATCATCGGAAGACTTTGGGGTAGCTTCGATTCCCCCATCGAGGCCTGGTCGGCCCGACCGCGTGCGACATCGAAGCCGATGGAACGGACCCCGTTTTGTTTCTGCCCAAAATGTCACAGTAAGTATCCTTATACAGATCAGCACTTGGTCTGTAACTTGTGCTTGTCCCCCGAGCACAAGGAGTATACCTGTGAGGCCTGTCGAGCCTTCCGGTCCAGAAAAACACTCCGGGACCGAAGAGCCAGGCGTCTACAAATGGCGTCCACGCCAACAAAACAACGTTTCGACGATGAAGAGGAAACATTCTCGGTTCCGGAATCAGAATCCGGAGACTCTGACGTCGAACAACAGCAACAAACCGTGAGTAAGACGTCGAAAATTAAAACCATCGAGAAGACAAAAGACCAGGCGACGCCACTGCCAACAGGCCATGGCTCGACCCATAAAACCGGCGACCCGTCGAAGGCGCCGAAAAAGGGCACGTCCATAGCGAAGACACCCGACTCCGGTCGAGGGACCGCCATGGAGCAACCTCGGAGCCGAGATAGCGGCTCCGAGAGGCAAAAACAAGATGCCGGCACCGAAAAACATCGGCACCGAGACACACTGCCGAAAGCCACAAAAATTCTGTCGGTGCCGAAGCCGAAAAAAGATTCTCTCTCGGCGCCGAAAAGTTCCACACCTTCATCCTACACAGAGGAACAAGGAATAAGTGGCCAGATGCACAGATTTGGACAAGAGCTCCAAAGTGTAGAATCAGACTACACACAAAAGAGACTGTACATCCAGCAAGACACAGGGAAGATATCAACCCTTCCCCCAATAATGAGGAAAAGAAGGGTCGGACTTCTCAAGGATGACGCACAACCACAAGCCAAAGTGGTTAAAAAAGTCACGCCTCCGCCCTCTCCACCACAACAGGCATCGCCGGCACAAACACCGCCACAAATGCACTCACCAGCGCAAACTACCATAAGTCAAGATAATCAGGATCAAGACGCTTGGGACCTATATGACACCCCAGTGCCGGACAATGATCCCGATTCATACCCCACAAAGCCGTCACCGCCAGAGGACAGTACCTCATACTCGCAACTGGTGGCTAGGGCTGCAGAATTCCACAATGTCCAACTGCATTCCGATCCTATAGAGGATGATTTTTTATTTAACACCCTCTCGGCTACACATAGCCAATATCAATGTCTCCCAATGCTACCAGGGATGTTACGGCACGCAAAACAAATTTTTGAAGAGCCCGTAAAATCAAGAGCCATCACCCCAAGGGTGGATAAGAAATACAAACCACCACCCACAGACCCAGTGTTTATTACTTCGCAGTTACCACCTGACTCCGTAGTAGTAGGGGCAGCTCGCAAGAGAGCAAATTCCCATACATCTGGCGACGCCCCACCTCCGGACAAAGAAAGCAGAAAATGTGATGCGGCAGGAAAAAGAGTAGCATCACAGGCAGCCAACCAGTGGCGCATCGCAAATTCTCAAGCGCTGCTGGCCAGATATGACCGCGCACACTGGGATGAGATGCAACTTCTCGTAGACCATCTTCCCCAGGAATACCAAAAAAGGGCGCAGCAAATAGTTGAAGAGGGACAAACGATCTCAAACAATCAAATCCGCTCTTCACTGGACGCAGCCGATACTGCAGCGAGAACAGTCAACACTGCTGTCACCATAAGGAGACACGCTTGGCTCCGCACTTCAGGCTTCAAACCTGAAATCCAGCAGGCTGTCCTTAATATGCTCTTCAACGAGAAACAACTTTTTGGCCCTGAAGTGGACACAGCCATTGAAAAACTTAAAAAGGACACAGACACGGCCAAAGCCATGGGCGCACTCTACTCCCCGCAGAGCAGAGGCTCTTTTAGAAAAACTCCATTTAGAGGGGGGTTTCGTGGCCAACCCACAGACACCACCAGCCAACAAACAAGAACCACACCATATCAGGGTTCATTCCAAAGGGGAGGTTTCAGGGGATATAGAGGGGGTCAATTCCCAAGGAGTAGGGGAAGATTCCAGACTCCAAAAACACCTCCACCTAAACAGTGACTTTCAAGTCACACAACCCCTTCACTCAACACCAGTGGGGGGAAGACTAAGCCAATTCTACCAATCTTGGCAGCAGATTACAACAGACAATTGGGTATTAGCAATAATCCAACATGGCTATTGCATAGAATTCCACAAATTCCCACCAAACATCCCTCCAAAAACACGCAAAATGTCACCAGAACTTTTAGGACTAGAAGTTCAAGCACTACTGCAAAAGGATGCAATAGAGTTAGTACCAGTACAACAAAAAAACACAGGAGTTTACTCCCTGTACTTTCTAATTCCCAAAAAAAGACAAAACATTAAGACCAATATTAGATCTCAGGACACTAAATACCTACATCATATCGGACCACTTTCACATGGTCACACTACAAGACATAATTCCACTGCTCAAACAGCAAGATTACATGACCACATTAGACCTAAAAGATGCGTACTTTCATATACCGATACACCCTTCTCACAGAAAGTAAATAAGGTTTGTATTCAAAGGAATACATTACCAATTCAAAGTGTTGCCATTCGGAATAACAACTGCACCAAGAGTGTTCACAAAATGTCTAGCAGTAGTAGCAGCACATATCAGGAGACAACAGATACATGTGTTTCCTTACCTGGACGATTGGCTAATCAAGACCAACACAGTAAAAAGTGCACAAACGACACCACATATGTCATACAAACCCTTCACAAACTGGGTTTCTCCATCAACTATACAAAATCACACCTCGAAACGTGTCAGACACAACAATATCTAGGAGCAACCATCAACACATCAAAGGGAATTGCCACTCCAAGTCCACAAAGAGTGCAAGCATTCCACAAGGTAATAAGTGCTATGTTTCCAAACCAAAAGATACAAGCAAAATTTGTGCTAAAACTTCTAGGCATGATGTCATCATGCATAGCCATTGTCCCAAACGCAAGGCTACACATGCGACCCTTACAACAGTGCCTAGCATCACAATGGTCACAGGCACAGGGTCAACTTCAAGATCTGGTGTTGGTAGACCGCCAAACATACCTCTCGCTTCTATGGTGGAACAGCAACAATTTAAACAAAGGGCGGACATTTCAGGACCCAGTGCCTCAATACGTTATAACAACAGATGCTTCCATGACAGGGTGGGGAGCACACCTCAATCACCACAGCATTCAAGGACAATGGGATGTACACCAAACAAAATTTCATATCAATTACCTAGAACTGTTAGCAGTATTTCTAGCGTTAAAAGCCTTTCAACCCATAATAACACACAAATACATTCTTGTCAAAACAGACAACATGACAACAATGTATTACTTAAACAAACAAGGAGGAACACACTCAACACAATTGTGCCTCCTAACACAAAAAATATGGCAGTGGGCGATTCACAACAACATTCGCCTAATAGCACAATTTATTCCAGGGATCCAAAACCAACTAGCAGACAACCTTTCGCGAGACCACCAACAAGTCCACGAATGGGAAATTCACCCCCAAGTTCTGAATAAGTACTTTCAAATTTGGGGAACACCCCAGATAGATTTGTTCGCAACAAAAGAAAACGCAAAATGCCAAAACTTCGCATCCAGGTACCCACACCGCGAATCACAAGGCAATGCTCTATGGATAAGTTGGTCAGGGATATTTGCATACGCTTTTCCCCCTCTCCCTCTCCTTCCATATCTAGTAAACAAGTTGAGTCAAAACCAACTCAAACTCATACTGATAGCACCCACATGGGCAAGACAACCTTGGTATACAACTCTACTAGACCTTTCACTAGTACCGCATGTCAAACTACCCAACAGACCAGATCTGTTAACACAACACAAACAACAGATCAGGCATCCAAACCCAGCATCATTGAATCTGGCAATTTGGCTCCTGAAATCCTAGAATTCGGACACTTAGACCTCACACAAGAATGCATGGAGGTCATAAAACAAGCTAGAAAAGCTTCCACTAGACACTGCTATGCATCTAAGTGGAAAAGATTTGTTTGCTACTGCCATACCAATCAAATCCAACCATTGCATGCCTCTACAAAGGACATAGTGGGATACTTACTACATTTGCAAAAAGCGAATCTCGCTTTTTCATCTATAAAAATACACCTCGCAGCAATATCTGCTTACCTACAAACTACTCATTCATCGTCTCTATTTAGAATACCAGTTATTAAAGCATTCCTGGAAGGGCTAAAAAGAATTATACCACCAAGAACACCACCAGTTCCTTCATGGAACCTTAACATCGTCTTAACAAGACTCATGGGTCCACCTTTCGAACCCATGCATTCCTGTGAAATGCAATATCTAACCTGGAAAGTCGCATTTCTCATTGCAATCACATCCCTCAGAAGAGTAAGTGAAATACAGGCATTTACCATACAAGAACCATTTATTCAAATACACAAAAAATAAAATAGTTCTAAGAACAAATCCAAAATTTCTACCAAAAGTAATCTCACCATTCCATTTAAATCAAACAGTAGAATTGCCAGTGTTCTTCCCACAACCAGATTCCGTGGCTGAAAGGGCACTACATACATTAGACATCAAAAGAGCACTAATGTACTACATTGACAGAACAAAGCTAATCAGGAAAACAAAACAACTGTTCATAGCTTTTCAAAAACCACACATAGGAAATCCAATCTCTAAACAAGGCATTGCTAGATGGATAGTCAGATGTATTCAAACATGCTATCTTAAAGCCAAAAGAGAATTGCCTATTACACCAAAGGCACACTCAACCAGAAAGAAAGGTGCTACAATGGCCTTTCTAGGAAACATTCCTATGAGCGAAATATGTAAGGCTGCAACCTGGTCTACGCCTCATACATTTACTAAACACTACTGTGTAGACGTACTAAATGCACAACAAGCTACAGTGGGCCAAGCTGTACTAAGAACATTATTCCAAACTACTTCAACTCCTACAGGCTAAACCACCGCTTTTAGGGGAGGTAACTGCTTTATAGTCTATGCGAAACATGTGTATCTGCAGCAACATATGCCATCGAACTGAAAATGTCACTTACCCAGTGTACATCTGTTCGTGGCATTAGTCGCTGCAGATTCACATGTGCCCTCCCGCCTCCCCGGGAAGCCTGTAGCCGTTTAGAAGTAGATCTTAAATCTTAAACATTTGTAAATAATTATTATAAACTTTTTATGTACATAGGTATTCACTCCATTGCATGGGCACTATTTATAGCAAACAACTCCATCCTCACCCTCTGCGGGGAAAACAATCTAAGATGGAGTCGACGCCCATGCGCAATGGAGCCGAAGAGGGAGGAGTCCTTCGGTCCCGTGACCAAAAAAGACTTCTTCGAAGAAAAACAACTTGTAATACTCCGAGCCCAACACCAGGCAGCGGACTGTGCGAAACATGTGAATCTGCAGCGACTAATGCCACGAACAGATGTACACTGGGTAAGTGACATTTTCATTACACAGCACCCCCCAAAGGTGCATCAAAAGAGCACAACAGGTTGTGGAGGAGGGAACAGCTATAAGCAATAATCGGATAAGGTCTGCCTTTGATGCTGCTGATACAGCTTCAAGGAGTGTTAATGCTGCATCACAATTAGAAGGCATGCATGACTATGCTCCTGGTTTTAAACCAGAAATTCAACAGGCAATACTTAATATGCCTTTCAACAAGAAACATCTATTCGGTCCAGAAGTAGACACCACTATTGAAAAACTGAGAAAAGACTCAGATACTGCAAAGGCAATGGAGGCTTTATACACCACTCCATATAGAGCTTCCTTTCGCAGACCCCAGTTTAGAGGAGGTTTTAAGCCACAGTCCTCTGATGCTTCCACCTCCCAAACAAAACAGGGAAACAAACCCAATATCAAAGAGGGCGGTTAAAAGGGTTCTATAGAGGACAATATTTCAGGAGCATAGGTAAATTCCAAACCTCAAAGTGTAGTGTGGTCAGTTTTATGTATCCTTTGCGTGTTAACTTCAGGCGTTAGGCCTTTGTGCACTTTGCCCTGGATGTCTTTTATTCCTTTGCTCGCAGCATAGAGCCTCTGTGCACTTTGCTCTAAATGCTTTTTATTCAGCTTCGTACTGTTATTTTTCAAATAGCCAGTTCTACGGTCTTGTTTTATTTTTTATATCGCACTGTTTAGCCTACTAAAGCACTGGAGTTTTCAATAACACATTCTTGTTCACTCTGTGCTTCAGTCAAGGATACAGTCTGGTACATTGCTGATAGACGTGGTAGGAGTTTAGTCTTTATTATTCTTGCGTAGGGACATTTTGTGATCACACTGACATGTTAGTTATAAAAACACTTCCTTGTCCTAATACACGGAGGAGGGAGATTCTGACCAGGGAACCACAACTAGACGCTGACTGCCTCGTTGCAGATGCTGAACCAGATCACAGGCCTTTGCTCAGGTATGAGGGTCGATGGCTTCCCGGGGAATCTGAAAGGCAAGTTAGTAGCTTAACATGCTGTGCTCGAAATATAACTAACAGAGAGAGAGAGAGAGAGAGAGAGAGAGAGAGAGAGAGAGAGAGAGAGAGAGAGAGAATAGAATAGAATAGAATAGAATACATTAACACCATGATAGCGTTGTTTTTATGTTTCACTCTCATCGTTACTATTTCAATCCTACTGTGTTGTATGGTTCTGGTTATTGCGGCTCGTGCCTTATCGAAAATGCAGTTGTTTTATTAAAAGCAATATATAAAACTCAAACTGCCTTTGTCATTTGTATATGAGATCATACTGTAAATGAGAGAGCTGGTTTGGATCTGAGTGACCACGACTTCCCTGAGAAGTTCCAAAGATGTCATGCGCTCGGCTGCCCAATCATTCTTGGGAGAGATGAGGCACTGCTAGTTAGCCAGAGCAAAACCGGATTTAAGGTGACAAAGGTCCTTCCAAGTGGGTAAGACTTAGTCCCCCACACCAGGAACAACCCTGCCACCTATAAATCCAGTAGTCTCATTTAGAATAATGAGAGCCCACGCGACATGGCGCCGCCAACGATTGGTCTGGCTCTAATTATTGGGTCCGGCTGACTCTCTCGGTCTCATATATATATATATATATATATATATATATATATATATACTCCTCGGTTCCGTTAACGGAGACGTCCGTGGCGCTGAGGATTTCCGCCACCACAATATAGGTACATCCTATTATTTTGTGGTCGGTTGTTCAAGCTTGAACTCTGAAAGGAAAACCCCGATATTGGTGTGCCTTCTCTGACCTAGCGCTGTTTTCATAATGGCGAATCCCCAAGTAGTGAACATCGCACTTAATATGCGACACCCGCTCACAGGACATCTGTTAGCACATGGTCTGATGAACCAGGGGGTCCGGTCACGTTTGTGGTGAACGCCCATGCAGCCTATAGGACAGAGCTTTTTTTATTCTTGGGTTGTATTTCCGGCAGTTGATGGGGCATCACACACTTTTCATGATTACACTGTTGCAAATGCCCCTGGACAATACAGGGCATATGCATACTTAGAGATACCTTTAACTTATCAAGAACACCATAATTGGCTTGATGGCGCCCTCCCACGCATAGCACAAGTTAGGTTAAGTCCACTAAGTAATGATGGTCCTACCTGGCCTTTATTGGCTACATATACACCACATCCTGCGGTTGCTCAATTGGCAGTGTCTGAAGTTCGCCGTTTATATACAGACTTAACGGCTACATATAGACGCTTAGTTCAATTTGTAATGCAGACACTAAATCCAAATGCAGCGCGTGCTGCTCCGGCGCAACCACATGCGGTGGTTCCGGGTATCAATCTGGCCACTGTACACTCAGTTATGGGCAATGTACCGGCTAAACGAGAGGAAACTCCATTTTGGCTGGCGCAAAAGATTAATACGCTGGGAGCAGTATTTCCCCATACGGGACCTCAGGATGAACATAGAATATTGACGATGTGTTTGCCGTTTGGTATGGTTCCTACTGTGGACCATTGTAATACATGGGGCACGGTGTTTGCCGCGCTCTACACTACAGCACACAGTACACCGACATTGGCTAATTTACCGGAAGTGCTTAAACTAATTCAAGATGAATACGGGGCTGCCCCGGCCTTAGATCTAGGGATGCAACTGATTGGCAATTTTGCCACGGTTTCTTCCATCATACTGAGTATTCTAAAAGCGGAGGCAGTGGCACTAGCGTCTTCGTGACGTCCCGCAACTCGATCAGGAGCGGGAGCTGAAGAGAATAATAGCAGAAACATATTCGAGTATCGGTCGTGATAGCCTAGGGGCTAGACTGCAAAAACCTCAGTTTCAGGGTAAGAATAGTAAGGATACTACTAAACAAAAGCAACATGAGGGTACTAAAAAGCGCTGGGAGAAAAAACAACAGACACCTAAAAAAGAAAGGGGAGAATCTCCGCGACCGGAGACCCCGCAGACTAAGTATAATCTCAGAAATAGGGATAATTTGAAGACGCCTGATAGATATCAATATATTGATACACGCCAATCTCGTTCCTTTCAGGACTCATTGGAAAAGAGAAATGAGAGAGGTGGGCGGTCAGAGCGGAGAACAGAGTACGTGAAACAGAGACAGGAATCACAACGCTCAATGGAGGTTTCTGTCAAGAAAGACGAGAAACGTACCCAACAAAAACAGCAGTTTAAAAAGAAGGTGGCGGCAGTCTCAGTTAGACATGCCACACAAGAAGAGAGTTCTCTTGCAGAACAAGACATGGGCGTTAGCGCTATTAGCGCGGCAGAGGTCACAATAGTTCGTCGGAATCTTCTAGAGCATCTGGAGGTGAAAGCAACTGATGACTTCATACAAGTCGAAACAGCAGATATGCATGTCTCTGATCCCGATAGTTTATACAGTAACTTTGCAATTAGAAGGGGACATTGAGCGCACTATAAACGCCATCTTTTGGGATCGTGTAGTCAAATTGTATGACATTCTGCTGGCCGAACAGGATTGGCCCCCAGGCTTTGTTCGTGACTGTCCGGTTGGGGGAGGAGGTTATTACACCTTTGTTCTCACCACTTGTTCCGGGAGAACTTGCAGAGTCCTATAGTAATACATGGGCTCTGGCACAGGCACCGCCTTATATAGAAGTCATGTGGGGTGGGATAGGGGTTCACCTTATCATGTAATTCCGATTAAGGGCGAACCTCAGCCGCAACCGCAATATCCTATAAAATTTGAAGCAAGGGCATTGGTACGGAAAATACTTAGACAGTTGGAGTACCAGGGAGTTATTGAACCCTGTGTCTCGCTGATGAATAATCCCTTATTTCCTGTAGCTAAACCAGACCATTCTTATAGGATAGTGGTGGATTACAGACATTTAAATGGACATACACGCACATATGCAATACAAAATTCACACGGCGCTGCGCTTATGAATAATATAGTGCGTAAAAAATACAAAACAACTTTGGATATCTCGAATGGTTTCTTCTGCCAGAATATTGTGCACGAAAGTAGGGATTTGACTAGCTTTAGTGCGTCTGTCTCTCAGAAATTTTTTTGTTGTTTCCCTCAGGGGTTTAAGAATAGCCCAGGACTGTTTTCGGCCCGTGTGACTGAAATCTTGCACGAGTTGGACCCTGAAGCTTTGTCATATGTCAATGATATCTATCTGACAGATGACGAGTTACTACAACATTTAAGGCGGGTAGCCCGCATTGTTGTGGGATTTGCCGAAATTGGCTACAAATTTAACTTTAAAAAATCTAAAATTGCCTTCCTCAGCGTCATTTTCCTGGGATATGAACTGTCGAATGAGGGCAAGAGCTTAGCGCCTCACTTTTTGGAAAAATTTGCACAGTTGCAACCTCCTAATACGATTAGAAAGCTCCAGTCGTTATTGGGATTTCTACATTTTGGCAGAACTTACATTCCTGATTATGCTACACGTATAAAGCCATTATACGAGTTGATTCACCCAAATTTTTCAAGTAAATTTTGGACGATTGAGCATACACATATTCTTCGAGATTTGCAAACTGATTTCTTAGCAGTAAAGCATTTACACACACGGGACAATAAGACACATCTGGTCATCAGGGTTATAGCTGGGGCCGTTGGGTTTACATATGTCACCTTTTATGAGGGTGAGACAGTCCCGATAGCATACAAGTCCTACTTGTATTCTGCTGCAGAACAACGTTTTGCACAAGCTGAGAAAATTCTCACTGCTGTACAGATGGCTGTGATTAAAGAACGTCCTCTTGCCCAGGGCCAACGCATCATTGTCGTTTCCCCGATTCCAGCTTTAGAAGCTGTTACAAAAGCGAGTGTTCCTAACTCGAAAGCATTACACCCGCGATGGATACAATGGGCAACGTCTTTGACAGCCACTGATGTAGATTACAAATTTGACCCTAAACTGCAGACTCAGAAATTTCTTCAATATGAAATAGAGTACCCAGTTCCCGCTGGCACATTGCCTATTGATCAATATCAGGTGGTCATGTACACCGATGGCTCTGCGCAACCTGCGGTTGGGACTAAACAACAGTATTCTGCTGCATGTGCGGTGGTGAGCAGCTACATGGAGGGGGAGAAGTTCTGCCCCCAACATACTTATACACAGACCTTGGGAGACTGTACGGCACAGTTCACTGAGCTGAAGGCTCTGTTATTAGCATTGGAGCATACGGATCCTGCGCAGTTTACACTGCTTGTTTGTGATTCATATTACTGTGTTCAGTCTTTCAATGAATATCTGCATTACTGGAGGTTAAATGGGTTCAGAGATTCCAAGGGCAACACCATCAAACACAGGTTACTGTGGGGGAAGGTTGTGGATCTGAAGGAAACGCTTCCTAAAGTCCATGTTGTGCATACACTTGGACACCAGCGCGTTGGAATACATGTTGCTGGGAATACCGCGAAATCGGCAGTGGCAGTTGCCAATGTAGCCGCAGTAGCTCGTTCGAGTTCCAAACCAGACACAGAGATTTTGGCTGCCATAAAGGCTACGGCTGATGGCACGCCATATCTTAAAGGATTCCCTTCCAAATATCACTATTCCATGGTTGGTATGCTGAACGCTGAGGTTAAAATCCCAGGCGTTGGTTTAAGTGAGATGCCCAATAAAATTGAGCGACCTCGATTGATTACTGCAGCACATGAGGGGGCGGCATCTGCACATGCTGGCGTGGCTGCCACAATTTCACTCTTACAGGCTCGTTACTGGTGGCCTGGTCTCTATAGAGAGACAAAGCAGTATGTCCTTTGTTGTGACATCTGTCAACAAATTAAAGTTTCCACGGCTAGACGCCCGCAGCAGACGCCCCTTCTGATATCGAATAAACTTTTACAGTGTGTTTACTTGGATTATTGTGGTCTGCTGACACCAGATAGTGCATACAAATATATAGTGGTAGCTGTAGATTCGTGCTCCAGATTTGTGTGGGTCTGGCCACAGTGCTCGGCTGACGCTCGGACTGTTATTAAAGATTTGCGCATCTTTATCGATACATATGCAGTTGCGGCTTTTCATTCGGACCAGGGCCCTGCTTTTGCCTCTAAGGCATTCAGGGACACCATGGCTTCGTTGGGGGTCCAGCTCCAGTTCTTGTCTCCATTTCATCCCGAGTGAAATTCTGTCGTGGAGCGTTTAAATCGCGATTTAAAGCAATCCTTAACGGCCAGAGTTATAGGTACGGGTCGTAGTCGGCTAGCCCACCTGTATGGAGTACAGAGAGCACTTAATAACTTGCCTAGAAGGTCCCTGGGGGGAGTCGTACTTCATATGAGTGCCTGTTTGGAACACAAATGTATGTTCCTGATCTAGATGGTCCTGGTGTGGAGGCGGCAGATACGCCCTTTGACATAAATGATCGTGTCACTGTTTTGCAGGATTTCGTGAAGATAACTCTTCTGCCAGTGCTGCCTCCACAGGAATTAAGGATTCCCAGAATTGGGGATCTTGTGTGTGAAAAGGTCGCAGTGAAAAAATAATTTGGCCCTACATATCGAGTACCAGTCCCTGTACTAGGGATTCAAGGCACAAGAACTGTGATTTTGCCACCGCTGCAAGGGGCCAAAGGAAATCGCTTTGTATCAATCGACAATGTCAAGTTACAACATGTGGCCGATTCTGCACAGCAGACCAAGAGGAACGCCCAGTAGTTCCCGAATCCCTCTCACTACTGGGGACGATGTTCCGCTGCAGGTGATTTGCACCGACGCTGTTTCCTCTCCGAGCTTGGGGAGGGTGGAAGCTGATCTTGCGATTGTTCCACTAACGGCGAATAATTTGGAATCTTTTGATCAAGTTGCTGTGACTACTGATGTTGCTGAAGGTGTTATCTACAGCATACCATGGCGAGAGCCACAATCTGCCCCTTTGTTTATGGTTGCACCTTTTGCAAGAACTGCCTCAGGCTGCTTTAATAACAATGATGATACCGTGTCGGACTCCTCGTCCTCTTCAACACCAGCCCTGGGTCCACGTAAGCTGCTGTATCGGTTCAAAAACACATATTTTGTTGTTCCTTGGAACTATCTGTGGCTTTTCATGACTGTGATTACTTTTTTCCTATGGTTGGGGTTTGTTGTTACCTTTTTTCTGGTGATACATGGTCATTTTCTTCCTGAACGTTCTGAGACTGAACAGGTGGAGAAGGTGTTGAAACCGCATTTTTCATCACATGGTTCGATGAGACTTGTCCTTTGTGAACATTTCGGCTGTACCAATTCCGGATGGGATTGTGTAGGATAGAGTAATGTTTGATATATATGGTCCCACTGAAATAATTCAAATACTGTATGTTCTCAAATTATCAATGAATGAAATCGTTATACCAGGCATTGTATCTGATGATTGGGATGTGAAGACAGTTGATTCTATGTTGACAGAATTGCAATATTATACTGTCTATGAAAATGAAGATGCATACCAATTTAGAGATAATTATGGTGACATGTTTTGCTACAATTATTACGGACACCACTTTATTCATAAAGATAGTAGCCCTAAATCAATATTTGAGTATCTGCAATGGGAACATTGCCCGACTCCTCCACAGGGGAGTTCTAGGTGCTATTCTACATACTCAAAAAGCTCTAGCATACCCAAATGCACAGAGGATACAAGCTTTCCAAATTCTCATACCACAAATACAGCCAAATCAAAAATATACTGTAAGATTCATAACGAGAATTCTAGGGATAATGGCATCTTGCATAGCTATAGTTTCTCATGCAAGACTAAACATGAGACCCTTACAGCAGTTCCTCTCGCAACAATGGTCTCAAGCACACGGTCAACTTCAAGCTCTAGTGTTGATAGACTGGCAAACACATATGTCCCTTCAGTTGTGGAATCTCGGTAATCTAATGAAGGGGCAGTCGTTTCAAGACCCTGTGCCTCAGACCATAATCCCAAGAGGCATCCATGATAGGTTGGGGAGCTCATCTCAACAATCATACCATTCAAGGGGAATTGGATGCCAAGCAGAAACAGTTTCACTTAAACCACCTAGAATTATTAGCTGTATTCCTTGCTCTAAAAGAGTTTCAACCGCTTCTCAAACAGAAGACTGTTCTAATAAAAACAGACGTATTACCTCAACAAACAGGGTGTGACGCATTCATCTCAACTGTCCCTACTAGCCCAAACAATATGGAAATGGGCAATTCCCAATCACATTCATCTGTTAGCGCAATACAATCCAGGGATAGACCATCAGCTGGCTGATCTAAGCAGGAATCACCAACAAACTCATGAATGAGAGATTCACCCCCAACTACTTCAAAAATACTTTCAAAAGTGGGGGACACCAGGACTAGACCCATTTGCAACAAGTGAAAATGCAAAATGCCAAAACTACATCAGACTTTACTCACATCGCGTTCGGGCAGCAGGAATGCTAAAAGAAGCATAGAGGGAAAGGAAATCCCTTTCCTGTCCCCCCAGTGCCTCTTGAAGCAATACACCTTCTCTACTGACACCCCCCCCCCCCAAGTCGGAGAATAAACTTACCATCTCTTCATGCGGCGTGCTGGAAGCAAATGGCTTTTAGCGCGTCACGCAGCCTCTAATGATGTCAGCGTGCAATTGCGTGCTGATGTCATTAGATGGGGGCGGGACTGGAGGGGGGGGCGGCGGCAGGGAGTGCCTCTATCCCAGGCATCCGAGGGTTAAGGAATCTTGAAAACCACTAAAAACATTAATGCACAACTAATGCTGAAAAAGCTATTAGGGAGTTGTGAATTTACATTGATATTGTCTGACTTGTTGGTCAGTAATGTGGTTGGTTACAGTTTGAGGCAAATGACCCTTGGATTGGCTTTGGGGCGGTGCAAACAGTGCCATGGCACCAGTTGACTGTTTTGTAATCTTGTGGACTTTTTGAATGTCTTGTGGAGTCCATGTGCTGAGCAATTTTCAGGCAGCAATAAAAATATCAAGATTCATTGGCTATTAACACCTTTGCTGTTCATTTAATTTCTAGACTGCTGATACTTAAAAAAAATCTGTTTTGGGGAAGTTTACTCTTAGGCTTTAACCCCCACTATCCCACCCCTTTTCCAAATAAGGTTCCATATTTGCACCCCCCTCCAAACATCCCAAGAAGTTACTAGGGTTTGTGTACCCCCTGGAGGGGGAACCAAGAAAAAAAACAATATATAAGTACATTTGGCTTGCTATTTTTTATTTATTTATTATTTTTTAAAGAAACATAGAAAAAAGTGACAATGCTCTGCAAAATGTGTTGTTGTGCAGAAGTGACTAGCTTTCATAAGTGTGCAGGGCTGAATCCCAAAACCTTTTTTTTTTTTCCTTTTTTCGCGTACCAGTTTTGGCACTTGGGGGTAGATTGTTGAGGAAAAAAACATCTGAATTGAGCAAGTTTCTGGAAGAAATGGTTAAAAAAAATGGTAGGATGGGCATCTGTGACTTGAATGGGCCCAAAACAATGTGGAGACATTGTTTCTTGTTTCATGTATTAACCTGGTTTGGGAAGTAAGATTGTAGGTGTTTTTTTTTGGGCCTTATAGCCCTCTGGGGTGGTTCAGATTTGGTCTGGGTGATTGGAGTTCTGCGGATCTTCGCAGATTGGTGTTTAAACAGACGATGTATAGGAATACAGGCAATAGTAAGTAGCCTCTTACTCTCATGGTTGCTCCCGAAATGTTAGGTGTTTGACACAATTTAAAACCTGTGGGCACTCAGACCAGAATTAGGACACTTGTGGCATTAGATAACTCTTCGTACTACTTTCTGACAAAGATTTTTTGGGAGTTGGAAGAATGTATTTGCCAAAATGGGGATCTTTCTACTGCATCCTCAACCACTCTGATTCTAGCAAGGCTACCTAGTAGACTGCTGAAACTACAAAACTCCTCTTGGAGTCTGGTGAATGATGTTAGCAAATAAGCATTGAAGGATGCCAAATGAACAGCAAACTGCTCGGGCTAGGTATGACTTCAAGCAGCGTTGTAAGGCCCTAACCAACCTTTAATCATCTCCATGTGCATGTTGTATTCTAGAATGTGCACTTCTGCTACCTGACTGGTTAGCAAGTGCAGTGCTTCTATCCTGTATAGATGTGAGGATCCCTTTTTCTGGAAACTTTAACACTGGTAGTTCATTACTGCACAAGGCACTGCTCTGTCCCCTCTGAACAGTCGCACCTGAGCTCTGGATTATGCCACAGTGCCCACCTACAACAATTTGTTTTTAAATAATTGCACACCTCATTAGGAGCGAACATTTTTTTACTTCCTATAAAAGAGGTTTTGGTGGTGGGCCTGGGGATAGATGCTCAATGGAAGAATCCCTACCAGTGTACACCCTGAATAATGCAAATATCCCTGTGGTGCTTTCACAAAACATAGTTTTTTTTTCTTTTTTTTTTTCGTTTTTGGCAAATGTTAACCAAAAAAAAACAGCATTCTTGTTTGCACATTCTCCAAGTTGCCATGGTTTGTTTGTTCGCACAAGTTGTTGGCCGTCTTTGTTACTTTGGTCAGCAAAGATGCATACATTCTGTAAGAGTGCATTAGAAACTCGTAAGTGCAAAACAGTAGTATCCCTGTTATTGATATGCTTGTCATATTGTGAAAGGGTGTGGTGTGGTAGAGGTGTTTACCCAATTGTGTAGGTGCCTCACTTTTATGTTCTGTCAACTGATTTGTGCTGTACATTTCCGCCAGCCCACTAAGGAATGAGTGTCAGTCAATATATGGTCTCAGGCTTTGGTCTGGCCCTGGGGGTCGTAGTCTCTAACTTCTCAGTGCAGTGTTGCCCCCTTGTAAGAGGCCTGTCTGCAGAGTTCTACTAGCTATGTCTGTAGATGTGGGCCTGTTGCAGCCTTCCTTGATAATGTTGTTTGCCAGTTGGAAGTATGAAGGCCAGGTCAGTGAACCTATTTGTTGCTTTGGTTTTATGTTGTGTCAACCATCTTAAGAGACATACTCTGGAGTTTCAGCAACCTGCCTTTCTGTTGCTATGGACACCATTTCTGTACAACATTTACAGGTTAATACTATATTGTGCTTCCCTGCTGAGTATATTGTATTGTAATAGTATGTTCGATGGCATATGTTGCTGCAGATACACATGTTGAGCACAGTCCGCTGCCTGGTGTTGGGCTCGGAGTATTACAAGTTGTTTTTCTTCGAAGAAGTCTTTTTTGGTCACGGGACCGAAGGACTCCTCCCTCTTCGGCTCCATTGCGCATGGGCGTCGACTCCATCTTAGATTGTTTTTTTTCCGCTGTCGGGTTCGGACGTGTTCCTTTTCGCTCCGTGTTTCGGTTCGGAAAGTTAGTCAGAATCTCGGAAGAAAGCGTCGGTATTGTTCCGTTCGGTATCGGGATAGTTAGGTACATCGACACCGATCATCGGAAGACTTTGGGGTAGCTTCGATCCCCCATCGGGGCCTGGTCGGCCCGACCGCGTGTGACGCCGAAGCCGATGGAACGGACCCCGTTCCGTTTCTGCCCAAAATGTCACAGTAAGGATCCTTATACAGATCAGCACTTGGTCTGTAACTTGTGCTTGTCCCCCGAGCACAAGGAGGATACCTGTGAGGCCTGTCGAGCCTTCCGGTCCAGAAAAACACTCCGGGACCGAAGAGCCAGGCGTCTACAAATGGCGTCCACGCCGACAAAACAACGTTTCGACGACGAAGAGGAAACATTCTCGGTTCCGGACTCAGAATCCGGAGACTCCGACGTCGAACAACAACAACAAACAGTGAGTAAGACGTCGAAAATAAAGACCATCGAAAAAACAAAAGCCCAGGGGACGCCACTGCCAACAGGCCATGGCTCGACCCATAAAACCGGCGAGCCGTCGAAGGCGCCGAAAAAGGGCACGCCCATAGCGAAGAGACCCGACTCCGGTCGAGGGACCGCCATGGAGCAACCTCGGAGCCGAGATAGCGGCTCCGAGAAGCAAAAACAAGATGCCGGCACCGAAAAACATCGGCACCGAGACACACTGCCGAAAGCCACAAAAATTCAGTCGGTACCGAAGCCGAAAAAAGATTCTCTCTCGGCGCCGAAAAGTTCCACACCTCCTTCCTACACAGAGGAACAAGGAATAAGTGGCCAGATGCACAGATTTGGACAAGAGCTCCAAAGTGTAGAATCAGACTACACACAAAAGAGACTGTACATCCAACAAGACACAGGGAAGATATCAACCCTTCCCCCAATAATGAGAAAAAGAAGGATCGGATTTCTCAAGGAGGACGCACAACCACAAGCCAAAGTGGTTAAAAAAGTCACGCCTCCGCCCTCTCCACCACAACAGGCATCGCCGGCACAAACTCCGCCACAAATGCACTCACCAGCGCAAACTACTATAAGTCAAGATAATCAGGATCAAGACGCTTGGGACTTATACGACACCCCAGTGCCGGACAATGATCCCGATTCATACCCCACAAAGCCGTCACCGCCAGAGGACAGCACCTCATACTTGCAACTGGTGGCTAGGGCAGCAGAATTCCACAATGTCCAACTGCATTCCGATCCTATAGAGGATGATTTTTTATTTAACACCCTCTCGGCTACACATAGCCAATATCAATGTCTCCCAATGCTACCAGGGATGTTACGGCACGCAAAACAAATTTTTGAAGAGCCCGTAAAATCAAGAGCCATCACCCCAAGGGTGGATAAGAAATATAAACCACCACCCACAGACCCAGTGTTTATTACTTCGCAGTTACCACCTGACTCCGTAGTAGTAGGGGCAGCTCGCAAAAGAGCAAATTCCCATACATCTGGCGACGCCCCACCTCCGGACAAAGAAAGCCGAAAATTTGATGCGGCAGGAAAAAGAGTCGCATCACAGGCAGCCAACCAATGGCGCATCACAAATTCTCAAGCGCTGCTAGCCCGATATGACCGCGCACACTGGGATGAGATGCAACTTCTCATAGACCATCTTCCCCAGGAATACCAAAAAAGGGCGCAGCAAATAGTTGAAGAGGGACAAACGATCTCGAACAATCAAATCCGCTCTTCAATGGACGCAGCCGATACTGCAGCAAGAACAGTCAACACTGCTGTCACCATAAGGAGACACGCATGGCTCCGCACTTCAGGGTTCAAACCTGAAATCCAGCAGGCTGTCCTTAATATGCCCTTCAACGAAAAACAACTTTTTGGCCTTGAAGTGGACACAGCCATTGAAAAACTTAAAAAGGACACAGACACGGCCAAAGCCATGGGCGCACTCTACTCCCCGCAGAGCAGAGGATCTTTTAGAAAAACTCCATTTAGAGGGGGGTTTCGTGGCCAACCCACAGACACCACCAGCCAACAAACAAGAACCACACCCTATCAGGGTTCATTCCAAAGGGGAGGTTTCAGGGGATATAGAGGGGGTCAATTCCCAAGGAGTAGGGGAAAATTCCAAACTCCAAAAACACCTCCACCTAAACAGTGACTTTCAAGTCACACAACCCCTTCACTCAACACCAGTGGGGGGAAGACTAAGCCAATTCTACCAATCTTGGCAGCAGATTACAACAGACAATTGGGTACTAGCAATAATCCAACATGGCTATTGCATAGAATTCCACAAATTCCCACCAAACATCCCTCCAAAAACACGCAAAATGTCACTACAACATTTAGAACTTTTAGGACTAGAAGTTCAAGCACTACTGCAAAAGGATGCAATAGAATTAGTACCAGTACAACAAAAAAACACAGGAGTTTACTCCCTGTACTTTCTAATTCCAAAAAAAGACAAAACATTAAGACCAATATTAGATCTCAGGACACTAAATACCTACATCATATCGGACCACTTTCACATGGTCACACTACAAGGCATCATTCCACTGCTCAAACAGCAAGATTACATGACCACATTAGACCTAAAAGATGCGTACTTTCATATACCGATACATCCTTCTCACAGAAAGTACCTAAGGTTCGTATTCAAAGGAATACATTACCAATTCAAGGTGTTGCCATTCGGAATAACAACTGCACCAAGAGTATTCACAAAATGTCTAGCAGTAGTAGCAGCACATATCAGGAGACAACAAATACATGTGTTTCCTTACCTAGACGATTGGCTAATCAAGACCAACACAGTAAGAAAGTGCACAAACAACACCACATATGTCATACAAACCCTTCACAAACTGGGTTTCTCCATCAACTATACAAAGTCACACCTCGAACCGTGTCAGACACAACAATATCTAGGGGCAACCATCAACACATCAAAAGGAATTGCCACTCCAAGTCCACAAAGAGTTCAAGCATTCCACAAGGTAATAAGTGCTATGTTTCCAAACCAAAAGATACAAGCAAAATTTGTGCTAAAACTTCTAGGCATGATGTCATCATGCATAGCCATTGTCCCAAACGCAAGACTACACATGCGACCCTTACAACAGTGCCTAGCATCACAATGGTCACAAGCACAGGGTCAACTTCTAGATCTGGTGTTGGTAGACCGCCAAACATACCTCTCGCTTCTATGGTGGAACAGCAACAATTTAAACAAAGGGCGGACATTTCAGGACCCAGTGCCTCAATACGTTATAACAACAGATGCTTCCATGACAGGGTGGGGAGCACACCTCAATCACCACAGCATTCAAGGACAATGGGACGTACACCAAACAAAATTTCATATAAATTATCTAGAACTGTTAGCAGTATTTCTAGCGTTAAAAGCCTTTCAACCCTTAATAACACACAAATACATTCTTGTCAAAACAGACAACATGACAACAATGTATTATTTAAACAAACAAGGAGGAACACACTCAACACAATTGTGTCTCCTAACACAAAAAATATGGCAGTGGGCGATTCACAACCACATTCGCCTAATAGCACAATTTATTCCAGGGATCCAAAACCAACTAGCAGACAACCTTTCGCGAGATCACCAACAAGTCCACGAATGGGAAATTCACCCCCAAGTTCTGAACAATTACTTTCAAATTTGGGGAACACCCCAGATAGATTTGTTCGCAACAAAAGAAAACGCAAAATGCCAAAACTTCGCATCCAGGTACCCACACCGCGAATCACAAGGCAATGCTCTATGGATGAGTTGGTCAGGGATATTTGCATACGCTTTTCCCCCTCTCCCTCTCCTTCCATATCTAGTAAACAAATTGAGTCAAAACCAACTCAAACTCATACTGATAGCCCCCACATGGGCAAGACAACCTTGGTATACAACTCTACTAGACCTTTCACTAGTACCGCATGTCAAACTACCCAACAGACCAGATCTGTTAACACAACACAAACAACAGATCAGGCATCCAAACCCAGCATCATTGAATCTAGCAATTTGGCTCCTGAAATCCTAGAATTCGGACACTTAGACCTCACACAAGAATGTATGGAGGTCATAAAACAAGCTAGAAAAGCTTCCACTAGACACTGCTATGCATCTAAGTGGAAAAGATTTGTTTGCTACTGCCATACCAATCAAATCCAACCATTGCATGCCTCTACAAAGGACATAGTGGGATACTTACTACATTTGCAAAAAGCAACCCTCGCTTTTTCATCTATAAAAATACACCTCGCAGCAATATCTGCTTACCTACAAACTACTCATTCATCGTCTCTATTTAGAATACCAGTTATTAAAGCATTCATGGAAGGGCTAAAAAGAATTATACCACCAAGAACACCACCAGTTCCTTCATGGAACCTTAACATCGTCTTAACAAGACTCATGGGTCCACCTTTTGAACCCATGCATTCCTGTGAAATGCAATATTTAACGTGGAAAGTCGCATTTCTCATTGCAATCACATCCCTCAGAAGAGTAAGTGAAATACAGGCATTTACCATACAAGAACCATTTATTCAAATACACAAAAATAAAATAGTTCTAAGAACAAATCCAAAATTTCTACCAAAAGTAATCTCACCATTCCATTTAAATCAAACAGTAGAATTACCAGTGTTCTTCCCACAGCCAGATTCCGTGGCTGAAAGGGCACTACATACATTAGACATCAAAAGAGCACTAATGTACTACATTGACAGAACAAAGTTAATCAGGAAAACAAAACAACTGTTCATAGCTTTTCAAAAACCACACATAGGAAATCCAATCTCTAAACAAAGCATTGCTAGATGGATAGTCAGATGTATTCAAACATGCTATCTTAAAGCCAAGAGAGAATTGCCTATTACACCAAAGGCACACTCAACCAGAAAGAAAGGTGCTACAATGGCCTTTCTAGGAAACATTCCTATGAGCGAAATATGTAAGGCTGCAACCTGGTCTACGCCTCATACATTTACTAAACACTACTGTGTAGATGTACTAAATGCACAACAAGCTACAGTGGGCCAAGCTGTACTAAGAACATTATTCCAAACTACTTCAACTCCTACAGGCTAAACCACCGCTTTTAGGGGAGGTAACTGCTTTATAGTCTATGCTCAACATGTGTATCTGCAGCAACATATGCCATCGAACTGAAAATGTCACTTACCCAGTGTACATCTGTTCGTGGCATTAGTCGCTGCAGATTCACATGTGCCCTCCCGCCTCCCCGGGAAGCCTGTAGCCGTTTAGAAGTAAATCTTAAATCTTAAACATTTGTACATTTGTAAATAATTATTATAAACTTTTTATGTACATACGTATTCACTCCATTGCATGGGCACTATTTATAGCAAACAACTCCAGCCTCACCCTCTGCGGGGAAAACAATCTAAGATGGAGTCGACGCCCATGCGCAATGGAGCCGAAGAGGGAGGAGTCCTTCGGTCCCGTGACCAAAAAAGACTTCTTCGAAGAAAAACAACTTGTAATACTCCGAGCCCAACACCAGGCAGCGGACTGTGCTCAACATGTGAATCTGCAGCGACTAATGCCACGAACAGATGTACACTGGGTAAGTGACATTTTCATTATATAGCGCTTACTACCCCTGACGAGGTGTCTAAGTGCTTTTTAGTGAGTAGCACGCTACTCTGGAACCCAACAAGAATTAGTGATGGATTAGTATCGGGAAATACAAGTACAATTTTAGTATTATGAGTTAATTTGAGCCGCGGATATGAGAGTTTGTTAGTTAGATTGACTGGAGTAATGGAGGGGTGGAGGAGGAAAGAAATCCAGAAGTGTTAATTGGGAGTATATCCCTCATTTACTCATCCCAAAGGCTTGTGATGAGTAAAGGGGGATGAGGAGGGAAGAATCTGTAAAAGGGTTAGGGAGATCATAGTAGCAGGGTGAGATAAATGAGGGCGAGTTTAGTCGGGTTGTTTGGGAGGTCATGGTAGTAGAGTGAGGTTTGGTGAGTTAGATGTGGAAGCGGAGGGAAGAGCTTAGGCAGAGTTATTTAGGAGATGAAGGTAGTAGAATGGATTTGGGATGAGTCAGAGTGGGAATGGAGGATAGATTGATAGTCATGACATATGATGATGGGTAGATACATGTGATAAGATGAGAGCAGGGATTCATAGATATTTAGTATAGCAGCCCACCCAGGAGCCATGCAATGACCCACGAACATGCCAAGCACAGAACAACATACACACACACACACACACACATACATACATATATATATATATATATATATGTTCAATGGCATGTGTAGCTGCAGATACACATGCTGTGCACATCCCGCCATCTAGTGTTGGGCTCGGAGTGTTACAAGTTGTTTTTCTTCGAAGAAGTCTTTTCGAGTCACAAGATCGAGGGACTCCTCCCATTTCGGCTCCATTGCGCATTTGCGTATTTGCGTTGACTCCATCTTAGATTGTTTTTTTTCCGCCATCGGGTTCGGACGTGTTCCTTCTCGCTCCGTGTTTCGGGTCGGAAAGTTAGTTAGAATCTCGGAAAAATCGTCGGTATTGTTTGCGTTCGGTATCGGGTTAGTTATAACAGATCGACACCGATTTTTGAAGAGCTCCGGTGGCCCTTCGGGGTTTTTTCGATCGCCCGTTGGGGCCTGGTCGGCCCGGCCACGTGTCTCTTCAAGGCTGATGGAACGGACCCCATTCCGCTTCTGCCCAAAATGTCACAACAAGTATCCGTATACAGATCAGCATTTGGTCTGTAACTTGTGTTTGTCTCCAGAGCACAAGGAAGATACTTGTGAAGCCTGTCGAGCGTTTCGGTCCAGAAAGACATTAAGGGACCGAAGAGCGAGAAGACTGCAGATGGCGTCGGCGCCGACAGGACAAGGGCGTTTCGAGGAGGAAGAAAAAACTTTCTCCATCCAGGAGTCTGACTCGGACGAGCTTGATCCAGAAGAAACGCCGAAAACCGTGAGTAAGACGTCGAAACATAAAACTCACGAGAAGACCACAAAAGCCCAGGGGACGCCACCGCCAACAGGCCATGGCTTAACCCGAAAAATAGGTGGCCAATCATCGGCACCGAAAATGGGCACGCTGGTGTCGAAGTCATCCGACTCCGGTCGAGATACCGCCACTCAGCAATCTCGGGCCCGAGAAAGCGGCTCCGAGCAAGTTCGGCACCGAGACAGCGGAACCGAAATAAGTCGGCACCGAGAGACCACGACGCCGAAAATAAAAAAGGTTTCGTCGGAACCGAAAAAAGCAGCCGAAAAGGTTTCGATACCGAAACATCCGGCCTCGGAACCGAAATCAAGTTCCTACACAGAGGAACAAGGACTGTTCTCACAAATGAAAACACACAGATTTGGACAGGAACTAGAGGCAATGGAGCCAGACTACACCCAAAGAAGGCTCCACATCCAAAAAGAAACGGGGAAGATCAGCACTCTCCCTCCTATTAGAATGAAACGCAAACTTGCCTTCCAGGAGAAAGACAAGCAGCCACAGGCAAAGGTGGCTAAACAAGTAAGCCCGCCACTGTCCCCACAATGCTCTCCGCAACCATCACCAGTAGCCACTCCACCAGTGATGCAATCCCCGACTCATACAGGGATGAGTCAGGACGATCCAGACGCGTGGGATCTTTATGATGCGCCAGTGTTAGATAATAGTCCTGACTGTTATCCAGCTAGACCGTCACCACCAGAAGATAGTACAGCCTACGCGCAGCTGGTGTCTAGGGCAGCGGCGTTTCATAATGTCAGCCTACATTCAGAGCCAATTGAAGACGACTTTCTATTCAATACACTGTCGTCCACACACAGCCAGTACCAGATTCTCCCCATGCTACCTGGAATGCTAAAGCACTCCAAACAAGTGTTTGAGGAGCCTGTAAAAGGAAGGGCCATTACTCCAAGAGTGGAGAAAAAATATAAACCGCCACCAACGGACCCCGTGTACATCACACAACAGCTAACACCGGACTCAGTAGTGGTAGGGGCAGCTCGCAAGAGGGCAAACTCACACACTTCAGGAGATGCACCACCTCCAGATAAAGAGAGTCGTAAATTTGACGCGGCAGGAAAAAGAGTGGCGGCACAGGCAGCAAACCAGTGGCGTATTGCAAACTCACAGGCTTTGTTGGCCAGATACGATAGAGCTCATTGGGACGAAATGCAACACTTTATAGAACATTTGCCCAAGGAGTTCCAAAAGAGAGCACAGCAAGTAGTGGAAGAAGGACAGAGTATCTCAAACAATCAGATACGGTCAGCAATAGATGCGGCAGACACAGCTGCTAGAACTGTAAACACAGCAGTGACAATAAGGAGACATGCATGGCTGCGTACATCAGGATTCAAGCCGGAAATACAACAAGCCGTGCTGAATATGCCATTTAACGGACAGCAGTTGTTTGGGCCGGAGGTGGACACTGCCATCGAAAAGCTTAAAAAAGACACAGATACGGCCAAAGCCATGGGCGCACTCTACTCCCCACAGAGCAGAGGCACATTTCGAAAGACACAGTTTCGAGGGGGGTTTCGAGGACAAAGCACAGAACCCACAACCTCACAAACAAGGCCCACTTATCAAAGCCAATATCAGCTGGGAAGTTTTCGTGGACAATATAGAGGGGGACAGTTCCAAAAAAGTAGAGGGAAATTCCAAAGTCCCAAAACTCCACAAAGCAAGCAGTGACTTACACGTCACAAATCCCCAACACATAACACCTGTGGGGAGGAGACTAACCAAGTTCTACAAACAATGGGAGGAGATAACAACAGATACTTGGGTCTTAGCAATTATCCAGCATGGTTATTGCATAGAATTTCTCAATTTCCCACCAAATATCCCACCGAAAACACACAATATGTCAAAGCAACACATGGTTCTTCTACAACTAGAGGTCCAAGCGTTGTTACAAAAACAAGCAATAGAATTAGTACCAATTCATCAGAAAGGAACATGAGTTTACTCTCTGTACTTTCTCATACCCAAAAAGGACAAAACTCTAAGACCTATATTAGATCTCAGAACGTTAAATACCTACATCAAATTAGATCACTTTCACATAGTGACGTTACAGGACGTAATCCCATTGCTCAAACAGCAAGACTACATGACAACACTAGACCTAAAGGATGCATACTTCCATATACCGATACATCCTTCACACAGAAAGTACCTAAGGTTTGTATTCCAAGGGGTACATTACCAATTCAAAGTGTTGCCATTTGGGATAACAACTGCGCCAAGAGTTTTCACAAAATGCCTCGCAGTGGTAGCTGCGCATATCAGAAGACAGCAAATACACGTCTTCCCGTACCTAGACGATTGGTTAATCAAAACCATCACGCAAAAACGGTATTCACAACACACAAGGTACGTTATCGAGACCCTCCACAAACTAGGTTTCTCACTCAACTACACAAAGTCGCACATTCAGCCGTGCCAAACACAGCAGTACTTAGGGGCGACAATCGACACAACAAAAGGGGTTGCCACTCCAAGTCCACAAAGGGTACAAGCATTTCACAAGGTAATACAGGTCATGTATCCAAAACAAAGAATACAGGTCAAGATGGTAATGAAACTACTAGGCATGATGTCCTCATGCATAGCCATTGTCCCAAACGCCAGATTGTACATGCAGCCCTTACAACAGTGCCTAGCATCACAATGGTCACAGGCACAGGGTCAACTTCTAGATCTAGTGTTGATAGACTGCCAAACATACACCTCACTTCTATGGTGGAACAGCATAAATTTAAACCAAGGGCGGCCTTTCCAAGACCCAGTGCCTCAATACGTGATAACTACAGATGCCTCCATGATAGGGTGGGGAGCTCATCTCAATCAACACAGCATCCCGGAACAATGGGACACTCAGCAAAGACAATTTCACATAAATCACTTAGAACTACTGGCAGTATTTCTAGCGCTAAAAGCATTTCAACCCATAATAAGCCACAAACACATCCTTGTCAAAACAGACAACATGACAACGATGTATTATCTGAACAAACAGGGAGGAACACACTCAACTCAGTTATGTCTCCTAGCACAAAGAATATGGCATTGGGCGATTCACAACCACATTCGCCTAATAGCACAGTTTATTCCAGGGATTCAGAATCAGTTAGCAGACAATCTTTCTCGGGATCACCAACAGATCCACAAATGGGAGATTCACCCCGAAATACTAAACACTTACTTCCAGAGATGGGGAACACCACAAATAGACCTATTTGCAACAAAAGAGAACGCAAAATGCCAAAACTTCGCCAAGTAGGCAACACTAGACCTAAAGGATGCATATTTCCATATACCGATACATCCTTCACACAGAAAGTACTTAAGGTTTGTATTTCAAGGGGTACATTACCAGTTCAAGGTGTTGCCATTCGGGATAACAACAGCGCCAAGAGTTTTTACAAAATGCCTGGCAGTAGTGGCTGCTCATATCAGAAGACAGCAAATACATGTGTTCTCGTCCCTAGACGATTGGTTAATCAAAACCAATACGCAAGAACGGTGTTCACAACACACAAAGTATGTCATAGAAACCCTTCACAAACTAGGTTTCTCACTCAACTACAACAAGTCACACCTACAGCCGTGTCAAATACAACAATACTTAGGAGCGACAATCAACACAACAAAAGGGATTGCCACTCCAAGTCCACAAAGGGTTCAGGCATTTCACAATGTAATACAGGCCATGCACCCAAAACAAAAGATACAAGTAAAAATGGTGATGAAACTACTAGGCATGATGTCATCATGCATAGCCATTGTCCCAAACGCAAGATTACACATGCGGCCCCTACAACGGTACCACAATGGTCACAAGCACAGGGTCAACTTCAAGATCTAGTGTTGATAGACCGCCAAACATACACCTCGCTTCAATGGTGGAACAACATAAATTTAAACATAGGGTGGCATTTTCAAGACCTTGTGCCTCAACACGTAATCACAACGGATGCTTCCATGATAGGGTGGGGAGCACACCTCAACCAACACAGCATCCAAGGACAATGGGACACTCAGCAGAGACAGCTTCACATAAATCACTTCGAGCTACTAGCAGTATTTCTAGCATTGAAAGCATTTCAACCTATAATAACCCACAAACGCATTCTTGTCAAAACAGACAACATGACAACAATGTATTATCTGAACAAACAAGGAGGGACACACTCAACGCAGTTGTCTCTTAGCGCAGAAAATATGGCATTGGGCGATTCACAACCACATTCGCCTAATAGCACAGTTCATTCCAGGAATTCAGAACCAGTTAGCAGACAATCTCTCTCGGGATCACCAACAAATCCACGAATGGGAAATTCACCCCCAAATACTAAAAACTTACTTCCAAAGATGGGGAACACCGCAAATAGACCTATTTGCAACAAAAGAAAACGCAAAATGCCAAAACTTCGAGTCCAGGTATCCACACCCTCAGTCCAAGGGCAATGCGTTATGGATGAGTTGGTCAGGGATATTTGCCTACGCTTTTCCCCCTCTCCCACTCCTTCCTTATCTTGTAAACAAATTGAGTCAAAACAGACTCAAACTAATACTGATAGCACCAACCTGGGCTCGCCAACCATGGTACACAACACTACTAGACCTGTCAGTAGTACCTCATATCAAACTACCAAACAGGCCAGATCTGTTAACTCAACACAAACAACAGATCAGACACCCGAATCCAGCATCGCTCAATCTAGCAATCTGGCTCCTGAAGTCTTAAAGTTTGGACAATTAGACCTTACACAAGAATGTATGGAGGTCATTAAGCAAGCTAGAAAACCTACTACAAGACATTGTTACGCTAAAAAATGGAAAATATTTGTTTATTATTGCCATCATAATCAAATCCAACCACTACACGCTTCTGCGAAAAACATCGTAAGCTATTTATTACACTTACAAAAATCAAACCTGCCTTTTTCGTCTATCAAAATACATCTCACAGCAATATCTGCCTATCTGCAGATTACACATTCAACATCACTCTTTAGAATCCCAGTCATCAAAGCATTTATGGAGGGTTTAAAGAGAATCATACCCCCAAGAACACCACCAGTTCCCTCGTGGAACCTCAATATTGTATTAACACGACTCATGTGTCAACCATTTGAACCCATGCACTCTTGTGAAATTTAATACTTAACCTGTAAAGTAGCCTTCCTAATAGCTATCACATCTCTTAGAAGGGTAATTGAAATTCAAGCATTCACTATACAAGAACCCTTTATACAAATACATAAACATAAAGTGGTTCTCC
This sequence comes from Pleurodeles waltl, assembly GCF_031143425.1. Classification (NCBI taxonomy): domain Eukaryota; kingdom Metazoa; phylum Chordata; class Amphibia; order Caudata; family Salamandridae; genus Pleurodeles; species Pleurodeles waltl. The sequence continues at coordinate 981,200,027 of NC_090440.1, forward strand.
GGACAAATCCAAAGTTCTTACCAAAAGTTATATCACTGTTCCACCTAAACCAAACAGTGGAACTCCCAGTCTTTTTTCCACAACCAGACTCAGTAGCAGAAAGAGCCTTACATACTCTAGACATCAAAAGAGCATTAATGTATTACATTGATAGAACAAAACAATTTCGCAAGACAAAACAATTGTTTGTAGCCTTTCAAAAACCTCATGCAGGAAATCCAATATCCAAACAAGGTATTGCCAGATGGATAGTGAAATGTATTCAGACCTGCTATATAAAAGCAAAAAGAGATCTGCCTATTACGCCAAAGGCGCACTCCACTAGGAAGAAAGGCCTTTCTAGGAAATATACCCATGACAGAAATCTGTAAGGCAGCCACATGGTCTACGCCTCATACGCTCACAAAACATTACTGTGTAGATGTGTTAACAACACAACAAGCCACAGTAGGTCAGGCTGTATTACGAACATTATTCAAACAACTTCAACTCCCACAGGCTAAACCACCGCTTTTGGGAAGATAACTGCTTACTAGTCTATGCACAGCATGTGCATCTGCAGCTACACATGCCATCGAACGGAAAATGTCACTTACCTAGTGTACATCTGTTTGTGGCATGAGACGCTGCAGATTCACATGCGCCATGTAGCCGTTATAAGTTGATGAAACTTGTACATTTGTAAATTTGTAAATATATACTATTTTTTTATACACATTATGTACATACAGACTCACTCCATTGCATGGGCACCTTTACTATATACACAACTCCTACCTCACCCTCTGCGGGGAAAACAATCTAAGATGGAGTCGACGCCCATGTGCAATGGAGCCGAGAGGGAGGAGTCCCTCGGTCTCGTGACTCGAAAAGACTTCTTCGAAGAAAAACAACTTGTAACACTCTGAGCCCAACACTAGTTGGCAGGATAATGCACAGCATGTGAATCTGCAGTGTCTCATGCCACGAACAGATGTACACTGGGTAAGTTGCATTTTCCATATATATATATTGATGGCATGTGTAGCTCCAGATACACATGCTATGCACAGGTCCTGCCATCTAGTTTTGGGCTCGGAGTGTTACAAGTTGTTTTTCTTTGAAGAAGTCTTTTTGAGTCACAGGACCGAGTGACTCCTCCTTTTTGGCTCCATTGCGCATGGGCATAGACTCCATCCTAGATTGTTTTCTTTCCCCCATCGGGTTCGGACGTGTTCCTCTTCACTCCGGTTGTTTGAGTCGGAAAAATCTTACAAACCCTCTAAATTCGTTGGTATTGTTTTCGATCATGTCTCATCCAGCATCGACACCTCGGTACCGGCGGATACACATCTTTGATTGCCCTTCAGGGTACCCGTGCCCAACTTAGGCCTGGTCGGCCCAACCAAAAGTATCGTCGAAGCCTCATGGACTGGACCCCGTTTAGATTCTGCCATCGGTGCCACGCAAGTATCCCTACACAGATCAACATCTGGTTTGTAACCTTTGTTTATCTCCGGATCATCGAGAGGATACCTGCGAAAAAGACTTTAAGAGACCGAAGAGCGCGCGAAGGTTAGAGATGGCGTCCAGAAGCACCGTCCATCTCGACGCAGAAAAGGGGGAGGAGATCCACACCGCCGTCTCAGTTTGGGGATCCGATTCCGAACAAGAGTCTGACATCGGCCGAAAAAACATATCTACACATAGGAGCATGGACTTTCAAAACAATTATAAGAAAGCCATAGATTTGATGAGGAATTGCAACAAATGGAGGATTTTGATGAAAAACAGGCCATGATACAAATCCAGAAGAACACTGGCAAGATCCTCACAGCACCTCCTCTGAAAACAAAAAGGAAACTGGGCTTCCATGGACGTTTGGACACTGATCAGCCAACGGCTAAAGTGCCAAGAGCGAAATCTCCGCCTCCCCAGTTTTCTCCTCACCAGTCTCCTCAACTAACTGTCTCCCTGTCTGCTACACCCACTGCAGTCTCCATCACACACTATGCAGTCACAACATGACAAAGATCCATGGGATCTCTGATAAACCAGTCTCAGACAATAGTCCAAAGTGCTACCCATCTAAGCCATCGCCACCTGAGGATAGCACCTCAAATACGCAGGTTCTAGCTAGGGCAGCGGCATTCAACAACGGCCATTGGAGGATGACTTCTTGTTCAATACATTGTCCTCATCTCATGCCACATACCAAAGCCTACCCATGCTCCCCGGTATGCTCAAACATGCACAGCAAATATTCCAAGAACCAGTTAAAGGAAGGGCTATAACCTCAAGGGTAGAGAAAAAATACAAGCCACCACCCTCGGACCCCATTTTTATCACACAACAGCTGCCCCCAGATTCAGAAGTGGTCAGCGCAGCAAGGAAAAGGGCTAACTCAGTCCTCTGGAGATGCACCCCCTCCAGATAAAGAAAGCAAGAAATTCGATGCGGCAGGGAAAAGGGTGGCATCACAGGCAGCTAATCAGTGGCGCATAGCTAATTCGCAGGCCCTACTAGCTAGGTACGATAGGGCTCACTGGGATGAGATGAAGGACATTATTCATTATCTCCCCAAGGACCAACAGAAGAGAGCCCAGCAGGTAGTAGAGGAGGGACAAGCAATTATGAATAATCAAATAAGACTGGCACTAGACTCCGCAGATACAGCCGCAAGAACTATAAATACGGCTGTCACCATTAGGCGACATGCCTGGCTCGGGTTGTAGGAAGTTGGCTCTGTATGTACTATTTCAAAGTAAGAAATAGCATGCAGGGTTCCCCTTAGAGGTAAGATAGTGGCAAAAAGAAAATTCTAATGCTCTATTTTGTGGTAGTGTGGTCAAGCAGTAGGCTTATCAGAGGGTAGTGTTAAGCATTTGTTGTACACACACAGGCAATAAATGAGGAACACACACTAAAAGACAATTCCAGGCCAATAGGTTTTTGTATAGAAAAATATATTTTCTTAGTTTATTTTAAGAACCACAGGTTCAAGATTTACAAGTAATACTTCAAATGAAAAGGTATTTCACTTAAGTACTTTAGGAACTTTGAATTAGCAAAATAGCATATACAGTTTTCACACAAATGGCAATAAGCTATTTTAAAACTAGACAGTGCAATTTTCAACAGTTCCTGGGGGAGGTAAGTGTTTGTTAGTTTTGCAGGTAAGTAAACCACCTACAAGGTTCAAAGTTGGGTCCAAGGTAGCCCACCGTTAGGAGTTCAGGGCAACCCCAAAGTTACCACACCAGCAGCTCAGGGCTGGTCAGGTGCAGAGGTCAAAGTGGTGCCCAAAACGCATAGGCTTCAATGGAGAAGGGGTGCCGCGGTTCCAGTCTGCCAGCAGGTAAGTACCCGTGTCTTCGGAGGGCAGACCAGGGGGGTGTTGTAGGGCACCTGGGGGGACACAAGTCAGCACAAAAAGTACACCCTCAGCGGCACGGGGCGGCCGTGTGCAGTGTGCAAACAGACGTCGGGTTCGCAATAGGTTTCAATGGGAGACCCGGGGGTCTCTTCAGCGATGCAGGCAAGGGGGGGGCTCCTCGGGGTAGCCACCACCTGGGCAAGGGCCACCTGAGGGTCGCTTCTGCACTGGAGGTCGGATCCTTCAGGTCCTGGGGGCTGCGAGTGCAGTGTCTTTACCAGGCGTCGGGTTCTTAGAAGCAGGCAGTCGCGATCAGGGGGAGCCTCTGGATTCCCTCTGCAGGCGTCGCTGGGGGTGGCTCAGGGGGTCAACTCTGGCTACTCACAGGGTCGCAGTCGCCGGGGAGTCCTCCCTGTAGTTTTGGTTCTCCGCAGGTCGAGCCGGGGGCGTTGGGTGCAGAGTGGAAAGTCTCACGCTTCCGGCGGGAAACGTGTGGTCTTTATAAGTTGCTTCTTTGTTGCAAAGATGTTTCTTCTTTGGAGCAGAGCCGCTGTCCTCAGGAGTTCTTGGTCCTTTTAGATGCAGGGTAGTCCTCTGAGGCTTCAGAGGTCGCTGGACCCTGTGGAACGCGCCGCTGTTGCAGTTTTTCTTGAAGTGGGGAGACATGCCGGTAGAGCTGGGGCTAAAGCAGTTGGTGTCTCTGTCTTCTCTGCAGGGTTTTCAAGTCAGCAGTCCTTCTATGTCTTAGGTTGCAGGAATCTATCTTGCTATGTTCTGGGAGCCCCTAAATACTCAATTTAGGGGGGTGTTTAGGTCTGGGGGGTTAGTAGCCAATGGCTACTAGCCCTGAGGGTGGCTACACCCTCTTTGCGCCTCCTCCCTGAGGGGAGGGGGGCACATCCCTAATCCTATTGGGGGAATCCTCTATCTGCAAGATGAAGGATTCCTAAAAGTCAGATTCACCTCAGCTCAGGACACCTAAGGGGCTGTCCTGACTGGCCAGTGACTCCTCCTTGTTTTTCTCTTTATCTCCTCTGGCCTTGTCGCCAAAAGTAGGGCCGTGGCTGGAGGGGGCGGGCATCTCCACTAGCTGGAGTGCCCTGGGGTGCTGTAACAAAGGGGGTGAGCCTTTGAGGCTCACCGCCAGGTGTTACAGTTCCTGCAGGGGGAGGTGAGAAGCACCTCCACCCAGGACAGGCTTTGTTACTAGCCACAGAGTGACAAAGGCACTCTCCCCATGTGGCCAGCAACATGTCTGGTGTGTAGCAGGCTGGTAAAACTAGTCAGCCTACACTGGAAGTCGGGTATGTTTTCAGGGGCTATCTCTAAGATGCCCTCTGGGGTGTATTTCACAATAAAATGTACACTGGCATCAGTGTGCATTTATTGTGCTGAGAAGTTTGATACCAACCTTCCCAGTTTTCAGTGTAGCCATTATGGTGCTGTGGAGTTCGTGTATGACAGACTCCCAGACCATAAACTCTTATGGCTACCCTACATTTACAATGTCTAAGGTTTTGCTTAGACACTGTAGGGGCATAGTGCTCATGCGCCTATGCCCTCACCTATGGTATAGTGCACCCTACCTTAGGGCTGTAAGGCCTGCTAGAGGGGTGACTTATCTATGCCATAGGCAGTGTGAGGTTGGCATGGCACCCTGAGGGGAGTGCCATGTCGACTTAGTCATTTTCTCCCCACCAGCACACACAAGCTGGCAAGCAGTGTGTCTGTGCTGAGTGAGGGGTCTCCAGGGTGGCATAAGACATGCTGCAGCCCTTAGAGACCTTCCCTGGCATCAGGGCCCTTGGTACCAGAGGTACCAGTTACAAGGGACTTACCTGGATGCCAGGGTGTGCCAATTGTGGAAACAAAGGTACAGGTTAGGGAAAGAACACTGGTGCTGGGGCCTGGTTAGCAGGCCTCAGCACACTTTCAAATCATAACTTGGCATCAGCAAAGGCAAAAAGTCAGGGGGTAACCATGCCAAGGAGGCATTTCCTTACACAGGTCATCAGGTTTTAAACCTGAAATCCAACAAGCTGTCCTCAACATGCCTTTTAATCAGCAACAATTATTCAGCACACAGGTTGACACAGCCAAAGAAAAGATGAAAAAAGACGCCGACACTGCCAAAGCGATGGGAGCACTTTATTCATCCCAATACAGAGGCTCATTTCGAAAGCCTCAATATAGGGGAGGCTTCAGGCCACAACCTTCTGAGCCATCTACCTCACAAGCCAAGTCCTCTTACCAGACACAATATCAGAGAGGGGGATTTCAGGGATCCTACAGAGGACCATTCCCCAAATCTAGAGGAAAATACCAATCCTCAAAACAAGCCACTAATAACAAACAGTGACTTGACCACCACCTTCCCTCTCCACACTTCCCCTGTGGGAGGAAGACTACAAAAGTTCCACGACCAATGGTTAAACATCACAACAGACACATGGGTAGTATCCATTGTCCAACATGGTTACTGCATAGAGTTCACACAAATTCCTCCAGACATTCCCCCAAAAGCGCACAAACTTTCATCGCAGCCTGTTGCAATGTTGCAAACAGAAGTACAGGCACTATTACTCAAACAGGCCATTGAACTTGTGCCGCATCATCAAAAAGGAACAGGGGTTTACTCCCTGTACTTACTTATTCCCAAAAAGGACAAAACATTAAGACCAATATTAGATCTCAGGACTCTCAACCTCTACATCCGATTAGAACACTTTCACATGGTAATACTACAAGATGTAGTCCCACTGCTACAACAGGAAGAATTTATGGCAACACTGGATCTAAAAGATGCATATTTTCACATACCCATCCATCCAGCTCACAGAAAATATCTCAGATTTGTAATACAAGGAAAACATTACCAGTTCAAAGTATTACCCTTTGGAATAACAGCTCCCATAGTCTTTACAAAATGTCTTGACGTAGTCACAGCATACATAAGGAGACAACATATACATGTCTTCCCATATCCCGACGATTGGCTAATAAAAGCCAACACTCAAAAACAGTGCCAACATCACACAAGTTATGTAATAAACACCCTACACACGCACTAGGGTTCTCAATAAATTACCAAAAGTCACACCTGCATCCAGCACAAATTCAGCAGTACTTAGGGGCCACATTAAACACCCAAAAAGCGCTTGCAAGCCCATAAAGAGTGCAATCGTTCCACACCATATTGGCAAAAATTCAGCCAAACCAACACTACACTGTCCGATTTGTCATGAAACTGTTGGGTATGATGGCATCATGCATCGCCATTGTCCCAAATGCAAGGTTACACATGCAGCCCTTACAACAGTGCCTCGCAAAACAATGGTCGCAGGCACATGGTCATCTCCAAGATCTAGTGTTGATAGACCGCCAAACACACATTTCGCTTCAGTGGTGGAATTCCACAAATGTAAACAAAAGGCGGCCATTCCAAGACCCTGTGCCTCACGCCATTCTTACAACAGATGCATCAATGATTTGATGGGGGGCACACCACAACAATCGCAATATTCAGGGACAATGGGACAACAAACAAAAACCATTTCACATAAATCACTTAGAACTGCTAGCAGTGTCCCTAGCACTAAGAGCCTTTCAGCCTCTTCTTGCTCACAAACACATTCTTGTCAGAACAGACAATATGACACCAATGTACTCCCTAGACAAACAGGGAGGAACCCGCCTTCTAGCACAAAAAAATTGGCATTGGGCAATTCACAACAACATACACCTGGTAGCTCAGTACATTCCAGGAATTCACAAGCAGTTGGCAGACGACCTCAGTTGAGATCACCAACAAACCCACGAGTGGGAAATTCACCCCCAAGTACTTCACAAATACTTTCGTCAGTGGGGGACACCGGACATAGATCTGTTCGCCACCAACCACAACGCAAAATGCCGAAACTTCGCGTCCAGGTACCCACACCCTCTGTCCAAGGGCAATGCTCTATGGATCAATTGGTCAGGGATATTTGTTTATGCTTTTCCCCCCTCTCCCGCTCATTCCATTTTTGGTCAACAAACTGAGTCAAAACAAACTCAAACTAATACTCATAGCACCAACATGGGCACGTCAACCATGGTACACCACATTGCTAGACCTGTCATTAGTACCACACGTCAAACTCTCAAACAGACCAGACCTGTTGACACAAAACAAACAACAGATCAGACACCCCAATCCAGCAATGCTCAATCTGGCAATCTGGCTCCTGAAATCTTAAGAGTTTGGATATTTAAATCTTCCACCAGAATGTATGGAAGTGATTAAACAGGAAGGAAAACCTATCACCAGTCAGTGTTATGCTAACAAATGGAAAAGATTTATTTTCTACTGTCAAGCAAAACTCATAACACCCTTATACGCAACCATTCAAGACATTGTAAGTTATTTATTCCACCTACAAAAAGCAAATTTTGCTTTTTCATCCATCAAGATACATCTCACAGCAGTTTCTGCTTATTTGCAAAATAAACAAACCAAAGCTCTATTTAGAGTGCCAGTCATCAAAGCTTTCATGGAGGGTCTAAAACGAATCATACCTCCAAGAACGCCACCAGTACCCTCATGGAATCTTAACATTGTACTCACACGACTCATGGGTCCACCCTTTGAACCCCCATGCACTCATGTCAGATTCAATTCCTGACTTGGAAAGTAGTATTTCTAGTGGCAATCACTTCATTACGGAGGGTTAGTGAAATACAAGCATTCATTATTGAACAACCCTTTATGCAAGTACACAAACATAAGGTTGTACTTCGCACAAACCCTGAATTTCTACCTAAAGTCATCTCACCGTTTCATTTAAATCAAACAGTGGAACTTCCAGTCTTCTTCTCACAGCCAGACTCAGTGGCAGAAAGAGCACTACATACATTAGATATTAGGAGAGCTTTAATGTATTACATTGACAGAACAAAATCATTTAGGAAAACTAAACAGTTGTTCGCATTCCAAAAACCCCATACTGGTAATCCTATATCAAAACAAGGCATAGCCATATGGATAGTGAAATGTATCCAAACTTGCTACCTAAAGGCTAAAAGACAGCTGTTAATTACACCAAAAGGGCATTCCACTAGGAAAAAAGGAGCAACAATGGCATATCTAGGAAATATACCAATGACAGAAATCTGCAAAGCAGCCACTTGGTCAATACCTCATACATTTACCAAGCATTACTGTGTAGATGTGTTAGCAACACAACAGGCCACAGTAGGACAGGCTGTACTAACACTATTTCAAACAACTTCAACTCCTACAGGCTGACCACCACTTAGCGGAGGAGAACTGCTTGGTAGTCTATGCATAACGTGTATCTGCAGCTACACATGCCATCGAACGGAAAATGTCACTTACCCAGTGCACATCTGTTCGTGGCATGTTCCGCTGCAGATTCACATGCGTCCTCCCTCCTCCCCGGGAGCCCGTTGCCGTTTAAGTTACATTTAAAATGTGTACATATGTATATACATCTTTATTCCATTGCATGGGCATCTCTTTCTTTACACTCTATCACTCCTACCTTACCCTCTGCGGGAAAACTATCTAAGATGGAGTCGAGACCCATGCGCAATGGAGCCGAAAAGCACTTGGTCCGTGACTCGAAAAAGACTTCTCAAAGAAAAACAACTTGTAACACTCCGAGCCCAACACTAGATGGGCAGGACCTGTGCATAGCATGTGAATCTGCAGCAGAACATGCCACGAACAGATGTACACTGGGTAAGTGACATTTTCCATATATATATATGTGTGTTCGGTGGCATGTGTAGCTGCAGATACACATGCTGTGCATTATCCTGCCATCTAGTGTTAGCGTATCGACACCGATAGCAGAAGCGCTCCGGCTGCCCTTCGGGGCTTCCGCTCTTCAGCAGGGCCTGGTCGGCCCGACCGCGTCCATCGACAAAACTAATGGACCGGACCCCATTCCGCTTCTGTCCGAAGTGCCACTCGAAGTATCCTTATACAGACCAACACTTGGTCTGTAATCTGTGTCTATCACCAGAACACAGGGAGGATACTTGTGAGGCCTGTCGGGCATTTCGATCGAAAAAGACCCTACGCGATCGAAGAGCCAGAAGACTACAAATGGTGTCGACACCGAGGGAACAACTCGACGTTGAAGAGGAGGAAAGAATTTCCATCCAGGGAACGGACTCAGATGATTCCGGAAAGTGAGCAACCCGCGACGACACAGAAAACAGTGAGTGAAACTGCCCCGTCCAAGACTCACACAAAGATTGTAAAGGCCAAGGGGATGCCACCGCCAGCAGGCCATGGCTTAACCCATCGAAAAGACGGTGACCAAACATCGGCACCGGAAAAGGCCAAAGAACTGCCGAAGACATCCGACTCCGGTCGAGATTCAGGCTCCGAACGATCTCAGTACCGAGAGTTCGAATCACCAAAGGTGAGAAGTTACGTCGGAACCGAAAAAGACTTTCTCGGATGCTTCGGTACCGAAAAAAGCGGCTTCGGAGCCGAAAAGAAGCTCCTACATGGAAGAGCAAGGACTTTCAGGCCAAATGCAAAAACACAGATTTGAGCGTATGGGGGAACCAGACCATACCCAAAGGAGGTTGCATATCCAGAAAGAGACTGGGAAAACACAAACTCTTCCTCCAATTAAAACCAAAAGAAAGCTGGCATTTCATGAGGCAGAAATGCAGCCGAAGGCAAAGGTGGCAAGAGATAAAACACAACCACCAAGGTTTTCACCACAACCTTCTCCACTGCATTCACCACAGCTGTCCCCGGTAACAACACCCCCAATGCAGTCACTGACCCATACAGGGATGACACAGGATGATCCGGATGTATGGGACTTATATGATGCTCCGGTATCAGACAACAGCCCAGATTGTTACCCAACAAGGCCGTCACCTCCAGAGGACAGTACTGCATATAAGCAGGTACTATCAAGGGCAGCTACATTCCACAATGTAGCAATGCATTCAGAGCCAATAGAGGATGATATCCTACTTAACACCTTGGCGTCCACCCACACTTCCTACCAGAGTCTGCCAATGCTCCCAGGCATGCTCAAGCACGCAAAACAGGTCTTCCAGGAGCCAGTGAAAGGAAGGGCTATCACACCTAGAGTGGAGAAAAAATACAAACCTCCCCCAACGGACCCTGTGTTTATAACACAGCAACTTACACCAGACTCAGTAGTTGTAGGAGCAGCAAGAAAGAGGGCAAACTCTCAATCATCAGGAGACGCTCCACCGCCTGACAAGGAGAGTAGGAAGTTTGATGCAGCGGGCAAACGGGTGGCAGCACAGGCAGCCAATCAATGGCAGATCGCAAACTTGCAAGCCCTACTAGCTTGCTACGACAGGGCACACTGGGAAGAGATGCAACACATTATACAGCACTTAACCAAAGAACACCAGAAACGTGCCCAACAGGCTGTTGAGGAAGGACAAGCAATATCCAACAACCAAATAAGGTCCGCATTAGACTCGGCAGACACAGCAGCACGAACAGTCAACACTGTGGTAACCATTCGCAGGCATGCATGGTTACGAAGCTCCGGATTCAAGCCGAAAATCCAACCAGCTGTGTTAAACATGCCTTTCAACCAGGAACAATTGTTTGGGCCGGAGGTGGACACAGCATTTGAAAAATTAAAAAAGGACACAGACACGGCCAAAGTCATGGGCGCGCTCTACTCCCCACAAAGCAGAGGCACATTTAGAAAGCCACAATTTAGAGTGGGGTTTCGTATGCAAACACCAGAACCTTCCACCTCGCAAACCAGACCCACCTATCAGGGACAATACCAGAGAGGAGGGTTTCCAGGCTCATATAGGGGTGGACAATTCCCAAGAGCAAGGGGAAAATTCCAAACCCCTAAAACAAGTCAAACCAAACAGTGACTTCAATGTGACAAAACCCCAACACTTAACACCAGTGGGGGGAGACTTACCGCATACTACAAAAACTGGACACACATAGCTACGGACGCATGGGTCCTAGCCATTATCCAACGTGGTTATTGCATAGAATTCATAAATTTCCCGCCAGATATGCCCCAAGAGCACACAATGGCCCTCATTCTGACCTTGGCGGTCGGCGGAGAGGCGGCGGTCGGACCGCGAACAGACCGGCGGTCCAAAAAATGGCATTCTGACCGCGGCGGTCACCGCCGCGATCGACCGCCACTTCCCCACTCCGACCGCCACGGCGGTCATGATCGACGGGCTGGAGTTTGCGCACTCCGGCCCGGCGGTCGCCCCAAGACCGCCACCCGTATCATGACCCTGCTTACCGCCGCGGTTTCTGGCGGTCGGGAACCGCCATGCGAACCATGGCGGTAGGCACTATCGGGGCCCGGGAATTCCTTCCCTGGCACTGATAGGGGTCCCCCCCCCCACCCCCCACTGCCCCCCCGAGTCCTCCCCCCACCCCCTCCAGCCCCTGCCACCCCCCAGAGGTGGTACGAACCCCCTCCCCACCCCCACCCCGAAATGCACATACACGCACCCCGACATGCACGCACCCCAACATGCACATCTGCACACCCCCATGCACGCACACATCACACAACACCCCCCCACCCCCTCCCCTCACGGACGATCAACTTACCTTATGCGTTGGTCCTCCGGGAGGCGACGGGAGCCATAGGGACGTGACCGCCGACAGCACACCGCAAACAGAAGACCGCCACACAGAAATGTGGGTCGTAATTCTGGGGGCGGTGTTCTGCTGGCGTGGCGGTGGAGGTTGACCAGTCTCCACTTTCCCGCCGACCGCCAGTCTGGCTGCCGGCGGTTTCCCGGCGGAACGCTCCCAGCGGTCGGAATGCGCACAGCAGCATACCGCCGCGGTCGGCGGACTTCACCGCGGCGGTAACTCGGCGGTCTTGCGAAAAGACCGCCGAGGTCAGAATGAGGGCCAATATGTCCAAACAACACTTACACCTGTTACAACTAGAAGTCCAAGCATTGTTACAAAAACAAGCAATAGAGTTAGTACCCAACCATCAAAAAGGAACAGGTCTCTACTCGCTATATTTCCTAATTCCAAAGAAAGACAAAACGTTGAGACCCATATTAGACCTCAGAACGCTGAATCTCTTCATCAAATCGGATCACTTCCACATGGTAACACTTCAAGACGTGGTTCCCTTACTCAAAAAAGAGGAATACATGTCAACATTAGATCTCAAGGATGCCTACTTTCACATACCCATACATCCTTCTCACAGAAAATACTTAACGTTTGTAATACACGGCGTACACTATCAATTCAAAGTGTTACCGTTCGGGATAACAACAGCCCCAAGGGTATTCACAAAATGCCTTGCAGTATTAGCCGCTCACATAAGGAGACAGCACATGCACGTATTCCCGTACTTAGACGACTGGCTAATAAAAATCAGCACTGCACAACAGTGTCTTCTTCACACGCAATACGTTATAGAAACTCTACACAAACTATGGTTTTCTATAAATTTCCAAAAATCACATCTGCAGCCATCCCAAATACAACAATACTTGGGAGCAACACTCAACACACAAAAAGCGATTGCCACTCCAAGTCCACAAAGAGTACAAGTGTTCCAAAATATAACATTAAACATACAGCCAAACCAACACTACCAAGTGAGGTTTGTAATGAAACTTCTAGGCATGATGTCTTCATGCATAGCCATTGTCCCAAATGCAAGATTACACATGCGGCCCTTACAACAGTGCCTAGCAAAACAATGGACACAAACACAGGGTCAACTCCAAGATCTAGTGTTGGTAGACCGCCAGACACACTTCTCGCTTCAATGGTGGAACCCTATAAATTTAAACCAAGGGCGGCCATTCCAAGACCCAGTACCTCAAGACGTGATCACAACAGATGCTTCCATGATAGGGTGGGGAGCACACCTCAACCAGCACGGCATACAGGGGAAATGGGACAATCAACAAAAACAACTGCACATAAATCATTTAGAACTGTTGGCAGTGTTTCCAGCATTAAAAGCATTTCAACCACTGATAGCCCACAAACACATTCTTGTCAAAACCGACAACATGACGACAATGTATTACCTCAACAAACAAAGAGGGACACACTCGTCACAACTGTGTCTCTTAGCACAGAAAATTTGGCATTGGGCAATTCACAATCACATTCGTCTAATAGCACAATACATCCCAGGCATTCCGAACCAGTTGGCCCACAATCTCAGTCGAGATCACCAACAAACACACGAATGGGAAATTCATCCCCAGATCCTAAAAGATTACATTCTATGCTGGGGAACACCAAAAATAGACCTATTCGCAACAAAAGAAAACGCAAAATGACAAAACTTCGCGTCCAGGTACCCACACCCTCAATCCAATGGCAATGCGTTATGAATCAGTTGGTCAGGGATATTTGCTTACGCTTTTCCCCCTCTCATTCCTTATCTGGTAAACAAACTAAGTCAAAACAGACTCAAACTAATTCTCATAGAACCAACCTGGGCTCGCCAACCGGGGTACACAACACTGCTGGACCTATCGGTAGTACCTCACATCACATTACCAAACAGGCCAGATCTGTTAACTCAACACAAACAACAGATCAGACACCCGAATCCAGCATCGCTCAATCTAGCAATCTGGCTCCTGAAGTCTTAGAATTTGGACACTTAGACCTTACACAAGAATATATGGAGGTCATTAAACAAGCTAGAAAACCTACTACAAGACACTGTTACGCAAACAAATGGAAAAGATTTGTTTATTACTGCCACAATAATCAAATTCAACCACTACATGCTTCCGCAAAGGACATTGTAAGCTACTTATTACACTCACAAAAGTATAACCTAGCATTCGCTTCAATTAAAATACATCTCACAGCAATATCTGCCTACCTGCAGATTACACATTCAACATCGCTTTTTAGAATCCCAGTCATCAAAGCATTTATGGAGGGATTAAAAAGAATCATACCCCAGAGAACACCACCAGTACCTTAGTGGAACCTTAATATTGTATTAACACGACTCATGGGACCACCATTTGAACCCATACACTCTTGTGAAATGCAATACTTAACTTGGAAAGTAGCCTTTCTAATAGCTATCACATCACTTAGAAGAGTAAGTGAGATACAAGCATTTACTATACAGGAACCCTTTATACAAATACATAAACATAAAGTGGTTCTTCGTACAAATCCCAAATTCCTACCAAAGGTTATATCACCATTCCACCTAAACCAAACAGTGGAACTCCCAGTCTTCTTTCCACAACCAGACTCAGTAGCCGAAAGAGCCTTACGTACATTAGACTTAAAAAGAGCACTAATGTATTACATTGACAGAACAAAACAATTTTGTAAAACAAAACAATTGTTCGTAGCCTTCCAAAAACCTCATGCAGGTAATCCTATATCCAAACAAGGCATTGCCAGATGGATAGTTAAATGTATTCAAACTTGCTATATTAAAGCAAAAAGAGATCTACCTATTACACCAAGAGCGCATTCCACTAGAAAAAACGGCTTTCCTGGGGAATATACCTATGACAGAAAGTTTTACGGCAGCCACTGGTCTACGCCTCATACATTCACGAAGCATTACTGTGTAGATGTGTTAGCAACACAACAAGCCACAGTAGGACAGGCTGTATTAAGAACATTATTTCAGACAACTTCAACTCCTACAGGCTAAGCCACCGCTTTTTGGGGAGATTACTGCTTATTAGTTTATGCACAGCATGTGTATCTGCAGCTACACATGCCACTGAACGGAAAATGTCACTTACCTAGTGTAGGAAGTTGGCTCTGTATGTGCTATTTCAAAGTAAGGAATAGCATGCACAGAGTCCAAGGGTTCCCCTTAGAGGTAAAATAGTGGTAAAAAGAGATAATACTAATGCTCTATTTTGTGGTAGTGTGGTCGAGCAGTAGGCTTATCCAAGGAGTAGTGTTAAGCATTTGTTGTACATACACATAGACAATAAATGAGGTACACACACTCAGAGACAAATCCAGCCAATAGGTTTTGTTATAGAAAAATATCTTTTCTTAGTTTATTTTAAGAACCACAGGTTCAAATTTAACATGTAATATCTTGTTTGAAAGGTATTGCAGGTAAGTACATTAGGAACTTTGAATCATTTCAATTGCATGTATACTTTTCAAGTTATTCACAAATAGCTATTTTAAAAGTGGACACAGTGCAATTTTCACAGTTCCTGGGGGAGGTAAGTTTTTGTTAGTTTTACCAGGTAAGTACGACACTTACAGGGTTCAGTTCTTGGTCCAAGGTAGCCCACCGTTGGGGGTTCAGAGCAACCCCAAAGTTACCACACCAGCAGCTCAGGGCCGGTCAGGTGCAGAGTTCAAAGTGGTGCCCAAAACGCATAGGCTTAAATGGAGAGAAGGGGGTGACCCGGTTCCAGTCTGCCAGCAGGTAAGTACCCACGTCTTCGGAGGGCAGACCAGGGGGGTTTTGTAGGGCACCGGGGGGGGACACAAGCCCACACAGAAATTTCACCCTCAGCGGCGTGGGGGCGGCCGGGTGCAGTGTTAGAACAAGCGTCGGGTTCGCAATGTAAGTCAATGAGAGATCACGGGATCTCTTCAGCGCTGCAGGCAGGCAAGGGGGGGCTTCCTCGGGGAAACCTCCACTTGGGCAAGGGAGAGGGACTCCTGGGGGTCACTTCTGCAGTGAAAGTCCGGTCCTTCAGGTCCTGGGGGCTGCGGGTGCAGGGTCTTTTCCAGGCGTCGGGACTTAGGTTTCAGAGAGTCGCGGTCAGGGGAAGCCTCGGGATTCCCTCTGCAGGCGGCGCTGTGGGGGCTCAGGGGGGACAGGTTTTGGTACTCACAGTCGTAGAGTAGTCCGGGGGTCCTCCCTGAGGTGTTGGTTCTCCACCAGCCGAGTCGGGGTCGCCGGGTGCAGTGTTGCAAGTCTCACGCTTCTTGCGGGGAGTTGCAGGGTTCTTTAAAGCTGCTTCTTGGAACAAAGTTGCAGTCTTTTTGGAGCAGGTCCGCTGTCCTCGGGAGTTTCTTGTCGTCGTCGAAGCAGGGCAGTCCTCAGAGGATTCCGAGGTCACTGGTCCCTTTGGAAGGCGTCGCTGGAGCAGAGTTCTTTGGAAGGCAGGAGACAGGCCGGTGAGTTTCTGGAGCGAAGGCAGTTGTTGTCTTCTGGTCTTCCTCTGCAGGGGTTTTCAGCTAGGCAGTCCTTCTTCTTGTTGTTGCAGGAATCTAATTTTCTAGGGTTCAGGGTAGCCCTTAAATACTAAATTTAAGGGCGTGTTTAGGTCTGGGGGGTTAGTAGCCAATGGCTACTAGCCCTGAGGGTGGGTACACCCTCTTTGTGCCTCCTCCCAAGGGGAGGGGGTCACAATCCTAACCCTATTGGGGGAATCCTCCATCTGCAAGATGGAGGATTTCTAAAAGTTAGAGTCACCTCAGCTCAGGACACCTTAGGGGCTGTCCTGACTGGCCAGTGACTCCTCCTTGTTGCTTTCTTTGTTCCCTCCAGCCTTGCCGCCAAAAGTGGGGGCCGTGGCCGGAGGGGGCGGGCAACTCCACTAAGCTGGAGTGCCCTGCTGGGCTGTGACAAAGGGGTGAGCCTTTGAGGCTCACCGCCAGGTGTTACAGCTCCTGCCTGGGGGAGGTGTTAGCATCTCCACCCAGTGCAGGCTTTGTTTCTGTCCTCAGAGAGCACAAAGGCTCTCACCGCATGAGGTCAGACACTCGTCTCTCAGCAGCAGGCTGGCACAGACCAGTCAGTCCTGCACTGAACAATTGGGTAAAATACAGGGGGTATCTCTAAGATGCCCTCTGTGTGCATTTTTTAATAAATCCAACACTGGCATCAGTGTGGGTTTATTATTCTGAGAAGTTTGATACTAAACTTCCCAGTATTCAGTGTAGCCATTATGGAGCTGTGGAGTTCGTTTTTGACAGACTCCCAGCCCATATACTCTTATGGCTACCCTGCACTTACAATGTCTAAGGTTTTGCTTAGACACTGTAGGGGCATAGTGCTCATGCACATATGCCCTCACCTGTGGTATAGTGCACCCTGCCTTAGGGCTGTAAGGCCTACTAGAGGGGTGACTTACCTATGCCACAGGCAGTGGGAGGTTGGCATGGCACCCTGAGGGGAGTGCCATGTCGACTTAGTCATTTTCTCCCCATCAGCACACACAAGCTGGCAAGCAGTGTGTCTGTGCTGAGTGAGGGGTCCCTAGGGTGGCATAAGACATGCTGCAGCCCTTAGAGACCTTCCCTGGCATCAGGGCCCTTGGTACCAGGGGTACCAGTTACAAGGGACTTACCTAGGTGCCAGGGTTGTGCCAATTGTGGAAACAATGGTACATTTTAGGTGAAAGAACACTGGTGCTGGGGCCTGGTTAGCAGGGTCCCAGCACACTTCTCAGTCAAGTCAGCATCAGTATCAGGCAAAAAGTGGGGGGTAACTGCAACAGGGAGCCATTTCTTTACACCTAGTGTACATCTGTTCGTGGCATGAGACGCTGCAGATTCACATGCACCCTCCCACCTCCCCAGAAGTCTGTAGCCGTTATGAGTTGGATGAAAATTGAAAATGTGTAAATAAATATTATTTTAATACACATTATGTACATACATACCTACTCCATTGCATGGGCACATTTAGTATATTCACAACTCCTACCTCACCCTCTGCGGGGAAAACAATCTAAGATGGAGTCGACACCCATGCGCAATGGAGCCGAAAGGGAGGAGTCCCTCGGTCTCGTGACTCGAAAAGACTTCTTTGAAGAAAAACAACTTGTAACACTCCGAGCCCAACACTAGATGGCAGGATAATGCACAGCATGTGAATCTGCAGCATCTCATGCCACAAACAGATGTACACTGGGTAAGTGACATTTTCCATATATATATATATATATATGTATATATATATATATATGTATATATATTTATGTATATATATGTGTATATGTTCGCTGGCATGTGTAGCTGCAGATACACATGCTGTGCACTGTTTCTGCCATCAAGTTTTGGGCTCAGAGTGTTACAAGTTGTTTTTCTTTGCAGAATTATTTTCGAGTCACGGGACCGAGTGACTCCTCCCTTTCGGCTCCATTGCGCATGGGCATCGACTCCATCTTAGATTGTTTTCTTTCCGCCATCTGGTTCGGACGTGTTCCTCTTCGCTCCGTTATTCGAATCGGAAAAAGACTCGAATTCACCGAAAAGCGTCTGTATTGTTTGCGATCAGGAAACATCTTCATCGACACCTCGACACCGATGAGACATCCTTTCGGGGCTTCCGCGCCCAGCCGGGGCCTGGTCGGCACGACCACAGAAGACGTCAAAGCCTAATGGACCGGACCTCTTTCCGTTTCTGCCCAAAGTGCCACGCCAAGTATCCCTATACAGGCCAACATCGGGCCTGTAATCTGTGTTTGTCACCGGAGCACAGGGAAGATACTTGCGAGGCCTGCAAGTCCTTTCGACCGCAGATGACCTTGAGGGATCGGAGGGTGAGGCAGATGTAAATGGCGTCGAAAAGTTCAGAGCACCTCGACGTCGAAGAACAGGAGATGGCTGTCTCCATCCAAGGTTCGGACTCGGACGACTCCAACGCAGAACGACCTCCTACAGCAGGCCCACACGTGAGTACGCCTGCCCCGACCCAAGCCCACAGTCAGCCTAAAAAACATAAGGCCTCGGGACGCCACTGCCTGAAGCCCATGGCTCGACCACAAAAAACAAAGCGGTGACCAAGCAACACCTTCGGCACCGAAAAAGGCCAAAATCGTGCTAAAGTCTTAGGACTCGAGCCGAGAACCCGTCATCGAAAAAACTCGACATCGACTTGTCGAGTCGACGAAGCCTCAAAAGATTTTCGGAGCCGAGGTCTACCCATCAGCATGGGCATTTCAGTGGCAAAAAAAAACGGCTTCGGAGCCGAAAAAAGCCTTGTACACCGAGGAACATGGACTCTCTAAGCAATTAAAAGAGAGACACAGATTTGGGGAGGAACTTTAAATGGAGGAGTTTGATGAAACACAGGCAAGGATACAGTTCCATAAGGATACTGGGAAGATCCAAACTGCACCTCCTCTCAAATTAATAAGGAAACTGGCTTTCCAGGGACAATCAGAGACTGAACAGCCAAAGGCTAAAGTACCTAGGGTAAAATCGGCATCTTGCCATTTTTCACCAGAACATTCTCCTCCACATTCACCACAAAGAACAGTGTCGCCTCTTGCCATACCCATTGCACAGTCACCCACACACTGCAGTCACAAGAGGATGCAGACCCCTGGGACCTCTACGATCCGCCTGTGTCGGACAATAGCCATGAGTGCTACCCCTCGAAATCCTCTCCACCTGAGGATAGCACCTCATACACCCAAGTCTTAGCTAGGGCTGCTGCATTCCATAATGTAAGCATGCACTCAGAGCCATTGGAGGACGAATTTCTCTTTAATACTTTGGCCTCCACGCATGCTTCCGACCAAAGTCTGCCTATGCTCCCAGGCATGCTTAAACATGCCCAAGAAGTCTTCCAGGAGCCCGTGAAAGGAAGAGCCATTACACCACGGGTCGAAAAGAAATACAAGCCACCACCGTCAGACCCAGTGTTCATCACACAGCAGCTGCCCCCAGACTCTGTAGTGGTTGGAGCTGTGAGAAAGAGAGCCAACTCGCAGTCATCTGGAGATGCACCACCTCCAGATAAGGAGAGTAGAAAGTTTGACGCGGCAGAAAAAAGAGTAGCGTCACAAGCTGCCAATCAGTGGCGCATAACAAACTCTCAAGCCCTCCTCACACGATATGACCGAGCTCATTGGGACGAGATGAGCAATATCATCCAACATCTCCCCAAGGAATACCAGAAACGGGCTCAGCAAGTGGTAGGGGAGGGCCAAGCAATATCGAACAATCAGATACGTTCAGCATTAGATTTCGCTGACACTGCCGCAAGAACAGTGAACACTGCAGTCACAATTAGACATGCTTGGCTAAGATCCTCAGGGTTCAAACCAGAGATACAACAGGTGGTACTTAACATGCCATTCAATCAACAACAACTGTTGGGACCACAAGTGGACACAGCCATCGAGAAAATGAAGGACACTGATACGGCCAAAGCCATGGGCGCGCTCTACTCCTCCCAATATAGCGGGACATTCAGGAAACCGCAATATAGGGGAGGTTTCAGATCAGGAAACATCTTCATCGACACCTCGACACCGACGAGACATCCTTTCGGGGCTTCCGCGCCCAGCCGGGGCCTGGTCGGCACGACCACAGAAGACGTCAAAGCCTAATGGACCGGACCTCTTTCCGTTTCTGCCCACAGTGCCACGCCAAGTATCCCTATACAGGCCAACATCGGGTCTGTAATCTGTGTTTGTCACCGGAGCACAGGGAAGAGACTTGCGAGGCCTGCAAGTCCTTTCGACCGCAGATGACCTTGAGGGATCGGAGGGTGAGGCAGATGCAAATGGCGTCAAAGTTCAGAGCACCTCGACGTCGAAGAACAGGAGATGGCTGTCTCCATCCAAGGTTCGGACTCGGACGACTCCAACGCAGAACGACCTCCTACAGCAGGCCAACACGTGAGTACGCCTGCCCCGACCCAAGCCCACAGTCAGCCTAAAAAACATAAGGCCTCGGTACGCCACTGCCTGAAGCCCATGGCTCGACCAAAAAAAACAAAGCGGTGACCAAGCAACACCTTCGGCACCGAAAAAGGCCAAAATCGTACTAAAGTCTTAGGACTCGAGCCGAGAACCCGTCATCGAAAAAACTCGACATCGACTTGTCGAGTCGACGAAGCCTCAAAAGATTTTCGGAGCCAAGGTCTACCCATCAGCATGGTCATTTCAGTGGCGAAAAAAAAGGCTTCGGAGCCGAAAAAAGCCTTGTACACCGAGGAACATGGACTCTCTAAGCAATTAAAAGAGAGACACAGATTTGGGGAGGAACTTTAAATGGAGGAGTTTGATGAAACACAGGCAAGGATACAGTTCCATAAGGATACTGGGAAGATCCAAACTGCACCTCCTCTCAAATTAATAAGGAAACTGGCTTTCCAGGGACAATCAGAGACTGAACAGCCAAAGGCTAAAGTGCCTAGGGTAAAATCGGCATCTTGCCATTTTTCACCAGAACATTCTCCTCCACATTCACCACAAAGAACAGTGTCGCCTCTTGCCATACCCATTGCACAGTCACCCACACACTGCAGTCACAAGAGGATGCAGACCCCTGGGACCTCTACGATCCGCCTGTGTCGGACAATAGCCATGAGTGCTAACCCTCGATCCCTCTCCACCTGAGGATAGCACCTCATACACCCAAGTCTTAGCTAGGGCTGCTGCATTCCATAATGTAAGCATGCACTCAGAGCCATTGGAGGACGATTTTCTCTTTAATACTTTGGCCTCCACGCATGCTTCCGACCAAAGTCTGCCTATGCTCCCAGGCATGCTTAAACATGCCCAAGAAGTCTTCCAGGAGTCTGTGAAAGGAAGAGCCATTACACCACGGGTCGAAAAGAAATACAAGCCACCACCGTCAGACCCAGTGTTCATCACACAGCAGCTGCCCCCAGACTCTGTAGTGGTTGGAGCTGCGAGAAAGAGAGCCAACTCGCAGTCATCTGGAGATGCACCACCTCCAGATAAGGAGAGTAGAAAGTTTGACGCGACAGAAAAAAGAGTAGCGTCACAAGCTGCCAATCAGTGGCGCATAACAAACTCTCAAGCCCTCCTCACACGATATGACCGAGCTCATTGGGACGAGATGAGCAATATCATCCAACATCTCCCCAAGGAATACCAGAAACGGGCTCAGCAAGTGGTAGGGGAGGGCCAAGCAATATCGAACAATCAGATACGTTCAGCATTAGATTTCGCTGACACTGCCGCAAGAACAGTGAACACTGCAGTCACAATTAGACATGCTTGGCTAAGATCCTCAGGGTTCAAACCAGAGATACAACAGGCGGTACTTAACATGCCATTCAATCAACAACAACTGTTGGGACCACAAGTGGACACAGCCATCGAGAAAATGAAGGACACTGATACGGCCAAAGCCATGGGCGCGCTCTACTCCTCCCAATATAGCGGGACATTCAGGAAACCGCAATATAGGGGAGGTTTCAGACAACAGCCTTCAGAAGCATCCACCTCTCAAACAAAACCCACCTACCAGTCACAATATCAGAGAGGGGGGTTTCGGTGGTCCTTCAGGGGACAATTCCCAAGGTCAAGGGGGAAATTTCAGCCCACTAAGAAGGCCACTAATAAACAGTGACTTGCCAGTCAGCCTCCCCCAACACACATCACCTGTGGGAGGAAGACTGAGATTTTACCACAAACATTGTTCAGACATAACCACGGACACATGGGTCCTATCAATTATCCAACATGGTTACTGTATAGAATTCACACATTTTCCTCCAGATATTCCCCCAAGTGCGCACAAACTGTTGGCGCAACATTTACAAATGTTACAAACAGAGCTGCAGGCACTGTTAACAAAACACGCCATAGAACTAGTACCTCACCGACAAAAAGGAACGTGGGTTTATTCCCTATATTTCCTTATTCCCAAAAAGGACAAAACACTAAGACCAATTTTAGATCTCCGGACTCTCAGCCTAGTCATCAAATCGGATCAGTTCCACATGGTGACGCTACAAGACGTAGTCCCATTACTAAAACAGGGAGAATACGTGTCAACACTGCATTTAAAAGATGCGTATTTTCATATATCCATCCATCCATCTCACAGAAAATACCTCAGGTTTGTCATACAAGGAAAGCATTACCAATTCAAAGTATTACCCTTCGGGATAACAACAGCCCCCAGAGTATTTACAAAATGCCTCGCAGTAGTAGCAGCCCATATAAGGAAACAACACATGCACGAATTCCCATATCTCGCCGATTGGCTAATAAAAGCCAATACTCAACATCAGTGTCAACATCACACACGTTACGTAATAGATACTCTACACATACTAGGGTTTTCAATAAATTACCAAAAAAACACACTTGCAACCAGCCCAAGTTCAACAATACTTGGGAGCAACACTCAAAACGTGATTGCCAGTCCAAACCCACAAAGGGTACAATCATTCCACACCATGGTACCAAGAATACAACCAAATCAGCACTACACAGTCAGATTTGTGATGAATCTCCTAGGCATGATGGCATCATGCATCGCAATTGTCCCAAATGCGCGGCTACACATGCGCCCCTTACAGCAGTGCCTTGCAAAACAATGGACGCAGGCACAGGGTCAACTCCAAGATCTAGTGTTGATAGACCACCAAACACACTATTCGCTTCAATTGTGGAACCCCGTAAATTTAAACAAAGGGCGGCCTTTTCAAGACCCTGTGCCTCACGCCATTCACACAACAGATGCATCAATGATGGGGTGGGGAGCACACCGCAACAATCACAATATACAAGGATAATGGGACAGTCATCAGAAACAACTACACTTAAATCACTTTGAGCTGCTAGCAGTCTTCCTAGCACTAAAAGCATTTCAACCTCTTCTAGCTCACAAACACATTCTTGTCAAAACAGACAATGACAACAATGTTATACCTAAACAAGCAAGGGGGAACGCACTCATCACAACTATGCCTCCTAGCACAACAAATTTGGCATTGGGCAATTCACAACAACATTCGCCTAATAGCGCAATATATTCCAGGCATTCACAATCAATTAGCGGACAATCTCAGTCGAGATCACCAGCAAACTCACGAGTGGGAAATACATCCCCTGATACTACAAAATTACTTTCGCCAGTGGGGGACACCAGAGATAGATCTGTTCGCCAAAAAACAAAAGACAAAATTCCAAAACTTCGCGTCCAGGTACCCACACCCTCAGTCCGAGGGCAATGCTCTATGGATCAGTTGGTCAGGAATATTTGCTTACGCTTTTCCCCCTCTTCCACTCATTCCTTTTCTGGTCAACAAACTGAGTCAAAACAAACTCAAACTAATACTCATAGCACCAACGTGGGGACGCCAACTGTGGTACACCACACTGTTGGACCTCTCTGTAGTACCTCACATCAAACTTCCAAACAGACCAGATCTGTTAACACAACACAAACAACAGGTCAGGCACCCCAATCCAGCGACGCTCAACCTAGCAATTTGGCTCTTGAAGTCTTAGAGTTTGGCTATCTAAATCTTCCAAACAAGTGTATGGAAGTCATTAAACAGGCAAGAAAACCTACTACCAGGCATTGCTATGCTAATAAATGAAAAAGATTTGTTTTCTACTGCCAAGCAAAACACATCACACCGTTAGATGCGTCCATACGGGACATCGTAGGCTATTTACTACACTTACAAAAAGCAAATCTTGCTTTTTCATCCATCAAAATACACCTCACTGCAATTTCAGCTTACTTGCAAATTAAACACACAAAATCACTAATTAGAATACCAGTTATTAAAGCCTTCATGGAAGGACTAAAGCGGATCATACCTCCAAGAACTCCACCAGTACCCTTGTGGAATCTTAATATTGTACTTACACGACTCATGGGCCCACCTTTTGAACCCATGCATTCTTGTCAAATCCAATTCTTAACTTGGAAAGTGGCATTTCTAGTGGCTATCATTTCACTATGAAGAGTTAGTGAAATACAGGCTTTCACTATTGAGGAACCCTTTCTACAAGTACACAAACATAAAGTGGTTCTCCGCACAAATCCAAAATTTCTACCAAAGGTCATTTCACCGTTTCATTTAAACCAAACAGTGGAACTTCCATTCTTCTTCCCACAACCAGACTCAGTAGCAGAAAGAGCACTGCATACATTAGATTTAAAAAGAGCTCTAATGTACTATATTGACAGAACAAAACCATTTCGTAAAACTAAACAATTGTTTGTCACATTCCAGAAATCCCATGCTGGCAACCCTATATCCAAACAGGGCATAGCCAGATGGATAGTTAAATGCATACAAACTTGTTACCTAAAAGCAAAAAGAGAACTACTCATTACACCAAAGGCAAACTCCACTAGAAAGAAAGGGGCAACAATGGCCTTTCTAGGTAACATACCAATGACAGAGATTTGTAAGGGAGCCACTTGGTCCACACCTCATACGTTTACCAAACACTATTGTGTAGATGTGTTAGCAACACAACAAGCCACAGTAGGACAGGCTGCACTAAGAACATTATTTCAAACAACTTCAACTCCTACAGGCTGACCACCGCTTTTGGGAGGATTACTGCTTTGTAGTCTATGCACAGCATGTGTATCTGCAGCTACACATGCCATCGAACGGAAAATGTCACTTAACCCAGTGTACATCTGTTCGTGGCATGTTCCACTGCAGATTCACATGCGCCCTCCCACCAGCTTGTAGCCGTTTAAGTTGCAGTTAGAAATTGTATATATATGCAAATAAACATTCCTTTAGAGCAAACTGTGTACATACATATGTATTCCATTGCATGGGAAAACAATCTAAGATGGAGTCGATGCCCATGCGCAATGGAGCCAAAAGGGAGAAGTCACTCGGTCTCGTGACTCGAAAAGACTTCTTAGAAGAAAAACAACTTGTAACACTCCAAGCCCAACAGTAGATGGCAAGAACAGTGCACAGCATGTGAATCTGCAGCGAAACATGCCACGAACAGATGTACACTGGGTAAGTGACATTTTCCATACACACACACATACATTCACACATGAATACACACACACACGCACATGTATATGTACATGTACATACAATACGCAATTAGAACCATGGGTAAATAAACAGGTTTAAAGAGTGTGTGTGTATTTTATTGTTATGACATAGTAGCGATACATATTTTCTAAAGAACTATACATAACTAGAAATAAACATAATCAGAAAGAAAATTAGTTACTTACCTGTAAGTGCAGTTCTCAAGTATTGGTATCTTTCATAGATTCACATGCTTGAATCATCCCCGTCGTCGAGGTGGGAGCCTCACGGTAACTTTAAATACATAAAGCAGTAAGTTTAAAACCAGTAGGCCTCAGTAGGCCTTATAGGCTATTTTATAGTCTATTCACCTTGTTTTGTGAAAAGACCCAAACTTCAGTGTCAACCAATCAGGATTCAGCCCCTCCCAAACACTCCCAACAGAGGCTGAATTCCCTCAGATTTTCTAGTACAAGTGTGAAGTTCAATATCTGTATAATAGGGGAGCCTCTGAGGGGAGGAGGGTGGGTCGCATGTGAATCTATGAAAGATACCAATACTGGAGAACTGCAGTTACAGGTAAGTAACTCATTTTCTTCTCCAGTATTGGATCTTTCATAGATTCACATGCTTGAATCAGAATAACGAGCAGTAATGTTTGAGAATTAGCGAATTAATTTATCTGTCATTTTATCGTAATTGTCCAAGTGATATCAATCTCGTTAGTATCTATATATAACAGTAATAGAAAAAACTGTATGGCAGAAGATTATGATACAATATGTGACGTTGTTGTTTTGAGGTCTACAACATGTTAACACAATATGAAAAAGCGTTGATATTACGACTAGTATGAAGCAAAATATTAGAGCAAACCACACTGTAATATAAAATTAGCTATTAACAAAACTGAGAAACAATATCGAACATACCTTGAGTGTGGTGGTGGGATGTGTAAGAGGCTCACCTCAACCAAATAGATGCCTCAGTACTGCCTGTCCCACTGCTGTATCAATGTTACTCGTTTCTTCGAGACAATAGTGTTTTGTAAATGTATGCTGGCTGGACCATGTGGCCGCTCTGCAGATGCTATATAGTGGCACCCCAGCAAAGAGTGCAGCTGAAGTGGCTACCGATCTTGTAGAATGGGCTCTCACTTTGCTGTGGAGCGGTTTACCAGCTTTAGCATGACAGAATTGGATTGCAAAGCCAATCCATCTGGCTATAGTCTGTTTGGACACCATATGTCCCTTTCTTGTTCCGCCAAATGCAACAAATAATTGGTCAGACTGACGGATGACTTGTGTTTTCTGTAAGTAAAACTTTAGACACCTTTTTATATCCAGGGAATGTAATGTCTTCTCGGCTGGCGTTTGTGGGTTTGGAAAAAAGTTTTTTTAAATGACTGGTTCATTTAAATGAAAAGTTGAGGGAACTTTTGGGATAAATTTAGGATTTGTTCTTAGGATTACACCGGAATTTGTAAATTGGAGGAAAGGCTCTTTAATAGTGAAGGCCTGAATGTTGCTGACTCTTTTGGCTGAAGTAAGAGCTAGCAGTAATGCTGTTTTCCATGAGATGAATTTTAGATCGGCTCTGTGGATCGGCTCAAAGGGAGCTTTCTTGAGCTGCATTAATACAACATTCAGGGACCATAACGGCGGAGGTTTTCGAACTGGTGGGAAAACACGAAAAAGGCCCTTCATGAATTGTTTGACA
The DNA here is from genome assembly GCF_031143425.1 of Pleurodeles waltl. Lineage (NCBI taxonomy): Eukaryota > Metazoa > Chordata > Amphibia > Caudata > Salamandridae > Pleurodeles > Pleurodeles waltl. The sequence continues at coordinate 981,227,813 of NC_090440.1, forward strand.
ATTCTGGTGGAGCATAATGAGACCATGTTTGGTGATCTACGGTATCTCGAGATTGCTGCCAGATGCACTCGAATGGAGGAGTATGAAAGTCCTGACTTTGCCAAGAGCAAGAGATATGGAAGTATCTGCTCTGGAGGAGCGGAAAAGGGATGTATACCTTCTGCTGCACACCATTTACAAAAACGTTTCCATTTAAGTGTGTAGGTTTTGTTGGTAGTGTCAGCTCTAGCGTTTGCTAAGATGTCTCTACACTCCGAGGAACTGTTCAGATTTACATACTCATTGAATTCAGGAGCCAAGCCGACAAGTGAAGAGATGACGGATCTGGATGCCTGTCTTGTCCCTGGTGCATCGTCAAGAGAGTCGGACTCTGTCTGAGTTGCACATGGCTGTTCGGAGAGCATTAGGAGCTCTGTGTACCAGACCTGTCTGGGCCACCTCAGAGCTATGAATAGGAGGCAACACCCCTCCGTCTTTATTTTGTTGATGACTCTCGGAATGAGCGGGATCGGAGGAAAAGCGAAGGCATAGACCCCGGACCATCTAATCGAAAACGCATTTCCCCACGAACCTTTCTGGAGAAGCCAACTTGCGTAATACTGGCATTTCTTGTTCTCGAGTGTGGCAAATAGGTCGAAGTTTGGTTTGCCCCATAAGAGAAAGAAGCGATTGAGAAGTTTCTGGTCTAGCTCCCACTCGTGATATGGTATCACTGTCCTGCTCAGGGTGTCTGCCAGAACGTTAGTTTGTCCTGGCACATGCTCCGCTTTGAGCTAAATGTTGTGTTTGATGGCCCATGTCCAGATTTCCTGAGCTAGTTGCGAGAGTTGTAGGGATCTCGTGCCCCCTTGCTTGTTTAAATAAAACATGCTGGTTGTGTTGTCCGTTCTGATCAAGACGCTTGAATTTTGTAGTTTTGGCAAGAAAGCTTTTAGAGCTAAGTGTATCGCCTTGAGTTCTAGGTAATTGATGTGGAGTTGAGCTTCTTTTGCATTCCAGGTTCCGCTGATTTGCAGATCTTGGCAGTGTGCACCCCATCCTTCGAGAGAGGCATCCGTTGTTACTATGTAACTGGGTACTTGATGAAGGAATGTAAGTCCGTTTGACAAATTGGTTAGTGTCGCCCACCACTTCATGGTGTTCTGCATTAGAGGTGTTATGCGAATTCTGTCTTCGAACGAACCGCTCACCTGGGTCCACTGTATGTCCAATTGCTCTTGCAGGTGTCGCATATGGAGCCTGCAATCTGGGACTAGCGGAATGCATGATGAGATCATCCCTAGCAATGATTTGTAGATGCGGACTGAAACAAACTTTTTTGTAGAGAGTCTGCGTGCTAAGGAGGTTAGCTTTTTGCTGTGGACCGTGTCTAGAATTGCTCCTAAGAAGTTTAATACTTGTCTGGGGCGAAGCTGAGACTTTTGGTAGTTGATGACAAACCCCAGGCTGTTTAACAATTGAAGGCAATCCGAAATATGACGTATCACTTGCGGCTTTGAAGGTGCCTTTATGAGCCAGTTGTCCAGGTAAGGAAAAACCTGCATACCCGACTGGTGGAGATGTGCTGCTACCGGTGCCAACATTTTCGTGAAGATTCTGGGGGCCAATTTGAGACCGAATGGGAGAACTCGAAATTGGAGGTGAGGAATTTGCAGTGGTTGCGGTGTATGGGAATGTGAAAGTAAGCATCTTGGAGGTCTAGGGATGCCATCAGATCTCCAGTATTTAACAGATGCAGGACATCTTGAAGTGTTACCATCCTGAACTATTGTTTCTTTAGAAACTTGTTTAGTGCTCTTAAGTCCAGGATGGGGCGCCAGTCCCCGGAGGGTTTCTTTACGAGAAAGAAGCGGGAATAGAATCCCCTGTTCTTATGAGAAAAAGGGACTGGTTCTATCGCTCCTTTGCCCAGCATCACTTTTACTTCCTTGAGGAGTTGGTTCATCCTCGGGGCGGAGGGCCCGATGGAGGAACAGTTGGTGGTATTTGCGTGAATTCCAGAGTATGACCTCTGGCCACTATATCGAGCACCCATCTGTCTGATGTTATAGCCGCCCATTGAAGGAAATAGGAAGTGATGCGACCTCCAACCCTCGATATTGGTGGGGGGGAGAACGCTGGAATGACTGGCGGGTCATTGTTTCCTGGCCATATCTCTTCCTCGGGCAGCCCCTCTTCCTCTCGCTGGATGTTTATAGGCCGCGGCCGGTGGTAACAAGTAATGCTGCTGTTGCTGGTGGTACTGTTGTTGTGATCCTGTGAAGGAAGACTGATACTGGGGTCTGTACTGTTGGTAGCTCCATGGCTTGATGGCTTGTAACATGTCGTCGACATGCTTCTCAAACAAACTCTCACCATCAAAAGGCATGTCGAGAATGCGACTCTGGACCTCTGGTCGAAATGATGTAGCCTTTAGCCATACTTGCCTACGCAAGACTGCTGCGCCAGCAAGTTGCCTGAAACCAGTTAAAGAAATGTCTATTGCGCTGTCTATAATCTCTGCGGCAATCCGTTCTCCTTCCTGCAACACCTTTTTTGCTTCCACCTTGACATCCTCCTGCAAGAGATCCAAGAAAGCAGACATGTCTGCCCACATTTGGCGATCATATCTTCCCAGGATAGCGAGGGAGTTAGCTGCCTTGACTGTGACCGCTGCTATAGAGGAGAATTTTTTACCAATGTTATCTAATCTCCTTCCCTCTTTGTCAAGGGGGAGATGCTATAGTCGTGGAGGGGTTTCTGGAACGTCGCTGCGCTGCCTGTGATAGTACTGAATCAGGTTTTGGCTGTGACACTAAACAGGCCGGAGAATCATCCGGGGCCTTATATTTCTTCTCCAGCCTTGGCATTTGTGAAGGCACTGTGGCAGGATTCTTCATTGCCTTCAAGCCTTCCTGCCATAAGAAATCTACTATTGATATGGCTCTTACCGATCTCTTTGATGGTTCTTTGAAATCGTAAAGGAAGCACTCTTTTTCATGAGAGATAATAGAAAGGCCAAAACGCTTTGCCGCTCTCTCTATCAGATTATGAAAACCTCCTATGTCTTCTGGAGGCAAATCCACTGGACCTGCTGGAGGTGGAGATGGTGTTGGGACGAGATAATCATCCCATTTACTGGTCACAGAATCTCTTAGCTCACCCTCTTCTCTTTCGTCGTCTGACGAGGGATGAGCTTCTTGCGTTTGGCTAGTTAATGGTATGCTAGCCTGCGGTGTTTCCGGAAGACTGGTCGTCTGGGTTTGACGAGGCGTCTGGTAGGTTTCAGGTCTGGGTGGTGTGGTAGGCGTTGATGGTGGAAACCTTCTATAGCAGTCATTGAGCATAGACTGAAGGTCTGCCACTAGTGTGCTAGGCATGGAGAGGGGTAATTGTTGTTCTGCCTGTGGGTAGGATGTTGAAGCATAACTGGGTTGGTAATGCTGTTCATCTTCGTCATCAAAATCCTGGCACTTGACATGGAGTTGAGACGGGCTACTCGCCGCCCCAAACATTCCCTCGTCTTGGGAGTATGCGTCATCATCATCGTCATCCAAGAGATGTTGTGGGGGGTATGGCAAAACCTTGCTTGGGGAGGTATGCATTGGCAGAATATCGGAAGCTTTGCCCCCCATGGTGATAAGTGAAAGAGGTAAGAATCTGGTTGAATCGTCCTGAGGATAAGGCACCATAGTTGAAGATTGGTGCGGTGGAGTACCCAAGAGGGTAGATGGTCTATACATCGATACTGCTGTGGAAGATATGCTCGTCGACGGTCCCCTCGTCGACGGTGTCTTTGTCGACTGGTCCTTCGTCGACGGGCCCTTTGTCAGCGGATTCTTCGCCGACGGTCTCTTCGTCGACCGTTCTTTCGTCAACGTATGCTCTGTCGGCATCTTAGTCGCCGACGGTGCCGTCGTCGGCGGTCTGGATTTCTTAAACCTCATTGAGAGGTGCTTCAGAGATGGAAGTGCCCTGGTCGATTGGTGGACCCATGAAGCCTCCGCCGTCGACGATGTGTTCGCCGACTAAGCTTTTTAAAATATTTTTGCCGTAATTATCGTCGTCGACGATAACGGTGACGACGTCATGATCATCGGTGAGACCGCCGCTGTGAACGTCGACGACACTGTCGTAGATGTGACCGTTGACACCGACGGGTGTTTTTTCCCTGAAGATAATTTTTCCGGCTCTTTCTCGGGTGACAGAGACAGGGATGCCTTTTTTGAGGTACTTTTGCTATGTAAAGGCTTAGTAGGCTCTGAATGAACCTTTTTTGTGTGTGTCTCTGAATGGGAAACATCCTTTTTTGTCTCAGTAGAGACTTGTTTTATCTTTTTTGCCATCTTCCTTGGTGGCTCATCAGACACTCTTCCTCTCTCACCTGTTCTTTTTTGAGGGTGAGAAGTATGAGATAACGCTTCACTTTCGTCTGAGGAAGGATGCTCCATGGCTTTCTGTTTCTGCAGCCACAAGATAAGTCTACCCTCACGGTCCTCGAGGGTTTTTTGACTAAAGGTGCGACAGATCTTGCAGTCTCTCACCTTGTGGTCTGGATGGAGGCAGTAGATGCAGTTCTTGTGGGGGTCATCAACATATAGGGGGTCATTCTGACCTCGGCGGTAAAAGGCGCTTACCGCCGAGAAGACCGCCATAACACCGCCGCGGCCACGGTAAACCGCCACGGTCATTCTGACCCGCAACTGGCAAATGGCCAAAAACCCGACATCAACAAAAGTCCGCCACACCAACGGCCAGCGGGAAACTGGCGATGACCAAACCTCCACCGTCACGCCAACAGAAATACGCCCACACTATCACAACACACGAATCTACGCGGCGGTCTTTCAACCGCGGTATTCCATTGGCGGTACACACCGCCGCGGTCGAAATACACACACACGTACAAAACACAACCACATTGGACAATTCAAAATACACACACCTGATACACATACAAACAACACTCCCACACACCCAACACAATATAAAACACACACCCACATCACCCACAAACCCCTTCGACCAAAAAAACCGACAGAAAGCCAGAGACAGACAGCACTGCTTAGATAACACCATCACACAGAGGCAAACCACACCATCACCCACACAATATCCACGCACAAAACACCACACATCACCACACTCACCACATTCTACAACACATACACCACCCCACACCTCATCCACACCACCCTATGGCACCCCAAAGACACCCCCGGTTCTCAGACGCCGAACTCCGGGTCATGGTGGAGGAAATAGTTCGGGTAGAGCCCCAGCTCTTCGGGACACAGGTGCAGCACACCAGCATTGCCAGGAAGATGGAGCTATGGCAAAGGATAGTCGACAGGGTCAACGCTGTGGGACAGCATCCACGAAATCGGGATGACATCAGGAAGCGGTGGAACGACCTACGGGGGAAGGTGCGTTCCATGGTATCAAGGCACAACATCGCGGTGCAGAAGACTGGCGGCGGACCCCCACCTACTCCCCCCGAATTTACAGCATGGGAGGAGGAAGTCTTGCACATCCTGCATCCTGAAGGCCTCGCAGGAGTATCTGGAGGAATGGACTCTGGTAAGTCAAATCTTAACTAATTCTTCTTACCCACCCCCACCCCACCTGCATCCCAAATCATACCCCCACCCTCACCCCCACCCCCATCACACCTACTCCCTGCAAATGTCTCACCATCATAACCCACCCATCCCAACACCTAGCCCTGCATGCGTCCAGAAAGCATGGACACCCATCACCAAAGCATGCCCACTGCACATACAAATCTCCCCCACAAGCCACCCTCACAAAAGCCCCCACACAGGAATGCCACCCCTGGGGTACACGGGCACCCACCCATTGACCGATATGGCACACACTGAAGCAATAACCATACCTCTATACCCCTGCAGGACCCGAACGCCACCACACCGCCCAGGAGGGTCCAGAAATGTCCATCCCACCCCCAGAAGAGGCCACCAGTGATGACAGCAGCTCTGTCTCCCTGGACCCAGATGACCAGCCCGGACCATCGGGGACCTCGGGACAGTCGGTTCCCCTCACACAGCCACTGGCCACAGCAGACCCAACCCCCTCTGTGAACACCAGCACAGCTCCCACCCAGCGGGCCCATGCCTCTGTCTCCAGGACACGTCAATCAGCGGTGTGTCCACCACTACAGGGCACCCAGGTTAACCCACCACCCCAACAACAACAGGGATCTGGGGGCAGTGGTAGTGGGCACATGGTCCAGAGGACAGAGGCCCAGGGAAACAGGGGAACTGGGAGGGCTGCTGTGCAACAGGGGGGGGGACAGGCCCAGAAAACCCACTCTCCACGAGGCCCTCTCCTCCATCATGGGAGCATACCACCACTCCCAGGAGACAATGGCGACGGTACTGGCCAGGTTCCAGGAGATCCAGGTCATGCAGGAGCAACAGTACATGGGGTTCAGGGAAGAACTTAGAAGCATCAGTTCCGCAATGGGCACCATCGTAGGGGCACTCAACCAGATTGTCACCACATTGCGGGACCATGTGGCACCACAAAGGGCCCCTGTCACTAGTATGGACCAAGAACAGGCAACCACCTCCGCCGGCGCTAGTGGACAGGAGGCCCCCACACAACAACAGGCCACCAGAACCCCATCTCCTGCAGAAGAAGAACCACCCCGCAAGCGGGGCCTGAGATCTCGTAAGAAGACAGAGTAGGATGCCAAGACCCCCGCCAGCAAAGGATACCCCCTGATGTCATCCCACTGTCCCACATTGTCACCCTGTCCAACCTTTAACTGCCCCTGCTCCACCTTCCACAGGCATATGGACAATGCACCTGTGAGACTGAAAAGCTGGACTCTGCCATGGACATTCCTCCACCATCACCCATCACCGATTTTCCATCCATGTCCCTAAATGCAGCACTTTAATAAAAACACTTATTGCACAAAAACAATCTGGAGTCTGCCTGTATTGTGAAGAAATGTATTAAACATAACGCTGCCAAAATGTCCAGTTACACAGTGATGAGAACATACCACTGTCACACAGCTGTAGTCCATGGGTAAACAAAGCAGAGGTCACGCAGTGGGGGCCACATCTCTGAAATTTGAAGGGAAATTCACAACTCAGTTAACATACACTGGGGGAATAGGACAGACAGTAGAGAGGCAGGAGACTGTAAGTAATTGTAAAATGCCGGTGTTGATTCTTACCTGTGTGTTATTGAAAATACTGTAGTATCACTCTGTCCCTGTTGTCTGTGTCGTCCTCTTCGTCTTCCTCCTCTTCACTCTCCACAGGTTCCACTGCTGCCACACCACCACCTTCTGGACCATCCTCCTGCAGGAAAGGCACCTGGCGTCGCAAAGCCAGGTTGTGAAGCATACAGCAGGGCATGATGATATGACACACCTTCTTTGGTGAGTACATTAGGGATCCACCTGTCATATGCAGGCACCTAAACCTGGCCTTCAGGAGGCCGAAGGTCCGCTCGATCTCCCTCCTAGTACGCCCATGGGCCTCATTGTACCGTTCCTCTGCCCTGGTCCTGGGATTCCTCACTGGGGTCAGTAGCCACGAAAGGTTGGGGTAACCAGAGTCACCTATTAGCCACACACGGTGTCTCTGTAGCTGTTCCATCACATAAGGGATGCTGCTATTTCGCATGATGTACGCGTCATGCACTGACCCAGGGAACTTGGCATTTACATGGGAGATGTACTGGTCTGCCAAACAGACCACCTGGACATTCATCGAATGATAACTTTTTCTGTTCCTGTACACCTGTTCACTTCCTCTGGGGGGTACCAAAGCCACATGGGTCCCATCAATGGCACCAATGATGTTGGGAATATGGCCAAGGGCATAGAAATCACCCTTCACTGTAGCCAAATCGCTCACCTCAGGGAAAACAATGTAGCTCCGCATGTATTTCATCAGGGCAGACAACACTCTGGACAAAACCTTAGAAAACATAGGCTGAGACATCCCAGATGAAATGGCCACTGTTGTTTGGAATGATCCACTTGCCAAAAAATGGAGTACTGACAGAACCTGCACTAGAGGGGGAATCCCTGTGGGTTGGCGGATGGGTGATATCAGGTCTGGCTCCAGCTGGGCACACAGTTCATTAATGGTGGCTCGGTCAAGTCTGTATGTGAGTATGACATGTCGTTCTTCCATTGTCGACAGGTCCACCAGCGGTCTGTACACTGGAACAGTCCTCCATCTCCTCGCAAGTCCCAGCGGACGGTGCCTAGGAAGGACAACATGGAGCACAGAGTAAAGCAACCCACAGGTACGTTCATACAGCTTGCACAGTACACGATTATCAATGCATTGAATGGCTTGTATGAGTGCAATGCAAGGCCTAGGCCTGTGTGACGCAGTAGAAATTAAGCCATGTGGGCCCTTGAAATGGCGGCTGCCTGACCTGTGAAGTGTGACAATGGGATGTGAGGTCAATGCGCTGGCGTGGCACACTGTGGCGGTAGGCGGTCGAAGACCGCGGTGCTAAGCTGTATGCTTAACATTGAACCCTATGGGTTTCATGAGCCAATGAGGAAGTGCGCCGGCGGTCGCGGTACGCACCGCCGCGGTACGCACCGCCGCGGCCGTGAACGCCATTTTCTATCTGCTTAATCACTCGAGACCTGATCATCCACAGGAGAGGACCTATACTGCAAGTGCTGCTGTGACCTTGGTCTGGAAGAGACAATGGCTGCTGCGACTGGGGAAAGGGCCCCTGCCTTCACTTCAGAAGAGTTGGAGACACTCGTGGATGGGGTCCTCCCCCAGTATGCGCTACTCTACGGTCCTCCAGACCAACAGGTAAGTACACTGGGACCATGTTTTGTGGGCAATGCCTGGGTTGAGTGGGGTGAATGAAAGATGGTGGGGAGGGGAGCGAATAAGGCATGCATCGCACGACAGATGAGAGCATGTGCCATATGGCAAGGTTGGGGAGGGGGGACCACTCACATCGACCATGCAGAAAAGTGATGATATTTCTTTTCCCACCCTGTACATGTCACATAGGTCAGCGCCCATCAGAAGATCGACATTTGGCGTGCCACCGCCAAGGACGTCCGGGCCCTGGGGGTCCACAACAGACGGGGCACCCACTGCCGAAAGAGGTGGGAGGACATCCGCCGCGGGAGCAGAAAGACCGCGGAGGCACTGCTGGGGATGGCCTCCCAACCTAGGAGGGGTGCCACACGGCAATTGACCCCCCTGATGTCCCGGATCCTGGCGGTGGCCTACCCCGATTTGGATGGGCGCGTGAGGACATCACAGCAGACACAAGGGGGTGAGTACCAGCAAATTATGCTATATTAGCGCACAGTGGAGGTGTCTGGGTGGGGGAGGAGGGCTGTGGCTATCTCTAGGCCAGGGCGATTTCTGTAGGCTAGGCCCCTCCGTACGGCATGGCCCTGTGCCCCCGCCCCCCACCTCTGTAGGGTGCTAAGTACAGCTCTCCATGGCCCTGGGTCACCTATGTGTGCATTTGTCGTCCATAGGCTTGTAGGCCAAGTCACAATAATTGAGTAGTGTACACCGAGTGCGCGGCGTAGTGCAGGGGGCTTCTGTGTCTGTCCTCTCCGCCAACGGTGTCGCCAATGCATGCACTCAACATGTCTTTCTTTCTCCCCCCCCCCCTTTTGTTGTGGTCTTGCTGTTCATGTGTGCATTAGCATCATCAGGCGGAGGAGAAGTGGCATCGGAGCACGAGGGAGCTGCATCTCACATGGCCCCGGAGGGCCATGCAACTGACTCCGAGTTCACCAGTGAGACGGAGGGCGAGGGGAGCTCCACAACGGGGACCCGTGGAGATGTCAGCGACACAGACACGTCCTCGGAAGGGAGCTCCCTTGTGGTGGCGGCAACATCCGTGCCCACCGCTACAACAGGTACAGCCGCCACCCAGCGCACCAGCTCCGCCCTCCAAGCAGCCCCTCAGCGTTCGCCCCGTGCCCTCTCGGCCAGGAAGGCGGGCATCTCCTTCGCCCCAGGCACCTCAGGCCCTGCCCCAGTTACCCCTGCTGCCCTCAGTGTGGAGATCATTGACCTCCTCCAGACGCTCATTGTTGGGCAGTCTACCCTTTTGAATGCCATCCAGGGGGTAGAAAGGGAGGTGCATCGGAGCAATGCATACCTGGAGGGCATTCATTCGGGTCAGGCTGCCAATCAGCGATCGTTCAACGCTCTGGCCTCAGCACTGACGGCAGCCATTGTCCCTGTCTCCTGCCTCCCCCCTCCAATTTCCTCATCCGAGTCCCACTCCCCTGTTCCTCTGCCTATCCCAGCCACACCTACAGACCAGCCTGCACACACATCAACACCCAAGGGCAGCTCATCCAGACATAAGCACCACACATCCCACAAGCATTCACACAAGCAACATCCACATGCAGACATGCCAACAGCCACTGCCTCCTCTGTGTCCCCCTCCTCCTCGTCTCCCTCCTCCCTCCCTGTGACGTCTCCTCTCACACCTGCATTCACACCACCATCAGCCAGTACGTCCATCACCAGCACACCCACCAGAACACTCCACACACGTGCAGTCACCACCCCCACTGCCATTTACACGTCCCCTGTGTCCTCTCCCACTGTGTCTGTCACCCCCTCTTCCAAACCACACAAACGCAGGCAGCCACCCACCCAACAGCCATCCACCTCACGACAGCCTCCGTCACAAGCACCTGCACCCAAAGGCAGCACACTTGACTCTCCTACAACCACATCCTCTTCCTCCACTCCCATACCCACTGCACCTACCCTTCCCACTGCTCCTAAAAAGTTTTTCCTCTCCAAAATTAACCTTTTTGCATCACCTGACCCACCCCCTCCATCTCGTAAGAGTCCAAACAGCACCTCAGCCACCACAAGCCCTGCACCTACAAGGACCATAGTCCAGGGCTATTGGAGTCCACCAGCTCCTAGGGCACCAACATCGGCCAGTAGCAAGGGGACAGCCAGCCCACCCCCTGGGAAAAGAACTAAAAAAGGGAAGGGCCGGCGCGAGAGGCCTGAGACGGCAGCCCCCAAAGACACTACCCTGGCCCCGTCACCTGGCACATCCACAAAGGGAGGCAAGGGCCCCAGAGAATCGGCGAAGGAGGGCAAGGGCAGCAGGGCGGACAAGTCCGGCAGCAGGCGAGCTGCCCAGGAGGGCCCCACCAGCCCTATTTCGGGTGTGAAGGAGGACACCCACGGGCCCAGGACTCCAGCACAGGAGGGCCCCGCAAGCGAAAGGTCGGATGGCGACTGAGCGGGAAATATTGGCCCCATCTGGTTCCCTGGGACCACATGTCAAGCACCGCTGAACAGGGCCCCGCCGTGACAAGCACCGCTGAACAGGGCCCCGCCGTGACAAGCACCGCTGAACTGGGCCCTTCAAGACAAGCACTGCTGAACAGGGCGCCGCCGTGACAAGCCCCGCTGAACAGGGCACCGCCGTGACAAGCACCGCTGAACAGGGCCCCGCCGTGACAAGCACCGCTGAACAGGGCCCCGCCGTGACAAGCACTGCTGAACTGGGCCCTTCAAGACAAGCACCGCTGAACAGGGCCCCGCCGTGACAAGCACCGCTGAACAGGGCCCCGCCGTGACAAGCACCGCTGAACAGGGCCCCGCCGTGACAAGCACCGCTGAACAGGGCCCCGCCGTGACAAGCACCGCTGAACAGGGCCCCGCCGTGACAAGCACCGCTGAACAGGGCCCCGCCGTGACAAGCACCGCTGAACTGGGCCCTTCAAGACAAGCACCGCTGAACAGGGCCCCGCCGTGACAAGCACCGCTGAACAGGTCCCCGCGTGACAAGCACCGCTGAACAGGGCCCCGCTGTGACAAGCACCGCTGAACTGGGCCCTTCAAGACAAGCACCGCTGAACAGGGCCCCGCCGTGACAAGCACCGCTGAACAGGGCCCGCCATGACAAGCACCGCTGAACAGGGCCCCGCCGTGACAAGCACCGCTGAACTGGGCCCTTCAAGACAAGCACCGCTGAACAGGGCCTCGCCGTGACAAGCACCGCTGAACAGGGCCCCGCCGTGACAAGCACCGCTGAACTGGGCCCTTCAAGACAAGCACCGCTCCGCTGGGCCCTTCATCTCAAGCACCGCTCCGCTGGGCCCTTCCTCTCAAGCACCGCTCCGCTGGGCCCTTCATCTCAAGCACCGCTCCGCTGGGCCCTTCCTGTCAAGCACCGCTCCGCTGGGCCCTTCATCTCAAGCACCGCTCCGCTGGGCACCGCCGTCTCTGAACTGCTCCGCTGGGCCCTTCCTCTCAAGCACCGCTCCGCTGGGCACCGCCGTCTCTGAACTGCTCTGCTGGGCCTTTCCTCTCAAGCACCACTCCGCTGGGCCCTTCCTCTCAAGCACCGCTCCGCTGGGCCCTTCCTCTCAAGCACCGCTGCGCTGGGCACCGCCGTCTCTGAACTGCTCCGCTGGGCCCTTCTTCTCAAGCACCGCTCCGCTGGGCCCTTCCTCTCAAGCACCGCTCCGCTGGGCCCTTCCTCTCGAGCACCGCTCCGCTGGGCCCTTCATCTCAAGCACCGTTCCGCTGGGCCCTTCATCTCAAGCACCGCTCCGCTGGGCCCTTCCTCTCAAGCACCGCTCCGCTGGGCACCGCCGTCTCTGAACTGCTCCGCTGGGCCCTTCCTCTCAAGCACCGCTCCGCTGGGCCCTTCATCTCAAGCACCGCAGGGCCATTGGCAGGGCCAGATCTGTGTCGGCCATGGCTTCACGAAGCAATCTGGGCACCATGCCTCCTCCAGAACCAGTGGAGTCTCTAATCCACTTGATGGACTGTGGCTTTGCACTCCCCAGAATGGAACAGTGGGCAACCCACCCACTGTAGAGACTTGAGAGACTGTGGCTTTGCACTCCCTAGAATGGAACAGTGGGCAACCCACCCACTGTAGAGACTTGAGAGACTGTGGCTTTGCACTCCCCAGAATGGAACAGTGGGCAACCCACCCACTGTAGAGACTTGTGAGACTGTGGCTTTGCACTCCCCAGGATTGAACAGTGGCCATGGAGGCCCCTCGTGGATCTGGCGTCGTGGACTCATCTGGCTGAGGTGCCCCCCCTTCCCTTCCCCCTGAGGTGCCTGTAGTTTTGCTATCTGATGCCCCTGCAGTGTTCTCTCCAATGGAATCGGGTCTCGTGTGTGGGCTTTGCCCATGTGTTTAGGCCCATTGGCCCACAAACAATGGATGATAGCCAATATGGGCCGGACTTTAGAGCTATGTATATATTGTTCATGTTCTAATATATTTTATTTATATATTTCATATTTCACTTAACTTCAAATATGCTATAATATACTTCAATTTTAATGATCATTTTATTTTGTCTTTGCATTCTTCCGTGGGGTTTGGGGGGGGTCACTCTGACTTGTTGCTCTGCATTGGTGTGTAGATAGTTGGGGAGGGGGGTTGGGGGGGTGGGTGTGTCGCGTATGTGTGTGCCCGTGACCTTTTCTCCTCCTCCCTCCCCTGTGTCGTAGGTGCAGTACTCACCGTAGGCTTCTGCGCCGGCGTTCGTGCTCCTGGTAGAGGAGCAGGTAGACAATAGCTGGTAGGATGTTTAATTCGGGTTCCATGCTGTCCAGATTCCTCGTGGAGTGTGTAGAGGTGAGCGTTTTCCCGTTCGTAGTCTGTTTCCGCCGTGTTTTTATCGGCGGGGCTCCCGCCCCGGAAAAGGTGGCGGGTTGGTGAGTTGTGATAGGGTGGGCGGTACATTGTCTGCCGCCTGCCTGTTGGCGGTGACCGCCGCGCTGTTTGTTTGTCCCCCCGTGGCGGTCGGAGTGTTAAAGTGGCGGTCTGTGTTGGCAGTTCCCGCCAGGGTCAGAATTCCATTTTTTTGACCGCCTGCCTGTTGGTGGGTTGGCCGCCGCTTTAACACTGACCGCCAGGGTTGGAATGACCCCCATAGTCTCTTCTTCCCACAACTGTCACAGTCTCTGAACAGACCCTTTTTTGTCTTGTCAGACATGATAAAGCTGGAAAGCTAAGTTCCTGAGAGAAACAATTTTCAGTCAGAAATAAGGTAAACTGAGCAGAGCTCATGGAGACTCCCTTCACACGACGTGCAGTAGAAAATCTGAGAGAATTCAGCCTCTGTTGGGAGTGTTTGGGAGGGGCTGAATCCTGATTGGGTATGACACCCACCTGAGAGACATTGGCAAATCACTCCCCAGGATCAAGCACAGGGCAGGTTGCCTCTCCAGACCCAGTTGGTATGACACCCACCTGAGAGACTGTGGCCCATCACTCCTCACGATCAAGCACATGGCAGGTTGCCCCCTCCAGAACGAGTAGGTATGACACCCACCTGAGAGACTGTGGCCCATCATTCCCCAGGAGCAAGCACAGGGCAGGTTGCCCGCTACAGAACCAGTGGGTATGACACCCACCTGAGAGACTGTGGCCCATCACTCCCCAGGATCAAGCACAGGGCAGGTTGCCCCCTACAGAACCAGTGGGTATGACACCCACCTGTGAGACTGTGGCCCTGCACTCCCCAGGATCAAGCACAGGGCAAGTTGCCTCCTCCAGAACCAGTGGGTATGACACCCACCTGAGAGACTGTGGCCCATCACTCCCCATGATCAAGCTCAGGGCAGGTTGCCCCCTCCAGAACCCAGTGGTCTTGTTACATCTCCCGGCTGAGGTGCCCCCCCGCAGTACCCCGTCACCCTGAGGTGCCTGCCTATTTACCAACTGATGCCCCTGCAGTGTTCTCTCCGTGTTGAAGCAGGTGACATGTGTGGCCTTGAACTTTGGCCTGTGACCATGTGGCCTATGCAAATTATGGACTGGCCTGTGTCCCTTTTTCTGCACATATGTATATATCTATTATCTTGCCTAAGTTATTTTTCATACTGTATTGATCTCATTACATTCACTTTTGTGAAATCGTTTTGTTCTTGCATTATTCAGCCGAGTGACGGGGTAAAATTGTTTATGTAATGCATCAGGTTGTGTGTATGATGTGTGTGTATGTGCGGTGTGTGATGTGCGTGTGTGTGTGTCACTCTCGTTTTCCTCCCCCCTCCATTGTGTGCTAGGCGGCCGTACTCACCGTTGTCATCTTTGCCGGTATTGGTATTCGTGGTGGAGCAGAATGTAGAAGATCATGGGGAAGACACGCAGTTCAGGTTCCATGGCGGCGTGGTTGTTCCCTGTATCTCCAATGGTGAGTCCTTTCCCTTCTGAGCTCAGTTTCCGTCAGGCTTTTGATGTCATTGGTACCGCCCTGGAAAAGGTGGCGGTTTGCAGGGTCTTAATATGGTGGGCAGAATATTGACTTCAGCCTGGCTGTAGGCGGCTACCGCTGTGGTGGCTGTTGTTTCTGCCCTGGCGGTCGGGTGGTAGATTGGCTGTCTATCGGAGATCTTTCCGCCATGGTCATAATTTGGCAGTA
This sequence comes from Pleurodeles waltl, assembly GCF_031143425.1. NCBI lineage: Eukaryota > Metazoa > Chordata > Amphibia > Caudata > Salamandridae > Pleurodeles > Pleurodeles waltl. Next base: position 981,243,219 of record NC_090440.1, read on the forward strand.
GTTACCGCCGGCCTGTTGATGGTATTACCGCCACTTTATCAGCAACCACCATGGTCGTAATGAGGGCCAATGTATTTGTTGTTTAACTGCTTGCTATTCTGATTAAAGCATGTGAATCTATAAAAGGTCCAATGCCGGAGAAAGAAAAAGTTACCTTTAACTGGAGTTTTCCAGGATTGGTATTTTTCATAGATTCACATGCAACAACCCTCATCTCTTATTGAGGCTCACCTTTGCACAAAGATAGTTGTTCTTCACGCTTGTATATTGGAACATTGTATCCTCTAAAGAGAGAGGTGATAAGGTTGTTGCAATCTTATGGGTGGACGTTTGCAGGCTAAGTTTGGTACCGTACTGGTTTCTGGATGTACCCTGTAACTTCCAGCTTGACCAGAGGGAATGGTTCAAGCATGGAATCAATCAAAGAAACCAATACTGGAGAACTACAGTTACAGGTAAGTAACGTTTTCCTTTCAGGTCTGCATTAACCTCTTGTCTGCACCAAGATTATTTATGTACTAGCATCTTTTCATGAGGAAAATATTCAAATGTTTTCTTATGTGGATGACTGCTTGCATTTCAGCTCCTTCTATTTTTAATGTAGAGATCAAGTATGTGCAAACATCTAACAGAAGTGGGGTTCTTACTAAATTTTGTCTGATTGCCACCCAAGATCAACAACTTATTGAACCTTTATTCAAGATCTGCCTGATATGTTTTTCTTTATATCTCTTTTCCCTTCCTCTTATTTCTCCTCTTTAAAAGATTCGGAAGGGAAGAGCGACAGTTATCTCAAGGGCTACTTATTGACCATGTCCCTAATGGTTCCCATTTCTTCTTTCCATGAAGGTATCTCACTTCATCTTTCTCACTCACTGTATCTTCAAGCCCTTCGCCATCTTCACTTTACAACCTGGACATTGAGAAGTTGTGTCTCCAATTAAAGAAATTTACCAGATTTACCAGTGAGAAAGCCTTAGCTAGGCAAGAACCCAGAAAGCCTTCAACTATTATTCAAAACATTTGAATCCACGTAAAACATGGTGTAAAATCAAGAAAACGCGACTTGTAATCATTTCTTTATTTTAGACTTCCTTGTGGATAGGTTTTTACCTTAAATACCAATGGACAGCTATAAGGGTTCAGAGAATCTTGGGGTTCTGTGTTGGGGATTTTCTCTTTGCCATTTTGTGTTCTTAAAAGCTCTTGGACCAAAAGGCCTACAGATCCTTGCTGCATCCTTTCTCAGGTTTTACTTGTGTCTTAGTTGGGTAGATTCTATCTTTTGAACCTTTAGCATCCACCCAAAAAGGGTTGAATTCAGTGACATAACAAAACCCGAGGGCCACCCTGACCTAGTCAGGAGCTCTCAGGCCATGGGCCTGTTGCCTTTGCATAATGTACTGTGCTGAGTTGTCCCCCACACCGCTAGGGCGGGGGGGGGGGGTGATAACATTACGCCACTGGTTAAATTGCAGGTTGCATGGTTAAACTCTTTCAACCATGATCGTGTCTAAAGAGCTTAGGAATCATTAAATGTGTTTGCAGCATCCTATACTAATTATCCAACAAGCCACCTGAAGACTCATGACCTGCCAAGCAGCTGTACATCCAGAAGGTCTTAAATCAGTATTTGTGTCTGAATCATGAATTCTGCAGCATGCAGAATCGCTTTGTAGAACGCTTTTTGTGATGAGCCAATAACCAAGCTAACTCTGACAGACTTTAGAGATTGCATACCAGAGAAGAAAAAATAACATGCTTAGTAGCAAATACATATATCATACAGTAAACATAATTCTGTTATCAAGAACAAAGGAGTGTACACACCCTTAACTATTTATAGTTAGAGTGGGACAATCCTTACCTTAAAGTATGTAAGAGAATTGAACACTTGAATGCATAACCTAAGACGTTTTACATTCTATTCTACGTTTAAATAATTTTATTGTGCTCCCATTAATAATAAGACATACAACAGATGGAGTCTGCCTTAAAAAAATTTACAAATGCGGTCTATGACTTCTCAGATATTTTGTCTAATAATCAATTCACCTGCTGACACTCCTGCAATAAAATGGTGATCATGAGGGAGCAAGAGAGGAGAGGAGAACAGTTGAGAGATGGTACCAACTAACAAGAAACATTATCCAGTTGTTGGTGAACTACTATCTGCTAGATCCCCACATAGCTTCATCCACAAAGAGCTACCCCCATTCTATGTCACCAACTTTTTTTCCACCTTAGTTAATCTCTGACAAGCTAGAATCCCAGAAAAGAATACACCAGATATCTCAACCAACATTCATCAGCTTTTAAACCTTGCTGTAAGGCTCTAGCTTAAACCTCCCTGCACAAAAACTGTACTCTTTATTTTGTTTTCTACTTGTGTTCACAGGGAAGCCTGCTAAGGCTTTGAGACCTTACAAGAACATTTTGTTTTTATTGAACAGTAACACTTTTTTCATGCTAAAGTGATCAGTAAAGGATCTGAAATTAACACAATACAACTCTATTGAAATGTAACCAATATCTTTTGCTTTACAACACACAAAATCCAACCTCTCCAACCTGATAGCACCAGCACTAGCCTGACAATTCTAGCCCCACCCCCCCACATTTGCACCTTCTCTGTTCTTTAAGGGCAATGTGTATTCCTTTGTCACAGCACATTCACTCTATTCTTGCAGGGATAGCAGGTCACAGATCACGTCCGTAGCTCAGACATTAACAGTCAGGCAAAATTCACTGGGTACTCGCAGCTCTCAAATACTAGTGTACCTTCTAAGGTGCTCAATCATTTCTATCCTTGTTTCTAACTTGGGCATTTCCTTAATGGGGCATGTTGAAAGGATGCCACCTCCCACTTCCTAACCTTTATTATGTTTATCAAGATTAGGCCTGGGCAGAGTACGTGGATTCGCACTACACGGCACTCTGTGAAGTGGCTAAAAAACTCTGTCTCGCTACATGGGGATCCGCTAGCGGGCGGAGTTCTCTGTTGAATCGTTTGTATTACGTCTGACATCAAACGCAACCCGAAGTATGCACTCACAATCAAAATCGCACACGAACACAGCCACACGGTTCGTATGGGCGAGGCCATCTTGTTGCTTATGGTGCTGGGCCTTCAATCTCAATCTGTCCCCAGTCTTTGTAATCCTCCACCCCACACTAGATCTAGCCTTTTTTTAAATTTATTGTATTAGTGTGTCTTTTTGTGTCTCATTATTTTTACGATGTTTATTTCTTTTTTGTGCTTTTTGTATTTTTGTTTATTTTTTCCTTATTTCTTCCTTCCTATTCCTCCTGTTTCTTTTCTCCTACCCCTATCTCACCCAGCACCATGTCAGAGCAGCTGGGCAACAGAGGCTGCCTGCCTTGTGGGCAGCGATGCCGTCAAGGGTTGGAGCCCCCGCCTGTCTTCAGCGAGAAGGAGGTGGCAGCACTGTTTTTTATGTGCAGCGCCACCTCCCCTCCATGCTGGCAACAGGTCTAAAAGCGGTTACTCCATGCGGGAGTGTTGCAAAGCTGGGCTAGGGTGCACCGGTTAGTCAGGGCCGCCACCCATGTCCAGCGTATTACCCAGTGGCTGACACACCACTGGGAAGATATCTTCAACTGCTAGCAGAACCGGCTCAACCTGCTAGGCATCAAGATCCCAGGGCTTGGTGAGTATTATATTTTTATTGTGTTTGTAGTTGACAATGCTAACTTTTTTTCAGAATAGTATACGGCTTCCACTCAGAGGTAAGTTACGTTTAGTTTACGTTAAGAATATTTATTATCTGATCCAGTTAGAGCTAGGCAGGGGGTTGGCACTACATGATCATACTCCTAGGTAGGCACTCGCTTTGGATGATTATTTAAGAACCCATTGCTACGCAGACTCCTCTGTCCTCATTCCTCCATAGTTAATTAGTGAGATCAGTGAGTTAGCGTTTGCTATGACTTTATGTAGCTCATACAGCCCCAAGCTATTTCACTGTGATGTGAGTATGCATGCATTGCAAAAAAGAGAGACTGAGTTGGTCCATTAATGGGACTTGAGGAATGAGAATAGAATGAAAGATCAATTAATTGCAAATGCAATGCATTAGTTCCAAATGTACTTTTTGTTAAGGAAATTTGGAATAGGGATTTTAGGAGTATAGCCAACTCAACAATAGTTGATCATAATAGTATAGTACCCTAGGTGATCTGATTTAAGTACAATGTTATTGTATTTGTCTGTTATATAATAATTTTGTGGAGATTACCGGTACCACTAATTTATTTTTCTATTTTCTTTCTAACCATACATCAGCACCCAAGGGCAAGAAGGGGGGTACTGCAACGGCAGGTCCAACTGTAGCTGGGGAGGCGCCAACCACCAGCCCCAAAGCTGAAGGCTCTGCTCATCCCAGTAAGTCCTGTTATTTAATATTAATATTATTTCCCTAACTTTTATCTCTCCCCACTTTTTGACTATTTTAAATTTTGCCTTGTTTACTTTTTTATACTGTCTCCCTTTTTTCCAACTCCCCTATCCAAGTTTTGTTTAATTCCTATTATCCCTGCATTATTTTTTTCTGTCTTTCATTGACCATTTTGTATTCCACCCCTTTGTTGCTCTTCAATGATTTTGAGTCATCATCCATCATAGGCTATAGCCCTGCCCCTCTAATAAGCAAAGCTTTTGGTTGGCTTTACTACCTGCTTTTCTAACATTCCAACAAAATGTCCAGAATAATATTTTTGACAGAAGATACTGCAGTTCTAACCAAACTGTACCAATTGCAGTTGCATTTTTTTTTAATTGAAAAAATTAAGAATGGGACCTGGCATTTAAAAACTGTATACTTTTTTATAGCCACACCAACCAGTGGAGCTGGCTCAATTTTGACCACTCCAGGAGCAGATGGAGCAGGGGGAGATGTGGCGGCAGGGAGGGGCACTGGTAAGTCACATTGCTTGCTTGTTGAGAATTACTCTTACTAGCTACAAGGGTGCTGTGATCCGATTCACAAACCCCCCACTTGACAGCTACAGTGGTGGTTGTGTTACTTATGGCCTCTTCTATTTCCAACTCAGCAAAAGCATAGATAATGTATGCTAAAAATGATGGCTTGATGGAAACATGAAAGAACGGAAGGATGCGTGGGAGAGTATTAGTATTGGGTAAATGGATGGATGGGTGAAAGGAAGATTGAAAGAAAAGGTGGATAGTGTGGGTACAGAATGGATGGATAAAGGATTGTGAATTTAGGTGAAAGACTGGATGAGAGAAAGTAAAGCTCAAATCATGGTAGCTATGGGTGTATATGGGGGAAGAATGAAAGGACGACTGAATCATTGCTTCGATGAATAAAGAAGGGAGCACTTCTTCTGTAAAGAGTTCAGTGATGCCCCTCTGTTCTGTAAAGAGATCAGTGATGCCCCTCTATTCTTCTATAGCAGAAGCACTACCTACCTGCCTAATTTATCTGCCTTACTCTGCAGGAGAGTAAGTCAAGTTTCTTTCCTTTCCTTACTGCCCAGCGAATCAATTTGTCGGTAAGAATTTGTGATGGTGGGCGAGACCAGTAAATAAAGTGGGACTAGTAAGCGCCCGATTTGATTTCAAGTTTGGCATATGGGATACTCTGTGACGAATGTTCCAAACACAATCTATATAGCCCATTCCTTTCCCTGTAGTGGAATGCATCCTTCCCCCCCCCATCTACTTATGGTAGACAGGATAAAATATATCTGCATTTTTTACACAACGTGTGACGTATCTTATTTATCCGTCTGCCTCTTTGGAGACAGGGTAGAAACTAAACTAAGTGACAGACATGTGGGGAACAGCAGGACAATTGGAACTGGAATTAAAGATAGATAATTTTCAGCTACAGCTGCCCGGGCTGCAGACAGTACCAACGTACTTGGAGCGTTAGCTAGCAAGCTTTCAATTATTTGGCACAACAACTTGTACTCCATAGTGCATAATGAGAGGTACTTCATTTTATTTTTCCACTAAATGTGTCCATGTAGTTACTAAAAAAGCATCTAAAAGAAAAAAAATGAAATCACAGTTTTTTTAATCTGGTCTTATTCTGCCTAATATTTTTTCTACTGTTTTTTAATCTGGTCTTATTCTGCCTTAATTCTTTTCCACCAGACAGTGCTTCTTATATGAGGCATGAATAGGTAAACAAATAAAATATTGTCCCTGTGACTTTCCTAATCATAAATAATCACATTAAATTCCAACGTCCCTAGGGTACCAACAATGTAGTGCTACTCTGCCAACCACTATATATCATGTGGAAAAGTGTTTGTTCAGAGCATTATTTACAATTTGTTTTCTGTTATTCTTCTTTTTCTAGATATAGCTACTCCTGCCCAATGACCACCACCAACAAGGCAGGAGATAGCGGCCTGTCTGCGGCAGCAGAGGCTGATGAACATTCAGGCTGAATACCAGCGCCTGGTGTACCTGGAGGAGGAAGAGGCCGAAATAGCTGTATTTTGGTGGGAAGGACTTGTTGTGGGTGGAGAGGGAACGGAGGGATTTGGGCTGGACTTTGGACTTTTCGTTGGACGTTGGACTTTTTGGGGATGGGGTTATTTGTTCGAGGAGAGGGGTGGGACTGTTGTGGGTGGAGATGGAGGGTTTTTAATTTGTAAATAATAAGGGGGGTATTTCTTTAAACTTTATTTACTTCTTATATCTTTATTTTGGTGTTTTAGACTTGTAGTTTACATTGCTCTCTTTTAGTGTAGCCTGTTATTTTACATTTGCTAAAAAAAGTAAATGTCATTTTCTTAGACCCTTGCTCTGTTGCCCTCTGCAAATATTATTGACCACTATTGGATGATTGCCCTTGCCTATTTTGCCTACAAAAGCCCAGTACGCACAGACATCTTCTTCAGTAGGAGTTAAATACTAACTGAACAAGTTTACTTCAATCCATAGTTCTTCTATTAAATGAATAGATGAAACAAGGGAGTCTTCTTACTGCAAGCTTTTTCCCAAGGTGGCATCTTTAGAGGGGTGGTAGGTAGGTAGTAGTAGTAGCAGGCTAGCATGCTAACAGGGAAGACAGAACTTTACAGAAGGTGCCACTCTCACATATGCGAACTCCAACTACAGGATTAGTCAAAGAATTATCCATAACTATCAACTCAATTGAAAGAAAACAGAGAGTTAGTGGGTCATCATCATATCATCATAACTTTAGGAAGACTGAAACCGGACTACTACAATAACCGTATTTGACAAATAGGGAAGAAAACCTGATATGATAATAAAATCTAGCAATATCAATTTCGTCTGAGCAATGGTGGGAGCTATAGTATAAAACTAAACTTAGGAAATGAAATCATGGGGTCAGGGGAAGAGGGCTCAGGTAAGAGTGTTTAGACCAGGTTAATTGTTTATGGAACACACATTTAAGGTATGAATGAAGATGTTGATGGGGCCGGTGTGGAATATTGCTCGGTAATAGAAGGTAGAAGGTCATGCAGTGAGTTGGTGTTGCTTTCACCACATCTGCCCCAGCAAGTGTGTGATTCATTCATGGTGTAAAATTAGGTCACAACGCAATAAATCGCACAGCCCGGAGAAAGAGGGTTAGGGGCTCAATAAATCGATGAGAAAAGGGATTTGGGGAAAGGTGTTACAAAGACAAACAGTACACAAAAGAAACCACAACAATATTCATGGGGTGCTGAGCAGCACACCATCATCAATCTGTTGTGGAAGGAAACAAAGGGATAAGTAAGTATGTATGTCACAGATCAGTAAATGCATTGGAAACAGTCCTTATGCCCCAGAGAGACCCCAGGTAGTATATCCTGAAGTGTTATGTAGAAGTGTTATGTCTTCTAGTTTTGAAATATGCAAGATTGAATGTAACCCACCCAGTTCTAAAAGTTATGATTGTGATTGGTAAAAGGAAAATGATACTGTATTGCCAAATTGGGTGATGCATCTCCATTCTTCTTGGAATGTTCATCACTCTGGTGCTTGTCTGAACCTTTCCAGTGAGTAAGCTGGAGTTTTGAGCTTTTCAAGTTTTTTTTGTGCAGGAGAGGAATAGGAGAAGGCCTGTGTATTGAAAAAAAACAGTAGCTGTATTATAGAGTAAAGGAAAAGGACAAAAGACAGCAAGGTAAGCTTAATGAGGAGTCTGGAGTGTACCAAGAAGACTCGTATGCAGAGCAAGAACATAAGAGGAGTTTCACGTTTGAGCTAGCAATGCAGCAAACACATACTCAGCAACATTTCCAAATCAACGCACATCTTTCCGATTCACATAGCTGAGTGAGTACTAGGTCTCGGAGTTTTCCCCATCGTCATGGGTTCTCTGTGAAGTTGAAAACATTGCCCTTTCTAGCTGTTGAGGAAGTCCTAAGTCCTTCCATCTTCCTCCTCCAGATTCAGAGTAACTCCATCCCAGGCCCAAACCGAGCAAGCTAGACCTGTGAAGTGCACTGCTGCTGAAGAACAAATACCGAAACAGAACTGGGGCATTTTTTGTATGTTAATGTGTGTTTGGTACCTAAAGTGGCTGATTTCTTATGAGGAACCAGAAACAAGAAGTAGACCCGTAGGCAAATTTCACTACTTTTGAAAGGCCAATCACTTTCAGGGAAAAATTATCACCCATCAGCCCCCAAACAATTGCAAATCATCGGAAACATGTTTACAAATTTGTTGAACTCCCTCCCTCACTGTCATCCACCACATACATTAATCATCACTCACAAATTCACAAATTCACACTCACAATCAATCCATCAATCAGTCACAATCAATATATCACCACCCAATGGTGCAATAGTTACCTCTTCCAATCCAAGCATGGTGGTTGAGCAAAATACCTCCTCTTTAATGGTATCCACACTTTGGAATTAGGCATTGGCACTGGCAGTCTTTTAATCAGTTATCTTCCAGGGCAGCCCTGCTATGTGATGTATAAATAGGATGGGCAATGGCATGTGAGGGAGTCAGGCAACATCTCCTATGCCCTAAAGGGTCCAACTCCAATCTGGGCTTATATGTGACTATAAAATCAATTGTGCTGCAGAATAAATCAACACTAACATGATATTACACTAGCATATTTTTTTTTAATTATTTTTTTCAAAGAAAGAGAAAAGCTGATTGAGAAATAATTAAAAAGTTCTATGGTGGCACCGGCATACTCAATCCGGGAAGTAGAGTTTGTCCTAAAACTCTGGTTGTTCTCCCAGAAGTTGGTCAACTAACATGCTTGATTCTGACTAATCTTTCTCTTCCTGTGGTGTTTTGGGAACGGTGTAATCAGGTGGTATAAATGCTGGTTCGTTTTGATCATGATCAATCTCTCCACATTTTGAGGCAAGAGACTGGTCCTTCTCACTGTAACAACTGTACCAGCTGCACTAAACACACGCTCAGCAGACACACTGGCTACAGGACAAGTCAGCAACTTTATTGCTACCCTGATGAGCTCTGGCCATTGGTGCATCTTCCCATACCAATACACCAATGGTTTTTGATCCACATACACCTCTTTCAGGTCATCCAGTTATTCCTGGAATATCTTCTGAATGGTCATTGGTACTGCCACCTGCTCGACCGCATTTTCCTTCGCCTCTGCACTGGACTTAAGACCAGCCACTTGAAACCAAGCCAATGCAGAGGTTTGGTCTGATTCTTATGTTGCTGTTGTCGCCGGTTTTCTTGTTGGTGGGGTTGGCAGATGTGAGACAAGACTACCCTCTTTGGAAGCTGAAGATGGCACCCCAGAACTTCGGAGTGGGACTCTAAGTTCCAGCCGTTCTTCTTCCAGTTCTTCTACTTACTCAACAATCTACCTCTTGTATTGTGCAACATCCCCTTCAGAAAAAGGAATGATAGTAGAAAGAATTTTTTTGTAGCGTGGATCAAATAGGCTGGCACAAAGGTACTCTTTGGATGAAATGATGTCATTTTGCAGCTTTGCATTACAAGTCAAACGATAGTTAGGCTATTAACCAAGGCGTGCACTTCTGGGTTTTTGTTCGCACCCCGAATGCAAACCTTTCCAACACCTTTGTTAGATGCTCCTATAGCAGATGCAATAACGGGATAGCTTGGCCCATTGTACTGTCCTCCTTGCTATCTTCCCACGTGAAAACCTCAAAAGAGAGCAGCATCTGTGTGAGGCCTTTGACTAGGCCTCGTTTGCCCGCATCCATGGTTATAGCTTTCTCAATTGCTTCAGCTCCTCTTTGAATTACATAGTCATTGATCTGTTTGTACTGCTCAAACAGACGTTGCAACATATAATGGGTTAAGTTTCAATGTGTTGGCACCTCCTGTATCAGGGCTTTAACTGGTACTCTGTTATCATGTTGAATAATCTACAACTGTTTCTGGGCTTTAAAAGAATGGCTGACATTAGTGCAAATGCATCTGCAGGTGGTCAGTATGTTGCTGACTATGTCTTCTTTTTTTAAGAAAGTCTTGCACAACCACGTTGATGCAGAGCACCCAACAGAGGACCCTGAAATATCCACTATCTGCCATAGCCTTGACTATGGAACTACCATTGTCTGTAGTAACAAATCTAACTTAAAGATCTCTGGGTCGCAGCCATTCAGACACTTTACTATTAAATTCCTCCAAGATGTTTGCAGCCGTGTGTGATTTCTCCATGGCGAACATGGCTACTGTTGCATGCTGCTGAACACTCTTAAAAATGTCTTCAGGGCCAAGAACTGTATATAGCTTTTGCTTTACCCCCAGAAAAGTGATCTAGTGTTCAGTGATCCACATGTAATCAGTCACCTGGCCACTGTTCCACATGTCGGTCATCAGGTGGATAGTGTGGACAACATTTTGCTGCCAAGCAAGACCAACCAATTGCAGCACATTGTGATGCAGCGCTGGAACAGCAACTCTGACAAAATAGATACAGCTTGGAACCTTCCATTTCAGGCAGAGGACTGCCACCAACTAAGAATCCCACTCCTGGCACAAAAGAAAAAGGGAGGAAGTCCAGCACTATCATTTTTGCCAGCTTCCCATTGGGTGGTTGCAGTCATAGGGCGCCTCCTGCCTAAACATGCCCGTAATTGTATCCTGGATTTTCTTCTTTTGTGGGGCCACTGACACAGGTGAATTTTGAGATGTAGGTAGTGGTAGACTAAATGTGTGTTGTGGGGGTGCAATCACCATATGCTGTGGTGTCCCCATCTGATTTTGAGTTTTCCGGTGCCATTGTGAGGTCGCTGAGGCGGGTGATTCTGGCGCACTGCTGGGGACAGGGCTACTTTCATGAGGATGTCACTCTCTTCTTCCTCACCTTCCACTGTAATTTGGCCAGTTGTAGCTGATGTTTCCTAGCTCTCCTTATCTTTACCACTGTGACCACTTTGAGACGTTTCTTTCAAGGTGCTCCTCCCAACAGATTGAGTGATGTTTTTTCATATGGGTTGTCTGGCCTCCAGTTCCATAATGTGAACCAAGCTTACCTCGAAGAACAATCGCATGGCAAATGGAACATATAGCAATGTTCTCTTCCTGTTTGCTAATCGTAAATAAGGCCCAAACTGGAAAGGAGTACTTTCTTTTTGGGTCACTGCCAATGCCTGAAGAAGAACTGGATGTAGGTGGGTGTGTCGATTGCTTCTCTGCAGTCCATACTTCTACTGAAGTATGGGTTGGTACAGGACTCTGCTGGAGCCTTACAAATATGGGAGCTAGTAGTGCTACCTGTTCTACATCCTTCGGAGCAGGTTGGATAGTAATGTCGGACTTCTCTGTTCCAGCTTCGACAATGACTGGCTCATCATCATCATCATCATCATCATCCTCCTCCTCATCATCATCCCCTTCCATGATTCTAAGGCTTTCTGGAACTTTTCTTTTCCCTTGCCTCTCCTGGCATCTCCCCAGCTCTGCCAGGGTCTAGGCCATGTCCCCATCATCGCAGATGTGGTGCTTGGAGAAGATGGTGGAATAGTACCCTTCCTTGTTCTTGCTGGAGATCTGGGAGGGAATGATTTTAAAAGAAGAGGTTCTTGCTTAGCTGGAAGCTTGACCTCCTGTTATGTTCCATCCTCAGGAAGATCCGGCTGCGGGTGCTGTCCACTTTTCTCTGTTTCCTGAAACGACTGGGTACTACTTTGCAAAAGGGACAAATCAATTTCAACATCATTGCTTGTTGGCGTCACTATCATTGCAGTGGCTGCCTCAATGACAGACATAGTCTTGGGCTTGGGATGGGATGGTGCTATTGATGTGGGACTGCTGCTTCCAGGTTTCTCCCCAGAGGCCGGTGTGGCAAGCACATGTCTCCCGAAACAAAGTTGCGGTTGGCACGCCACTGGCAGAAAACTGCTTTTTCGGGTCGAGCCTGCGTTGCATGCGCTCGCGCATGCGTATCGCAGCGAGACTCTTTTGTATTTAGAGCCCTGTCAACTTCACGTCAGTGTTTTTTATTGGTTCGTAGGCTTCCCTAATAAAATCTGCTAGCTTTCATTAGTCGAAGGCACCCATATGTCATGCCTTTTCCAGTGGTTAGCCCTCCTCGAGCGCAGCGACCAAGTACAGAAAACATGCGAGGCTCGCTGTTTTCCATCAGGCTCGTGGACTTTTTTTTCTCTAATTTACGAGCGCGATCTCGCTTGGCAGAAGTCGAGTGCTTTACATACTTGATTTCACTTTTTCGGGTTATGTACATAAATGCACTTTTGCCCGATAGGTGAAAAGTCGGGTTAAGAGTTTACAACGCGATCAGCTCTAACATGAGCAAACGCGAGACCCGTTGCATTGTAAATGCTTGTTATCACTGGCCACTTTCTTGGGAGCAATTTTCTTTGGGGCCATCTTAAGCTCTAGGTTGGCAGTAGCACTAAAATGCGCAAGCGAAAGAGTTTGGTGCCGGTAGACCGAAGTAACTGTAAGGCCTTCTCTTTGGCAGTACTGTGGGTGATGTGGGGCTTCTTCTCTTGTGCACCTAAAAACAACCAAGCAAGAAAAACATGTAGTTAGTGAAACATGGCACTTTTGCAGGTTGAAAATAGCACAGAGAAATGCAGTCTTAGTGTGGTTGGCTAATTGTCATATACCTATTTAATCAAACATTGTAAAGGCAAACCACACAACCACACCATAAAAAAATGCATTTCAAATCAGACAGTACAACAGGCAGATCTAGCTCTTTGCTTTATTGCCATCTGTTTTAAAGGAGACACATGGGGGAGTCAGAGAGCGGTGCATGGTTAAATGGAATAATCCTTTAAATAACCTACGGAGGCAAGGTGGTCCAGGGGAAATGGAATAATCATTAACAAAATGAATTATGCTGTTGATTTGTCTGCCATGCTCCGCAGCTAGGTGTCCTGGAAGAAATGGAATTACACCTAAGAAGCTAAATGCTGGAGTGCAGCTGTGTGTTTTTGGTGAATGGATGGATGTATAGAGGAATAGAATGGATCAGATGGATGTGGATGCATGGAGCAAGGCAAAAAGCAAAAATTTTAAAATCAATAAAGCATTAAAACATTTTTAAAATAAAATATTAAAATTAAAATAAAGAAGAAATAAAAAAAACTTACAATAAAAAAACTAACATATAAAATTAAAATAAAAAATAAATAAAAATGGTACAAAAATTAAAATTAAGAATAAAAATGTAAACATTTAAATAGAAAAAATAAAAATACTTAAAAAACAAATGATTAATAATTACGATGTTTGTACGTACGCCTATGTCAAAGACACACTAGCTGCACGCACAAAATGGCTGCCAGGCAGCCACATGGTCAAACAACAAGGAGCAAGACGGAGACATGGAGAACAAAGAACACATGCAAGCCTATGGCAAGAGACACTGGCTGGATGGACAAAATGGCTGCCAGCCAGCCACATGGTCAAACAACGAGGAGCAACAGGGTATGGCAAACAAAGAACATATGCAAGCCTATGGCAAGAGATATTGGCCGGATGGACAAAATGGCTGCTAGCCAGCCACATGCTAAAACAATAACAACAAGGAGCAACGAGGAATGGCAAAATAAGAACACATGCAAACCTATGGCAAAGGGAGTGACTCTGGCTGCATGCACAAAATGGCTGCCGGCAACATGATCAAACAACAACAAGGAGCAAGGAGGCATTGCAAACAAAGAACTGATGCAAACCTATGGCAAGGACACTGGCTGGATGGACAAAAGGCTGCCAGCCAGCCACATGGTCTAACAAGGAACAAGGAGGCATGACAAAATAAGAACACGTGCAAACCTATGGCAAAGGAGTTACTCTGGCTGCATGCACAAAATGGCTGCCAGCAACATGAGCAAACAACAGCAAGGAGGCATGGTAAACAAAGAACTGATGCAAACCTATGGCAAGGAACACTGGCTGGATGGACAAAATTTCTGCTAGCCAGCCACATGGTCAAACAACAACAATAGGGTGCAAGCAGGCATGGCAAACAAAGAACACATGCAAGGCTATGACAAAGGACACTGGCTGGGTAGACAAAATGGCTGCCAGCCAGCCACATGGTCAAACAACAACAACAAGGAGCTAGGGGGCACGGCAAACAAAGAACACATGCAAGCCTGTGGCAAAGGGTGGGACACTGGCTGCATGCACAAAATGGCTGCCAGCCACATGATCAAACAACAACAAGGGACAATGAGGCATGGCACACAAAGAACACATGGCAAAGGGACATAGGCTGCATGCACAAAATGGCTGCCAGCCACATGGTCAAACAACATCGTCCTATGCCATCAAATAATATTAACCCATAATATATATACACTTTTTGCAACAAAAGAAATACAATGCAAGCAATAGCCAACATTTTAAATGCAATTCAATGGCATCCCTGCCCTAAAGGAAGTTTAAAAAAAACATACCACTGAAACATTCATTTCATGCACTGATGACTACTGGTATTGGGCCGACTGGCTTAATGGCCCTTTGGGAATCTAGGCCACACATAAAAATAATATTGCAGATGTTACAAACATGTAGAAAAGGTACTGAGCTGTGGAACAATTTTCCTTTACAAAAGGTGAAAAATCAATGAAATGCAAAATAAATAATAATTAGGCCCATACTTAAACTGCAGCCCACCCAACACTATAACATTTTAAAATCAAATATCAAATTAAAGTAAAAAGAAATATTGGTGCACACCCAAGCAAACAAACACACCACCCTTATACAATAGTTTTTAAATGTACTTGTGTGATTCAACAGGACAACAAAGTCCTCAGCCAAAGGTATATCCAGGAGACAAAGAGAGTGATCCTTCCACCTTGAAATCCAAGTGAAAAGTGACCAGGAGATGGACAAAGCACTAGGAGGACCCTGGTGGACTGGAACAGGAAGTTGGAGTCTCTGACACACTTCCTTCATGTTTGAAGAAAAAAAAAGTTTCTCAATCTGAAAAACAAATTGTACGGTTCATTGGAGAAGAAAATCTAGTCAAAATCTCTTTGTGACTAGAATTAGTGGCTCTGGAGTAGAAAATCTACTTCAGAAGTGACTTTGCACTTGCAAACGGCCCTGTTTTGGCCACCGGTGCATCTGGAAGCAACGTGAGAGAACGCAAAGTATTGTGCGTGCGTGGTCCCTAGCAGCCCAGGAGTATCGTCACACTTGCAAGAGGGCTACAAAACCCAATCTTGTAAGCGCGAACAAACTCCGCTCTGTGCTGGAGTGCAGAATTCAGAACTCCGCACTACTCCGTGTAGAGAGAAGTGCCCGATTCCGCAAACTCTGCCGGGAGAGCAGGAGTTCCACGCCCAGGCCTAATCAAGATCTCCAAAGCGTCCACCTTTCTGTCCATTTGTGTCAAAAATGTTTTCACTTCCAGAACTCTCTATTTGAGGCCCTCTAGAATACATTCTACATTCTTCACAATAAGTTAGTTTTTTCTGCTACGTCTGATCACAAGTCCAAGATAGAATCCATCAGAGCCCGCTGCCCCCTTTGTCAATGTCTAGCCCTTTTGAGGCCGACATATGGCTCAGCTGACTCCTTCTAATTTCTTGTTTTATGAGATGAGAGGAAGACCCACTTCACATTCCATCTGGCTTCCTTTTCAAGAGGGGGCTCTGTTTACATGCAAATATCTGAATGCTTTTGGGGGGGCGGAGCCAGCCGCAATGATGTAGGTCGCTTGGAGCCAGGGCTCCTCGTTAACCCATGGACTCCTGGCTGTCCCAGACACCCACACCTGACATCCCCAGTTGGCCTGCATACCTCAGAGGCTTGAGAGTCTTAGGTGCACAGTTGGGAGCGACTTGGAGCCCAGATGACGTAGTGGGCCTAGATAAGAGGGTACTCCCAAGATGGCAGCCCTAGTCACGACTGGACTGTGTGGCCTGAAAAGATAAACACTGCAGCCCCATCGGGGATTGCCACCCTCTTGCTTCAGCCGTGAAGAGGCAATCGCGTGGCCCACTGCCTACTATACCCCCAGGCGTGCCCCTCCCCTTTCTGCCCTGCAAGTCAGAGCTCTAACAGCCGGTACTGCAGAGGTGGGTACTGCTTTTCTTGGCTACTGCTCCGTCCCGCACCACGGAGGGTCCCTGCTGCACCCCATTGGGGTCCTGACTGAGGATTTGCACGCCTTGGTAGATGATTGGGGCCTCTGGTTTGCTCACTTTGTGCCCTCCCCACTGATGTGAGGCGCCTCTGGGCCAACGGAGGCTCATGACTGGGGTCAGCTTGCTCTGCATTGGAGCCCCTTTGGGACTTAAAGGACCAAGGCCTTTTTTTCAGCTGCTAATAAACTACCAACATTTGTCTGGGCCACCTTGGTCAAAGGCACATAACCCAAAAGGCTGCTGCAGGCGAAAACTAGAGGTCAGACCAAGTATGACCAAGTATAGACTGTGTGTGGCTCATTGTCATGTTCAGTAGGACAATGGGCCAAACTGAGCAGGCTCAGCATGCAGTGGGTCTCCCTCCATCCTGAGTCGCTGAGAGTGACAATGAGGCCTCGGGGAGTGGCAATGCTGTTTTTGATTATCACAGCTAGCACTAATGTTACTTGGGGTGAAAGGGGGTTCTGCATGCATGGAGCCAGATTACAAACGGTGGCCATTTAATGTAAGATGCTCTCCTTTTGTCTCCAGCAGCAGACAGATAAGCCACGGGTGTCTGCTGCCACCTTACTATCTTTAAAACTGCGCAGGGAGTCCCTTTTTCCATTCAGAGAAAATAAGGCTAACAACGAAATTAAGTGAAACGAAACGGTTTTCAAAACTTTGACAACATTGCTGTGAAAAACATTAATCCTGGGACAAAATGACAAAGGGAAGGGACAATGAACATACTGGAGGACTAACAAAATCGAATGAACGAGGGACACAGTGTGGAGACAAACGGAAAAGTGAGAAGTGAATTGTGGAGAAGAATGACAAAAAGAGGGGAAGAGGAAAGGAATTTAAGAGAGAGGAGAATTACCCTGATACTAACTGAGCAATATTTTATGAAATATCATTATCCATAAGTGTGGACCACTTTTTTATTTTGTGCCTGGGCCTAATTCTAATCTCAATCCGACTCCGCAAAGGACCCCAGTATAACTGGGTGGACGCATGGTGTGGCCCAGAGACGGGTAAGAGCGAGTCCCCTTACTACCTCTTCCTTTGCTGGACACCCTTGCTGGTTAGCAGGTACACTGCAGCCACCTCTGTGAGAGGCTTAATCACTGAAGTGCCTTGAGTGCCTATAGTGGAGTGGCAAGGCTCTTGCAAGGCAAACCCTAGCTAACCTGTTCATTTACTGTTTCTTTCTCACCCTCCCCGACTTTCCTTGGTGGATAATTAGACACACACAGCAACATAAGGATGATGCCCCCCCAGTGCATCCCATGATCAAGTAGGGCTCTAGCGGAATGGACACCCTACCATGGACTCTAAGGTGGACAAACTCCTGGCAACGATTGACGCCAAAGGAGAGCGCCTGGAGTGCAAAATAGACTCCATTGCAGTAAAACTGTGCCTGCTCCGGGAGGACTCCATAAATGTGGCCTGGGGAGTATTATCCTTGGTGTCAGCGGTCCAGACCCTGGAACCTGAAAGCCAAGCCACAGCATGTCACATAACTGATTTGGAGGTGCAAACACGGCAGTTAGACGCCCGACTAGATGACAAAGAGGGGAGGGCTTGCCAAAATATCAGGGTTGTCGGACAGTCCAAGGGAGTAGGGGGGGTGACACTATTCCTGATTACATGGAGGAATGACTGCAGGAGGTAGTAGCTCCCGAGCGTCTTTCTAAATTCTATGCCTTGGACCAAGGGCACAGGGTCCCGATCTCCCCTCCTTCTCATGGGACCCCACCCGGTCCGGTGGATGCCCGCCTTCTTCATGTTCAGGCTAGAGATTTCCTCCTTCAGCAGGCCTGGCTGCAAGGCCCCTCGCAGTGGAGAACGTGAGAGTATTGTTCTACCCTGACTTCACCCTCCAGGTACAGTAGCAGCGTTCCTCATTGTAGTCTGTGCACTTCCCAGCCTGCCTGAGAATATAAACAGAGGACAAGACCCACTCCTTTGTTGACCCTTCTGCAGCGTGGAAATGGCTTGAGAGCTATGATGCAGAATCACCATGCCCGGATCAGTCAGTTCCTCGCCTGTCGGCTTGCCGAAGACATGGGTAGTCCAGACACCTGGAACCAAACCTGCCAACTAAGCAACAAGCAGTGGAGGAACAAACAAGAGCGGGTGCGGTGGTGGCTTCTATGTGCTCAGGTGGGGACTCCCTGCACCTCGATGCTCGGCCCCGGAGGAGTTCTACCTTGAACTTGGGAGACTGTGATACCTGGGCTGGGCGATATCCTGCACGGGGTCACTCGTGGCTCATTGGATGACATTGGTTGATTCCCTGGTGGGCAACTGCTCTTGTCTACTTTGTACAGCGCAGTGGGTATGGAGGTTTAATTCCGGTAGTCTTTGGACTATAAGCAGACTCTGTATTTTACACTGGTTCTGGGGTCCTGGGCTCAGTTGGGGGTCTACTCCTTATGCTGTCTGTTTTACTGTTCTACATCCTATAATTCTACTGGTTTGGCTGGTCTCTGGTCCCACGGTATTTCTCTATTTCTCCAAAATGGACTGGGTTGGCCACAGATGTTTGGCTCTGTTGGGGGTTGTTTTTTTGGAGGGAAGGGGGGAGGGTTTGTTGATGTTGTTATGCGTGTTGTGTTCTTGCCAGGTGTGGTTGGTGTGTGGCATGATACCTGGAGTTGCAGGAGGGTGACCGCTGTGGGTTTATTGTGTCCCTCAACTGCATGTTTGTTTCTGGAATGGCTGGTCACCTCTGACTCATAGCCTGGAATGTATGAGGTTAGCATAGCCCTCTAAGCACTATAATGTGCTAGGATATTTGAGGTGAAGAGGGGCGCGAGCCACTTTCTTGCAAGAAACCCACTTGACGGCCACTGAGGGCAGAGCATTACACAAGAGGTGGAGGGGCCAACTATACTACGTAGCTTACTCCACATGTGCAAGGGGGGCTCTAATCTGGATTAAGCCGGGGGTGCCATTCCTACTACATAAATCCATTGTTGATTCAGGGTTAGGTTTGTACTAGTGGCAGGGCAACTGAAAGGTAAGGATATGGCTCTACTCAATGTATGTGCCTCCAGCACTGATCAGGGCCCCTTCTTGGGCAGCCTGATGACCCTGCTCCCCTCTACCCAAATAGTGGGTGGCAATTTTATCTGTGTGGCTGACACCAGCATGGATAAATTGCATCCTCCTCAATGCATGGCACCTGCAATCACTATCTGATACGTTCTGCAGTTGGGTGTGGCATTGAGGACTAAAGGATTGTTGGAGGGTGAGAAACCCTGTGGCCAGGGTCTATTCCTTCCACTCAAGTGTGCATGACTTGGAGGTGCTAGTGGACAAGGTGCTTGTCTGCCCTGAGGCATGAGAGAGGGTGATACATACTGAGTGTCTAATGCGGACATACTCTGATTATTGTCTTCTGTTGTGTACCTTTTGGTGGGGAAGCATCCTCAATGTCCCCACCTATGCTACATTGAAGATGATTCCCAAGCTATGTCTTCTGTTGTGTGCCTTTTTGTGGTCCATCCATGGGACATGTATCCCTTCTTGGAGACTGGATCTGACATTATTAGAGGACCAGTTGCTTAGGTCCTCACTAGTAGAGAAAATCACAGATTATTGGGATGATAACTAGGGCTCTGCATCATCAATAGTGAGTGAATGTGAGGTGTTTAATGTGGTCATACTCGATCACTGCAGCGCTAATAAGACGTGGGTGCGCGTTCAACTGCTCATCGACATATGGCAAGAGGAGGCGGTTTTGGAGGGACTCTGCCGGGGATGAACACCAAGCCTGGCAGTAGAGAGTGGCTGCCTGCTGAACGCGAAAAATTGTTCTCCTCTGTGGAGCGATTGCACCAGTATGACTATAGGGCATACATGGTGAGCACCCATGCTGAGGGGGATAAATCGGGGAGCATGTTGGCCTGGCTTCTCAGAGAGGAGACCAGAGGCCATATTATCCTTTAAATTCAAAATTATAGCAACCAGCTTGTGTTTGAGGAGTAGGGCATTAGCATGGAATTCCTGTGCTTCTATGCACACGGTATGCCACAGGCTCAGAGACTGATGACTCAGAAATGTTCTGCTACATTGAGGATGCTCAACCTGGTGGTGGCTGGACAACTGTGCGCCAAAATTAAAGTGCAGGAGGGCTGGAGAGCCATCAAAGAGATGGCCAGGGGTAAAGTCCCCGGAACTAACGGCCCACCAATAGAATTCTACACCATTTTCCTGGCTGCAATCGTCTCAAGACTAGTGACAGGTTTCAACAAGGGGACTGGATTTCAAATTATATTACTTAGCTGCCCAGCTTCAGCAGGCCGCTCGCTAGAGGTTGGACCATAAGGGTGCGACAAGCACTCGTGAGTGCAGGATGCCCACTGGAGCGCTCCAGACTCGTATACTGAGGCCCCCCACTCCTGCCTGAATGACTTGTGGGGAGAAAATCTTAATCCGCACGGCGCAGTATGCATGGGCTACGGCACTACAGAGGACTCACTCCAGAACCCTGTACACTTGCCTTCTCCCCTTGCTGATGACTCAGTATTTGAAATTCCCCGTAGGCTGGAACAGATTAGAGGTATGACCCAATGCAAGTGTTAATATTATGGATATCTCTTTACTGGAAGTGAACTGGGCTCTTTCTCAGACCTCAGAGGGACTTATGACATACTGGCAGGGCATTTTCTATTACACAGAGCTCCTACAAGTTGGATTCGCAACTGGTGGAGGAAGATGGGTTACTCAGAATCCCCAGAACATGATTGCCTTCATTATTTTTTTCTCATCTCTGGAATGACCAAGGCGATTACCCTACTGTATTGAGGGCTGCTAAAGGGGAGCACAGTTAGACCTCTCATCCCTGTGGCACCAATGGGAAGTGAACCTAGGCCCAGCACTCTCAGACTCTGCCTGGAAGTCGACACTGACATCTACCCCCAAGGTATCTAAGAATGCCAGGTTCAAGCTTATTGATTTATATTATTGTACCGGGCGTATCTTATGCCTTGGCGACTGCAAACTATAGCCCTCAGGGCGTCTGCGGACTGCCCTGGCTATCAGCCACTGGAAGCTGGGGTTTTCCTTATGGTGTAGTCCTGCCTGATCCTGACTTCATATTGGGCTTCCGTCATACAGGTGATGCAAAGGGCCACTGATAGCCCATTTGATTGCACTCTGCAGCTCTGTTTACTAGGCCTACATACTCGTAGCATGGCTCGGAAAGCAAAGGATTGATTTGCAGGTTTAGCTTTAATAACTTGCCAGGAGGCAACTAACGATCAGTTGGAAATCCGCCTCTGGCCCCGACTTGGGTGGCTTGGGTAACTAACTGACCAAGTGGGCAGACTGCGAGAGGGAAGCACTGCGTAGGGAGGAAGCCAGGGGAATGCAGAGAGTCCCTTTATTGCCCTCCTCGGACACACTACTGGTGGCTTGTCTCCAACTGGATAGTCAAGGGAGAATTAAGGACATGGAGGAGTTATCACCTGTGTCTCCTCAGTCACCCGCAACATCCATATAATCCACTACTACTCCTGCTGAGGCTAGGGCACCTATTGTACCTGTGGAATACCGCTGGGTGGTATAGAACTGGTTTGCCTGTAAAATGCATAAATTGTGCTGCTGACGAAGGCGACTGGGAGGCGAGATGGAGGCAGGCGAGATGGAGGCAGTGGCATGATTGAATCCTGGGCTGGTGTTGAAGGGCCCTGTTCCTGGAACACAGTGGGCATCCCTGGTTTAGCACTGACTATACCCATAATGATGGGGCTCATACACTGCTTACTGTTGTTCTACTAGCGGCCACCTTCCTGGTTTGTTCAGTTTAATTCTGTTTTCATACATGAATGCTTTACCTGTACGATCTATTCAAAGTCCTACAACCAGTAAAAAAAAAAACTAAACTCAAAACTTCACACTCGTATAGCACACAACTCACCCATTAGGGTCTCAATGCACTGTACACATACTGCTGTGGAACCCCTCCTGGATTTTCCCTGTGAGGCACCCACTCCTGGACATCCAAGCCCTGTGAGGGCTGTTGTGGAAATTAAGCAAGCTATTGCCGAGAGTGGAACCCATTAATTAGATTAGGCACCAAGGCAAGAATTATCTGGTCCAATTGAGCCCAAGACCAGCCGAGGTGGGAATTGAACCCTGGTCCCAGACCAAATCTCTGCATCAGGGTCTGCCCCTCTAACCATTGTGCCACACTTCTCCACAAAACCAGTGAATAAACCAGATCCAATGTTCTTGAAGAAATGTACTATGCCGGTTGTGTTGGACAAATTAAAGAAGGTGTGCACAAAATTTGCAAAGTAAGTAGGGGACTGGGTTTGAAGGTTTTTACTTCTCGAACATTGAATGAGATGTTTGTAAGTCAAAAGTTTATGCTGCTGAGGTTATGAAAACCTCGTTCTGCATTAATATGGCAACAAGGTTATGAAACATATGAAGATGCATATGAAGATGCATGTTATCTATGTCAATTCTGTGCTAGAGCACATTTTGGGAGGAAGGTACAAGGTTACCCCACATCATTTTATGATTTCTGATACATTTAACAAAGCCAGTTGGCCTTATGTCACTCCGCAACATGTACCATTTGTGTTTATTAAATTGGACCCATTATTCATGAGTGTATAGTGGGTTGGGACTAATGATACAGGTGCAGCCATAAATCTATAACTGAATCCTGGCTTCAAGGGATTACAGGCTCTGTGCAGAATGTTGGAGTCACACAGAAGTGAATGACCTAAGGGACTTGAACAGCCAGCTGTGCTTATGAATATGGGATTGCCTTGTATATAACTAGAAAATTCAAATGGTAACTCCTGCACATCCAGGAGGAATGCTTTATGCATTTTTCATACCAACCCAAGGGCTTATGTTCCTTGCATAAAAATGAAATAAAAATGAAAGGTAGTCATTGTCAGTTAAATTATTCCATGTATGAGCCACGTTATATGTGATGCCTCTGAACAGAAAACAGGGCTGTGGGAAAGTGCCTCTTTTGACATGGTCACCCCCTGCCCCCACACTTTTTGCCTGGTTTCTAGTGCAGTTTCGACTGAAAGTGCCCTGGGACCCTGCTAAACAGGTCCACAGTGCCAGATCTCTTTCATTAATACTGCACAGTAATTTTTCCCAATTTTCAAACCTTCAATTGCCACTGTAAGTCCCCAGTCAATGGTATCCGTGGTACCAAGGTCATGGGGTAATAAAGGAAGGCCCCTAAGGGCTGCAGCACAGATTGTGCCACCCTTAGGAACCCTCCCACTAAGTGCACACAGTGCTGCCTTCGCAGGCTGCATGTCTTGGTGCGGACCGAAAATGAAAACTCGACATAGCACACAGCCTGTGTGCATTGTCCCCTACGTAAATCACCCTTCTAGCAGACCTTTTAGCCCTAAAGGCAGGGTGCAGTATATTACAAGTAACAGCATACCTGCATGAGCAGATGTGCCTGATTCTGAGACATGGTAAGTAAACAGTGAAGCCATTTTAAGTACATGTGCTGGACACTGGTCATAATGAGTTCCCCAGCTACATAATAGCTTCACTGACAATAGGGATGGTTGGTATCAAACATCTCTTATTAATAAAGCCTCACTGAATCCGGTGATGCACTCAGAGGGCACCTTAGGGGTCCCCCCCAGAAAACCTAGCAACTCCTAGTGTGGGTACTGACTGGTCAAAACCAGTACAGCCACCTTACGACAGAGTTCTGGTCCCCTGAGGTGAGAGCCAATGCTCTTGAGGACTCAGAACAAAGGCCTGCTCTGCGCAGAGGTGTCACCTCCTCTCCCAGGCAGGATGGATATTCGGGGGGGGAGCTTCAAAGGCCCTGCTGCCTTGGAAATGCAACCCAGTGCTTTCCAAATGGTGGAGGAGGCTGAACCCCAGTTCCTCAGCCCCACGTTTAGTGGCAGGAATGGCTGGAAAATTAGGTAAATTAGGAGGACTGCCCACTTCATGCCAGTCCCACCCCTAGGATGGTCGAGCTGAAGTGGACACTACTTTTTAAATTCCTCCATCTTACATGGAAGGTATTAGGCCTATAGGGTTAGGGCTATGCTATGCCCACTCCCCAAAGGAAGTGGCCATAGGAAGGGCGTAGTCACCCTAAAGGTGAGCAGCCCATTGGCTACAATCTGGCACTCCCTGTAACACCCCTAAACCCTAGGATCAGATTCCTGTCGACCTAAGAAGAGCTGGACACCACAAAGCCACACCAGCAGAGAAGACTCAAGACATCCACCAACTTGGCACCAGCCTGTTTAGAGACTTCCAAGAACCTGCGCCCAGAAGATTACTGTCTTGCAGCCGAGTGACCTCCCAAGCCTTGGGAGGACTGCCTGTCTTCAATAAGAAACAAGAACTCCTGTGGACAGCAGACCTGTCTAAAAGAAACATCTCCAAAGAAGAAAGAAGTCTAACTGAGGAACTGTGAAACCGTCGCCTGGGACCACCTCTACACCCATCGTCCACCGCTGGAGTCCAAGTGGCCCACCAGTCCCAGCACTTCTGACCCAGAGTTTATCCCTGCCGGACTCAACAGCAATGCCTTCAGCCTAATTCCGAGGACTCCCCCGACCACAATCTGCCTAGTGAGCTGTTTCTAATGCCTAAAGACACCGCTGCACCCACAGCCCCTAGGCTTTGGGGAGCTAGACCGTTGGTGTCCTTACAATCCCTGACATCTTAACTTACCTGGCAGCTGTGGGTTGACCTCTCCTGATCTCCTGGCTAGAGCCTGGAACCTGTTTCTGAAAGTGATCTCCTGCAGTGACTAACATTAGGAACCCAATGTTGTGTTAGCACTCTGCACCAGGCTGCCCCTTTGCCGCTGAGGGTGTCAGTTTGGTGCTGCCTTGTGGACCCCCCTTGTCCATGCTTCATCCCCAGGAGATCCACCCCTGACCCCGCTCTACTCACCTGTAAGCAGCGCTGCTGCGGATACCCACTGTCTCCGTTGGATAGCATTGGGTGCCCGACACTGTGCTGGCACACTGCACCTGGCCACCCCAGTGCCGCTGAGGAGGGTCTATGTTTGGTGCTGCAATGTGCCCCCCAGTGCTTGCCTCAACCCCTCGGAGACAACCACTGACACTGCCTGTACTTCCCTGGAGTAACGATTCTTCAGCCCCCCCCAGTGTTCATTGACTAATATTGGGCACCGACTGCGACCTTGGCTCCCATCCACCCCGTGCCGCTGTAGATGCACTCATAGTACCAATCTGAACCTTGCCTGATGCTATCCCAAAACCCTGAAAACTGGGGTTGTAAGTTGTGTACTTACCTGAGAAACTGCATTCTTGTTTTTCTTCCGTGGGTTGAAACAGTAAAGTATTTTTAATTTAAAAACTGCTTATCTTATAAAGAAGTTCTTTGGCTCAAAGCATTTATAAAAGCAACTGTTATTTTTCTAAATTGGTCTCAGATTTATTCTTTGAGTGTGTGTCTCCTTTATTGCCTCTGTGAGTATAACAAATGCTTAACACAGCTCCTTGATAAGACTAACTGCTCACCCACACTACCACAAAAAGAGCACTAAACCTATCTATTTCTGCCTTCTGCAAACCTTTGGGGATCCACTGGACTCTCTGCACAGTGGACTTCATTTTAGTGCACTGTATAGAGAGCCAGCTTCCTACAGGGGCATCTTCCATTTCTTCATTACTTAATTGGGTATTTGTGGCTCATTTTGTAACAATATTTAATTGTGTTGAGGTCAAATTATAGAGCTAAAAAACACTCTTGTTGAATAGCTGCCAATATACTTTCCAGATTTCAGTGATTGAAGTTTCCAGTTTTTCAGTGTGACAGCTCACAACTGAGAATGTCCATATGGTAAAAGTTTTACATTTTCTTTTAAAAGATCAACAAACAAAGACCTAGGCCCATATTTATACTTTTTGACGCTAAACTGCGCTAACGCAGTTTAGCGTCAAAAAGTTTTGCGCCGTCTAACGCCATTCTGAAGCGCCATGCGGGCGCCGTATTTATGGAATGGCGTTAGACGGCGCAATCAGACCGGCGCTGCCTGGTTTGCGTGGGAAAAAACCACGTAGACCAGACAGCGCCGGCGTAGGGGGAAAATGGCGCATGGGCGTCTTAAAATGGGGCAAGTCAGGTTACGTCGAAAAAATCGTCGTAACCCGACTTGCGCCATTTATTTTCGACGCCCATCCCCCATCAACATGACTCCTATCATTGTAAAGATAGGAGTCATGCCCCCTTGCCCAATGGCCATGCCCAGGGGACTTCTGTCCCCTGGGCATGGTCATTGGGCATAGTGGCATGTAGGGGGGCACAAATCAGGCCCCCCTATGCCAAAAAATATTATTAAAAAAATAAAAAATAAAACTTACCTGAACTTACCTGAATGTCCCTGGGGTGGGTCCCTCCAGCCTTGGGTGTCCTCCTGGGGTGGGCAAGGGTGGCAGGGGGGGTCCCTGGGGGCAGGGGAGGGCACTCTGGGCTCATTTTGAGCCCACTTGTCCCTTAACGCCATGCCTGACCCAGGCGTTAAAAAGCGGCGCAAATGCGCCGTTTTTAGCCACGCCCACTCCCGGGCGTCACTTTTGCCCGGGAGTATAAATACCACGTAAAGGCCTGGGAGTCATTTTTTAGACGGGAACGCCTCCCTTGCATATCATTAACGCAAGGAAGGGGTTCACGCTAAAAAATGACGCACATTCCGGGAACTTTGGCGCTATTCGCCTCTAACGCCATAGTATAAATATGGCGTTAGTTGGCGTTAGTTTTGCGTCGAAATTGCGTCAAAAAAAACGACGCAATTTCGGCGCAAACGGAGTATAAATATGCCCCCTAGTACCTATTGAACACATTAGTCTGGAGAGTGTTTGCATGCCATTATCAATAACTTTAAATGCGGTTTGCATAATTTTTCCTGGTCAATTTCTCAAATTCTTTCGGCTGCTTCTTTTTCAGAGTATCTCTAAATCTGATAAGTTGCATAACCTGCTACAAATAAGAAGCTCTTAACTTTGACTGAGCGCACACCTAGGTAAAGTAATCGAAATCCATTGTTTCACTAATTGTGGACAGATGCACTTCCACAGCCATAAACTGCAATGTGCTAACTATTGTTGCAGAGCTTACCCATAGTACATGTGGTGACAGTTACACTTGTATTTTTACTATACCTAGTGCCTGGACAACTAGCTAAAAGACCAGTAGTTTTGGAAAGAAATATGTTTATGCATACAATATCAATTAGCCATGGGGCTTTCCCTTTGCGATGTAGCATGGTTGAAATATAAGGCTATCCCTTTCTGGTATAACATGGTCTGAATCATTTCAGTTGGTTCAGAACTGGTAATGTTTTCTTTTCTTTTACATTTTGGAAACTGGGTCGAACTGAATTTTGGAATTGAGTGTTCCTTGAAATCTTCAATTGAACTAAATTCTAAACATTTGGTCTGCTGGACATTTTCTTTCCAATGTACATAGCCTACCAAGATTCTCAGAAAATCCATAGGAATATATCAGCTTGTGGTTAGTAATCAAGTTTTATTGTGGGCTGTATTCCTTCTGTAAATAATATAAGGCTGTTGGATTCCAAGAGAGCACTTGTTAAGGAGTTGTTTTTCAGAGATGTGCCATCAACTGATAGATTCCAAGCTCACTGACCCCAGTGAGAGAGCTTGCAAAGAAGGTGGACGACTGCATCAGAACCAGTATCTAGAAGGTGTCTGGGGGATAACCAAAAGGGTGGACAGGGTCCCCTCCAGAAAAGGAATGGGGAAGATAAAAATAACAAGTTTTCAAAGGACTCCCAAAGCAATTGTGAACGTAGGATACAGTTCTAACCTGCCCACGAGAAAGATGGTTATCCTGAGAAGAAATCCTCAGGGCACTTTTCCCCAAATGCTAAGAGTGTTGCAGGTAAGGGTACATCAAGGTGCCCCGCTGCTGTCCTAAAAGGCAACAGCCCCCCCACTGGTGGGCAGACACCGGAGAAGGCCAGTGTAGCACATGGGGAGGAGTGCAGAGTTTACCCTAGTGTCCCTGGGTGACAGAGAGATGATACTCAAACCTCATATCCCTAGCAACACTAAAAAGCAGAGTTAGTGGGTCACCAACAGTGGGCAGAGAATGTAGGCTCTGAGAGACCCAGGAGCCAACATGATTACTGTACAGTGTCAACTGGTGTCCTCAGAGCAGATAATTCCAAATGTATTCCACCAGGTTGTAGTAGCTGAAAACCATAAGAATCACTATCCTATGGTTCTGGGTCATTTTGAATAGGGTGAGTCTCATGTTCCTTAAGAGTAGCTGTGAGTCCAGCCATGCCTGTGGATTGTCTGCTTGGTAACAAAATGCAGCATATTATCTGGAAGGAGGTGGAGCCTCCGGTCCAATCCAGAAATATTAGGGTTGCTGATGAGTGTGTTTGCTTGACCACATTGTCTATGGCAGCCCGAGAGGGAAGTCAACAGGACCTGGGGTTTGGAAAAATGGTCCTAGTACTTGCCAAAAAGAGGAATAGGCCATGGGCCAGGACCCCAAATTTAGGCCATTGGTACTGTTCGGGGGGCTGGGTTCTAACATGATTTTTTTGCAAGGTATGAATGTCTATAGATGGAAAATATGTGATAGTAAGTCATCACTCTTTGCCTTTTGTATGATATTACTGGATTAGCAACCATAGCCGAAACAAAAAGTAATGTTTTTCATATTTTTGATAAATAGCATACAAATTCATCATATTATGTGGAAAAATAAATCTAATTCCACCAGATTGGTTAAAGTAAATATAATTTTAAAATAATTATGATTATCAATTGTAATAATAACAATATAGGCCCTCATTATGAACACGACGGTAAACACCGTCAACTGCTGTGGCAACGGCGAACAGAAGACCGCCATTGGCAGTCAACAGAAACCCACCATAAAATGATGAAAAAAATCAAAAAGCGACAAAAATCTCCCTGCCACCAGTCACTGACAGGACCTTGTCGGCTGAAATGCTGGACCTCTCACCGCGGAGTATACAAACACAACCCCCCCTTCCAAATAATGAAGCACAAATCACTGCGGTGGTCAGTGGAAGCAGAACAACCATTGGCGGTACAAACCGCCACGGGCTGCAAGTGGACCCAACAGCAAGAAATGCATACATTGGCAAGTTTGAAACCCACACACCTGACACACATCCACAACACAATAAAACACTCACAGACACACCCCACAATCCTTTGCAATGAAATTAGGCCAACTAATACAGAGAACCCCAGAAGCAGACACCGAACGCCACAATACATGATACAGACACCCAACCACGCAAGAGCACCCTCACCTAGATCCACACAAGACACCATTCACAACACTCACCATGGCACCCCCCAAACACCCATGCTTCACAGAAAGGGAGCTAAGGACCATGGTGGACGAGATCCTGAAGGTTGAGCCACAATTATTCGGGGTGCAGGTCCAGCACACACCCATCGCCAGGAAGATGGAGCTTCGGCAGACAATAGTGAACAAGGTCAATGCAGTGGGACACCATCCACACACCAGGGACGACATCCGCAAGAGATGGAACAACCTGCGTGGAAAGGTCAGGTCCATAGCATCCAGGCACCACATTGCAGTCCAGAAGACTGGGGGAGGACCTCCACCAACACCACCTGACTACACTGACTGGGAGGAAAAGGTACTGGCCATCCTGCACTCTGAGGGACTCACTGGAGGAATGGATTCGGGTAAGTCATCTACAATTACCCCATATCATCTCACCTGGAATGCATGCACCACCTCATTCCTCCAATTACCACCAGGACCACAACCCTACCCAGGCCACAATCACTACATCCAGTCACCCTGCATGCCCACAAACCCACTAACAGGCCCACATCCCTCCCCCTGTGCACAGTCACCCACCCCTGCAAGGAATCACAATGGCCGACAGCACCCACAATGCACCTCCACATTCTAAGCAAAAAGCAATGCTAACCTCACGAAAGCAACCTGCATGGCCCCAAAGTGTGAAAAACCTGCACAAAACTGCCCAGTCCTGTGCACCCCATCCGATCATGCTAATGTAACAGACATGTTTATTCCTCCCAACAGGCACCACCCCCCATGCCACCCTGACAGACAGGACAAGGAGTGGCAGTGCCCCACAGGGAGACAGAGGCACCTCCCAGGACACTAGTGATGGAACCCTGGACACCGATAATCACCCTGGCCCCTCTCACAGTCCTGGACTGTCACCATCCAGTAGCCCCATCCAGGATACCACTGACTCCCCTACCACCCAGCCAACAACATCAGCCCAGGGTAACCGTCCCCACACCTGTGTTTCTGATGGATACAACTACCTGTGGATTCCTCACCTAATGAATACTCCCATGGCGCCAGCCTTCAACGGAAATCTTCTTCCTAGCTTCTGCACGTCGACGAGGACGTCACATTTGCCCACGCGATGCCGTCTGACGTCATACGGGCAATAAGAGGTCCTCGCCGACGTGCCGAAGTCAGTTCCCTTTTTTCCGTGCCATTCGAAACGGTTATCTTCGAGGGAGCTACTGTTGCTTTTCGAGTTACAGTGTATTTTTCTGCTGTGTGTTTTTTCTCTGAGGTTACTATGTCTCAGAGGAAGTCTGGTTTCCAGCCCTGTCGAGAGTGTGGGGGCAAGATGTCGGTTACTGACCCACATTCGGACTGCTTGTGGTGCTTAAGTTCCGACCACGACGTGGCCACGTGTGATTCATGTCAACACATGAATCCGAAAGCCCTGAAGGAGAGAGAAACCAAACTCTTTATGGCGAAGTCGAAGAGAAAGGAGAAGAGACATCATAGAAAATCCTCCTCGCCGAAGTCTCATCGACGTCATCGAGACTCCCGGCGCCGTCGGGACTCACGGCGCCATTCGAGCAAGGAGAGGTCTCGATCGAGGTCGCCATCGGCTCGGCGTCGGAAGACTTGGGAGGTCAGTCCCACAGTCACTCCTCATCCATCGACGCCATTGCTTTCTCCGGCTTCACCGACTTCGCCTGGGCAGACGTCTTCAGTGATTGAGATGCCACAGCCTCAGGTGTTCTCTCCGACGTCGCAGACGTCGAGGCCGGCGTCGGGGTCGCCTTCGATCCAGGCACCCCAGTATCCGGCTTTCCCGGCTCCTGGAGCCGATAATACCGCATTTTTAAATGCGATGTTTACCATCTTCCAGCAGATGGCTCCAGGCAGTGCTCCGACTGGTCCTTCGGGCCCGTTGGCTTTCAGCTTGGGTGCTCTGGCGCCGCTACGGCCAGCACCCTTCATGCCCTTTCTCCCCTTGGGGAATGTGGGCTCGGCGCCGGTGTCGGCTCCGGTGTCAGCTCCGGTGGCTCCAGAGGTTTCGGCCCCGGAGGTTTCGGCTCCATCGGCTTCGGGGTTTCGGCCAGTGACCCCGGCAGGACCATCTGAGACTCCGAGACGCACTTCTCTTCATCCGGCTCCTGGCTCGGCGTCAAAGCTTCCTGTGGCGCCTGACATGGCGTTGGACGGATCCGGTGATCGGCGTCGTTCCTCGACTTCTGCAGATGCCATGTCGACGCCACGAATTGAGGAGAGGTTACATTCGAGGAGACGTGCTCTCCGTCTCTTGGAGGAACAGGAATATCAACGGGTCCTGGAGGAAGGAGAAATTGAGGATTCTGGCGAGGGTCTTCATGGACTGGATACAGCTAGTGGCCTTGATACTTCCCCTGAGTGGGACTTGTCATCTCCAGGGGAGTATACTGAGGAGGCAGCCACTTTTCATGCTGTAATAAGGAAGGCGGCTAACTTCCTCGAATTGCCTTTGCCGGTGGCTGAGGCGAAACAGAATTTACTAACTGAGGTCTTACATCCGGCCTCTACATCGGCAGAGCCTCTTTTGCCATTTAACAAGGCTCTGCTTGAACCGGTATTGGAGGTCTGGAAGAAGCCGGTATCTTCCTCGGCTGTTAATAGGTCTGTGGCCAGGAGGTATCGGGCTGCACCATCTGACCCTGGCTTTCTTTCCAGACACCCTACGCCGGAGAGCTTGGTGGTCCAGGCTTCCTGTTCTGCTAGATCTGCGCCTGGATCTTTTCCAACAGTGCCGGGGGACAGAGACTCCAAAAAGTTGGACTCACAGTCGAAGAAAGTTTTTTCGTCTTGTAGCATGGCGTTAAAGTCCACCAACACTACGTGTATCTTGGGGCGGTACATCTATGCTCTTATGGACGAGATAACATCATCGCATACAGAGCTTCCTCAAGGACTCTTGAATCTTGTGTCCGATGCTCAGACTGCTGCAACCCAGGTTATCTAATCTGGGTTGGATACGACTGACTCGGTGGCTAGAGCGATGGGCACGGCGGTGGTTGCGAGAAGACAGGCTTGGCTTCGTAACTCAGGGTTCTCTTCGGATGTGCAGTCGACCCTGTTGGACCTCCCGTTTGATGGGGACAAACTTTTTGGTGCCAAAGCAGATTCGGCCTTGGAGAGGTTTAAAGAGAGTAGGGCCACGGCCAAGTCGTTAGGACTGCAAGCCGCTTCTTCTACCTCCTCCAGGTTTTTTAGGAGGTTTCGAGGATTTGGTCGTGGCTCATCCTCTTCTTCCTTTCGGGGGAGAATCCAACAACCTACCTCCTCTCTCACCTTTAGATCAGTTAGAGGGAGGGGTAGGGTCCGTACCAGGGGAGCCTCTCAGCAGCACTCTGCCTCTTCCTCGTCCTCTGGAGGGGTGCAGCAGGGGAAGCAGCCTTAGGCTTCCACCAATTCCCACTCACTCCTCTCCTGTAGGGGGACGGTTACTGCATTTTCTTCACAAGTGGGAGGTCATCACATCAGACACCTGGGTTACCAGCATTGTGGGAAAAGGCTACACCCTTCCCTTTCGGGAGTTTCCGCCCCCCATCCCGCCCCGCCCATCTTATTGTTCAGAAAAACACCTCCTGTTGTTAGAACAGGAGGTTCAAGTCCTCCTTTCAAAGGGCGCGGTGGAGTTGGTTCCAGAGCAGGAAAAGGGTCAAGGTTGTTACTCAAGGTACTTCCTGATTCCCAAGAAGGATGGTCGGTTGAGACCAATCCTGGACCTGAGGATTTTGAATTGGTTCCTCAAACAGGAAAAGTTCAAGATGCTGACCCTAGCTCAGGTGCTTTCGGCGTTGAACAAGGGAGATTGGATGGTGTCTGTCGACTTGCAGGATGCTTACTTTCATATCCCGATACTCAAGTCGCACAGGAAGTATCTCCGGTTTGTGGTGGGGTCGCAGCACTATCAGTTTGCGGTCCTCCCGTTTGGTCTTACTTCAGCACCTCGAGTCTTCACGAAGGTGATGTCGGTGGTTGCGGCAGAGCTCAGAAGGAAGGGGATAGCAGTATTCCCTTACCTGGACGACTGGTTGATCAAAGCCAAGTCCCCGGAGCTTGTGTTGCATCATCTACAGTCGACAACCCAGTTGTTGTTCGACCTGGGCTTTTCGGTGAACGTGCCCAAATCTCACCTAGAGCCCTCTCAACGCCTCCTGTTCATAGGGGCAGTACTGGATACAACATTGGATCGAGCCTTTCCTCCGCCTCAGCGGATTCAAGATATTCAGGAGTTGGTTCCAATGTTTCGAAGTGGAGCGGTCGTTCCAGTCCTCAAGGTCCTTCGTCTGCTCGGTCTGTTTGCCTCCTGCATACTGTTGGTCACGCATGCTCGCTGGCACATGAGGGCTCTTAAGTGGTGCCTCCGAAAGCAGTGGTCTCAACACAGAGGAGATCTCGAAGGTTCTGTCAGGATCTCCAGAGATGCTGCCACGGATTTGAAGTGGTGGATTGCGGACGACAATCTTTCCCAAGGAAGGCCGTTCACGCAGCCTCCACCAGTGACCACGGTCATAACGGATGCTTCCACTCTAGGGTGGGGAGCTCATCTGGGGGACCTGGAGATCAAAGGGCTTTGGTCTCCAGAGGAACAGATTTTTCATATCAATCTGTTAGAGTTACGGGCTGTACGTCTGGCTCTCAAGGCCTTCCTCCCATCCCTTCGCGGTCAGTCGGTTCAGGTCCTGACGGACAATACTACCGCGATGTGGTATATAAACAAACAGGGAGGAGTGGGGTCGTACCTTCTCTGCAGAGAAGTTCTTCGGCTATGGTCCTGGGCGAAGGACCATCGGATTTGCTTGGTAGCAAATCATCTGGCCGGAGTCTTGAATGTACGTGCGGACAGTCTCAGTCGCCATTTCTCGGCCGACCACGAGTGGCGTCTCCATCCAGATCAAGTCTGTCTAATCTTCCAGTTGTGGGGGTTTCCTCGGATAGATCTGTTTGCCACCCGGGAGAACTCGCACTGTCTGTTATTCTGCAGCCTCCAGTATCCGGTGCAGGGAGCTTTGGGGGACGCGTTTCAGAGAACCTGGTGCGACCAGTTGCTTTACGCGTTTCCCCCATACCCTTGATTCCTCGAGTATTGAGGAAAATTCGCCAAGACCGGGCCCAAGTAATCTTAATAGCTCCAGATTGGCCAAGGAGGGTGTGGTATTCCGACCTTCTCCAACTCTCACTGTGCCCTCCAGTCCGTCTCCCTCTCAGGGCAGACCTCCTCTCGCAGTCACAGGGGCAGGTTTTACACCCCAACCTCCAGAGTCTGCACCTACATGCCTGGAGATTGAACGGGGCAACCTGAGTTCCTTCTCTCTCCCGCCTGATGTAGTGGATGTTATTTTAGCGGGCAGGCGACACTCCAATAAATCTATCTACGCTAATAGGTGGTCTAAATTTGTGGTATGGTGTGGAGAGAGACAGATTGATCCCTTACGTGCTCATTTGTCAGATGTTTTATCTTTTGCTTTGTCTTTAGCACAGAGGGGTATATATATATATATTACATCTGTAGCCATCTTCTTGCAATGATGTGTAGTTTACAATGTTATGAGATGTTGCTTTTATCTTTCATTGCATTAGATTATTGTTCTCAGGCACGTAAAAAATGTTGGTACTGACGTCGGCACGTCGGCGAGGACCTCTTATTGCCTGTATGATGTCAGACGGCGTCGCGTGGGCAAATGTGACGTCCTCGTCGACGTGCAGAAGCTAGGAAGAAGATTTCCGTCGAAGGCTGGTGCTATGGGAGTATTCATTAGGTGAGGAATCCACAGGTAGCTAATGTATCCACCAGAAAAGTCATTACCGAAGGTAAGTAACTCGTTCATCCAGGCCACAGACTGGTGGAACACAAGTACAGAGGCCACAGTCCCCCCCTACCAACAGGGGGGAAGACGATAGCCCCAGTACAAGTAATACTGCTAGACCTGTGCAGGGGACACAGGCACAGGGGGCTAGGCCCAGTGGGAGGGCATCATTGGCCTAGGGGGGAGGCCACAGGATGGATGCTGCTGCTGGGGATGTGATCTCTGAGGTCCTGGGAGCATATCACCATACCCAGGACAGATTGGCCCAGATAGTATGCACCCTGGAGCAGAGTCAAAAGATGCAGCTAGCACACCACCAAGAGGCCATGGAGCAGTGGAAACTGCACAGTGCCACAACGGCCGGCATAGCAGGTGCGCTGCTGCAACTTCTCCCAGCACAGCCTGAGGCCCGCACAGATCAGGAAGCCCCTAATACAGGCCAGGATACAGACTGGACAACAACAGCATCAGCAGCAACTGCACATGTACCACCCTCTTAGGACACACAAGGGACATCCATCTCAACCTGTACCGGCCAACACCAGGCACCCAAAGGGACCCTCGGGCCCAGATATGGCACAGGAATACCTGCCAAGACCAAGGCCCCCTCAAAGAAGTGACTCTGGCAAGAACTGTCTTCCAAGTGTCCTACTGTAATCTGCACGATTTAATCCCTGCACCAAATAAAACACCTTTTCACCTGTTACAATGTCCCCTGTCATTAAGTTTAAACAAAGTGAAGTATGGATGCAACTGTATGATAACTCTTTTATTATTACCTCAGTGGCAGGAAATGCACCACACGCATTACATGTTGTTGTGCCTACAGATGTGTTGAACTATTATGCTATATTGACAAGGCACACTCACAGTATGATGCACAGACAGCAATCGCATCAATTGTCCCACATAGTTACTGGAAGTAGAGTTGTATCAGTTGGGTCCTGGTATTTACATCTTCCCCCTCCTCATCATCACTATCACTCTCATCCCCTCTCTGCGGAAGCTGGTCTGGATATACATCACCCTCCTCCTCCAAGAGAGGGATAGAATTTCTCACAGCCATGTTGTGCAGCATGCAGCAGCCCACCACTATTCTACACACCTTTTCAGGCCCATAGGCCAGGGAACCGCCAGAGATATGTAGGCAACAAAATCTAGCCTTCAGGAGACCTATTGTGAGCTCTATCACCCTTCTAGTAAGCTAGTACGTCCATGGGCCTTATTGTAATTCCTCTCAGCATCTGTTCCAGGATTCCGCACTGGTGTCAGGAGCCAACGCAAGTTTGGGATAGCCAGAATCACCTAGAAAAAGGTGCAAAACAGGACTGTCATTGACAACCCTCAGAGGCAGACAGCCTATGTGGCAATAAGTGTCAGAAACACCTACCTATGATCCACCCTCTGTCCTCTTGTAGTTGTTCCATCTTGTGTGGTACACTACTGTTCCTCAGCACAAAGGAATCATGGACTGAACCAGGGAACATGGCATTCACTTGTGAGAGGTACTGGTCTGCAGTACACACCAATTGAATGTACACCTGTTCACTGACTCTTGGGGGGATGATAGCTGTGTGGGTGCCATCGATGGCACCTATCACATGGGGAATGTTGGCAAAGGCATAGAAGTCCGACTTGATGGCAGGGAGGTCAGCACTTTGGGGAAACCTCACATAGGACTGTAGGTGTCGTACAAATGCATTCAGGAATCTGGACAGTATAATGCTAAACATTGGCTATGAAAAACCTGCACCCGTGCCCACTTTCACTTGAAATGAGCCAGTGGCCAGGAAATGGAGTGCAGAGAGCACCTGTACTTCAGTAGTGATGACATGCTGATTACGATTTGCCGGTCTCAGTGCTGGATCCAGAAATGCACAAAGTTCATGAATAGTTGCACGAGTGAGTCTGTAATTGATATTGATGTGATGCTCCACCATGGTCCGCAAATCAACAAGTGGTCTGTAAACTGATGGGGCCCTTCCTCGCCACAAGGGTCTGTCCCTAGGAGGAGTTGAAAACACGTGTGAGGAACACACATACATCTGCACACATTGTTTTTCATTCAGCACTGCTGGCATGATTGTTGACGACACAAATGCTTAGTGTGTGTGACATTACAGTAACATGACCACAATGATATATCAGAACAGGTGAGGTGAGGTAATGTATATTGTTCCATGCCTATGGGTGTTTAGGGGACAATAGGGCCTGCATTGTGCTGATGGGGTTTTTACAACTGCGTAGTTAAGGCCTAAATGTCTGCCACCTGTAATCCAGAAGTGTCGTGGTGGAAGTGACCTCAAACCGCTAGCGGTTGACGTACTAGCGTAAGGCGGTGTTTAATTCATTGGTTAACATGGTTGTTAATGGGCATTCTTAGCGTATCATGGTCGCCGCCGGTGGTGACGGTGCACACCGCCGCCGTGCGTATGTGAACTCATCACCCCAACTTCACTTGACTCCTGGATTACATGCATGCAGGTACTCCACTGAGTGTACTGCTGTGTCCTGCCTCTGGTCATGGAAATGGCACGTGTTGCAGGGGAAAGGGCCCCGGCCTTTACCAACAAGTAATTGGAGAAGCTCGTGGATGGGGTCCAGCCCCTGTATGCCAAGCTCTACGGTCGGCCAGAGGTACAGGTGAGTAGGAGGATTGGGGGCATGGATATGTGTAGTGGTGGGTGTTGGCTGCATACATGTGTGCACTTCTGACACTGTCTGGTCCAGGGTTCCTGACATGCTGCATGTGTGTGTGCTGTTAGGCTGTTTGAAATGTCCATCCCATAGTGGACCTATAGCCAGCTGTATATGATTGGCCAGTGTCTGATCTCAGTGTTACTTTTCTGTGTGTCCCTTATAGGTAAGCGCCCACCAGAAGAGGGCACTTTGGCATGCAATCTCCAAGGAAGTGCGGACCATGGGGGTCTACAACCGACAGAGCACCCACTGCAGGATGAGGTGGGAGGACCTGCGCCGCTGGGCGAGGAAGATCTGTGAGGCCCAGCTGGGGAAGTTCTCCCAACGAGGAAGGGGTGCCCGTTGGGCACTGACCCCCCTTATGCAACGCATCCTGGCGGTGGCGTACCCGGACCTGGAAGGGCGCTTGAAGGCTGCACAGCAGTCTCAAGGGTGTGAGTACATATACCATATTTTGGCCCTTTGATGGATGTGTGTCTGCATTCATATTTATGCTGTCTAGTGGCAGGGACTATGACTGATGTCCACCTACATAATGGGTCCTGTGGGGAGTAGGGGTGTTTGGGTCAAGTCTGCAATACATCAGGTCCTTAAGTTAGTTGGGGAATGGCTGTAGAGCAGGGTTCTGGCCACTAGTCAGGGGCATAGCCATGTGTATAGCGGTAGGTGCTGCCTGGTGGAAGGTTTTCTGGGTGGGTGTATGTGTGAACCACTAATGTACCTCCATTCAGCTATTTACAAGTGTCTCTCCTGTTTTGTCTCCCCATCCCTGTTCTCTTGTGTTGTCTGTGTACATCAGCATCATCTGGCGAGGGAGCTGAGGCACCGGTGAGTGGGGAGGCAGCAGCCCACGGATCCTCGGAGGCAGAGTCATCCAACGCCAAGGGGACCAGTGGGGTGGAGGGCAAGGGGAGTACCACGGGGGAGGCAACTACCACTGGAGGTAGTGACTCCAATACCTCCTCCAATGTGATCTCCCTGGCGGTGGCAGTGGCAGTGGCGGTGGCGGACCCTAGTGGGCCCATCCCTACTGTGTCATCTTCTGCCACCCCCATACCATCACCGCCCTCCCATTTGCTCCCCACCGAGTTGCCAGTGCCCGCTCACCCAGAAGGGTGGTCGTCTCCTTTACCCCAGGCACCTCCTCACCTGCCCCAGTCAGCCCTGCTGCCCTCATAGAGAAGGCTATTGACCTCATGAGAATCATCTCTGTAGGGCACACAACCATCGTCAATGCCATCCAGAGGCTAGCATCAGAGGTGCAGCAGACCAATGCCTATCTGAATGGCATTCACGGTGCTGTGTGTGGCCTACAGAGAACTTTTCAGGCTCTGGCCTCTTCTTGGACGGCAGCCAGTGTCCCTGGTAATTCCGTCCCCCTTCCAACCGCCTCTACCCCTTCCAGCACTCCACTCCCTTCACCCGTCCAAAGCACACATTCTGACACGCAGGCACACACCTCAACACACAAGAAGCACACTTCAAAACACAAGCACCACACCTCCCACCACAAGCATACACACAGCCAACATACACATGCACACACACCAACATCCACTTCCCCCATTGTCTACCTCTTCCGCCTCCCTGTCTGTCCCCTGTACATGCACACCCACAGGCACTGCACCCTCATTCAATGTTGCTGACTCTGTTCCTGCAGTCACCACAATAGCGCACATCCATTCATGCACCCCAGACACCACACCTGCACTCACCACAACTTTAGGTGACACATGCAGCACACTCACCATACTTGCAGACACCCAGACAACATCCATTTACACTGACAGCCTGTCTTGTCCCACTGTGTCCACCCCCTCCTCCCAAGACACTCAAACGCACAAAAACACCCACCCATCACACATCCACCACACCTCAGCATACTGTCCAGTCACCTACAGCCACGCCACGCACACCTACACC
Source organism: Pleurodeles waltl (assembly GCF_031143425.1). NCBI lineage: Eukaryota > Metazoa > Chordata > Amphibia > Caudata > Salamandridae > Pleurodeles > Pleurodeles waltl. The sequence goes on from NC_090440.1 coordinate 981,283,547, forward strand.
TGTCATGACCACTCCCTCTACCTCCACTCCCACACCTTCCTCCAGGTCCACCCCAATTGCACCTAAGAAACTTTTCCTATCCCGTGTTGACCTATTTGAACCCCCTGGCCCACCCGTCTCGTCCCTAAACGTGCTCACCTCCTTGCCCTGTTCACTCCTCCCACATCACAGCCCGCCCCTGTCCGCCCTTCCCATTACCGTGCCTCTTCCCCAGAGAGGAAGAAGCCCCGTGCTGCACCAGGTCCACCTGCCACCCCCCGGACCAAGCCCACTCCCCCACCTTCCAAGGGCAAACCCAAACCCCCTCCACCTTCCAAACAGAAATCTAAGCTCCCCCCCAGTCGTAAATCTCCACCCCCACTCCCCCTTGTTCATGTTCCCTGAGGTGCCAGGATGCCCCATTGTTGGCCCAATGAGGTAAAGTACGTTGCACTTGTGGGAGTCAAGTTGGGGCCATTGTGGCCCATCGGACTTCTGGCACTATGGACTGGCCATTGGTCTTCTATGCACTTCTGCTGGTCAGTGAGCAGAATAAAGGTTAATGTGTGGCATGTGTTGTTTGAGGCACACTCTGGATCCGTGGTCTCACGTTTCATTGTTTGGGGTGTGGGGGACATGTATGTACTTTGGGCAGGTTGGATTTGGCTTGTGTCGGGTAAGTACCTCTTGCTCTGAGGTGTATGGTTTGTGCTGCTGTGAAGGGTTGTGGGAGCGTTGCAGGGTGGGTGTGTAACTGTGCCCTTTCTTCCCTTGTTTAGTAGGTTGTGGTACTTACCATCGTCATCTTCGTCGGGGTCTCGGTCATGGAGGTATATGGCAAGGAGCAGGGCTGGCATGATCTGCAACTCTCTCTCCATGTCTGCTTCGGCATGTTGTGTGACCCTCTGGTGAGTCTTTCCTTATATTTGTTTCATTTCTGCCTGGCTTTGCGTGGCGGTGGTTCCCGCCCCGGAACTGACGGCGATCTAGTTCTTCATTATTTGATGGGCGGGTAGGGCTTTTCCGTCGGCCTGTGGGCGGGCTCTGCCGTCGTTTTCGGCACTCCTCTGCTGGCGGTGAGTGGTTTTACCACCGTGTTCATAATGAGGGCCATAGTCCTTAAAATAATAACAATAAAAGTTCATTAAATTCCACATATATTGATATAGATTATATGCATAATTCCCCCTTACAATTTCAAATAATAATAGTTGTCACATCTTAAATAGGCAGTGTATTTCATGAGTGAAGATAAACACAATTTTATCATTCACATTCGTTGTCATCATCTTCTGAATAGGTGTCATCATTCTCTGCGTCTGTTTGATTTTCACAAGCGGGAAGTCTGCACATGTCAATGCACTTGAGGTCATTTAGACAGTAGACGCATGTTGGCAGTTTGCTATTCCTAATGCAGTTGCAAGCTAGTAGATCTAACACAGCCTGAGGTGCTGGCTGGCCCTCCACCCAGTCCACTACTAGTTGCTCTGCTCCCTCGTGTTTTTCCAACTTCCACCCTCTCCCAATTGGACAAAGTGTCTGTGGATCATTCAAAAGACATCTCTTGCTTATAATGGATTGATAATTTGCATGTTCGGCATGTTTTTTCAGACACTCCCTGCAAAGTGGAAGTTGATGACTGTCTTTCTCACCCTTCCTTGAGCAGAATAGGTGATATTTTAAGTCATTCATGTGATGAACCGAAGATTTTGGTGCATACAGCATGCACAAGAATTGCTTCAATTTGTTCATTAGTTCTTCAGAGAGATCCCATTTGTCTCTGAACTGCGAAAATGTTTCTTGTGTATGTCTGTTGGCAGACAGGATTTTGAATGCACTTACTTTTTCTTTTCTCGCAAATGCACTTACTGTGTCACATCAGGTAAATGTATGGAGACCTATCAAACATTTTCACCAAGAGCTGAAGCTATTTTCTCAATGTCAAGGACTTGCATGTGTATTTTAGTACCACATTTCAGAAACAATTTAGCCATGATTCTGTCATGGAATCCCAAACACATAATAAACACACCGGTGTCATGTGAGCTTATCATTACTGCCTTGTAATCCTCATTAGCAGTATGTGCAGCATGCAGCAACAAATGACTACCTGCTCTTTTGTGTGTACTATTGAGATTGTGCACTTCGTGGCTCCCCTCAGATGTGATTTTGTAGCATTTATCTTCAGAGTTTGCGAACATTGTTTTATTCTCAACTTTTACAAAATACTCTGGTTTCCTCCACTTGTTACCAAGAAATGAGATGTGAGTTTTTTTATTCTTTACGTGGCTTAGGAATTGCCTCCACTGTCTGACAGTCTGGGAAGGTGAGATGCTCTGTAACTGGTGCCTGAGTTCTTCTGCTCTGATTGTCCTTTTGCTGCTCTTATTAGACGTCTCATTGTAACTATCATACACAACATAGATTCTTTGACTCCTATTTCCTTCCCACAAAGTCATGGTCAAGCCAGACATAGCCACCTCACTAAAGTTTGATTTCTCTCCTTTTACTCTCTGAATAAGTACCATACCATCAATCCACATGGCTGAATTTCCAGGTTTAGCCTCAGCAGGGGTAACATTTTTCTGCAAGTATGTTACTAAAAAACAGCTTTGTTTGTCTTTTGCAACAGCCTTTCTGGAGTTACTAAAGCCCATGGTAAAGGTCCTAAGGGATGAGAGAGTACATCCGCAATTTGAAGGTTCCAATTCTGTGCTGTCACAATGATTCGACCAAATAGTGCTTTGTCTGCTTTCATGATGATAGTCCTGCCATTGCTCTTCACTGCCTTCTTCTTGGACATGTTAGTGAAGGTTTTTAGTTTGCTCATTTTCATTAGGTCATGAAACTCCCTAATAGGTGGATTATTCTCAAGTCGCTCAAGTTTGAAGTCTGTGTAGCACTGTTCACCTATTTCATGCGCCATCATTATGTTGGATACTATGTCATGAGATGCCTTTTTTGCTGTTGAGAGACTAATGAGATCATGTGGTCCAACAAATGGATTTACCCACCTTTGAACTAAACTAAAACCTCTTGTAACAGTATCTTTGTCTTTTTCAATTTTTCACTTTTGACGTTCAGCGTGAGTAAGATCTGATCTGTTGTTACAAACTATTTCCCTTATCTGACCTAAAAAGGTACTTCTGTGTTCAGCCGTTATATAATATCTCTTCACAGCACACGTCTTGAGGTTGAACCCTGTCCTACCACCCGGAGTCTGTGTATCTTTTTGACTGTTACCTCTATCGCTTGATTAACTGGAATTGGTCCAAAAGGATTAACATCTGGCAATTGAGGTTGTGGTGTATCTCTAGATGTTTCACTGCAAGTAATCTCAATTAGGCATAGTTTACAGGAATATATCTAGTGTAGTTCATTCTATCATATGCAAAACACCATGGCATCATAAAGCATTTTTCGGTAAGAGGTAAATGCTAATTTCCTTCTCGAGCAGCACGCAGCAGCACCAGCAAGACATTTTCAACAATATCCACTTTTGACATCCAAAATGCAGAGAGATCTCCATTGTCAGGATATAGATGTTCTAGGAATACATTCTAAAACTGTTTTACTTCGGTAAAGGCAGTATTCTGCAACGTCATCTAATCTCTGTTGGCATAGGTCTTTTGCAAAGTTATTAACATCCTCAGTGAAGGAGTAGACAACCTGAATGTTCTCTTCGTAATTCTTCTCCACCCAGGGGCAAAATTCCAACCAAGCCAGTCTCAACATAGCTTCATACACGCACTTGTATACTCAAACTGCACTATTGTACATATGACTGTCTAGTACTGATGATATTGATTTTTCTGCTACCATGTCTGCTTCAATGCAAAAGTTGTGAAGGCCAACGTCTTGGTAGTGTTTTCCAAGAATGAACGTGACATTGCAAATGGTGTGAAAGGTGCCCATTCGAAGGATGATTCTGTCATACTTTGCTTTATGCTTTCACATGATCTCAGTTGCTTTTGCATAGAGAACTTGATCCATGACCACTACACTTTTTGCCAAATGCAGTGATTCCCTTATCAGCTCTGACTGTTTCAAAGTTTCAGAAACAATTGTCAATTCAGTTGCAGCAGCATTAATGGTGGGCAAGTAGCCAATGGAATCCTGTGATACACTAACTAGGGCTCTAGTACTGATGTTAAATCCTATCCATCTTGGTATTATCTGTGCGAGGCTCGCTTCTTGTCTTGTAACAATCCACATTATGTTCTGATTTTGTGTAAGCTTCAATTGGGCAACACATTCTGGCATGACTGCAGGACTTATCCTCAACAGCCCAACCCATTCACCAGAAACATACATGAACAATTCTTCAGTATTTGCGGTGGTCAATGTTCTTTGCTTTTCTTCTCAGTGCTTGGGAGTTGAGTTTTAAAAGGTTGTGGTCCAAACAACTTAGACTGCAGAGCTATACCGTTGACTCAATGAACTGTCCCCTTACCAGTAAGAATCTCTTGCAGCCTATCAATGTTATTCCATGCTAAGTTAGTGAAGACATGAGGCTGAATGTTGGCCAAAAGAACAATTTGCTTATGTAAGGTAGCAGCAAGTTTCTGTAGACCCAAGGCAGTATCATTTTCTTCCAGTTGTGAGTATGAAATCCCATGACCAAGTCTGTTTAGAGTGCGAATTATTTCAACATTGCCTGTCAGCATTCTTACAGTGTATGGGGGCAACAATTGTTGGTGCGGGGTGGGCTTCTGCTGGCCATTTGTGACTGAATATATAGGCCCTCATTATGACATTGGTGGTATACTGATCACCACTGTTAAAGTGATGATAATGCTCCCAACAGGCTGGTGGTAATTACTGCCAAATTATGACCATGGCATTGAGACCTCCCATAGACAGCCAATGTACCACAGCAACCATCATGGCGTTGACACCACCGACCATGGCGGTAGCCACCTACAGCCAGACGGGAGTCAAGGTACCGCCCACCATATTATGACATAGTAAACCGCCAGGATTTTCGGGGCAGTAGCAACGCCATCAAACATCAAAAGCCTGGCAGAAACACATCACAGAAAATGAAAGACTCACCATCAGGGACACAGAGGACTCCGCAGCTGCCATGGAACCAGAACTCCAAGTCTTCCCGATGCTTTACCAAGCCATGGCCGTCCTGGAGCACCAACACCGACGAAGACGACGACGTTGAGTACAGCCACCTAGCAGACAAGGGAGGGAGGGAGGAAAAGGAGAGTGACACACACACACACAACACACGCCATACACACACACCACACACACATAACCAACTGCAGAGTAAATCGACTGTAACAGGACCCATGTGCAAATAATGCAAGGACAAAAATCTGAAGTACGAACACTAATATGCTGCCAACAGCCACCATAGTGAATTATGAAATCTAAGTGCAGATGTCAATGTACAGATTGGGCCAAGGGCCAGTCCAAAGTACCAGAGGGCCACATGGCCACATGGCCACAAGGCATAGTCCAAGCTCCATCTTGACTCCTGACATCATCCAGACTCCACTGTTCAGGAGCATCATGTTGGAAATGGGCAGGCACCTCAGGGGGACGGAGGTTGGGGGGGGGCACCTCAGCTAGAGTGGGTATCATGCCCACTGGTTCTGGAGGGGCTCCTTGCCCAATAGTCTCTGGAGGGGAGTTAAAAGCCACAGTCTCTGGAGTGGGTATCATGCCCACTGGTTCTGGAGAGGGTTCCTTGCCCAATAGTCTCTGGAGGGGAGTTAAAGGCAGCAGTCTCTGGAGTGGGTATCATGCCCACTGTTTCTGGAGGGGGCTCCTTGCCCAATAGTCTCTGGAGGGGAGTTAAAGGCCACAGTCCCTGGAGTGGGTATCATGCCCACTGGTTCTGGAGGGGGCTCCTTGCCCTATAGTCTCTGGAGGAGAGTTAAAGGCCACAGTCCCTGGAGTGGGTATCATGCCCACTGGTTCTGGAGGGGGCTCCTTGTCCAATAGTCTCTGGAGGGGAGCTAAAGGCCACAGTCCCTAGAGGGTGGGCTTCATGCCCTTAGGTGGTGGAGGGGACTCCTTGCTTTCAGGTGGTGGAGGGGGCTCCTTGCCCTCAGGTGGTGGAGGGGACTTCTTGCTTTCAGGTGGTGGAGGGGGATCCTTGGGTTCTTTCTTGTGACAGGGCCCCTTGGCCTTTGTCATGTGACTTGTGTCCTTGCTTCTAGGTCTAGGAGGTGCCTCCACTGACACCATCCTCTGTTCCTTAGGTTTCGCCACCCTAGAACAAGTTTCTGAGGCAGAGGTGTGGACTTACTGGGAGTGGCTGCCGTCCCACTTGTGGGCCCCTTAGTGCCAGCAACAAATTTCTTGGTGGGAGCAGTGGCAGACTGTTTGGCTGAGGTGCAGGGCTGGGTCGTTGGGACCCTGCACTTACAGGGAGGACAGTGGGGCGGAGGGAAAAGGTCAAGATGGGCAAGGAAAAGCTTCTTAGGGATGTTGGGGCGGGATGTGGGAGGAGGGATGGGAGTGGAGGTAGAGGTAGTGGTTGTGGGGATGTACATTTGCTGGACTTGGATGCAGGTGCATGGACAGTGTGCGTGTGTGAGGTGGATGGCTGTTGGGTGTCTGTGTGCGAGCGTTTGTGTTTCTTGGGGGGGCAGACAGGGTGGGAGAGGACAAAGAGGACGTGTGGATAAATGTTGTGGAGGTGTTTGCAAGTGAGGTGGGTGTGCTGCATGAGGTGGTGATGGTGGTGGTGGTTGTTGATGAAGTGCATGCAGGTGTGAGTGTGGATGTGACTGTGAGGGAGGAGGAAGAGGAGGGGGAGACAGTGGAGGCAGTGGATGTTGTTGTGTGTGCAACTGTCTGTTGTTTGTGTGAGTGATTGTGGCTTGATGTTTGCTGCCTGTGTTTGTCTGTGCCACTCTTGTGTGATGTTTTATGTGCATGCTTGTCTGTGTGTGTGCATGGGATGGGTTGGGGTTGTGGAGAGTGGGACTGGGAAGTGGTAGTTGGAGGGGGGGGAAACGTAGGACCAGGGACACAGGCTGCCATCAGGGAGGAGGCCAGAGCCTGAAACGATCTCTGTAGGGCCGCCAAGCCACCGTGAATGCCCTCTAGGTAGGCATTGCATTGCTGCATCTGGGATGCCAGCCCAAGGATGGCATTCACAATGGTTGACTGCCCTACAGAGATGGATCTCAGGAGGTCAATAGCCTCCTCACTGGGGGCAGCAAAGCTCACTGGGGCAGAGCCAGAATTGCTTGGGGTGAAGGAGATGCCCACCCTACTGGGTGAGCAGGCACAGGCAACTCGGTGGGGGCTACTGGGAGGGCGGTGCTGGTACGGGGGTGGCGGCTGTACCTGTAGCTGTGGTGGTTCCAGAGGTGTCCACCACCACCAGGGAGCTCCCATCGGAGGTGGAATCAGAGTCAGTGTTGTCACCTCATATCTCTGCCGTAGTGCTCCCCTCGCCCTACGTCCCACTGGTCCCCTTGGTGTCGGTGGACTGGGTCCTGTGGGATGCAGCTCCCTCAGTTGCTGGTGCCCCTGCTCCTCCCCCAGATGATGCTAATGCACACATGGACAGTATTACAGAAGAAAATGGGGGGGATAGAGAAAGGGAGCACTGGGTCAATTACAGCACCAACACCACAGATGGCATACACATTACCATCACACACAGGCATCAGGATTGAGCACTATGTATCGCAGTGGCATTCCATTGGCTAGGTACCACAGCAAGATGAGAGCCAACCACCGCCAATTGCACCCCTCCTGAGATTCACTAAGCCCTGTCTGACATGGAATGTCCCCACACCTTGGAAAACAAGATGGCTGAAGTCCTGGATACACTGGAGGAGCTCTGGGCACCACCCCAGGGGTGGTGATGGACAGGAGAGTGGTCACTCCCCCTTCCTTTGTCAAATTTCGCACCAGAGCAGGGACTGGGGGTCCCTGAACCGGTGTAGACTGGCTTATACAAGGAGGGCTCCATCTGTGCCCTTCAAAGCACTTCCAGAGGCTAGGGGAGGCTACCTCTCCCCAGCCTGTTATACCTATTTCCAAAAGGAGAGGGTGTAACCCCCTCCTCCCAAAGGAAATGCTTTGTTCTGCCTTCCTGGGACTGAGCTGCTTGTACCTCAGGGGGGCAGAACCCTGTCTGTGAGGTGGCAGCAGCTGTTGCTGCATTGCATTGTAGCCTCAGAGAGCTGGTTTGGCAGTACCAGGGGTCCATGGTGGAGCCCCCAGGATGCATGGAATTGGCTCCCCAATACCAGATTTGGAATGGGGGGGCAATTTCATGATCTTAGACAGCTTACATGGACATACTCAGAGATTCCATTGTGAAGCTACATATAGGTATTGACCTATATGTAGTGCACGTGTGTAATGGTGTCCCCGCACTCACAAAGTCCCGGGAATAGGCCCTGAACTATGTGGGGCCACCTTTGCTAGTGCAAGGGTGCCCTCACACTTAGTAACTTTGCACCTAACCTTCAGTAAATGAAGTTTAGACATATAGGTGACTTATAAGTTACTTAAATGCAGTGAAAATGGCGGTGAAATAGTGTGTGCACTATTTCACGCAGGCTGCAATGGCAGGCCTGTGGAAGGGGTTGTCTGACCTCCTTATGGGTGGCAAAAGAAATACTGCAGCCCATAATGATCTCCTGGAACCCCAATGCCCTGGGTACCTAGGTAACATATACTAGGGACTTATAAGGGGGGTCCAGTGTGCCAATTGAAATTGGTAAATTAAGTCACTATCCTATTGTGACAAATTTAAAAGCAGAGTGAGTATAAGCACTGAGATTCTGATTAGCAGAGCCTCAGTGACACAGTTAAGCACTACACACACACACACACACACACACACATTAGGCCATAAACTATGAGCACTGGGGTCCTGACCAGCAGGATCCCAGTGAGACAGGCAAAATCATACTGACATACAGATAAAAATGGAGGTAACATGCCAAGAAAGATGATACTTTCCTACATTGACTGCACTACAGAGATGGATCTCAGGAGGTCAATAGCCTCCTCACTGAGGGCAGCAGGGCTGCCTGGGGCAGGGCTTGAGGAGCCTGGGGCAAAGGAGATGCCCACCCTTCTGGATCAGCGGCTACGGGCAACTCGGTGGGGGACTACTGGGAGGGCGGTGTCTGCCACCACCAGGGAGCTCCCATTGGAGGAGGATTCAGAGTCAGTGTTGTCACCTCCTGTCCCCGCTGTGGTGCTCCCCTCACCCTCCGTCCCATTGGTTCCCTTAGCGTCGGTGGACTCTGCCTCCTGGGTCCCGTGGGCTGCAGCTCCCTCACTTGCCAGTGTCCCTGCTCCTCCGTCAGATTATGCTAATGCACAGATGGACAGGATGACAGAAGAAAATACGGGGGTAGAAAGAAAGGGAGCCCTGGCTCAATTACTGCAGATGGCATACACATCAGCATCACACACAGGGACCAAGATTGAGCAGTATGCACCGCACTGGCATTCCACTGGCTAAGTACCACAGCAGGATGAGAGCCAACCCCGCCACCTGCACCCCTACTGGGACCTACTAAGCCCTGCCAGACATGGAATGCCACCTAGCTAGCTATCCCGAGTTTGTTATTCACCCATTTGCCCTGAGCTGGACCACACAGCAATGTATGAGCTGGCATTAAGGGGCACCCACTGACTTAAACCCACCACCAGGATCCTATGTCAGGCAACAAAGATGGTTGTGACACACACTGTACTTACCCCCTTGTGGCTGCTGGGATGCCCTCAAGTGTCCATCCAGCTCTGGATAGGCCATGGCCAGTATGCAGGCCATAAGGGGGGGGGTCAGGTTCCGACGGGCACCCCTCCCTCTTCCGGGCCCAGCGTCTCAGGTCCTCCCACCGTTTCTTGCAGTGGGTGCTCCGCCTGCTATAGACCCCCAGGGTCTGCACCTCCTTGGCGACAGCACGCCACAATCCCTTCTTCTGATGGGCGCTGGCCTGCAGAGGAAACGCAGACAGGAGGACACCATTAATCATACAATCCAGCCTGTCACAAATATGGTCCACAAAAAGCATTTCCCCTCATCAGGCACACACATCACCCTGAGTCCTGCATGTACTCTACCACCAGCCATACCCTCCTCCCAAACTACACACTGCCAGCACACATACATATTTCCATGCAGCCTTGTCGCATGCATTGTCCCCATGGTGTACTCACCTGCTGGTCTGGAGGCCAATACAGCTGTTCATACAGGGGTAGGACCCCATCCACCTGGCGCTCCAACCCCTCCGAAGTGATGGCATGGGCCCTTTTCCCTGTCACATGGTCCATGGCAGGTTCCAGACACAGGTCACAGCTGCACACGCAGTGGAGGTGTTCTCGTGTGATAAGTCAGCAATCAAGTGAGGTTATAGTCAGAAAATAGCAGTCACGCCCGTGGCAGTGTACACCTTCACCGCCGCCGGTGATCCTCATTGGACACTGTACTCCATGGAGCCCCATTTTAGCCAATGACGAAATAGCACAGCGGTGCAAGACCGCCTTCCACCATGACACCCAACACCGTCAGAGTTACATCACTTCCACCTGTCCGTACAAACAGGACAGGCGGTTGCCATTTTATGGTGCTGGTACACAATCTTAAACTGAAAACTGAGTCATTGCTGTCAATTGTACATACATTGCCATTTCCAAAGGGATTCAGGAATCGGAGGAGTTTCCACTCACTCAATGTCCAAATGGTGTGCCTGGCTGACCAGTACATCTCCCACGTCACTGCCAAGTATCCTGGGTCGGTGCATGACACCTTCATCTTGAGGAATAGCAGCATCCCACATGTGATGGCACAACTACAGAGACACAGGATGTGACTTATAGGTGAGCCTGAGTCCCCACCCAATGCATGTCAGTGTATGCCTTCAGGAGTCATCCCCCATGCCTGGACGACTGGTTGATCAAAGCCAAGTCCCCGGAGCTTGTGTTGCATCATCTACAGTCGACAACCCAGTTGTTGTTCGACCTGGGCTTTTCGGTGAACGTGCCCAAATCTCACCTAGAGCCCTCTCAACGCCTCCTGTTCATAGGGGCAGTACTGGATACAACATTGGATCGAGCCTTTCCTCCGCCTCAGCGGATTCAAGATATTCAGGAGTTGGTTCCAATGTTTCGAAGTGGAGCGGTCGTTCCAGTCCTCAAGGTCCTTCGTCTGCTCGGTCTGTTTGCCTCCTGCATACTGTTGGTCACGCATGCTCGCTGGCACATGAGGGCTCTTAAGTGGTGCCTCCGAAAGCAGTGGTCTCAACACAGAGGAGATCTCGAAGGTTCTGTCAGGATCTCCAGAGATGCTGCCACGGATTTGAAGTGGTGGATTGCGGACGACAATCTTTCCCAAGGAAGGCCGTTCACGCAGCCTCCACCAGTGACCACGGTCATAACGGATGCTTCCACTCTAGGGTGGGGAGCTCATCTGGGGGACCTGGAGATCAAAGGGCTTTGGTCTCCAGAGGAACAGATTTTTCATATCAATCTGTTAGAGTTACGGGCTGTACGTCTGGCTCTCAAGGCCTTCCTCCCATCCCTTCGCGGTCAGTCGGTTCAGGTCCTGACGGACAATACTACCGCGATGTGGTATATAAACAAACAGGGAGGAGTGGGGTCGTACCTTCTCTGCAGAGAAGTTCTTCGGCTATGGTCCTGGGCGAAGGACCATCGGATTTGCTTGGTAGCAAATCATCTGGCCGGAGTCTTGAATGTACGTGCGGACAGTCTCAGTCGCCATTTCTCGGCCGACCACGAGTGGCGTCTCCATCCAGATCAAGTCTGTCTAATCTTCCAGTTGTGGGGGTTTCCTCGGATAGATCTGTTTGCCACCCGGGAGAACTCGCACTGTCTGTTATTCTGCAGCCTCCAGTATCCGGTGCAGGGAGCTTTGGGGGACGCGTTTCAGAGAACCTGGTGCGACCAGTTGCTTTACGCGTTTCCCCCATACCCTTGATTCCTCGAGTATTGAGGAAAATTCGCCAAGACCGGGCCCAAGTAATCTTAATAGCTCCAGATTGGCCAAGGAGGGTGTGGTATTCCGACCTTCTCCAACTCTCACTGTGCCCTCCAGTCCGTCTCCCTCTCAGGGCAGACCTCCTCTCGCAGTCACAGGGGCAGGTTTTACACCCCAACCTCCAGAGTCTGCACCTACATGCCTGGAGATTGAACGGGGCAACCTGAGTTCCTTCTCTCTCCCGCCTGATGTAGTGGATGTTATTTTAGCGGGCAGGCGACACTCCACTAAATCTATCTACGCTAATAGGTGGTCTAAATTTGTGGTATGGTGTGGAGAGAGACAGATTGATCCCTTACGTGCTCATTTGTCAGATGTTTTATCTTTTGCTTTGTCTTTAGCACAGAGGGGTATATATATATATATTACATCTGTAGCCATCTTCTTGCAATGATGTGTAGTTTACAATGTTATGAGATGTTGCTTTTATCTTTCATTGCATTAGATTATTGTTCTCAGGCACGTAAAAAATGTTGGTACTGACGTCGGCACGTCGGCGAGGACCTCTTATTGCCTGTATGATGTCAGACGGCGTCGCGTGGGCAAATGTGACGTCCTCGTCGACGTGCAGAAGCTAGGAAGAAGATTTCCGTCGAAGGCTGGTGCTATGGGAGTATTCATTAGGTGAGGAATCCACAGGTAGCTAATGTATCCACCAGAAAAGTCATTACCGAAGGTAAGTAACTCGTTCATCCAGGCCACAGACTGGTGGAACACAAGTACAGAGGCCACAGTCCCCCCCTACCAACAGGGGGGAAGACGAAAGCCCCAGTACAAGTAATACTGCTAGACCTGTGCAGGGGACACAGGCACAGGGGGCTAGGCCCAGTGGGAGGGCATCATTGGCCTAGGGGGGAGGCCACAGGATGGATGCTGCTGCTGGGGATGTGATCTCTGAGGTCCTGGGAGCATATCACCATACCCAGGACAGATTGGCCCAGATAGTATGCACCCTGGAGCAGAGTCAAAAGATGCAGCTTGCACACCACCAAGAGGCCATGGAGCAGTGGAAACTGCACAGTGCCACAACGGCCGGCATAGCAGGTGCGCTGCTGCAACTTCTCCCAGCACAGCCTGAGGCCCGCACAGATCAGGAAGCCCCTAATACAGGCCAGGATACAGACTGGACAACAACAGCATCAGCAGCAACTGCACATGTACCACCCTCTTAGGACACACAAGGGACATCCATCTCAACCTGTACCGGCCAACACCAGGCACCCAAAGGGACCCTCGGGCCCAGATATGGCACAGGAATACCTGCCAAGACCAAGGCCCCCTCAAAGAAGTGACTCTGGCAAGAACTGTCTTCCAAGTGTCCTACTGTAATCTGCACGATTTAATCCCTGCACCAAATAAAACACCTTTTCACCTGTTACAATGTCCCCTGTCATTAAGTTTAAACAAAGTGAAGTATGGATGCAACTGTATGATAACTCTTTTATTATTACCTCAGTGGCAGGAAATGCACCACACGCATTACATGTTGTTGTGCCTACAGATGTGTTGAACTATTATGCTATATTGACAAGGCACACTCACAGTATGATGCACAGACAGCAATCGCATCAATTGTCCCACATAGTTACTGGAAGTAGAGTTGTATCAGTTGGGTCCTGGTATTTACATCTTCCCCCTCCTCATCATCACTATCACTCTCATCCCCTCTCTGCGGAAGCTGGTCTGGATATACATCACCCTCCTCCTCCAAGAGAGGGATAGAATTTCTCACAGCCATGTTGTGCAGCATGCAGCAGCCCACCACTATTCTACACACCTTTTCAGGCCCATAGGCCAGGGAACCGCCAGAGATATGTAGGCAACAAAATCTAGCCTTCAGGAGACCTATTGTGAGCTCTATCACCCTTCTAGTAAGCTAGTACGTCCATGGGCCTTATTGTAATTCCTCTCAGCATCTGTTCCAGGATTCCGCACTGGTGTCAGGAGCCAACGCAAGTTTGGGATAGCCAGAATCACCTAGAAAAAGGTGCAAAACAGGACTGTCATTGACAACCCTCAGAGGCAGACAGCCTATGTGGCAATAAGTGTCAGAAACACCTACCTATGATCCACCCTCTGTCCTCTTGTAGTTGTTCCATCTTGTGTGGTACACTACTGTTCCTCAGCACAAAGGAATCATGGACTGAACCAGGGAACATGGCATTCACTTGTGAGAGGTACTGGTCTGCAGTACACACCAATTGAATGTACACCTGTTCACTGACTCTTGGGGGGATGATAGCTGTGTGGGTGCCATCGATGGCACCTATCACATGGGGAATGTTGGCAAAGGCATAGAAGTCCGACTTGATGGCAGGGAGGTCAGCACTTTGGGGAAACCTCACATAGGACTGTAGGTGTCGTACAAATGCATTCAGGAATCTGGACAGTATAATGCTAAACATTGGCTATGAAAAACCTGCACCCGTGCCCACTTTCACTTGAAATGAGCCAGTGGCCAGGAAATGGAGTGCAGAGAGCACCTGTACTTCAGTAGTGATGACATGCTGATTACGATTTGCCGGTCTCAGTGCTGGATCCAGAAATGCACAAAGTTCATGAATAGTTGCACGAGTGAGTCTGTAATTGATATTGATGTGATGCTCCACCATGGTCCGCAAATCAACAAGTGGTCTGTAAACTGATGGGGCCCTTCCTCGCCACAAGGGTCTGTCCCTAGGAGGAGTTGAAAACACGTGTGAGGAACACACATACATCTGCACACATTGTTTTTCATTCAGCACTGCTGGCATGATTGTTGACGACACAAATGCTTAGTGTGTGTGACATTACAGTAACATGACCACAATGATATATCAGAACAGGTGAGGTGAGGTAATGTATATTGTTCCATGCCTATGGGTGTTTAGGGGACAATAGGGCCTGCATTGTGCTGATGGGGTTTTTACAACTGCGTAGTTAAGGCCTAAATGTCTGCCACCTGTAATCCAGAAGTGTCGTGGTGGAAGTGACCTCAAACCGCTAGCGGTTGACGTACTAGCGTAAGGCGGTGTTTAATTCATTGGTTAACATGGTTGTTAATGGGCATTCTTAGCGTATCATGGTCGCCGCCGGTGGTGACGGTGCACACCGCCGCCGTGCGTATGTGAACTCATCACCCCAACTTCACTTGACTCCTGGATTACATGCATGCAGGTACTCCACTGAGTGTACTGCTGTGTCCTGCCTCTGGTCATGGAAATGGCACGTGTTGCAGGGGAAAGGGCCCCGGCCTTTACCAACAAGTAATTGGAGAAGCTCGTGGATGGGGTCCAGCCCCTGTATGCCAAGCTCTACGGTCGGCCAGAGGTACAGGTGAGTAGGAGGATTGGGGGCATGGATATGTGTAGTGGTGGGTGTTGGCTGCATACATGTGTGCACTTCTGACACTGTCTGGTCCAGGGTTCCTGACATGCTGCATGTGTGTGTGCTGTTAGGCTGTTTGAAATGTCCATCCCATAGTGGACCTATAGCCAGCTGTATATGATTGGCCAGTGTCTGATCTCAGTGTTACTTTTCTGTGTGTCCCTTATAGGTAAGCGCCCACCAGAAGAGGGCACTTTGGCATGCAATCTCCAAGGAAGTGCGGACCATGGGGGTCTACAACCGACAGAGCACCCACTGCAGGATGAGGTGGGAGGACCTGCGCCGCTGGGCGAGGAAGATCTGTGAGGCCCAGCTGGGGAAGTTCTCCCAACGAGGAAGGGGTGCCCGTTGGGCACTGACCCCCCTTATGCAACGCATCCTGGCGGTGGCGTACCCGGACCTGGAAGGGCGCTTGAAGGCTGCACAGCAGTCTCAAGGGTGTGAGTACATATACCATATTTTGGCCCTTTGATGGATGTGTGTCTGCATTCATATTTATGCTGTCTAGTGGCAGGGACTATGACTGATGTCCACCTACATAATGGGTCCTGTGGGGAGTAGGGGTGTTTGGGTCAAGTCTGCAATACATCAGGTCCTTAAGTTAGTTGGGGAATGGCTGTAGAGCAGGGTTCTGGCCACTAGTCAGGGGCATAGCCATGTGTATAGCGGTAGGTGCTGCCTGGTGGAAGGTTTTCTGGGTGGGTGTATGTGTGAACCACTAATGTACCTCCATTCAGCTATTTACAAGTGTCTCTCCTGTTTTGTCTCCCCATCCCTGTTCTCTTGTGTTGTCTGTGTACATCAGCATCATCTGGCGAGGGAGCTGAGGCACCGGTGAGTGGGGAGGCAGCAGCCCACGGATCCTCGGAGGCAGAGTCATCCAACGCCAAGGGGACCAGTGGGGTGGAGGGCAAGGGGAGTACCACGGGGGAGGCAACTACCACTGGAGGTAGTGACTCCAATACCTCCTCCAATGTGATCTCCCTGGCGGTGGCAGTGGCAGTGGCGGTGGCGGACCCTAGTGGGCCCATCCCTACTGTGTCATCTTCTGCCACCCCCATACCATCACCGCCCTCCCATTTGCTCCCCACCGAGTTGCCAGTGCCCGCTCACCCAGAAGGGTGGTCGTCTCCTTTACCCCAGGCACCTCCTCACCTGCCCCAGTCAGCCCTGCTGCCCTCATAGAGAAGGCTATTGACCTCATGAGAATCATCTCTGTAGGGCACACAACCATCGTCAATGCCATCCAGAGGCTAGCATCAGAGGTGCAGCAGACCAATGCCTATCTGAATGGCATTCACGGTGCTGTGTGTGGCCTACAGAGAACTTTTCAGGCTCTGGCCTCTTCTTGGACGGCAGCCAGTGTCCCTGGTAATTCCGTCCCCCTTCCAACCGCCTCTACCCCTTCCAGCACTCCACTCCCTTCACCCGTCCAAAGCACACATTCTGACACGCAGGCACACACCTCAACACACAAGAAGCACACTTCAAAACACAAGCACCACACCTCCCACCACAAGCATACACACAGCCAACATACACATGCACACACACCAACATCCACTTCCCCCATTGTCTACCTCTTCCGCCTCCCTGTCTGTCCCCTGTACATGCACACCCACAGGCACTGCACCCTCATTCAATGTTGCTGACTCTGTTCCTGCAGTCACCACAATAGCGCACATCCATTCATGCACCCCAGACACCACACCTGCACTCACCACAACTTTAGGTGACACATGCAGCACACTCACCATACTTGCAGACACCCAGACAACATCCATTTACACTGACAGCCTGTCTTGTCCCACTGTGTCCACCCCCTCCTCCCAAGACACTCAAACGCACAAAAACACCCACCCATCACACATCCACCACACCTCAGCATACTGTCCAGTCACCTACAGCCACGCCACGCACACCTACACCTGTCATGACCACTCCCTCTACCTCCACTCCCACACCTTCCTCCAGGTCCACCCCAATTGCACCTAAGAAACTTTTCCTATCCCGTGTTGACCTATTTGAACCCCCTGGCCCACCCGTCTCGTCCCTAAACGTGCTCACCTCCTTGCCCTGTTCACTCCTCCCACATCACAGCCCGCCCCTGTCCGCCCTTCCCATTACCGTGCCTCTTCCCCAGAGAGGAAGAAGCCCCGTGCTGCACCAGGTCCACCTGCCACCCCCCGGACCAAGCCCACTCCCCCACCTTCCAAGGGCAAACCCAAACCCCCTCCACCTTCCAAACAGAAATCTAAGCTCCCCCCCAGTCGTAAATCTCCACCCCCACTCCCCCTTGTTCATGTTCCCTGAGGTGCCAGGATGCCCCATTGTTGGCCCAATGAGGTAAAGTACGTTGCACTTGTGGGAGTCAAGTTGGGGCCATTGTGGCCCATCGGACTTCTGGCACTATGGACTGGCCATTGGTCTTCTATGCACTTCTGCTGGTCAGTGAGCAGAATAAAGGTTAATGTGTGGCATGTGTTGTTTGAGGCACACTCTGGATCCGTGGTCTCACGTTTCATTGTTTGGGGTGTGGGGGACATGTATGTACTTTGGGCAGGTTGGATTTGGCTTGTGTCGGGTAAGTACCTCTTGCTCTGAGGTGTATGGTTTGTGCTGCTGTGAAGGGTTGTGGGAGCGTTGCAGGGTGGGTGTGTAACTGTGCCCTTTCTTCCCTTGTTTAGTAGGTTGTGGTACTTACCATCGTCATCTTCGTCGGGGTCTCGGTCATGGAGGTATATGGCAAGGAGCAGGGCTGGCATGATCTGCAACTCTCTCTCCATGTCTGCTTCGGCATGTTGTGTGACCCTCTGGTGAGTCTTTCCTTATATTTGTTTCATTTCTGCCTGGCTTTGCGTGGCGGTGGTTCCCGCCCTGGAACTGACGGCGATCTAGTTCTTCATTATTTGATGGGCGGGTAGGGCTTTTCCGTCGGCCTGTGGGCGGGCTCTGCCGTCGTTTTCGGCACTCCTCTGCTGGCGGTGAGTGGTTTTACCACCGTGTTCATAATGAGGGCCATAGTCCTTAAAATAATAACAATAAAAGTTCATTAAATTCCACATATATTGATATAGATTATATGCATAATTCCCCCTTACAATTTCAAATAATAATAGTTGTCACATCTTAAATAGGCAGTGTATTTCATGAGTGAAGATAAACACAATTTTATCATTCACATTCGTTGTCATCATCTTCTGAATAGGTGTCATCATTCTCTGCGTCTGTTTGATTTTCACAAGCGGGAAGTCTGCACATGTCAATGCACTTGAGGTCATTTAGACAGTAGACGCATGTTGGCAGTTTGCTATTCCTAATGCAGTTGCAAGCTAGTAGATCTAACACAGCCTGAGGTGCTGGCTGGCCCTCCACCCAGTCCACTACTAGTTGCTCTGCTCCCTCGTGTTTTTCCAACTTCCACCCTCTCCCAATTGGACAAAGTGTCTGTGGATCATTCAAAAGACATCTCTTGCTTATAATGGATTGATAATTTGCATGTTCGGCATGTTTTTTCAGACACTCCCTGCAAAGTGGAAGTTGATGACTGTCTTTCTCACCCTTCCTTGAGCAGAATAGGTGATATTTTAAGTCATTCATGTGATGAACCGAAGATTTTGGTGCATACAGCATGCACAAGAATTGCTTCAATTTGTTCATTAGTTCTTCAGAGAGATCCCATTTGTCTCTGAACTGCGAAAATGTTTCTTGTGTATGTCTGTTGGCAGACAGGATTTTGAATGCACTTACTTTTTCTTTTCTCGCAAATGCACTTACTGTGTCACATCAGGTAAATGTATGGAGACCTATCAAACATTTTCACCAAGAGCTGAAGCTATTTTCTCAATGTCAAGGACTTGCATGTGTATTTTAGTACCACATTTCAGAAACAATTTAGCCATGATTCTGTCATGGAATCCCAAACACATAATAAACACACCGGTGTCATGTGAGCTTATCATTACTGCCTTGTAATCCTCATTAGCAGTATGTGCAACATGCAGCAACAAATGACTACCTGCTCTTTTGTGTGTACTATTGAGATTGTGCACTTCGTGGCTCCCCTCAGATGTGATTTTGTAGCATTTATCTTCAGAGTTTGCGAACATTGTTTTATTCTCAACTTTTACAAAATACTCTGGTTTCCTCCACTTGTTACCAAGAAATGAGATGTGAGTTTTTTTATTCTTTACGTGGCTTAGGAATTGCCTCCACTGTCTGACAGTCTGGGAAGGTGAGATGCTCTGTAACTGGTGCCTGAGTTCTTCTGCTCTGATTGTCCTTTTGCTGCTCTTATTAGACGTCTCATTGTAACTATCATACACAACATAGATTCTTTGACTCCTATTTCCTTCCCACAAAGTCATGGTCAAGCCAGACATAGCCACCTCACCAAAGTTTGATTTCTCTCCTTTTACTCTCTGAATAAGTACCATACCATCAATCCACATGGCTGAATTTCCAGGTTTAGCCTCAGCAGGGGTAACATTTTTCTGCAAGTATGTTACTAAAAAACAGCTTTGTTTGTCTTTTGCAACAGCCTTTCTGGAGTTACTAAAGCCCATGGTAAAGGTCCTAAGGGATGAGAGAGTACATCCGCAATTTGAAGGTTCCAATTCTGTGCTGTCACAATGATTCGACCAAATAGTGCTTTGTCTGCTTTCATGATGATAGTCCTGCCATTGCTCTTCACTGCCTTCTTCTTGGACATGTTAGTGAAGGTTTTTAGTTTGCTCATTTTCATTAGGTCATGAAACTCCCTAATAGGTGGATTATTCTCAAGTCGCTCAAGTTTGAAGTCTGTGTAGCACTGTTCACCTATTTCATGCGCCATCATTATGTTGGATACTATGTCATGAGATGCCTTTTTTGCTGTTGAGAGACTAATGAGATCATGTGGTCCAACAAATGGATTTACCCACCTTTGAACTAAACTAAAACCTCTTGTAACAGTATCTTTGTCTTTTTCAATTTTTCACTTTTGACGTTCAGCGTGAGTAAGATCTGATCTGTTGTTACAAACTATTTCCCTTATCTGACCTAAAAAGGTACTTCTGTGTTCAGCCGTTATATAATATCTCTTCACAGCACACGTCTTGAGGTTGAACCCTGTCCTACCACCCGGAGTCTGTGTATCTTTTTGACTGTTACCTCTATCGCTTGATTAACTGGAATTGGTCCAAAAGGATTAACATCTGGCAATTGAGGTTGTGGTGTATCTCTAGATGTTTCACTGCAAGTAATCTCAATTAGGCATAGTTTACAGGAATATATCTAGTGTAGTTCATTCTATCATATGCAAAACACCATGGCATCATAAAGCATTTTTCGGTAAGAGGTAAATGCTAATTTCCTTCTCGAGCAGCACGCAGCAGCACCAGCAAGACATTTTCAACAATATCCACTTTTGACATCCAAAATGCAGAGAGATCTCCATTGTCAGGATATAGATGTTCTAGGAATACATTCTAAAACTGTTTTACTTCGGTAAAGGCAGTATTCTGCAACGTCATCTAATCTCTGTTGGCATAGGTCTTTTGCAAAGTTATTAACATCCTCAGTGAAGGAGTAGACAACCTGAATGTTCTCTTCGTAATTCTTCTCCACCCAGGGGCAAAATTCCAACCAAGCCAGTCTCAACATAGCTTCATACACGCACTTGTATACTCAAACTGCACTATTGTACATATGACTGTCTAGTACTGATGATATTGATTTTTCTGCTACCATGTCTGCTTCAATGCAAAAGTTGTGAAGGCCAACGTCTTGGTAGTGTTTTCCAAGAATGAACGTGACATTGCAAATGGTGTGAAAGGTGCCCATTCGAAGGATGATTCTGTCATACTTTGCTTTATGCTTTCACATGATCTCAGTTGCTTTTGCATAGAGAACTTGATCCATGACCACTACACTTTTTGCCAAATGCAGTGATTCCCTTATCAGCTCTGACTGTTTCAAAGTTTCAGAAACAATTGTCAATTCAGTTGCAGCAGCATTAATGGTGGGCAAGTAGCCAATGGAATCCTGTGATACACTAACTAGGGCTCTAGTACTGATGTTAAATCCTATCCATCTTGGTATTATCTGTGCGAGGCTCGCTTCTTGTCTTGTAACAATCCACATTATGTTCTGATTTTGTGTAAGCTTCAATTGGGCAACACATTCTGGCATGACTGCAGGACTTATCCTCAACAGCCCAACCCATTCACCAGAAACATACATGAACAATTCTTCAGTATTTGCGGTGGTCAATGTTCTTTGCTTTTCTTCTCAGTGCTTGGGAGTTGAGTTTTAAAAGGTTGTGGTCCAAACAACTTAGACTGCAGAGCTATACCGTTGACTCAATGAACTGTCCCCTTACCAGTAAGAATCTCTTGCAGCCTATCAATGTTATTCCATGCTAAGTTAGTGAAGACATGAGGCTGAATGTTGGCCAAAAGAACAATTTGCTTATGTAAGGTAGCAGCAAGTTTCTGTAGACCCAAGGCAGTATCATTTTCTTCCAGTTGTGAGTATGAAATCCCATGACCAAGTCTGTTTAGAGTGCGAATTATTTCAACATTGCCTGTCAGCATTCTTACAGTGTATGGGGGCAACAATTGTTGGTGCGGGGTGGGCTTCTGCTGGCCATTTGTGACTGAATATATAGGCCCTCATTATGACATTGGTGGTATACTGATCACCACTGTTAAAGTGATGATAATGCTCCCAACAGGCTGGTGGTAATTACTGCCAAATTATGACCATGGCATTGAGACCTCCCATAGACAGCCAATGTACCACAGCAACCATCATGGCGTTGACACCACCGACCATGGCGGTAGCCACCTACAGCCAGACGGGAGTCAAGGTACCGCCCACCATATTATGACATAGTAAACCGCCAGGATTTTCGGGGCAGTAGCAACGCCATCAAACATCAAAAGCCTGGCAGAAACACATCACAGAAAATGAAAGACTCACCATCAGGGACACAGAGGACTCCGCAGCTGCCATGGAACCAGAACTCCAAGTCTTCCCGATGCTTTACCAAGCCATGGCCGTCCTGGAGCACCAACACCGACGAAGACGACGACGTTGAGTACAGCCACCTAGCAGACAAGGGAGGGAGGGAGGAAAAGGAGAGTGACACACACACACACAACACACGCCATACACACACACCACACACACATAACCAACTGCAGAGTAAATCGACTGTAACAGGACCCATGTGCAAATAATGCAAGGACAAAAATCTGAAGTACGAACACTAATATGCTGCCAACAGCCACCATAGTGAATTATGAAATCTAAGTGCAGATGTCAATGTACAGATTGGGCCAAGGGCCAGTCCAAAGTACCAGAGGGCCACATGGCCACATGGCCACAAGGCATAGTCCAAGCTCCATCTTGACTCCTGACATCATCCAGACTCCACTGTTCAGGAGCATCATGTTGGAAATGGGCAGGCACCTCAGGGGGACGGAGGTTGGGGGGGGGCACCTCAGCTAGAGTGGGTATCATGCCCACTGGTTCTGGAGGGGCTCCTTGCCCAATAGTCTCTGGAGGGGAGTTAAAAGCCACAGTCTCTGGAGTGGGTATCATGCCCACTGGTTCTGGAGAGGGTTCCTTGCCCAATAGTCTCTGGAGGGGAGTTAAAGGCAGCAGTCTCTGGAGTGGGTATCATGCCCACTGTTTCTGGAGGGGGCTCCTTGCCCAATAGTCTCTGGAGGGGAGTTAAAGGCCACAGTCCCTGGAGTGGGTATCATGCCCACTGGTTCTGGAGGGGGCTCCTTGCCCTATAGTCTCTGGAGGAGAGTTAAAGGCCACAGTCCCTGGAGTGGGTATCATGCCCACTGGTTCTGGAGGGGGCTCCTTGTCCAATAGTCTCTGGAGGGGAGCTAAAGGCCACAGTCCCTAGAGGGTGGGCTTCATGCCCTTAGGTGGTGGAGGGGACTCCTTGCTTTCAGGTGGTGGAGGGGGCTCCTTGCCCTCAGGTGGTGGAGGGGACTTCTTGCTTTCAGGTGGTGGAGGGGGATCCTTGGGTTCTTTCTTGTGACAGGGCCCCTTGGCCTTTGTCATGTGACTTGTGTCCTTGCTTCTAGGTCTAGGAGGTGCCTCCACTGACACCATCCTCTGTTCCTTAGGTTTCGCCACCCTAGAACAAGTTTCTGAGGCAGAGGTGTGGACTTACTGGGAGTGGCTGCCGTCCCACTTGTGGGCCCCTTAGTGCCAGCAACAAATTTCTTGGTGGGAGCAGTGGCAGACTGTTTGGCTGAGGTGCAGGGCTGGGTCGTTGGGACCCTGCACTTACAGGGAGGACAGTGGGGCGGAGGGAAAAGGTCAAGATGGGCAAGGAAAAGCTTCTTAGGGATGTTGGGGCGGGATGTGGGAGGAGGGATGGGAGTGGAGGTAGAGGTAGTGGTTGTGGGGATGTACATTTGCTGGACTTGGATGCAGGTGCATGGACAGTGTGCGTGTGTGAGGTGGATGGCTGTTGGGTGTCTGTGTGCGAGCGTTTGTGTTTCTTGGGGGGGCAGACAGGGTGGGAGAGGACAAAGAGGACGTGTGGATAAATGTTGTGGAGGTGTTTGCAAGTGAGGTGGGTGTGCTGCATGAGGTGGTGATGGTGGTGGTGGTTGTTGATGAAGTGCATGCAGGTGTGAGTGTGGATGTGACTGTGAGGGAGGAGGAAGAGGAGGGGGAGACAGTGGAGGCAGTGGATGTTGTTGTGTGTGCAACTGTCTGTTGTTTGTGTGAGTGATTGTGGCTTGATGTTTGCTGCCTGTGTTTGTCTGTGCCACTCTTGTGTGATGTTTTATGTGCATGCTTGTCTGTGTGTGTGCATGGGATGGGTTGGGGTTGTGGAGAGTGGGACTGGGAAGTGGTAGTTGGAGGGGGGGGAAACGTAGGACCAGGGACACAGGCTGCCATCAGGGAGGAGGCCAGAGCCTGAAACGATCTCTGTAGGGCCGCCAAGCCACCGTGAATGCCCTCTAGGTAGGCATTGCATTGCTGCATCTGGGATGCCAGCCCAAGGATGGCATTCACAATGGTTGACTGCCCTACAGAGATGGATCTCAGGAGGTCAATAGCCTCCTCACTGGGGGCAGCAAAGCTCACTGGGGCAGAGCCAGAATTGCTTGGGGTGAAGGAGATGCCCACCCTACTGGGTGAGCAGGCACAGGCAACTCGGTGGGGGCTACTGGGAGGGCGGTGCTGGTACGGGGGTGGCGGCTGTACCTGTAGCTGTGGTGGTTCCAGAGGTGTCCACCACCACCAGGGAGCTCCCATCGGAGGTGGAATCAGAGTCAGTGTTGTCACCTCATATCTCTGCCGTAGTGCTCCCCTCGCCCTACGTCCCACTGGTCCCCTTGGTGTCGGTGGACTGGGTCCTGTGGGATGCAGCTCCCTCAGTTGCTGGTGCCCCTGCTCCTCCCCCAGATGATGCTAATGCACACATGGACAGTATTACAGAAGAAAATGGGGGGGATAGAGAAAGGGAGCACTGGGTCAATTACAGCACCAACACCACAGATGGCATACACATTACCATCACACACAGGCATCAGGATTGAGCACTATGTATCGCAGTGGCATTCCATTGGCTAGGTACCACAGCAAGATGAGAGCCAACCACCGCCAATTGCACCCCTCCTGAGATTCACTAAGCCCTGTCTGACATGGAATGTCCCCACACCTTGGAAAACAAGATGGCTGAAGTCCTGGATACACTGGAGGAGCTCTGGGCACCACCCCAGGGGTGGTGATGGACAGGAGAGTGGTCACTCCCCCTTCCTTTGTCAAATTTCGCACCAGAGCAGGGACTGGGGGTCCCTGAACCGGTGTAGACTGGCTTATACAAGGAGGGCTCCATCTGTGCCCTTCAAAGCACTTCCAGAGGCTAGGGGAGGCTACCTCTCCCCAGCCTGTTATACCTATTTCCAAAAGGAGAGGGTGTAACCCCCTCCTCCCAAAGGAAATGCTTTGTTCTGCCTTCCTGGGACTGAGCTGCTTGTACCTCAGGGGGGCAGAACCCTGTCTGTGAGGTGGCAGCAGCTGTTGCTGCATTGCATTGTAGCCTCAGAGAGCTGGTTTGGCAGTACCAGGGGTCCATGGTGGAGCCCCCAGGATGCATGGAATTGGCTCCCCAATACCAGATTTGGAATGGGGGGGCAATTTCATGATCTTAGACAGCTTACATGGACATACTCAGAGATTCCATTGTGAAGCTACATATAGGTATTGACCTATATGTAGTGCACGTGTGTAATGGTGTCCCCGCACTCACAAAGTCCCGGGAATAGGCCCTGAACTATGTGGGGCCACCTTTGCTAGTGCAAGGGTGCCCTCACACTTAGTAACTTTGCACCTAACCTTCAGTAAATGAAGTTTAGACATATAGGTGACTTATAAGTTACTTAAATGCAGTGAAAATGGCGGTGAAATAGTGTGTGCACTATTTCACGCAGGCTGCAATGGCAGGCCTGTGGAAGGGGTTGTCTGACCTCCTTATGGGTGGCAAAAGAAATACTGCAGCCCATAATGATCTCCTGGAACCCCAATGCCCTGGGTACCTAGGTAACATATACTAGGGACTTATAAGGGGGGTCCAGTGTGCCAATTGAAATTGGTAAATTAAGTCACTATCCTATTGTGACAAATTTAAAAGCAGAGTGAGTATAAGCACTGAGATTCTGATTAGCAGAGCCTCAGTGACACAGTTAAGCACTACACACACACACACACACACACACACACACATTAGGCCATAAACTATGAGCACTGGGGTCCTGACCAGCAGGATCCCAGTGAGACAGGCAAAATCATACTGACATACAGATAAAAATGGAGGTAACATGCCAAGAAAGATGATACTTTCCTACATTGACTGCACTACAGAGATGGATCTCAGGAGGTCAATAGCCTCCTCACTGAGGGCAGCAGGGCTGCCTGGGGCAGGGCTTGAGGAGCCTGGGGCAAAGGAGATGCCCACCCTTCTGGATCAGCGGCTACGGGCAACTCGGTGGGGGACTACTGGGAGGGCGGTGTCTGCCACCACCAGGGAGCTCCCATTGGAGGAGGATTCAGTCAGTGTTGTCACCTCCTGTCCCCGCTGTGGTGCTCCCCTCACCCTCCGTCCCATTGGTTCCCTTAGCGTCGGTGGACTCTGCCTCCTGGGTCCCGTGGGCTGCAGCTCCCTCACTTGCCAGTGTCCCTGCTCCTCCGTCAGATTATGCTAATGCACAGATGGACAGGATGACAGAAGAAAATACGGGGGTAGAAAGAAAGGGAGCCCTGGCTCAATTACTGCAGATGGCATACACATCAGCATCACACACAGGGACCAAGATTGAGCAGTATGCACCGCACTGGCATTCCACTGGCTAAGTACCACAGCAGGATGAGAGCCAACCCCGCCACCTGCACCCCTACTGGGACCTACTAAGCCCTGCCAGACATGGAATGCCACCTAGCTAGCTATCCCGATTTTGTTATTCACCCATTTGCCCTGAGCTGGACCACACAGCAATGTATGAGCTGGCATTAAGGGGCACCCACTGACTTAAACCCACCACCAGGATCCTATGTCAGGCAACAAAGATGGTTGTGACACACACTGTACTTACCCCCTTGTGGCTGCTGGGATGCCCTCAAGTGTCCATCCAGCTCTGGATAGGCCATGGCCAGTATGCAGGCCATAAGGGGGGGGGTCAGGTTCCGACGGGCACCCCTCCCTCTTCCGGGCCCAGCGTCTCAGGTCCTCCCACCGTTTCTTGCAGTGGGTGCTCCGCCTGCTATAGACCCCCAGGGTCTGCACCTCCTTGGCGACAGCACGCCACAATCCCTTCTTCTGATGGGCGCTGGCCTGCAGAGGAAACGCAGACAGGAGGACACCATTAATCATACAATCCAGCCTGTCACAAATATGGTCCACAAAAAGCATTTCCCCTCATCAGGCACACACATCACCCTGAGTCCTGCATGTACTCTACCACCAGCCATACCCTCCTCCCAAACTACACACTGCCAGCACACATACATATTTCCATGCAGCCTTGTCGCATGCATTGTCCCCATGGTGTACTCACCTGCTGGTCTGGAGGCCAATACAGCTGTTCATACAGGGGTAGGACCCCATCCACCTGGCGCTCCAACCCCTCCGAAGTGATGGCATGGGCCCTTTTCCCTGTCACATGGTCCATGGCAGGTTCCAGACACAGGTCACAGCTGCACACGCAGTGGAGGTGTTCTCGTGTGATAAGTCAGCAATCAAGTGAGGTTATAGTCAGAAAATAGCAGTCACGCCCGTGGCAGTGTACACCTTCACCGCCGCCGGTGATCCTCATTGGACACTGTACTCCATGGAGCCCCATTTTAGCCAATGACGAAATAGCACAGCGGTGCAAGACCGCCTTCCACCATGACACCCAACACCGTCAGAGTTACATCACTTCCACCTGTCCGTACAAACAGGACAGGCGGTTGCCATTTTATGGTGCTGGTACACAATCTTAAACTGAAAACTGAGTCATTGCTGTCAATTGTACATACATTGCCATTTCCAAAGGGATTCAGGAATCGGAGGAGTTTCCACTCACTCAATGTCCAAATGGTGTGCCTGGCTGACCAGTACATCTCCCACGTCACTGCCAAGTATCCTGGGTCGGTGCATGACACCTTCATCTTGAGGAATAGCAGCATCCCACATGTGATGGCACAACTACAGAGACACAGGATGTGACTTATAGGTGAGCCTGAGTCCCCACCCAATGCATGTCAGTGTATGCCTTCAGGAGTCATCCCCCATGCCTTTGTGCAAGGCTAATGTTTGTCCCTCACTTCTTGCTGGTGACTCTTGGCTACCCTAACCTGTCCTGGCTCTTGACCCCTGTAAGGAATCAGAGGACAGAGGCTGAGAACAGGTATAATGATGCTCATGGGCGAACCAGGAGAATTATTTAAAGGACCGTTGGTCTCCTGAAGGCTAGGTTCAGATGCCTCCATCTGACAGGTGGATACCTCTGCTACTCCCCTGAGAAGGTCTGCCAGATAGTTGTTGTATGCTGCATGTTGCACAACCTGGCCATCAGACGATGTGCCCTATCTGCAGGAGGAGGAGGGTGAAAATGCTCCTGTGGCAGCAGTGGACCCTGAGAACAGTGAGGATGAGGAGGAAGAGGATGAGGATATGGACAACAGGACATCAGTTATACAGCAGTACTTCCAATGACACATAGGTGAGACAGTAAAACTGACCATTTTTCTGATAAATTATTTTTCTGTGTGGCTGTAGTATGATGGCAGTCACTTCCTTAGCATCCCAACTGATGCCTTCCCATTATGCAGATGTTGGTGTGGTTACAACTGTCTACTGATGTGATGACTACAAACTGCTACAGTCCATTTTTTGGATGGAATCACAAAGTTCAGGACAATTGCACAAGATGATAAAGTTCAAAACATTGCACATTTCTGTCAGATAAAACACTATTACTCAAGTTGTGTTCAAGGGTGTTTATTGTAGTGAAAATGATGAAGGAATAGTGCAATGGAATGGGGTGATGGTAGAGGAAAGTCCAGGATATTGGTCCAGTCTGTTTGTAGCACAGTTCCAGTGTCCAATGGGCCATAGGAAGTGGAGCAATGGCAGTTCAAAGTGGACAAGGTGACAGAGTGGAACACAAGGGGGACATTCAAGAGGGTCTCTTTTTCTGGTGGTGGTCTTTGTCTTGGCAAGTGTCTCTGGTGTCTGTCTGGGTCGCAGGCAACGTTTGTGGCTGGTTTACCTTCTGCTGGGGGAGGGGTGCTGGTGGCCTGTGGGTCCTGAGGCAGGGCCTCCTGTCCACTAGCTGCAGCAGATGTGGAGGGCTGTCCAGTTGACTGGCTAGTGGAAAGAACCCGCTGGTGTGCTGTGTAGTCCCTCATGATGTTGGCCATTTCACCCAATACCCCTGCTATGGAGACCATGGTGGTGTTGAGGGCCTGCAATTCTTTCCTGATCTCCTGGTGATGTTCCTTCTGCAGGCGCAGGTTCTCCTGCATGATGTCTATCACCTGACCCATCTTGTCCTGGGATTGCTGGTAAGCCCCAGGACATTAGTGAGTGACTCCTGGAATGTCGGTTCCCTGGGCCTTTCCTCCCACTGGCGCACAGCTGTCCTCTGTGTGTCCCTGGACACCTGTGCCTGTGTCCCCTGAACGGTGTGCCCACTTCCACTAACCCCAGGACCCTGATTGTCTTGCCTGTGAGGTGTGGACTGGGGTCCCTGTACAGGTGGGCACACTGCTGATTGACATGTCCTGGGGACAGAGGTGTGGGGACCTTGTATACTGATGAGGGAGGCTCTGTGGTGGACTGGGTGCGGGATGGAGTATCCGACTGACCAGTGGTCCCTAATGGGCCAGGTAGTTCATCCAGATTTAGAAGTCCAGAGTTCCTGTCATCACCGGGGGCATCTTCTGATGGGGGACTGGGTAGCCGTTGCACCTCCTCACCGCTGTGATTGGCAGAGGCACCTACGGGGGTGTAAGTGGTGTATTATGCTACATGTCTGTGACATATTCTGCATCCCTAGATTCCCCTATATTTTTGCTGTTGCCCTGCCACCTTTGGTTGTGTATGGTGATGTATTGTGGGATTGTTAGTTCTGCATGCTGTGTATGCATTTGTGGTGGGTGTACATGCAGGGCTGGGAGGGAGTGCATGCAATGGGTATGACATGCAGGGCTTGGCATTCAGGTTAGTTAATTGTGGTGGTGCACTGTGTGGGATGGAGTGGAGTGATGTGTGTCAGGGTGAGGGGTGGGGATGGCATGCAGGTATGGGGGTGAAGGTAGTAAAATTGACTCACCAGTGTCCAGTCCGCCGGCAACTCCTGTGAGTCCCTCAGGATGCAGCATTGCCAAGACTTGCTCCTCCCATGCTGTCAGCTGTGGGTGAGGAGTTGGGGATCCACCTCCAGTCCTCTGGATAGTGAGCTGGTGCCTTGCTGCTATGGAACGTATCTTCCGCCGTAGGTCATTCCACCTCTTCCTGATGTTGTCCCTTGTTTGTGGATGCTATCCCACGGCATTCACCCGGTCCACGATTCTCCGCCATAGCTCCATCTTCCTTGCAATGGAGATTTGCTGTACCTGTTCTAACAGCTGTGGCTCTACCCTGACTATTTCCTCTACCATGATCCGCAACTCCTCATCAGTGAATCAGGGGTTCCTTAGTGGGGACATGGGTGTTGTGTGGTATGTGTTGTGCAGAGGGTGTTGAGTAATGTGGTGGGGTATGGGGTGCGTGACGGATGAATGGGTGTTTGTGGTGTGTGTGTAGTTGTGTCTATTATTTGCATGGCTATTTCTTGGTTATTTTTCGTGTTAGGAAAGGGTTGGAGTAATGTGGGTGTGTGTTATATAGTGCTGTGGGTGGGTGTGTGTGTGTATCAGTGTCATGTGTGTGTTTTAGTATTGGCCAATGTTGTGTTGTTTTTTATTTGGGTGCCCATTCTGACCGCGCCGGTGTATACTGCCAATGTTCTTTTGCCGTTAAATGTCCACTGTGGTGATTCGTGGGTCATAATGTGGAGGGTGTTGTTTTGTTGACGTAACGGTATGGGTGATCGTACCAACAGTTTGACTCTGACCTTTGGTCTGGCGGATATGTGTTTGTGGCAGTGTTCTGTCGGTTTAGTGTGTGTGTGTGCCATAATACGGCGAAAGGATGTTCGCCTCCACAACAGTATGTTGGCTGATTTACCACAAATGTCATAATGAGGGCCATCATGTCCTGACTGGATGATTGCATAAGGGAACCCTTTTGGATGGCTTTCTGTTTACTGGATCTCCAGTCAGAATCCCTAATAGGAACCATTTCAGGTAATCAGGCACTGTAAATGAATCTTTATCAACGTCTGAAGAATGATGTGGTGATGGTGTTGATGTCAGGTTTATTTTAATCATGGTTCTTATGTGCGATGAAGTTTGATCAATGATCTTGTTCATGTCTGTTGCCTTAACCTTTAACACTGATAATTCTCTTTTCAAACACTGGTTTTCTCTTAAAACGTCCTGTAGCATGACACTGTCAGGCTAGGCCAATTGTTTTCCTTGGTAGTCTGGGAATATGTGGAGGCTGGCAGCAAACTTGGAGTCCAATTTACTTCTAATATACTTCTTGGTTGATTCATCTGTTCCCTGTATTGCTCTGCGTGTTATGAGGGTTTCAAGCCTTTCAGTGAGAGTCGTCACACGTATTACCTCTTTGTTAGAAATAATCACAGTTCTAATGTATTGAAATAGTTCATCATATGCTTTATCCCATATTTTTGTAATGATCAATGGTTTGAATGCTAGATGCATGACCTTCCTCCTTTGCTTTAACCCTTGTATAGTTCTTTTAACAAGATGCATGATAATGGGCTTCTGCAGCCACTATTTCCCTACCACAAACTGCTAAAATCTGCGAATCACAATTAATAGTTGCACACCCTTGAAGCCTTCTGTCAACTCTGAGCTCCATGGCCTTGATGAATTTCTCACGTGTCGATGTTCCCTTGTAGCAGTTTATCTTTCCACAGAATATACATTCTTCAGCATACACGTTTGACTTTAAATATGTTTTCTGTTTAAATGTTTACTCATGCACTCACTCATTCCAGCATCATCACTGACTCTTGCTGCAGCTTTTCGCTTAATAGTGTGTAAATCTCTCTTCATTGTAAACAGGCTCCTGCACTTCCTGTGGTAAAATATTTGGGGAACCATGTTGCTTTCCACGTTTCTCGCAATGTGTAACAGTGGAATGTGATTCCTTACTTGTACTGCCTCGAACAAAGTTTTCCATGATGAGTAATCCGGCGGGCTTGTCAGCGTCATTCCATATTGGACATTCAACCATAAATTAATTATACACTGGGTATCAGAGGGACAGGAGGTGCTTGTTTCACTCTTCTTCATGATGCTGCACAATCATTCACCACCAGCTCTGAAAAAAGAAATTAATTTAAAAATGTATCAATTTTACTTGGTGTACTTAATATAAACATAATTCCGATTATAATTATTATCGATTTCCATAATCACATTTACTGTGATTGACAAAAACAAAAATTATGAAAACTTTCCATTCACCTCAAGGTATCTTGGGCATTTAGTGGTAACTCACAAAAGGCAAAGAGTTATGACTTGCTATCACATATTTTCTGTCTCTAGGCATCCATACCTTGCCAATAAATCATATTAAAACCCATCCCTCCAAATGGTACCGATAACATGTTTGGCTCAAGGCCGAGAAGGACAGAAGACATGGGAAGCCTGCCCTGAGACTCTCCTACTACAGGAGGAGGCTCAGACTAACTGTGACATCCCTGAACCTACAAGGTAGGACATTGCTGTCTTGGGGGACCTCTCTGAGCTGCCCAGCTGGCCACTCGTGAGGGCCTAAGGCAGTAGGCCGAGGCCCAGGAAGATGGTGACACCTCTGGTCATAAACTGAGTTATAGGGAGAATGGTCTCCTCTATAGTGAGCCTAAGTTTCCTGAGCCTAGAGCAACCTGTGTGTTATGGTCTCCCAGTGATACAAGGCCTTTATACTGGGTCTGGCTCATGACATGACCCTGGCAGGACATCTGGGACAGGCTAAAACCTTTGCAAGGCTGGTCCCTCACTTTTATTGGCCCCAAATGAGAACAACCTCAGATGTCTGCAGTAGGTCCTGTCCCACCTGCCAGGCCAGTGTGAAGTCAGAGACAAGGCAAAAGGACGCTACTTCTCTACCCATTTTAGGAACACCAGTGAGAGAGTGGAATAGATATTCTTGGGCCCCTTTGCCCCAAGACTGCCCTAGGCAACAGATTTATGGGGGGCTCTCTGGACCATGACACAAGGTATGTGGAGTCCATTCCTCTGAGGATGATGACTACATTCGTGGTGGCCGGGGCACTGATGTAGATATTTACCAGAGTGGGTTTAGATGAAGTCCATGTGGGATTAATGTGAGGTAATCTACAAGTTCTCCACACCATACCACCCCTAGACAAATTAACTTGGTGAGAGATTCAACAAGACCCTGAAGGGTATGATTAGGGGTCTACCAGAACCCATAAGGCCTAACTGGGACATTCTTTTGCCATGCCTTCTTTTTGCTTACAGGGAGGTGCCTCAGAAGGGTGTGGTTCAGTCCCTTTTGAACTTCTGTTTGGTCACCGTGTGCGAAAACCTCTCAGTCTGAAATACTTAGACAGTTCATTTAAATGTTGTTGAGTGCTAGAATAAACAATTTTCTAACCCCAGTACCCAGCAAGATTGTCATATAAATCCTCTCACTTTGAAGGGAGAGAAAGAAAAGTAAACAAGCCTCTCTGAAGACAGCGTCCCACAATTGACCTCAGCCTTTGACTGCAAAGCAAATGTGATGAGATAAGAACAAGATTTACAGGCCTATTTATAGAGGGCAAATGGACAAACTCAAGCTGGACAACCTAACACAAATAAAGCCAGCAAATGGAAAAACCAGAAAATGTGAGTTTCAAAGAGTAGAAAGCTGGCTCTCCAAATGGTGCACTAAAATGAAGTTCACCATGCAGCGAGTCCAGTGGATCCCCAAAGGTTTGCACAGGCAGAAATAGATAGATCTAATGCTCTATTTGTGGTGGCGTGGGCGAGCAGTTAGGCTTATCAAGGAGTCGTGTTAAGCATTTGTTGTATTCACAGAGGTAATAAATAAGACACACACTCAAAGAATAAATCAGAGACCAAATTAGAAAAATAACATTTGCTTTTATATATGCTTTGAACCAAAGAACTGCGTTATAAGGTAAGCAGTTTTTAAATTAAAAATACTTTTCAGTTTCAAAATTGACACTGCAATTTCCACAGAGTCTTCAATGTTAACTTATGGGAGGAAATCTAGAATGCACTTTTGCAGGTAAGTACTTGAATTACAAATCAAGTCTTCAGGGTTTTACGTCAACACCAGCCAAGGTTCAAATCAGTACCAAGAGTGCACCCACAGCAGCACAGGGGCGGCTGGGTGCAGAGGTAAAATTTAGGGTTGGGTGCACAATGTTAACCAATGGAGACTGGGGGTGAACGAAGATGCGCTGCTCACAAGTGAGCACAGCGGTGTCAGGGGTTAGTCTTCTGGGGTTGCGGTAAGCACTTGGGGGCACAAGGCAGCACCAAACGTACACCCTTAGTGGCACATGGGCAGCTTGGTGCAGAGTGCAAACACAGCGTCAGGCACCCAATGTTAACCAATGGAGGCAGGGGGTAACCGAACATGCACTGCTCACAGATGAGTAAAGCGGGTTCCAGGTCAATCTCCTGTAGTAGAGGTAAGCACAAGGGAGGCCACAAGGCAATACCAAAATTACACCCTCCGCGGCACAGGGGTGGCTGGGTGCAGAGTGCCAACACAACATCAGATGCCCAATTTAAATCACTGGGGAGATCAGTTTTGGAAAAAGGCTGCAGGCTCAGGCCAGGAGGCTGACTGAAGAAAACCCACAGCTACTCAGGTAAGTTCTGTTGCTAGGGGACGTAGGGATACTGACGAACCAGCTCCCCAAGACCCAGGGACTCTGGGTACATGGGTGTCTTTTGGCATTGGAAACAGCTTACCAGGCAGGTCAGAGGGAGTCTTTGAATTGAGGCTGCAGACTTTGAGGCAGAGTCCGGCAGGAGTCAGCCCCCGGTGGACTCAGACTCAGAACCACTGGGGAAACTTCACAGGACTAGTGGGCAACTTGAACTCGGGCCATGGACGTCAGATGCAAAGGTGGATCCGGAGGCGGTTTCGCGGTTTCTCAGGGCAGAGTTCTTTGTCTTTTAAGTTGGTTGTTTCTTAAACAGGTCCGCTGTTCTCGAGAGATCTTGGTCTTTATCGAAGGCAGGCAGTCCTCCCAAAGCCTTGGAGATAGCTGGGCTGCAGGACGGGTTAACTTCTGGTGCAGGATCTTTGAGGGCTGCAGACAGGCTGGTGGGCTGGAGCCTAGTCAGTTGGTGTCTGCAGTCTTCTCTGTTGGTGTGACTCTGTAGTGTCTGGCTCTTCTTAGGTCATCAGGAATCTGCATTCTAGGGTTCAGGGATGCCACCTAAATACTGAATTTAGGGGCATTACAGGGGTGCCAGGTTGTAGTGCTTTTCTCTTATCTAGTTTCTAAGCACTAACATAACACAACAGAAATGCACTTCTGAGGTCAAAGAAGACTTTTATTGTTGTTAATTCTTCCCCAACCACAATATTTTATGTATGACGAATTAGTAGCTTTCAAGTCCGCATTAATCAAACAAAATATATCAGTTTGCAATATACACAGCAGGTTATATTTATAAGATATTGAATGCAAAGCAAAACAAATACTTCACCTTGTGGGAACTATTCACAGCTACATCTTTCTAAGGTCTGCAAGCTGATGACCCCTGTCAGCCGCGAGAAAGAGTTTCATCTACCCACACGGGATTGCTGGCAGCTGGCGCCAAGCTCCAGCACGAGGTCCGGCAGATTCGAATCTGACTCTCTGCAGCCTGTGTCATTCGTTACAAAGGTGTGCCCCCTCCTCTCAGACCTGGGAAACTGAGCAAGCCTTTTGGAGACTGGCCAGGTCTCCAAGACTACTCCTGTTCCCAAGCTCAAGCGAAGAAAAAACAACACCCATGTACTCTCTCTTATCATGTCTAGTCTACTGTGAGAAAAACATCTTGGTTCTCTGGTGCAAAAACACAGCTTGGAAAAATACAGCTTGGATTCTCAACTGCAATGTCTAACTCCACGTTAAAGGCAATAGGCAGCTAACCTAAATATCAAATGCAATGTCATGTTAAAGGCAATAGGCAGCTAACCTAAATATCAAATGCAATGTCTAGTGTCATGTCAAAGCCAATAGGCATCTAAGCTGAATACAAAATGCAATGTATAATATCATGTCAAAGCCCATAGGCAGCGGAGCTGAATATAAAATGCAATGTATAATATCATGTCAAAGCCAATAGGCAGTTAAGCTGAATATAAAATGCAATGTATAATATCATGTCAAAGCCAATAGGCAGCTGAGCTGAATACAAAATGCAATGTATAATATCATGTCAAAGCCAATAGGCAGCGGAGCTGAATATAAAATGCAATGTATAATATCATGTCAAAGCCAATAGGCAGAATATCTAATAGCATGTCAAAGTCAATAGGCAGCTAAACTGAATACATCATGTCAAAGTCAATAGGAATGCAATGTCAAAGCCAATAGGCGGCTAGACTGGATACAGCATGTCAAAGCCAATAGGCAGAATACAGAATGTAATGGCTAATGCAATGTCAAAGCCCATAGGCGGCTCAACTGAATACAGAAAGTAATGGCTAATGCCATGTCAAAGCCAATAGGCAGAATACAGAATGTAATGACTAATGCAATGTCAAAGCCCATAGGCGGCTAAACTGAATACAGAAAGTAATGGCTAATGCCATGTCAAAGCCCATAGGCGGCTCAACTGAACAAAACATACCATGTGCTACTGGTGAACATTGAGCAACTAATATGCGCAGTGGTGAAACACAAAGTCATTGGTCAAAACAAACTTTATCAAATGGCAGTACATTCCGCCCTTTGACCAATTAATTTTTGTTTCACATATCTCTTGTTTCAAACAAAAAAAAATTTGAATGATCAAAGCAATCCCTGTAAAGCAATAGAAGTGAATTAACATATTGATCTCATAACCTTTCACATCAGATACATCTACATAGAAAAGACTGAGCAATTTGTACTCTGAATGAGTCTCTAATTCAACAGTGTTAGCAATTTGATGTGGCATGAGTTCTACTCATGTAAAGGTGCACGGTCCACCTGAAAGGTTTGCTGGAAGATAAGCAAAAGTCAGAGTTCCATACGAGAGGGAAAAAAAAAAAAAACACAGCTTAGTTCCGGTGGAAGAATGCAATCAAACAAGTTGAACTTGAACTGAAGGCGCAGTTTGCGCAAAATGGATCCATGGTGCTGGCACTTTACTCAGCCAGGTTCAGGTTGGGGATTCGGTCCCTTCCCCGACCCCACACGCACACACCGGAAGGGGGACCACACAGCACACTCAGGGACAGTGGCGAAACGTGGTAGGATCTGCAAAAGAAACAAGTATGACTTTTCTTGCAAACAACATTTTTCATTTAAACTGCACCCTTCCTCTTTCTTTCCCTGTTTTATAATCAGCAGGACGTTTTTGGGGCCCTTTGTTATATTTTCTGCAGGTTTTGGAGGATCACTTGGGGCTTCAGCCCACACATCAGCACTGAGGTTTTTATCTGCTGCGCCACAGCTTCCCTTTTCTTGCACTGTCAGAAGGGCTGGGGCAGACTCCTTCTTTACCAAACCTCCATTCACTGCACTTTTGCCAATTTGGGCCATTCTGTCTCCAATTTGTATGAATGAATCAGATTCTTTTCTAGGTATCAGCATAATTTCGATTTTTCCTTGGTAATTTGCAACAATCACTTTCCCTAAAACCTGATCAATTTGCCATTTCTGTCCTGGTAACTTTCCTCTCCCCAACTGCTCTGTGACTGCTTGCATGACAGATTGCTTTTGTGCGTGCTGCACAGTTTTTATCAAATCTAGGGGAATGTGCATCTCTCTCATCTCTGCCCACCTGTCAGTGGCTTTTTCTCTCAGCTGTTCACATTTCTGGGGCACCCACTTAGCCATCCCCACTAAGGCAGAATTCTGGGTGTACACTTCTCTGTCTGAATTTTTCTCATTAACATCTGCAAGGTAATTGAACCAGTTAGGTGCTAAAACATTAGCAATGAACCAAAAATCAGCATAAAAATGACATCTCACGTAGCTCTTGCTTTAAAATCTGACACACATTATACAACGCTGTTCCTTCTACGGTGCCAGAAAACAACATTTCAGTCAATGAATCATTAGTAAAACAAACATGCTTTTTATCTTCAGTGGACACGAATTCAAATGGTGAACACAACTTCATTGATAATTCTTTTACCTGTGGTACTCTAGCCCTGTCTTGCAAGTACCAGATCCATTGTATGATTCTAGCTAGGGGCACTATTTTCTTTCCTTGTTCTTGATTTAAATGTACATAAGTATTTCCTTCTTGCACTGCGCAAAAACCTAAAGTCTGCATTATTTCATTTGCCAAATCACAAGCGCGCAGCTGCATATAATTTTTCACAGTGACCATATACAAAAGTGTTAGGATTTCACTCAAATGAGAGCTATTCTTTTTCCAAAAATCAAACAAGCTAATGAAAGTCGGCTCTTGCTCTAAAATCTTTCGTTTTACTTGGGCATTTTGCAACGGTAACTCATAAATCACATTCTGGTCTCTCTCGTCCATGTTATCAGTTAAGGAATGCATTTTGTCTGCCAAAAACCCTGGCTCACACGAAAACTCAGTGCAGCTCGGAGCTGTCTTAACCCCCTCATTACTGGAATGGGACAAGAAAGATTCTTCAAAAACAGCCCTTTTATAACTTTCAGTCGGGCTAATTTGCTCACGTAAATTCCTATTTTCATGTTCCAACTTCCTACACGTTTTCTACATCAGGCATTTTAGCTACACATGCATTTTCTTCTGTAATTCCCCAAACAGAAAACAATTCACAGTTTTTCTTAGCACCATCAGGCAGTTTATCAACACATGACATGGTCTGCCGTGCTACTGTGATTCTCCAAACAACAAACAATTCACAGTTTTTCGTAGCACCATCAGGCAGTTTAACAACACATGACATGGTCTGCCGTGCTACTGTGATTCTCCAAACAACAAAAAACAATTTCTGTAACTCTCCAAACAACAAAAAAACAATTACACTTTTAAAGTGTGCACTTAGAAATCTACTAACTCGTCAAACCCCTTAATCACCTCTTAATGACCGACCCCACGACTCCAGGTACCAATTGTAGTGCTTTTCTCTTATCTAGTTTCTAAGCACTAACATAACACAACAGAAATGCACTTCTGAGGTCAAAGAAGACATTTATTGTTGTTAATTCTTCCCCAACCACAATATTTTATGTATGACGAATTAGTAGCTTTCAAGTCCGCATTAATCAAACAAAATATATCAGTTTGCAATATACACAGCAGGTTATATTTATAAGATATTGAATGCAAAGCAAAACAAATACTTCACCGTGTGGGAACTATTCACAGCTACATCTTTCTAAGGTCTGCAAGCTGATGACCCCTGTCAGCCGCGAGAAAGAGTTTCATCTACCCACACGGGATTGCTGGCAGCTGGCGCCAAGCTCCAGCACGAGGTCCGGCAGATTCGAATCTGACTCTCTGCAGCCTGTGTCATTCGTTACAAAGGTGTGCCCCCTCCTCTCAGACCTGGGAAACTGAGCAAGCCTTTTGGAGACTGGCCAGGTCTCCAAGACTACTCCTGTTCCCAAGCTCAAGCGAAGAAAAAACAACACCCATGTACTCTCTCTTATCATGTCTAGTCTACTGTGAGAAAAACATCTTGGTTCTCTGGTGCAAAAACACAGCTTGGAAAAATACAGCTTGGATTCTCAACTGCAATGTCTAACTCCACGTTAAAGGCAATAGGCAGCTAACCTAAATATCAAATGCAATGTCATGTTAAAGGCAATAGGCAGCTAACCTAAATATCAAATGCAATGTCTAGTGTCATGTCAAAGCCAATAGGCATCTAAGCTGAATACAAAATGCAATGTATAATATCATGTCAAAGCCCATAGGCAGCGGAGCTGAATATAAAATGCAATGTATAATATCATGTCAAAGCCAATAGGCAGTTAAGCTGAATATAAAATGCAATGTATAATATCATGTCAAAGCCAATAGGCAGCTGAGCTGAATACAAAATGCAATGTATAATATCATGTCAAAGCCAATAGGCAGCGGAGCTGAATTTAAAATGCAATGTATAATATCATGTCAAAGCCAATAGGCAGAATATCTAATAGCATGTCAAAGTCAATAGGCAGCTAAACTGAATACATCATGTCAAAGTCAATAGGAATGCAATGTCAAAGCCAATAGGCGGCTAGACTGGATACAGCATGTCAAAGCCAATAGGCAGAATACAGAATGTAATGGCTAATGCAATGTCAAAGCCCATAGGCGGCTCAACTGAATACAGAAAGTAATGGCTAATGCCATGTCAAAGCCAATAGGCAGAATACAGAATGTAATGACTAATGCAATGTCAAAGCCCATAGGCGGCTAAACTGAATACAGAAAGTAATGGCTAATGCCATGTCAAAGCCCATAGGCGGCTCAACTGAACAAAACATACCATGTGCTACTGGTGAACATTGAGCAACTAATATGCGCAGTGGTGAAACACAAAGTCATTGGTCAAAACAAACTTTATCAAATGGCAGTACACAGGTGGTAGCCAATGGGCTATTCACTTTTAGGGTGACTACACCCTTCTTATGACCACTTCCTTTGGGAAGTGGGCATAGCTCTAACCCAGTTGGCCTAATTCCTTCCAAACAAGATGAAAGAATTTAAAAAGTAGTGCCCACTTCAGCTCGTCCACCTTTGGGGTGTGCACGCCTCCTAATTTAGCTAATTTTCCAGTTTGTGCTGCCACTGTCATGTAGATTCTCATTAGGGTAATGAGGCTACTGGATTTGGGCGGTAGGATTGCCTAGTTAGGGGTACTGAGTACAATTACACACCTGGTGACACCTGCCGGCCTAATCCAGGGTTTCTGACTAACTAGCAGCACCTCATCTCTGACCGAAATGATTGTGGCAACCGAGCTCATGGTAAGATAGACTCCCCAGAGAATCTTGGGACATCAGAGTGCATCCTATTCCTTCAGTTTCCAAGATCTCACTCAGGCAAAGACAACAGAGGCAAAATATATTTTAATGAACATTTATTAAAATATCTGCATCTTAGATAAAAGCAGGTGCATAGCAATAACGAGGATAATGAGCGACAATAGGAGCAGGCATGTGACTAAAAATGTAAAACACAGGAACAGTCCTACCACCCTGTCTAAACAGGAGAGTGGATCTATAACCCCTCACCTATGCTGAGTATGAGCACAGCATACTAAGCCTAATCTGCCCTTGGAGTTTCCCCCGGCAGATCAACATCCCTCATACCTGAAGAAGAGGCCTGAGGTCTAAGAAGACACCATTCCCATCTGGATCAGGGCTCGTCATCTAAGCAGGTAGCTGTAGTGAAGCTAGCAGCAATCAGCATGCAGTCATGGTCATCTGGCTGGAATCTCCCTCTAACGTGTCTGAGACTAAGGGGTGTTTTATAATAACACTGCTGACATTCTAAGAAATGGTCCCTACATATGAGTGTGTGTGTTTCTGTGAATACAGGAGGCACAGCATACCACGTTTGTCGGCAACCCTATTTGGCTGTAGCCTTGGAAAGGTACAAAATGAACTATATGACATACTAAGAAAGCATTGCTTTCCTAGGTGGAAGAACAAGATAGACAAAAATAAAACAGCACTGCAAATGAAGCCATGTGGTAGAAAAATAAAGCAATGCTGAATAAAACGAAGATGGGTGAAAGGGCACAGCTCCAGGCCTAGTTAGCTAGAACAGCACACCTAAAACATGGCTAAAATAGCTAAACAACACCCTTCCCTTGCCGGTCAAAGGTGGTTTAAGCTAATGCATTAAAAAAAAAACTTCCAACTAAGGCATCAACCAAAGCGTTAATTATGACAAGTTCAGCTAACACAAGCCATGGGAAGGACAATCTAAAAACCCATGACGTGGCATAGAGAACCAAATTCAAAACTCAAAGTCAGTTTGGACATCGCCCATCGTATCCAGGATATGGATGCCAGGAGATGGTCAACTTCGGCAGGTGACAAAATATCCAAGCCAGGTCCAGGGAAGACCATAGAGCACACGTGTTCCAGAGACTGAGCCTCAGCCAAGGCCGCAGCATTCCGTGTCATGCCCACAGTAGAGCTGAGATCCTCCAAATCCACATAGGGCAGTTCATACATCGCCTCCCCTAGCAAATGCACCCTCAATGCGCATGTCTGACGATGAGCCCTCATCGAGAACATC
Organism: Pleurodeles waltl; assembly: GCF_031143425.1. Taxonomy (NCBI): domain Eukaryota; kingdom Metazoa; phylum Chordata; class Amphibia; order Caudata; family Salamandridae; genus Pleurodeles; species Pleurodeles waltl. Next base: position 981,325,908 of record NC_090440.1, read on the forward strand.
AGCAGATCAGCATCCAATGAAAGCAAACGCTGCGAAGAAAGACAGATTTCCAGTGCACATTCAAAGAGGCACCAGAGGCATCAAAACACGGGCTGTACACAATCCAAAACTGGTCGGAATGACAATGACCAGTTACACTCCAGCTGTTGCAGGAGAGGTGCTCCGAAATACTGCATCATGCGTTCACAACACAGTTGCGCTGGTGGTAGTGCATTCAGTCCTCCTTGCTGTGAAGGGACAGCCATTGCGTAGAAAAAGTAACAACAGCAGGATGCCACCAATTAAAGCCAAAGTGATCAGGAATCTCCCGAAAACACTAGAAAAAAGTGAATGTATGCCTGAAGGTATTTAAGCCAAATATAGATGAAAAAGTGTTAAAGAAACTAGAACCAACAGCCTTAAAAAAAAGTGGGCGATTCCACCAGCACTAGACACATTGAATATTCATCCCACGAGTTCACCAAAGTGTCTCGGAAAGTTGGTATTTAAAAGGGACTAAATTTCCGCTGATGACCTTGCAACTTGAAGTGCATAGGTCTCGCGGGCTGATGTAAGCGCCACATGTTTTTGGAACAATAAGGCCTTTAGTCTGCTCAACTTGTCAAAATTAACATCAGAGGTAGCAATATGGGGCCAGAAGTCTGTTACTTCTTTAAAATTGTGCGGGGGGAAAAAGGACATTCCCCCAACATGTAACAATTTTGGAGACGGAAACGTCATAAGGTACTGTGGCTCGCATCCCACAACAGCTCTCACTGTTAAGGAGCACATAGCTGCCATTAGAGAGCACCTGGAACGCAGGTCTAATTAAGGATACCGGAACTCCCTTTAGATAACAGGCTAATTTCACTGCAGAGGCATTGCATGCCCCGTGCAAGGACAACTGTTTATAAACCATCTAATGGCTCACAGAAGTCTCGCATTCGCTGCCGCTAAGAAAGACCTCTTTCATGCCATTGAAACATTTGTACGAAAAGGGTAGCTCCCACACCTTGTGTATGTAGTTATCTCCCAGCCTTTCATATCTGCCTACCGGAATGTGTTTCAAGCAGGATGTGAACTGAAGTGTTGAAATAGGCAGATTAATAATCCCATGTATTAACCATTCAACAGAGGGTACCTCAGCCACAGTAAAAGGCAACTTTTCGAATTTCTCTATTCTCAACACAATATATGTTGCTTCCTTCTTAGCCATCATTTGCTGCTGTCGCGTTAAATTAAATATTGAAAAAATCTCCCTTACGCCCACATGTTGCCAGGGAACGCAACCTGCCTTCAATGTCTGTAATGTCCAACCTAATTGCATGATAAATCGTAGCTGACTTTGTCCATGCTGCAGGAATGACATGTCACTCTGTACTATATCTATTGCAGAGGACACAATATTATTTAGGGTGTAAATGCGGTCAGACAGGGTGCTCATTCTATTATCTACGACGGCTAAAGCTTTCTGTAGGTTCACCTGATCTATTTGCCTTAACCAGGCAGCCGCTTCTTGGTGGGAAAGCTTCCAAATTTCATTATATGTTTCCTATATGAAGCATTTTCTGCATTGTCTTCTGGGGCCTAACAGGAAGTCCTGTAAGTCTGTGTTATTGGACAGGAAACCAAGATGTGTTTTGACAGCATCTAGTGTGGAGACCTTCATCCACTGCTGGCGTAGTTTCCCTAAATTATATGTCATCACTATCCTCGAGTGCTCTGAGGACATATAGCGAGGGTCCGGCCTATTAGCTCTAAAAACCCCTGAGGAGTTCACAAAATGCATATGGCACCCATTGGTGTCTACAGGCCACAATAACCACCCGCCCGGATGTGATAATGATGTGTTATATGTTCCATTCTGTACCCATTCATTAAGTTGGTCTTCAAATGCATTTATATACTTTTGCCATTTGTTAGATTTCACAGGGGCAGGAATACTAGGTGCATTTAATTCTTTCATGTTTGCTAAGCCTAAACAGCTCGTTTGTTGCACTGTTTCATTTAAGAAAATCATCTGGACAGAAATCATGCAAGTTCTGAATAAAGCTTCTATATGTCTAATTTGCCAATATCTTGTTCCCCACGCACTTTTTACGTCAATTGAATTAACTCAATGTTCATAACCTTCTATGGCCAATCGGGAAACAAAGGAATAGGAATATATCAATTTTTTATCAGTCATTAATACATGCAAATCTTCCATCACTGGCAATTTGAAATAATATGAATCAGCATTCTTGACATTATGGCCAGAAAAATATGCAAACTTTTCAGTATATGTTTTTGAGCTGCCTATTGGTGGAATCGGGCAGTGTTCCCATTGTACATATTGAAAAACAGTATTTGGGGTACTAGCTCTGTGAATGAAATCATGTCGATAATGAGTATAACAGAAGATATCTCCATAATTTCCTTTAAACTGGTACACATCATAATTTAAAAAAAAACACATAATACTGCAGATCAGACATCATAGTATCAACTGTTTTGACATCCCAATCATCAGAAATTACTCCGGGTGTAATTTCATTAGTCAATGAAAGTTTGAGCACATATGGAATTTGAATGATCTATGTAGGACCATATATATGGAATAAGACTTTATCCCCCACAATCCCGTCGGGAATTGGTACTGCTGTAATGTTCACTAGGGACAAGTCTCTGCATATTCTATGTGAAGAAAAATGTGGTGTTAATACTTCATCCACCAGTTCAACTGTAGAACAATCAGGGAGGTAATGACCATGTATAAGAAGGAAGAAAACAATGACAAACCCAATCCAAAGAGAAAAGGCAACCATAGTCAGCGATAACCATTGATTGTTCCAAGGACCAGTAAGATAGTTAATTATTAGCCAATGTATCAGCTTACGTGTTCTTGTCAGTTCAGTCACAGTTGAGGCAGATGGGTCTGAAGAAAAGTCATCAGCATCAACGAAGTAACCATCATTTACAACATCATGTACAAACAAATGCTGGAGGTGTATTTGGAGGAGAAACTGTTGATGATTCCCTTGGTGGTGTGTAGTATGTTACTGCAACCATTTGTGTGGAATTTGTAGAAGGCTGCTCTCTATCAGCAGAAATTAATGAAGTAGTAATCATCAATGGAACCAATGAAAGTTCATTTTCCACCCTCCCCAAGCTCGGAGAGGTATCAATGTTGTTGTTGAAAACTTGCAGAGGGATGTCCTAGACTGTAGTGGGAGAAATTCAGGCACTACTCAGGGGTCCTCTAGGTCTGCTGTGCAGGATCTGCCACATGGTATAGCTTTACATTTTCGATTGAGACAATGCGATTTTCTTTCGAACCAGGCAATGGCGGTAGAATGACAGTTCTGGTACCGTGTATCCCCAGAACAGGAACCGGTGCACGATAAGACAGATCAAATTCCTTTTTCACAGCAATCTTTTCACGTACTAGATCCCTCACCTTGGGAATACAGCCAGTAGATGTTATTGGTACATCCCTAATTCCAGAGGAGGCAGCACTGGCAGTTGCGTTGTCATCACGGAATTGTTGTAACTCCTGCAAGACAGTGACACATTCATTTATGTCAAAAGGTGTATCTGCCACCTCCAGGCCAGGACTATCAAGATCTGAAACATACATTTGAGTTCCAAACAGGCATTCGTATGATGTACGCCCCCCCAGGGACTTTTATAGGCAGATTATTAAGTGCTCTCTGAACTCCATACAGGTGTCTAAGCCAACTACAACCCTGAGTAATATTCTTGCTGTTAAGGATTGCTTTAAGTCGCAGTTTCGTCGCTCCACAACACTATTTCTCTCTGGATAAAATGGAGACGAGTAATGCAGTTGGACCCCTAACGAAGCCATGGTATCCCTGTAAGTCCTTGAGGCAAAAGCAGGGCCCCCAGTCCAAATGGAAAGCCGCAACAGCATATGTACTGACAAAGACTTGCAAATCTTTAATAACAGTTCGAGCGTCAGCCGAGTGTTGTGGCCAAACCCATAAAAATCTGGAGCATGCGTCCACAGTGACTAAAACATATTTGTATGCACTATCTGGTGTCAGGGGACCAGGCAGCCGCTTCTTGGTGGGAAACCTTCCAAATTTCAGTATATGTTTCATATATGAAGCATTTTCTGCATTGTCTTCTGGGGCCTAACAGGAAGTCCTGTAAGTCTGTGTTATTGGACAGGAAACCAAGATGTGTTTTGACAGCATCTAGTGTGGAGACCTTCATCCATTTCTGGTGTAGTTTCCCTAAATTATATGTTGTCACTATCCCCGAGTGCTCTGAGGACATATAGCGAGGGTCTGGCCTATTAGCTCTAAAACCCCCCGAGGAGTTCACAAAACGCGTATGGCACCCATTATTATCTACAGGCCACAATAACAACCCGCCCGGATGTGATAATGATGTGTTATATGTTCCATTCTGTACCCATTCATTAAGTTGGTCTTCAGATGCATTTATATACTTTTGCCATTTGTTAGATTTCACAGGGGCAGGAATACCAGGTGCATTTAATTCTTTAATGTTTGCTAAGCCTAAACAGCTCGTTTGTTGCACTGTTTCATTTAAGAAAATCATCTGGACAGAAATCATGCAAGTTCTGAATAAAGCTTCTATACGTCTAATTTGCCAATATCTTGTTCCCCACGCACTTTTTACATCAATTGAATTAACTCAATGTTCATAACCTTCTATGGCCAATCGGGAAACAAAGGAATAGGAATATATACATTTTGTATCGGTCAATAATACATGCAAATCTTCCATCACTGGCAATTTGAAATAATATGAATCAGCATTCTTGACATTATGGCCAGAAAAATATGCAAACTTTTCAGCATATGTTTTTGAGCTGCCTAATGGTGGTATCGGGCAGTGCTCCCATTGTACATATTGAAAAACAGTTTTTGGGGTAGTAGCTCTGTGAATTAAATCATGTTGATAATGAGTATAACAGAAGATATCTCCATAATTTCCTTTAAACTGGTACACATCATAATTTAAAAAAAACACATAATACTGTAGATCAGACATCATAGTATCAACTGTTTTGACATCCCAATCATCAGAAATTACTCCGGGTGTAATTTCATTAGTCAATGAAAGTTTGAACACATAAGGAATTTGAATGATCTCTGTAGGAACACATATATGGAATAAGACTTTATCCCCCACAATCCCGTCGGGAATTGGTACTGCTGTAATGTTCACTAGGGACAAGTCCCTGCGTATTCTATGTGAAGAAAAATGTGGTGTTAATACTTCATCCACCAGTTCAACTGTAGAACAATCAGGGAGGTAATGACCATGTATAAGAAGGAAGAAAACAATGACAAACCCAATCCAAAGAGAAAAGGCAACCACAGTCAGCGATAACCATAGATTGTTCCACGGACGAGTAAGATAGTTAATTTTTAGCCAATGTATCAGCGCACGTGTTCTTGACAGTTCAGTCACAGTTGAGGCAGATGGGTCTGAAGAAAAGTCATCAGCATCAACCGAGTAACCATCATCTACAACATCATGTACAAACAAATGCTGGAGGTGTATTTGGAGGAGGAGAAACTGTTGATGATTCCCTTGGTGGTGTGTAGTATGTTACTGCAGCCATTTGTGTGGAATTTGTAGAAGGCTGCTCTGTATCAGCAGAAATTGATGAAGTAGTACTCATCAATGAAACCAATGAAAGTTCATTTTCCACCCTCCCCAAGCTCGGAGAGGTATCAATGTTGTTGTTGAAAACTTGCAGAGGGGTGTCCTAGACTGTAGTGGGAGGGATTCAGGCACCACTCAGGGGTCCTCTAGGTCTGCTGTGCAGGATCTGCCACATGGTATAGCTTTACATTTTCGATTGAGACAAGGTGATTTTCTTTCGAACCAGGCAATGGCGGTAGAATGACAGTTCTGGTACCGCGTATACCCAGAACAGGGACCAGTGCACAATAAGACGGATCAAATTCCTTTTTCACAGCAATCTTTTCACGTACTAGATCCCTCAGCTTGGGAATCCAGCCAGTAGATGTTATTGGTACATCCCTAATTCCAGAGGAGGCAGCACTGGCAGTTGCGTTGTCATCACGGAATTGTTGTAACTCCTGCACGACAGTGACACATTCATTTATGTCAAAAGGTGTATCTGCCACCTCCATGCCAGGACTATCAAGATCTGGAACATACATTTGAGTTCCAAACAGGCATTCGTATGAAGTACGCCCCCCAGGGACTTTCTAGGCAGATTATTAAGTGCTCTCTGAACTCCATACAGGTGTCTAAGTCAACTACAACCCTGCGTAATATTCTATCTGTTAAGGATTGCTTTAAATCGTGGTTTCGTTGCTGCACAACACTATTTCTCTCTGGATGAAATGGAGACGGGTAATGCAGTTGGACCCCTAACGAAGCCATGGTATCCCTGTAAGCCCTTGAGGCAAAAGCAGGGCCCCCAGTCACAAAGGAAAGCCGCAACAGCATATGTACCGACAAAGACTTGCAAATCTTTAATAACAGTTCGAGCGTCAGCCATACCCAAACTCATAAAAATCTGGAGCATTCGTCCACAGTGACTAAAACATATTTGTATGCACTATCTGGTGTCAGGGGACCACAATGGTTCTGGTACACACATTGTAAAGGTATGTTGGAAATTAAGAGGGGTGTCTGTGGTTGGCGCTTAATGCTGCAACCTTTTATTTGTTGGCAGATGTCACAACAAAGGACATACTGCTTGGCATGTTTGTAAAGGCCTGACCACCAATAGCGTGATTGCAATATTGAAATTGTAGCTGCCACACCCGCATGTGCAGATGCAGCTCCCTAATGCGCTGTTTTCACTAATTCTGGTCTTAAGTCTTTGTTGGGAATCACTCGGACCCCCACACCTGGAATTTTTACTTCTGCGTATAACATGCCTCCTATCCGGTAGGAATATTTAGTGGGATAGGCTTTGGGCATATGTGTACCCTCAGAAGTCGCTCCTATAGCTGGTAATGTTTCATCATCCACTCTTGTTTTAGAGTGTGTTACTGCTGCAAAAGAAGCCATTGCTACTGCCGACTTTGCTGCTTCATCAGCCAAAGTGTTACCTTCAACGTGTATTCCAACACGCTGGTGTCCTAGTGTATGTACAACATGGACATTTAGTAGTTTTTCCTTCAGATCCACTACTTTCCCCCACAGAAGTCTATGTTTTATGGTATTATCTTTGGAGTCTCTGAACCCATTTTGTCGCCAGTAATGTAAGTATTAATTGAAGGACTGGACACAATAGTACGAATCACAGACAATCAAAGTCATCTGCTCAGGATTCATATGTTCTAGTGCTATCACCAGAGCCCTAAGCTCTGCAAGTTGCGCCATACAGTCCCCTAGAGTCTGTGTGTATGTTGTTTTCTGGATGGAACTTGCCATCCTTCATATACCCACTCACGACTGCGCAAGCAGCTGAGTACTGGTGTTTTGTGCCCATAGCAGATTGTGCTGAACCATCAGTGGACAAGATTGTTTTGTATTGCTCAGTAGGTAGTGTATTTGCTGGAACAGGATATTCAAGTTCGTATTGTAAGAATTCTTGAGTCTCTAAATTAGAGTCAAACACATAATCCACATCCGTGGCCGTTAGAGAAGTTGCCCATTGAATCCAACCTAGATGTAATTCTTTAGACACTTGTTTTGGTGACAGCCGCAAGGGCTGGGACCGGGGATACGAAAGTAATGTGTTTCCCTTGGGCCAGAGGTCTCTCCTTATGGACCACCATCTGAACAGCAGTGAGAATTTTTTCAGTGGGAGCAAAGCGTTGTTCAGTTGTAGAGCATAATTGTGATTTATATGCAATTGGGACGGTCTCACCTTCATTAAATGTCATATAGGTGAAACCAAAGGCACCAGCAATTACTCTGATGACCAAATGTTTTTTATTGTCCCTTGTGTGTAAGTGTTGTGCTTCAAGCATGTCTTTTTTGTAGTGCTTTGAGAATGTATGTTTGCTCGACTGTCCAGTATTTGCTGGTAAAGTCAGGACGTATTAGGTTGTATAATGGTTTAATGCATTGTGCATAGTCTGTTATATAGGTTCTGCCAAAATTCAGGAAGCCCAACACTGACTGGAGCTTCTTTATTGTAATTGGTGGTTGTAGTTGTGCGCATTTTTCAAAAAATTGGGGCGGCAGGATCTTGCCTGCATCCAACAATTTGTATTCTAGAAACAGGACAATGCCTCAGGGTCTATGTCGTGTAATATTGATGTCACATGAGCTGAGAATAGTCCAGGACTGTTCTTGTAGCCTTGTGGAAGGCGGCAAAAGTTGTTCTGGAAGCCTAAAGCGCTAAAACTTGTTAAGTACCTACTTTCAGGCGATATATTTTGGCAGAAAAATCCATTGGATATAGCCAGAGTTGTCGTGTATTTTTTTACGCATAATCTTGTTCATTAATGCTGTACTATGTGTGTTTTGTATAGCATAGGTTTTTGAATGACTATTTAAATGTTTATAGTTCAAGATTATTCTATATGAGTGGTCGGGTTTAGTGACTGGAAATAACGGATTGTTCATTGATGAGTCTGAGGGTTCAATGACACCCTGGTACCCTAATTGTGTGAGGATTTCCCTCACCGGGGCTTTCGCCTCGTATTTGATCAGATATTGAGGTTGGGGCTGAGGTGTTGATTTAATTGGTATTATATGGTAGGGAGAATCTTTGTTCCACCTACATTTTTGCGATAGAGTGCACTGCCCAATCAATGGCATATTCTTCAACGAGCTCTTTCGGAACAAGGGGCGAGAAGGATTTTTCAATAATGTCCTCTCCATATGGGAGATCTCAGACAAATATTGGTGGGCAATCTTTTTCGGACAGCAGAATATCATAAATAGAGATGACACGATCCCAAAAGATGGCATCTATTCTGCGTTCAATGTCCCCTTCTAACTGAATAGTTACTTTATACACTCTGGCCCTCATTACGACCCTGGCGGTTGGTGATAAAGTGGTGGTAATACCACCAACAGGCTGGCGGTAACTACAGCCAAATTATGACCATGGCGGAAAGATCTCCAAAAGACAGATAATGTACCACACCGATCACCAGGGCGGAAAAACAGCCACCATGGCGGTAGCCGTCTACAACCAGGCAGAAGTCAATGTTCCGCCCACCATATTATGACCCAGGAAACCACAACCTTTTCCGGGACTGAACCAGCAACATCAGAAGCCTGGTGGAAACTGAGCTCAGAAGGGAAAGGACTCACCATTGGAGACACAGGGAACAACCACGCCTCCATGGAACCTGAAATGTATGTCTTCCCCATGATCTTGTATGTTCTGCTCCACTACGAACACCAACGCCAGCGAAGACGACGACGGTGAGTACAGCTGCCTAGCACACAAGGGAGGGGGGAGGAAAAAGAGAGTGACACACACACACACAACACCCCACCTCCCGCCCCCCAGCACCATACACACAACTAGCTGCATTACAAAAACAATGTTACCCCGTATTCCAGGTGAATAATGCAAGGACAAACCGATTTCTCAAAAGTGAATGTAATGAGATCAACACAGCATGAAAAATAAGTTAGGCAAGATAATAGATATATATATATGTACAGAAAAAGGGACACAGCCCAGTCCACTATTTGTGTAGTCCACATGGCCACAGGCCAGAGTCCAAGGCCACACATGTCACCTGCTTCAACACGGAGAGAACACTGCAAGGGCATCAGTTGGTAAACAGGCAGGTTCCTCAGGGGGACGGGGGCACCTCAGCCGGGAGATGTTACAAGACCACTGGTTCTGGAGGGGGCAACCTGCCCTGTGCTCTTGGTCCTGGGGACTGATGGGCCAAAGTCCCTCAAGTGGGTGTCTTGCCCACTGGTTCTGGAGAGGGCATTGTGCCCTGTGCTTGATCCTGGGGAGTGTTGGGCATGTGGGTGTCTACTGGTTCTAGAGGGGGCATTGTGCCCTGTGCTTGATCCTGGGGAGTGCAAGGTCACAGTCTCTCAGGTGGGTGTCTTACCCACTGGTTCTGAATGGGGCATAGTGCCCTGTGCTTGATCCTGAGTGCAAGGTCACAGTCTCTCAGGTGGGTGTCATACCCATTGGTTCTGGAGGGGCATCGTGCCCTGTGCTTGATACTGGGTAGTGTTGGGCATGTGGGTGTCTTACCCACTGGTTCTGGATGGGGCATAGTGCCCTGTGCGTTATCCTGAGTGCAAGGTCACAGTCTCTCAGTTGGGTGTCATACCCACTGGTTCTGGAGGGGCATCATGCCCTGTGCTTGATCCTGGGGAGTGTTGGGCATGTGGATGTCATATCCACTGATTCTGGAGGGGGCATCATGCCCTGTGCTTGATCCTGGGGAGTGCAAGGTCAAAGTCTCTCAGGTGGGTGTCATACCCACTGGTTCTGGAGGGGACATCGTGCTCTGTGCTTGATCCTTGGGAGTGTTGGGAATGTGGGTGTCATACCCATTGGTTCTGGAGAAGGCATCGTGCACTGTGCTTGATCCTGGGGATTGCAAGGTCACAGACTCTCAGGTGGATGTCATACCCACTAGTTCTGGAGGGGGCATCGTGCCCTGTGCTTGATCCTGGGGAGTGTTGGGCATGTGGGTGTCATACCCGCTGGTTCTGGAGGGGGCATCATGCCCCGTGCTTGATCCTGGGGAGTGCAAGGTCACAGTCTCTCAGGTGGGTGTCATACCCACTGGTTCTGGAGGGGGCATTGTGCTCTGTGGTTGATCCTGGGGAGTGTTGGGAATGTGGGTGTCATACCCACTGGTTCTGGAGGGGGCATCGTGCACTGTGCTTGATCCTGGGGATGGCAAGGTCACAGTCTCTCAGGTGGATCTCATACCCACTAGTTCTGGAGAGGGCATCATGCCCTGTGCTTGATCCTGGGGAGTGTTGGGCATGTGGGTGTCATACCCACTGGTTCTGGAGGGGGCATCGTGCCCTGTGCTTGATCCTGGGGAGTGCAAGGTCACAGTCTCTCAGGTGGGTGTCATACCCACTGGCTTTGCAGGGGGCAGGCCGCACAGCAGCCCATAGAGGCAGAATTACATACTGTCAGCCGGTGGTGATGGCTGCACAGTGGTGGTGGTGCTGCTGGTGGGGGGTGGCTCCTGCCCATCCCCTGCAACCTCAGACGGCTGCATAGTGGTGGTGGTGCTGCTGGTGGGGGAGGCTCCTGCCCATCCTCTGCAATCTCAGACGACTGCACAGTGGTGGTGGTGCTGCTGGTGGGGAGAGGCTCCTGCCCATCCCTTGCAACCTTGGATGGCTGCACAACCATGGTTGGTGGTGGGGACTCCATCACAGTTCCTGCCCCATGCCCCTTGGTCTTCCTGCCTGCTGGTGCAGGCTTCTTGGTCTTCTTGGCAGCTGGGGCAGACTCCTTTTCCTTCTTGGCTGCTGGGGCAGGCTCCTTGGTCTTCTTGTCACCTGGGGCAGGCTCCTTTCCATTCTTGCCTGCTGGGGCAGGCTCCTTGGTCTTTCTGGCAACTAGGGCAGGCTCCTTTCCCTTGAGGCTGCCTGGTGCAGGCTCCTTCACATTCAGGATTTGTGGCCTGGATCCTTTTCCACAACGAGTGGGTGTGGTGACGACTGGGCCCGTGGACTGTGTGGCTGAGGTGCTTGGCTGAGTTCTTCCAACCCTGCCCATACATGCAGTGCGGGGGGGGTAGGGAAGAGGTCAATGGTGGACAGGAACAGTTTTTTTAGGGACATTGGGGCGGGAGGAGGGAGAAGGAATGGGAGTGGAGGAAGAGGGAGTGGTTGTTGAAGGTGTCTGCTGCTTTTGGGTGCAGATGCATGGGCTGTATGCTGTTGTGAGGTGGATGGCTGCTGGGTGTCTGAGTGCTTGCGTTTGGGTACTTTAGGAGGAGGGGGACAGACGCAGTGGGAGAGGACACAGGGGTCATGTGCATGGCTCTTGTGGAGGTGTCTGCCAGTAATGTGTGTGTTCTGCTTGGTGTGGTGACGCTGATAGTGGATGATGATGTAGTTGCATGCAGGTGTGAGTGTGGACAGAACTGGGTGGGAGGTGGTGGAGGAGGAGGAGGGGGAGACAGTGGAAATAGTGGATGTTGGTGTGTCTGCAACTGGATGGTGTTAGTGTGAGTGCCTGTGGGATAAAGTGTGGTACTTGTGTTTGCCTGTGACACTCTTGTGTGCATGTTCGTCTGGTTGTGTACATGGGATGGGTTGGGGTTGAGGAGAATGGGACTGGACAGTGGAAGTTGGAGGGTAGAAACAGGGACAATGGCTGCCATCAGAGAGGAGGCCAGAGCCTGGATCGATCTCTGTTGGGCCGCCAAGCCAGTGTGAATGCCCTCCAGGACTGCATTAGATTCTTGCATCTGGGCTGCCAGCCCCTGTATGGCATTCACAATGGTTAACTGCCCTACAGGATGGATCTCAGGAGGTCAGTAGCCTCTTCACTCAGGGCAGCAGGGCTAACTTGGGCAGGGCCTTAGGTGCCTAGGGCGAAGGAGATGCCCACCCTCCTGGGTGAGCGGGCACGGGAAACTCGATGAGGGGCTGTTACGGATGTTGCGGATGTACCTGTAGCTGGGGTGGTCATAGAAGTGTCCGCCACCACCAGGGAGCTTCTATCGGAGGAGGTATCTGTGTCAGAACTGTCCCCTCCAGTCTCTGCCGTGGTGCTCCCCTCACCCTCCGTCCCACTGGTGCCCTCAGCATCAGTGGACTCTGCCTCCTGGGTCCTGTGGGATGCAGCTCCCTCCGTTGCCGGTGCCTCTGCTCCTCCGCCAGATGATGCTTATGCACATAAGGACAGGATGACAAAACAAAAAAGGGGGGAAGAGACAAAGGATATACTTGGTCAATGGCTGCACCAACAGCACCGTTGGCGTACACAGCACCCTCACACACAGGGAACAGGCCTCCGCAATTCTCCATAGCACCACCAGAGAAATAGTTAGCAGCCAAGGCATGGGGAGGGGCACGCCCCACCAAATGCAGCACACCTGGGACCCACCCAGCCCTGACCAGTTGTGGATGCATAAGAGCTAGGTAGCAAATTTTCCCTCTGAACCCTAGCCACCAGGGGACCTATGCTGCAATGTCAGGCCTGGCCTAGGGGCACCCACTGACACACATCCCCCACCCGGATACCACCCTACCATGAGTAAGTTGTAATGATGGGCACTGTACTTACCCCCTTGTGGCTGCTGTGATGCCCTCAAGCACCCATCCTGCTCAGGATAGGCCACCACCAGTATGCGGGCCATCAGGGGGGTCAGGGTTCGACGGGCATCCTTCCTCGTTGGGAGGCCATCCCCAGCTGGGCCTCCATCGTATTCTGTGCCCAGCGCCTCAGGTCCTCCCACTGTTTGCGACAGTGGGTGCTCCGCCTGCCAGGGTCTGCACTTCCTTGGCGATGGCACGCCATATACCCTTCATTTGATGGGCACTGACCTGCAGAGGCAATACACACAGGAAAATTGAATTACACAAACAGTCCTGCCTGTTACACATATGGCCCACCATACCTGTTTCCATTACCATTGGCACACACATGGCCCAGTACACAACCTATACGCCGCCCAGAGGACATCCACCCACCTCCCTTACATGGGGCCTTCACACACACCAATCCATGCATTCATGCCACATGCATCATGCCCACAGTGTACTCACCTGTTGGTCTGGAGGCCCATACAGGGGAAACATCCTTTTTTACGACTTTCTTTTTACGAAAGTCGTGGTTAACGAAAGTGCAACAACGCTTTTTTTAACCACGACTCCGTTATTTTGTGCCTTAATTACGTATGTTCTGAACAACGAACATACGTGGTTAAGGTACAAAGAAGGGAGTTGGCGAAGGAGGACGACACAGGTGAGAAGGGGTCGACTAAGGTAAGTGGTGGGTTTAGGTTTTGGGGAGGGGGTGGGGGGGTGGGAGTTTTAGGTTTTGAGGTGGGTTTGGGGGGTGGGGCGTTTTTGGTTTTGGGGAGGGAGTGGGGGTTAGGGGGTTTTAGGTTTTGGGGTGGGGTTGGGGGGTGGGACGTTTTTGGTTTTGGGGAGGGGGTGGGGGGTCAGGGGGTTTTAGGTTTTGGGATGGGGTTGGGGGGGTGGGGCGTTTTTGGTTTTGGGGAGGGGGTGGGGGTCAGGGGGTTTTAGGTTTTGGGGTGGGGTTGGGGGGGTGGGGCGTTTTTGGTTTTGGGGAGGGGGTGGGGGGTCAGGGGGTTTTAGGTTTTGGGGTGGGGTTGGGGGGTGGGGCGTTTTTGGTTTTGGGGAGGGGGTGGGGGTTAGGGGGTTTTAGGTTTTGGGGTGGGGTTGGGGCGTTTTTGGTTTTGGGGAGGGATGGGGGGTCAGGGGGTTTTAGGTTTTGGGGTGGGGTTGGGGGGGTGGGGCGTTTTTGGTTTTGGGGAGGTGGTGGGGGTTATGGGGTTTTAGGTTTTGCGGTGGGGTTGTGGGGGTGGGGTGAGGGATGTAGGGTGAATGGTGCCTATTACTAATGCTTTTATCAGGAATGCCTTTACAACGAAATATAGTTGTTAAGGCATTCGTGGTAAAATCATTAGTAGTAAGAACGAGGTCGGTGTTCCTGCCTGTTACACATATGGCCCACCATACCTGTTTCCATTACCATTGGCACACACATGGCCCAGTACACAACCTATACGCCGCCCAGAGGACATCCACCCACCTCCCTTACATGGGGCCTTCACACACACCAATCCATGCATTCATGCCACATGCATCATGCCCACAGTGTACTCACCTGTTGGTCTGGAGGCCCATACAGGGGAAACATCCTTTTTTACGACTTTCTTTTTACGAAAGTCGTGGTTAACGAAAGCGCAACAACGCTTTTTTTAACCACGACTCCGTTATTTTGTGCCTTAATTACGTATGTTCTGAACAACGAACATACGTGGTTAAGGTACAAAGAAGGGAGTTGGCAAAGGAGGACGACACAGGTGAGAAGGGGTCGACTAAGGTAAGTGGTGGGTTTAGGTTTTGGGGAGGGGGTGGGGGGGTGGGAGTTTTAGGTTTTGAGGTGGGTTTGGGGGGTGGGGCGTTTTTGGTTTTGGGGAGGGAGTGGGGGTTAGGGGGTTTTAGGTTTTGGGGTGGGGTTGGGGGGTGGAACGTTTTTGGTTTTGGGGAGGGGGTGGGGGGTCAGGGGGTTTTAGGTTTTGGGATGGGGTTGGGGGGGTGGGGCGTTTTTGGTTTTGGGGAGGGGGTGGGGGTCAGGGGGTTTTAGGTTTTGGGGTGGGGTTGGGGGGGTGGGGCGTTTTTGGTTTTGGGGAGGGGGTGGGGGGTCAGGGGGTTTTAGGTTTTGGGGTGGGGGTGGGGCGTTTTTGGTTTTGGGGAGGGGGTGGGGGTTAGGGGGTTTTAGGTTTTGGGGTGGGGTTGGGGGGTGGGGCGTTTTTGGTTTTGGGGAGGGATGGGGGGTCAGGGGGTTTTAGGTTTTGGGGTGGGGTTGGGGGGGTGGGGCGTTTTTGGTTTTGGGGAGGTGGTGGGGGTTATGGGGTTTTAGGTTTTGCGGTGGGGTTGTGGGGGTGGGGTGAGGGATGTAGGGTGAATGGTGCCTATTACTAATGCTTTTATCAGGAATGCCTTTACAACGAAATATAGTTGTTAAGGCATTCGTGGTAAAATCATTAGTAGTAAGAACGAGGTCGGTGTTCCGACCTCGTTGTTAAGGCAGTAGTTGTTTTTAAAGTCGTTGTTCCGTCGTATAATCCCCATACCGCAGTCCGTACTGTGATAGGACCCCATCCACCAGTCACTCCAACTCGTCCGAAGTGAAGGCTGTTGCCCTTTCCCCGGTCACATGGGCCATGGTAGGTTCCAGACACAGGTCACAGTAGCACATGCAGTGTAGGTCCTCTCCTATGGAAGATCAGGTAGCAAGTGAGGAATCAGAAAATGGCGGTCACGTCCTCGGCGGTGCGTACCGTCACTGCCGGCATAGATCACCATTGCCACTGTAACCCACAGGGCGCAATTATAACCAATGAGGAGTTGCACTGTGGTTCCCGACCACCTCCCGCAGCGGTACACAATGTCAGCGGAATTACCTCACTTCCACCTGTCCCTCCACACAGGACAGGCAGACACCATTTCAGGGGGGGGGCTGGCCCTGAAAAATTGCCTCATCACTGGTGAAATTAGGACATACTGGACAAATCACACTGACCCATTATAAGTTAACAGCATGCAAAGTTCTGTTGTAGCTCCTTTGTTCAGTTTGTGACTGGCTCCTCATTCTTTTGCCGCATACATTCCTACCGCTGCGGATGAATAGGAGATGGAGACATACCCCATGTACAGACACCTGGTGGACTTGGCAGTACAGGAGGATAGGCACATTATCCTCACCTATAGACTTGACAGGGCCACAATCATAGAGCTGTGTGCCCAATAGAAGCCTGACCTGATATCTGCTATCCGTCACCCGACTGGGATCCCCCCTCTTGTACAAGTTCTATCAGTGCTCCATTTCCTGGCAACTGGTTCTTTCCAAGTGACAGTGGGCTTGGCAGCAAGAATGTCACAGCCAATGTTCTCAATAGTGCTGACAAGAGTGTTGTCTGCCCTGGTTAAACACATGTTCTGCTACATTGTTTTCCCCCAGGTTGAAGATTTGGCCACAGTGAAGGCCGAGTTATATGCAACGGGACATATCCCCAACATAATTGGGGCGATTGATGGAACACATACTGTATTTGTCCCACTCCTCCGCCAGAATGAACAGGTATTCAGAAATCGGAAGAGTTTCCACTCTGTGAATGTACAGATGGTGTGCTTGGGAGACCAGTACATCTCCCACGTCACTGCTAAGTATCCTGGGTCAGTGCATGATGCCTTTGTCCTGAGGAATAGCAGCATCCCAAATGTGATGGTCCAACTACAGAGACACAGGGTGTAGCTATTAGGTGAGCCCTGGTTCCCACCCAGTAAATGTTGGTGTATGGGTATGGTGTGGGCCATATGGGATAGTGTGTGGCTAAATGTTGTCCCTCAATATTTCATGTGACTCTGGTTACCCCAACCTCTCATGGCTGCTGACCCCTGTGAGGAATGTCAAGACAAGGGCAGAAGAATGTTATAATGAGGCCCATGGGTGGGAAACAACCTGAACAACTACGTTTGAATTACTACTTGCTTAAACAACGAATCTTGAAGTACTACTGGGTCTTAACAACGAAGTTTTGAACAACTACTGGTTTAACAACGATTTTACCTTAACAACTAATGCTAGAACAACGAATTTTAAGGTAAGTGAATTATTTTTTGATGAATTTTAAGGTGAGTGTTGTGTTTTGTGTTATATTTGTTTAGGGTTTAATTATTATATGTTACATTTTTTAAAGTATATTGTGTAGATTAAGTCATGGATTATATGGGTTGTGGATGTTATAGGTGGGGTTTTGTATTAATACTCAGGTGTTTTTTTATATGTTGTAATTTATGTTGTGGGTTTAGGGGCGGGATATATGGGATGTAGGGGTTATGGGTGGGGAAGTGTACTAATACTCAGGTATTAATTTAAGTAATTGTGTATTTTTTATATGTTGTAATTTATGTTGTAGGTTTAGGGGTGGGATGTATGAGATGTAGGGGTTTTGGCTGGGGAAGTGTATTAATACGCAGGTATTAATTTAAGTATTTGTCTTTTTTTATATGTTGTAATTTATGTTGTGGGTTTAGGGGCGGGATATATGGGATGTAGGGGTTATGGGTGGGGAAGTGTATTAATACTCAGGTATTAATTTAAGTTATTGTGTTTTCTTATATGTTGTAATTTATGTTGTGGGTTTGGGGGCGGGATATATGGGATGTAGGGGTTATGGGTGGGGAAGTGTATTAATACTCAGGTATTAATTTAAGTTATTGTGTTTTCTTATATGTTGTAATTTATGTTGGGGGTTTAGGGGTGGGATATATGGGATTTAGGGGTTATGGGTGTGGAAGTGTATTAATACTCAGGTATTAATTTAAGTATTTGTCTTTTTTATATGTTGTAATTTATGTTGTGGTTTTAGGGGTGGGATATAGGGGATGTAGGGGTTATGGGTGGGGGAAGTGTATTAATACTCAGGTATTAATTTAAGTACTTGTGTTTGTTTATATGTTGTAATTTATGTTGTGGGTTTAGGGGCGGGATATAGGGGATGTAGGGGTTATGGGTGGGGAAGTGTATTAATACTCAGGTATTAATTTAAGTACTTGTGTTTTTTATATGTTGTAATTTATGTTGTGGGTTTAGGGGCGGGATATAGGGGATGTAGGGGTTATGGGTGGGGAAGTGTATTAATACTCAGGTATTAATTTAAGTACTTGTGTTTTCTTGTATGTTGTAATTTATGTTGGGGGTTTAGGTGTGGGATATAGGGGATGTAGGGGTTGTGGGTGGGGTAAGTGTATTAATACTCAGGTATTAATTTAAGTCCTTGTGTTTTTTTATATGTTGTAATTTATGTTGTGGGTTTAGGGGCGGGATATAGGGGATATAGGGGTTATGGGTGGGGAAGTGTATTAATACTCAGGTATTAATTTAAGTACTTGTGTTTTTTTATATGTTGTAATTTATGTTGTAGGTTTAGGGGTGGGATGTATGGGATGTAGGGGTTTTGGCTGGGGAAGTGTATTAATACTCAGGTATTAATTTAAGTTATTGTGTTTTCTTATATGTTGTAATTTATGTTGGGGGTTTAGGGGTGGGATATATGGGATGTAGGGGTTATGGGTGGGGAAGTGTATTAATACTCAGGTATTAATTTAAGTTATTGTGTTTTCTTATATGTTGTAATTTATGTTGGGGGTTTAGGTGTGGGATATAGGGGATGTAGGGGTTGTGGGTGGGGTAAGTGTATTAATACTCAGGTATTCATTTAAGTACTTGTGTTTGTTTATATGTTGTAATTTATGTAGTGGGTTTAGGGGTGGGATATATGGGATGTAGGGGTTATGGGTGGGGAAGTGTATTAATACTCAGGTATTAATTTAAGTTATTGTGTTTTTTTATATGTTGTAATTTATGTTGTGGGTTTAGGGGTGGTATATGTGGGATGTAGGGGTTATGGGTGGGGAAGTGTATTAATAGTTAGGTATTAATTTAAGTATTTGTGTTTTTTTATTTGTTGTAATTTATGTTGTGGGTTTAGTGGTGGTATATGTGGGATGTAGGGGTTATGGGTGGGGAAGTGTATTAATAGTTAGGTGTTAATTAAAGTCCTTGTGTTTTTTTATATGTTGTAATTGTTTTTGTGGGTTTTGGTGTGGGATATATGGGATGTTGGAGTTATGGGTGGGGGAGTGTATAAATATTTGGGTATCAATTTAAGTAGTTGTATTTTATTAGTTTGGTATTATTTATTGTATTTAATTAATTGGTTTTTTTTTAAATTGAAAGTATATTTAGAATTAGGGGTGGGATATGGTGGATGTAGGGTTTATGGTTGGGGTATTGTTTTTATGAATATGTATTTATTTATATGTTTGAGTTTTTTTACTTTATGTTATTTTTTTTTTGGGATGCAATTTGCTTTATTGGTGGATTCTGATTTGGACATGTATTGATAGTTTATATTTTTTTATTATGGGTGAATTATATTTTTGTGTTATATTTTTAGGTTTTGTATTTTGTTTTGGTTATTGAAGATGTAAAAATAAATTTGTTTTAAAATAGTTATGTTTGAAAATTTATATTTGATTTTTTAATAGTATTGTAGTTGGTATAGTAGGTTTTGGAATATAATAATTATATATTTTTTTATTTTTAATGTTTATTAGATTAAAAAAAAATATTGTGAATTTTTAATTTTTTTAAAATATTTTTTATTTTTATTTTTATTATATTTTTTTGATGTTATGTAATTAATAATCTTCATATATTTTAATTATTTTTTAGGATGTATAATTTTTTATATATATTCATTTGTTTGCATATTATTTCTAAAAATTAATTAGTTAAAAATTATTTTTAGGTTATATATAGAATAGTTGTATTTTTTTTAGGTGTTAAAATTTTTTGCAATTGCAATAATGTTTTTTTCCATGCACATTAAATGAAACAAAAAAAAATGCCATTCATTTTTTTCAAAATATTTTTTATTTTGATCAAAAGCAAGTTTAAAAAAAGCAAAAAAAATTTTTTTAAGTATTATTTGATTTTTACATATTTTTTGAAATTTTTTCATTATTTATATATTTCTTTATCTATTTTTAGTGTTATTTTCTTAATTTCCCCTATTATAGTCTATGAGTGAAATAGTCCGTTTTCTATTTTTAGTGGTCTTCCATGTTTACGTTGTTTGACGTCTTCTGTATTCAGTCGGAGGAGCGTCGCGGTCAAGATAGGACGGAAGTGGAGACCTCGTTCAGGTAAGTGGGATTATAACTTTTTTTATAGTATGTAGTCGGGTATTTTTATTACAGAAATAGTTGTCGGAGGTAGTTACAAGGTAGGTAGTAGATTTTCGGTGTTAGTTATGTTTGTTATGTTTAATTATTTATTTTCGTATAGTTTTGTATACGATAGTGGTTTCGTAAAAGTAAACAAATTTGTTTAGCAGTGTTATATCTTATAAATGCTTATACTGCTTTTGTTGTAGTTGGAAAGAATTTAATATATTTTTGAAAAAATTATTTTTAGGATTTTTGAGGGAGTCAGTTGTTAGTTTTATTTAAAAAAATGTAGTTTTTGTAATAGGTTATGTGATTAATTTTTTTTTGTGTTAGTAGTATCCTTTATATCGTTTTCATGTCTTTTTCTTGATAGTTAATGTTTAATAAATGATGTGGTTTTGGTTAGTATGTGATAATTTTTTTTACTTTTTTTTGGTAAAAAAAAAGTATATTTGGTATTTTACATTATTTAGATATATTTCCAATTTCCTGTTTAGTGAAGTATTATATTTTATTGTTTGATTGTTATTATAGTATATAGAGTTGTTTTTTGTATCAAGATTTTAATCTGAATATTTTTGATTAGTTTTTGGATGATTAATGTTTTTTTTTCTTTTCTCAGTATGAGATGCTTCTTTCTATATTAATCAAGAAGATTTATTCACCATCATGTGTTTGGATAAAGACATGAAAACTTCAAAGGTAGGAACAATATTTGTTGTGCAAATTTAGTGTAAAAATAATTTGAAAAATGCTAATTTAATTCATGGTGTTTGTTTTTTTTTAGAACTGGCAAGTAATTTTTTAAGTAGGTTAGTTGTTGTTAGTAATGTAGAATGTATGCTAGACTGTTGAGGTAGTCTGATGGTGTTATTGTATCAAATTGTTGTATTATTGCCAAAATTCTTTCGGTCATTATTTTGCTTTTTTTATTTGTGTGTGGATTCAGGCTACCTGACAGTGATTGAGCAAGTCTAATTTCTTGGAAACTTTGTTCCTTTTTCAAAATTTCCATGAAATGATACAGGTTTGGGTGGGGTTTACCTATTACTTTATTGAAGGCGTTGTGCCATCCTTCTATGGCATTATTAGTTTTTGCACCACCTTCTAAACAGGTTTGGTAGCAGTTCCACCATTCTATTGGAAATCTTGGCTTTCGTCTGCGACCAGATCTGTTTAGGTGTCCAATCCAGGTTTCTTCAAAGTAATTTAGTAAGGCTTCTAATTTTTCTTCATTTTGTGTATAATAGTTAGACTCTGTTATTGTGGTGTAATACTCATCTACTTTTGTAGGTGGTACAAAGCATAATGCTGTGAGTTTTTTTTAATTCAAATTGTAGTATGCAATCTGAGAAATATTCTCTACTTAGAGATGATTTTTGTATTCTTCGCCAATATGCTTGTGAAAAGTGGAAGAAGCATCCTTGAATTTGGGTTTGTGGATATATTTTTAGTATTGTATTGATCATTGATAATTCGAAATCTAGTATTATTTTTCTAGGTGTTTTATTTACTGTTTTGTTTTTGATTGTTGATAAAAATTCACTGTAAGTAGAGGAATGTTTATCAGGTAGTAATGCATACACTAGGGGGATTGTAGTGTTATTTTTTGTGGCATGTATGGTGTAAATTTGAGTGAATGGATGGGGTGTAGATTTAAAGGTTCCATCCATCATCCAAATTTCACTATTTTGTAGGTTTAGTAAGTTGGATGTTGTGCTGAATATTAGTATTCTTTTTTGAGGGTTTTCGTTGAAGTGGATGAGGAAATTTTCTTTGGAGAAGGTAATTGTTAGTTCTGAGGGGATGTTAATGTCTTCATAGGTTTGTGGTGTTATATGTTGGGGATTACTTGCCAGTCTTTCTCGTTGAAATATTCTCCTAAGGTTTGGTACAGAAGGCATGCTACCAGAAATCTGTATTGGAATATTTTGTACTACCTCCCTTATAACCTGTCCGCAGGAGTCATTGGAGGTATGTGCAATGTTTTTTATTTTTTGTATGTTTTCTCTTATTTCAATTTCTATTGCAGAGGCAGAGTGGTTGTGATCTGTTGTTTTAACAACGGTGTTTTCTAGAGTTACAGCTCTGCCTCTACAATGTGAAGAGTAGAATTGTACACACCTCCAATGGCTCCTGAGGTTGACAACCTTGTCTCTGCAATAAAGATAACCTTCAAACTTTAGTAGCTGGTTTCCGGTTCTTGAGGTTATGTAACTTGCTTCTCCTTGCGATGCCATTTGTGAAATATCTGTAAATAATATAAAAGAAATAGGTTAAAAGAAGTTTGCGGTTTTTATTATTAAATTTGTGGTGGATTTAGTTTACCACTTAGTAAGTTAATTAAAATATATAATGTATTCTATTTGTAATTATTTGGGGTTGGTGGTTGGGGGGGTGGGGTGTTTTTGGTTTTGGGGAGTGGGTGTGGGGTTAGGGGATTTTAGGTTTTGGGGTGGGGTTGGGGGTGTGGGGTGTTTTTGGTTTTGGGGAGTGGGTGTGGGGTCAGGGGATTTTAGGTTTTGGGGTGGGGTTGGGGGTGTGGGGTGTTTTTGGTTTTGGGGAGTGGGTGTGGGGTAAGGGGATTTTAGGTTTTGGGGTGGGGTTGGGGGTGTTGGGTGTTTTTGGTTTTGGGGAGTGGTTGTGGGGTCAGGGGATTTTAGGTTTTTGGGTGGGGTTGGGGGGTGGGGCGTTTTTGGTTTTGGGGAGTGGGTGTGGGGTAAGGGGATTTTAGGTTTTAGGGTGGGGTTATGGGTGTGGGGCGTTTTTGGTTTTGGGGAGTGGGTGTGGGGTCAGGGGATTTTATGTTTTGGGGTTGGTGGTTGGGGGGGTGGGGTGTTTTTGGTTTGGGGAGTGGGTGTGGGGTCAGGGGATTTTAGGTTTTAGGGTGGGGTTATGGGTGTGGGGCGTTTTTGGTTTTGGGGAGTGGGTGTGGGGGCAGGGGATTTTGGGCCGTATTTATACTCCGTTTGCGCCGAATTTGCGTCGTTTTTTTCGACGCAAATTCGACGCTAAACTAACGCCAACTAACGCCATATTTATACTATGGCGTTAGAGGCGTATAGCGCCAAAGTTCCCGGAATGTGCGTCATTTTTTAGCGTGAACCCCTTCCTTGCGTTAATGATATGCAAGGGAGGCGTTCCCGTCTAAAAAATGACTCCCAGGCCTTTACGTGGTATTTATACTCCCGGGCAAAAGAGACGCCCGGGAGTGGGCGTGGCTAAAAACGGCGCATTTGCGCCGCTTTTTAACGCCTGGGTCAGGCATGGCGTTAAGGGACAAGTGGGCTCAAAATGAGCCCAGAGTGCCCTCCCCTGCCCCCAGGGACCCCCCCTGCCACCCTTGCCCACCCCAGGAGGACACCCAAGGCTGGAGGGACCCACCCCAGGGACATTCAGGTAAGTTCAGGTAAGTATTTTTTTATTTTTTTTTAATACTTTTTTTTGGCATAGGGGGGCCTGATTTGTGCCCCCCTACATGCCACTATGCCCAATGACCATGCCCAGGGGACAGAAGTCCCCTGGGCATGGCCATTGGGCAAGGGGGCATGACTCCTATCTTTACAATGATAGGAGTCATGTTGATGGGGGATGGGCGTCGTTAAAAAATGGCGCAAGTCGGGTTAAGACGATTTTTTTGCCTCAACCTGACTTGCCCCATTTTAAGACGCCCTAACGTCATTTTTGCCCAACGCCGGCGCTGCCTGGTCTACGTGGTTTTTTTCCACGCACACCAGGCAGCGCCGGTCTGCTTGCGCCGGCTAACGCCATTCCATAAATACGGCGCCCGCATGGCGCTTCAGAATGGCGTTAGACGGCGCAAAATTTTTTGACGCTAAACTGCGTTAGCGCAGTTTAGCGTCAAAAAGTATAAATATGGGCCTTTATGTTTTGGGGTTGGTGGTTGGGGGGTGGGGCGTTTTTGGTTTTGGGGAGTGGGTGTGGGGTCAGGGGATTTTAGGTTTTGGGACGGGGTTGGGGGTGTGAGGCGTTTTTGGTTTTGGGGAGTGGGTGTGGGGTAAGGGGATTTTAGGTTTTGAGATGGGGTTGGGGGTGTGGGGCGTTTTTGATTTTGGGGAGTGGGTGTGGGGTCAGGGGATTTTAGGTTTTAGGGTGGGGTTATGGGTGTGGGGCGTTTTTGGTTTTGGGGAGTGGGTGTGGGGTCAGGGGATTTTATGTTTTGGGGTTGGTGGTTGGGGGGGTGGGGTGTTTTTGGTTTTGGGGAGTGGGTGTGGGGTCTGGGGATTTAAGGTTTTGGGATGGGGTTGGGGGTGTGGGGCGTTTTGGGTTTTGGGGAGTGGGGTCAGGGGATTTTAGGTTTTGGGATGGGGTTGGGGATGTGGGGCGTTTTTGGTTTTGGAGAGTGGGTGTGGGGTAAGGGGATTTTAGGTTTTGGGATGGGGTTGGGGGTGTGGGGCGTTTTTGGTTTTGGGGAGTGGGTGTGGGGTCAGGGGATTTTAGGTTTTTGGGTGGGGTTGGGGTGTGGGGCGTTTTTGGTTTTGGGGAGTGGGTGTGGGGTAAGGGGATTTTAGGTTTTGGGGTGAGGTTGGGGGTGTGGGGCGTTTTTGGTTTTGGGGAGTGGGTGTGGGGTCAGGGGATTTTAGGTTTTGGGGTGAGGTTGGGGGTGTGGGGCGTTTTTGGTTTTGGGGAGTGGGTGTGGGGTCAGGGGATTTTAGGTTTTAGGGTGGGGTTGTGGGTGTGTGGCGTTTTTAGTTTTGGGGAGGGGTGGGGGCTAGGGGTTTGTTTTGTTTTATTTAACTAGAGAATTTAGTTGTATGTGATAATGAAAATATTATACTTACTTTGAGTTTTTTTTCGTATTTTAGAAGTTATTTTTTTTTAATTGATTTCTTTCAATTTTTTAGCTTTTCTGGTGTTAGAAATAAGAAAAAGTGTATTATTTAGTTTATTCTTTTGTTTTATTAATTATTTAGTTATTTTGATTTAGGAGTAATTTTTTTAGTAGGTTTCAAATTTGGTGAATAATATTATGTTTTAGGTTAAATTTATTAGGTGATTTTTCTCTTTTTAAAAAAAAATAATTTGTACTTTTAATATTTTATATATATATTTTAATTCTATTTTGGTATTCGTTATTTAACAATTTTTTAAATGCATTTGTTTATGGTTTAGTGAAATTGTTTTTGAATAATGGTAATGGTTTACCTTTGATGTTGAAGGTGTTGTGTTTATCTTTTTTGGTTAGATTCTTGATATTTATGCCTGTAACAAAATAGTACGAAAGGTATGTTAATTCTATATTATTTTAGCTGTGTTATAGGTTAGTAAATTTATTTACATTTATTTATTATGAATATTTTACCTTGTTATCTCAGTAGATGGCGGTATTGGATAAATTATATTTTGATTCTTTTCCGTAGTGATATGCTCGTCTTCTCTGTAAGTTGTTCGGTGTATTAATGGGTAGAAAATGGAGGTGGTTCGTATTTATATGTGTTTTTGTAACTGTTGTTTTATTTGTAAATTGAATGTGTTTTGGATGTGTTTTTTTATTGCAAATTCGTTTGTGATGTTAGATTTATATAATTGTGGAGTGTATTTGTTTTGTAGATTGCATTTTTTTTTAAGTTCGTTTTCGTTTGTTTAGTAGAGAAAGTACTTCCTGGGTCATGTCGAAAGTGTTGTAGGACTATCGTTTTATGTGGTTTTTTTTTTTAGTGTTGTGTTTGTTTTTTTAAATTATTTAAGTATTATTTATTTTATTTTAAAACGGTGTTTATATGTTTTGGATTTTTGTGATGTTTTGTGTTTTTGTATGTAGAAAATATATAGTTATTTTCGTTTTCTTTTAATTTTTACGTAGTAATGTAGTGGTTTTAATATTTTATTTATTAATCGTTATTGTTTAGTTGTGGAATTAATTATTAATATTGGAGTTCGTTTTAAATATATTCGGTGTTTAGGCGTTTTCGGTGTTGGATAGTATTTGGGTATTCGTTGTTTAGCTAGTCATTTGTTTGGACAGTAGTTATTTTAGGATACGTTGTTTCAGTATTCGTTGTTTGGGTAGTAGTTTGTTTGGTTACTAGTTATTTGGGGAGTCGTTATTTAGGTAATTTATTATTTGGGTAGTCGTTGTTTAGGTAGTAGTTATTTGTGGAGTCGTTGTTTAGGTAGTCGTTGTTTACATAGTAGTCGTTTCATGGAAGATTCGTGATTTAGTGGTTTTCGTAGTCGTTAAATAGGTGTTCGTTGTTAAGGAATAATTTAGTTAATGTTTTTTTTCGTTGTTTAGGCTTCGTTGTAAAATAATTCGTTTTATAGTTTTTTTCGGTGTTGGGAAGTCGTTGTTTAAGTAGTAGTTGTTTAGGTAGTAGTGGTTTAGTGTCATATTCCCCATGGGTCGAACCAGAAGGATAATTAAAAGGACCTTTGGCCTCCTGAAGGCCAGGTTCCGGTGCCTCCATCTGACAGGTGGATCCCTGTGCTACTCACCCAAGAAGGTCTGCCAGATACAGGTGGCATGCTGCACATTGCATAACCTGGCCCTCAGACGCCATGTCCCATTCCTGCAGGAGGAGGAGGCTTGAGATGCCCATGTGCCAGCAGTGGACCCTGTGACATCGAGGATGAGGAGGCAGAGGATGAGGACAACAGAACATCAGTGATAAGACAATACTTCCAATGACACACAGGTAGGACAGTGTTACTTCACATTTCAGTGACATTTGTTTGAATTTCTGTGGCACTGGCATGCTGATATATCCCTCCTCTATGTGCACTTACTGTTCCCTCTGGCAATTCATTTTGCTGATGTTAGTCACCTCACATATACTCCTGGTGTGATCACTGCAGCCAGCTACAGGTCATTAATCTATGCTCATTTTCTGTACAGTTGAATTGCAATGTTTGCACCTGTTTCAATGAATACATAATTGATATACATGACATACTCCAAACTTCTTTTTTTCCAATAGTGTTTATTGAAGTGTTAAAATATAGAGGGGCAAGTGCAATGGGATGGGGTGATGATGGAGGAAAGTCCAGGGTATTGTTCCAGTCTGTTTGTAGCACAGGTGCATTGTCCAAGGGGACATAGGAAGGGGAGCAATGGCAGTTCAAGGTGGACAGGGTGACTGAGTGGGAAACAAGGGTGACAATCCGGAGAGTCTCATTTGCTGGTGGGGGTCTTGGCAAGTGTCTGTGGCTTCTGTCTGGATCCCAGGGAACGTTTGCGGGGTGGTTTTCCTTCTGCAGGGGGAGGGGTGCTGGTGGCCTGTGAGTCCTGTGGCAGGGCCTCCTCTCCACTAGTGGCAGCGGAGGTGAAAGGCTGTTCGGGTGTCTGGCTAGTGGCAAGGGCCCGCTGTTGTGTGACTACCTCCCTCATAATATTGGCTGTATCTGCCAGCACCCCTGCTATGGAGATCAGGGTGTTGATGATGGCCTGCAAGTCCTCCCTAATCCCCTGGTACTGTCCCTCCTGCAGATGCCTGTTCTCCTGCACATTGTCCAGGATCTGGCCCATCGTGTCCTGGGTATGTTGATAGGCTTCCAGGATCTCTGCAAGTGCCTCCTGGAGAGTCGATTCCCGGGGCCTGTCCTCCCCCAGTTTCCCTGTTGGCCTATGCCTCTGTCCCCTGACCCATGTGCCCTCTGCCACTGACCCCAGGTCCCTGATTGTCTTGGGTATGAGGTGTGGCCTGTAGAGATGGATGCACTGCTGATTGATGTGTCCTGGGGACAGAGTTGTGGGTACGCTGGGTGGGTGCTGTGGTGGTGTTTCCTGATGGGGGAGGCTCTGTGGTGGTGTGTGACTGGGTCTGGGTAACCAGCTATCCAGAGGTCCCTGATGGGCCAGAATGGTCATCCAGTGCTGTCATCTCTGTGGGCCTCTTCTGTTGGGGGACTGGATATTACCAGTCACCTCTCCTCCGCTGACATTGGCTGGGGTACCTGTGGGGATGTAAATGATGTGTTATGGTTTCTGTGTCTTGCCCTCTTTGGTTGTATTTGCCCTGGCAGCTTTCACTTGTGTATATTGGTGTATGGTGGGATGATTAGTTCTCTATGGTGTGCATGCTTTAGTGATGAGTGTCCATGCATGGCTGTGAGAGGTGTCCATGCATTGGTAGAGCATGCAAGGCTTGGCATTGGGATGAGTGAGATGTGATGGTGGGGTGTGTGAGAAGTGGTGGAGTAATGGGAGCGAGGGTGAGGGTGGAAGTATGTGATGGCATGCATGTAGGGGGGTGATAGTAGTAGAAAGTTGACTTACCAGAGTCCAGTCCCCCACCTACTGTGGCCAGGCTCTCAGGATGCAGTATTGCCAAGACTTGCTCCTCCCATGCTGTTAGTTGTGGAGGAGGAGGTGGGGGTCCACCGCCAGTCCTCTGTACAGTGAGCTAGTGTCTTGCTGCAATGGAACGTACCTTCCCCCGTAGGTTTTTTCTACCTCTTCCTGATGCCATCCCTAGTTCTTGGGTGCTGTCCCACGGCGTTGGCCCTGTCCACGATTCTCCGCCATAGCTCCATCTTCCTAGCTATCGATATCTACTGCACCTGTGCTCCAAATAGCTGTGGCTCTACCCTGAAGATTTCCTCCACCAGGACCCTTATCTCCTCCTCTGTGAAATGGGCGTGTTTTTGTGGTGCCATGGGTATTGTGTGAGGTGTGTAGGTGAGGATGTGTTGGGTAATATGTTGGGGTGTGTGATGTGGGGTGCTTGAGTCGTGTATAGGTGTGTATAGTGTGTGGCTCTGGTTGTGTCTGTGGTCTTGATGTCTCTCTGCTGGCAATAGTTTGGAATGGTAAAGGGTTGTGAGTGGTGTGGGTGTGGTGTGTGTATGGGTGTCAGTTGTGTGCTGTTTGAATTGTCCAATGTGGTGTTGTTTTGTCTGTGGGTGTCCATTTTGAGCACGGCGGTATGTACCGCCAATTGTTTACTGCCATTGAATGTCCACAGTGGTAATTCGTGGGTCATAATGTGGTAGGCGTAGTTCTGTTGGCGTAACGGTGTGGGTTTGGATACTGCCAGTTTATCACTGACCTTTAGTGTGGCGAATTAGTCTGTGGCTGAATACTGTTGGACTGGTGTGTGTGTGTGTCATAATATGGTCAACGGATATCCGCTGTGTCGGCGGTAAGTTGGCGGCAGTCAGTGTGGCGGTAAGTGGGATTTACTGCCAATGTCATAATGAGGGCCTCTGTCTGGTGTGGAGACACTCATGCCTGCAGTCTCTACTTGTATATAGTCATCAGTTGCTTTCACCTCCAGATGCTATTGTGACTTCTGCTGCACGGTCTAGCAGTGCTAACGCCCACTTCTTGTTCTTTAGTAAAGCCCTCTTCTTGAGTGGCATGTCATATTGCAACTGCTGCCACTTTTTTCTTTTTAAACTGTGGTTTCTGTTGTGGAAGATCCTCTTCTTTTTTAACAAAAATTTCCGACGAGCGTTGTGAGTCCTTTCCCCGTTTAATGTACTCTGTCCGCTGATGTGACCGCCCACCTCTCTCACTGCGTTTTTCCGGTGAGTTCTGAAAGGAACAAGATTGGCGTGTATCAGTATACTGATATCTGTCAGGCATTTTTATATTATCCCTATTTCTAAGGTGGTATCTATTTTGCAGGGTCTCTGAATGCCGAGATTCTCCCCTTTCTTTTCTAAGTGTTTGTTGTTTTTTATCCCAGCGTTTTTTATAACCCTCAGGTGTTTGTTTGGCAGGATCCTCTTTGGATCTACCTTGTACTTGTGGCTTAGTCAGTCTGGCTCCCAAACTATCTAGACCTGGAATAAGTTTCAGCGATAATTTTTTGCAGCTCTCATTCCCGATCCTGTGCTGGAATGTCACAGAGCCGCGTGTGCACTGTCAGTTCAACTGCTTCCCCTTTAATGTTACTTAACCCCTTCGCTGCCAGGATTTTTCTCCCTCCTGTGCCGAGCCTTTTTTTGGGCTATTTGGGGCAGTTCGCGCTTAGGCCCTCATAACTTTTTGTTCACATAAGCTACCCACGCCAAACTTGCGTCCTTTTTTCCCAACATCCTAGGGATTCTAGAGGTACCCAGACTTTGTGGGTTCCCCAGAAGGAGGCCAAGAAATTAGCCAAAATACAGTGAACATTTTTTTTTTTTTTTTTAAATGGGAAAAGGGGGCTGCAGAAGAAGGCTTGTGTTTTTTTCCCTGAAAACGGCATCAACAAAGGGTTTGCAGAGCTAAAATCACCAGCTTCCCAGCTTTCAGGAACAGGCAGACTTGAATCAGAAAACCCAATTTTTCAACACAATTTTGGCATTTTACTGGGACATACCCCATTTTTATGATTTTTTGTGCTTTCAGCCTCCTTCCAGTGAGTGACAGAAATGGGCATGAAACCAATGCTGGATCCCAGAAACCGAAACATTTCTGAAAAGTAGACAAAATTCTGAATTCAGCAAGGGGTAATTTGTGTGGATCCTACAAGGGTTTCCTACAAAAAAAAATAACAACTGGAAAAAAAAATATTGAAATTAAGGTAAAAAAACTGCAATTTTTCTCTGTAACTTTTTCCTGCAATGTCAGATATTTGAAAGCAATATACCGTTACGTCTGCTGGACTCTTCTGGTTGCGGGGATATATAGGGCTTGTAGGTGCATCAAGAACTCTAGGTACCCAGAGCCAATAAATGAGCTGCACCCTGCAGTGCGTTTTCATTCTATACAGGGTATACAGCAATTCATTTCCTGAAATATAAAGAGTGAAAAATAGCTATCAAGAAAACCTTTGTATTTCCAAAATGGGCACAATATAAGGTGTTGAGGAGCAGTGGTTATTTGCACATCTGTGAATTCCGGGGTGACCATACTAGCATGTGAATTACAGGGCATTTCTCAAATAGATGTCTTTTTTACACACTCTCTTATAGTTGGAAGGAATAAATGTAGAGAAAGACAAGGGGCAATAACACTTGTTTTGCTAATCTATGTTCCCCCAAGTCTCCCGATAAAAATGATACCTCACTTGTGTGGGTAGGCCTAGCGCCTGCAACAGAAAATGCGCCAAAACGCAACGTAGACACATCACATTTTTTGAAAGAAAACAGAGGTGTTTTTTGCCAAGTGCCTACCTGTAGATTTTGGCCTCTAGCTCAGCCGGCACCTACGGAAACCTACCAAACCTGTGCATTTTTTAAAACTAGAGACCTAGGGGAATCCAAGATGGGGTAACTTGTGGGGCTCTGACCAGGTTGTGTTACCCAGAATCCTTTGCAAACCTCACATTTTGGCTAATAAAAAACACATTTTCCTCACATTTCGGTGACAGAAAGTTCTGGAATCTGAGAGGAGCCACAAATGTCCTTCCACCCAGCGTTCCCCCAAGTCTCCCGATAAAAATGATACCTCACTTGTGTGGGTAGGCCTAGCGCCCCTGACATGAAAAGCCCCAAAACACAACGTGGACACATCACATTTTTTTAAAGGAAACAGAGGTGTTTTTTGCAAAGTGCCTACCTGTAGATTTTGGCCTCTAACTCAGCCGGCACCTAGGGAAACCTACCAAACCTGTGCATTTTTGAAAACTAGAAACCTAGGGGAATCCAATATGGGGGGGGGTGACTTGTGGGGCTTTGACCAGGTTCTGTTACCCAGAATCCTTTGCAAAGCTAAAAATTTGGCTAAAAAAACACGTTTTCCTCACATTTCGGTGACAGAACGTTCGGGAATCTGAGAGGAGCCACAAATTTCCTTCCACCCAGCGTTCCCCCAAGTCTCTCATGATAAAAATGATACCTCTCTTGTGTGGGTAGGCCTAGCGCCCGCAACAGAAAATGCCCCAAAACGCAACGTGGACACATCACATTTTTTTTAAGAAAACAGAGGTGTTTTTTGCACAGTGCCTACCTGTAGATTTTGGCCTCTAGCTCAGCCGGCACGTAGGGAAACCTACCAAACCTGTGCATTTTTTAAAACTAGAGACCTAGGGGAATCCAAGATGGGGTGACTTGTGGGGCTTTGACCAGGTTCTGTTACCCAGAATCCTTTGCAAACTTCAAAATTTGGCTAAAAAAACACGTTTTCCTCACATTTCGGTCACAGAAAGTTCTGGAATCTGAGAGGAGCCACAAATGTCCTTCCACCCAGCGTTCCCCCAAGTCTCCTGAAAAAAATGATACCTCACTTGTGTGGGTAGGCCTAGCGCCCGCAACAGAAAATGCCTCAAAACGCAACGTGGACACATCACATTTTTTTAAAGAAAACAGAGGTGTTTTTTGCAAAGTGCCTACCTGTAGATTTTGGCCTCTAGCTCAGCCGGCACGTAGGGAAACCTACCAAACCTGTGCATTTTTGAAAACTAGAGACCTAGGGGAATCCAAGATGGGGTGACTTGTGGGGCTCTGACCAGGTTCTGTTACCCAGAATCCTTTGCAAACCTCAAATTTTCAGTAAAAAAACACGTTTTCCTCACATTTCGGTGACAGAAAGTTCTGGAATCTGAGAGGAGCCACAAATTTCCTTCCACCCAGCGCTCCCCCAAGTCTCCCGATAAAAATGATACCTCACTTGTGTGGGTAGGCCTAGCGCCCGCGACAGGAAATGCCCCAAAACGCAACGTAGACACATCACATTTTTTGAAAGAAAACAGAGGTGTTTTTTGCCAAGTGCCTACCTGTAGATTTTGGCCTCTAGCTCAGCCGGCACCTACGGAAACCTACCAAACCTGTGCATTTTTTAAAACTAGAGACCTAGGGGAATCCAAGATGGGGTGACTTGCGGGACTTTGACCAGGTTCTGTTACCCAGAATCCTTTGCAAACCTCAAATTTTCACTAAAAAAACACGTTTTCCTCACATTTCGGTGACAGAAAGTTCTGGAATCTGAGAGGAGACACAAATTTCCTTCCACCCAGCGTTCCCCCAAGTCTCCCGATAAAAATGATACCTCACTTGTGTGGGTAGGCCTAGCGCCCGCAACAGAAAATGCCCCAAAACGCAACGTGGACACATCACATTTTTTGAAAGAAAACAGAGGTGTTTTTTGCAAAGTGCCTACCTGTAGATTTTGGCCTCTAGCTCAGCCGGCACGTAGGGAAACCTACCAAACCTGTGCATTTTTTAAAACTAGAGACCTAGGGGAATCCAAGATGGGGTGACTTGTGGGGCTCTGACCAGGTTCTGTTACCCAGAATCCTTTGCAAACCTCAAATTTTCACTAAAAAAACACATTTTCCTCACATTTCGGTGACAGAAAGTTCTGGAATCTGAGAAGAGTCACAAATTTCCTTCCACCCAGCGTTCCCCCAAGTCTCCCGATAGAAATGATACCTCACTTGTGTGGGTAGGCCTAGTGCCCCTGACAGGAAATGCCCCAAAACACAACGTGAACCCATCACAATTTTTTAAAGAAAACAGAGGTGTTTTTTGCAAAGTGCCTACCTGTAGATGTTGGCCTCTAGCTCAGCCGGCACCTAGGGAAACCTACCAAACCTATGCATTTTTGAAAACTAGAGACCTAGGGGAATCCAAGATGGGGTAACTTGTGGGGCTTTGACCAGCTTCTGTTACCCAGAATCCTTTGCAAACCTCAAATTTTGGCAAAAAAAACACGTTTTCTTCACATTTCGGTGACAGAAAGTTCTGGAATCTGAGAGGAGCCACAAATTTCCTTCCACCCAGCGTTCCCCCAAGTCTCCCGATAAAAATGATACCTCACTTGTGTGGGTAGGCCTAGCGCCCGCAACAGGAAATGCCCCAAAACGCAACGTAGACACATCACATTTTTTGAAAGAAAACAGAGGTGTTTTTTGCCAAGTGCCTACCTGTAGATTTTGGCCTCTAGCTCAGCCGGCACCTACGGAAACCTACCAAACCTGTGCATTTTTTAAAACTAGAGACCTAGGGGAATCCAAGATGGGGGGGTGAGTTGTGGGGCTTTGACCAGGTTCTGTTACCCAGAATCCTTTGCAAAGCTAAAGATTTGGCTAATAAAACACGTTTTCCTCACATTTCGGTGTCAGAAAGTTCTGGAATCTGAGAGGAGCCACAAATTTCCTTCCACCCAGCGTTCCCCCAAGTCTCCCGATAAAAATGATACCTCACTTGTGTGGGTAGGCCTAGCGCCCGCAACAGAAAATGCCCCAAAACGCAACGTGGACACATCACATTTTTTTAAAGAAAACAGAGGTGTTTTTTTCAAAGTGCCTACCTGTAGATTTTGGCCTCTAGCTCAGCTGGCACGTAGGGAAACCTACCAAACCTGTGCATTTTTTAAAACTAGAGACCTAGGGGAATCCAAGATGGGGTGACTTGTGGGGCTCTGACCAGGTTCTGTTACCCAGAATCCTTTGCAAACCTCAAAATTTGGCCAAAAAAACACATTTTCCTCACATTTCGGTGACAGAAAGTTCTGGAATCTGAGAGGAGACACAAATTTCCTTCCACCCAGCGTTCCCCCAAATCTCCCGATAAAAATGATACCTCACTTGTGTGGGTAGGCCTAGCACCCGCAACACAAAATGCCCCAAAACGCAACGTGGACACATCACATTTTTTGAAAGAAAACAGAGGTGTTTTTTGCAAAGTGCCTACCTGTAGATTTTGGCCTCTAGCTCAGCCGGCACGTAGGAAAACCTACCAACCCTGTGCATTTTTGAAAACTAGAGACCTAGGGGAATCCAAGATGGGGTGACTTGTGGGGCTCTGACCAGGTTCTGTTACCCAGAATCCTTTGCAAACCTCAAATTTTGGCTAAAAAATCACGTTTTCCTCACATTTTGGTGACAGAAAGTTCTGGAATCAGAGAAGAGCCACAAATTTCCTTCCACCCAGCGTTCCCCCAAGTCTCCCAATAAAAATTATACCTCACTTGTGTGGGTAGGCCTAGCGCCCCTGACAGGAAATGCCCCAAAACACAACGTGGACACATCACATTTTTTTAAAGAAAACAGAGGTGTTTTTGCAAAGTGCCTACCTGTAGATTTTGGCCTCTAACTCAGCCTGCACCTAGGGAAACTTACCAAACCTGTGCATTTTTGAAACCTAGAGACCTAGGGGAATCCAGGATGGGGTGACTTGTGGGGCTTTAACCAGGTTCTGTTACCCAGAATCCTTTGCAAAGCTCAAAATTTGGCCAAAAAAACACGTTTTCCTCACATTTCGGTGACAGAAAGTTCTGGAATCTGAGAGGAGCCACAAATTTCCTTCCACCCAGCGTTCCCCCAAGTCTCCCTATAAAAATGATACCTTACTTGTGTGGGTAGGCCTAGCGCCCGCAACAGAAAATGCCCCAAAACGCAACGTGGACACATCACATTTTTTTAAAGAAAACAGAGGTGTTTTTTGCAAAGTGCCTACCTGTAGATTTTGGCCTCTAGCTCAGCCGGCACGTAGGGAAACCTACCAAACCTGTGCATTTTTGAAAACTAGAGACCTAGGGGAATCCAAGATGGGGTGACTTGTGGGGCTCTGACCAGGTTCTGTTACCCAGAATCCTTTGCAAACCTTAAATTTTCATTAAAAAAACACATTTTCCTCACATTTCGGTGACAGAAAGTTCTGGAATCTGAGAAGAGCCACAAATTTCCTTCCACCCAGCGTTCCCCCAAGTCTCCCGATAGAAATGATACCTCACTTGTGTGGGTAGGCCTAGCGCCCCTGACAGCAAATGCACCAAAACACAATGTGAACCCATCACAATTTTTTAAAGAAAACAGAGGTGTTTTTTGCAAAGTGCCTACCTGTAGATGTTGGCCTCTAGCTCAGCCGGCACATAGGGAAACCTACCAAACCTGTGCATTTTTGAAAACTAGAGACCTAGGGGAATCCAAGATGGGGTGACTTGTGGGGCTCTGACCAGGTTCTGTTACCCAGAATCCTTTGCAAACCTCAAATTTTCACTAAAAAAACACATTTTCCTCACATTTCGGTGACAGAAAGTTCTGGAAGATGAGAAGAGTCACAAATTTCCTTCCACCCAGCGTTCCCCCAAGTCTCCCGATAGAAATGATACCTCACTTGTGTGGGTAGGCCTAGCGCCCCTGACAGGAAATGCCCCAAAACACAACGTGAACCCATCACAATTTTTTAAAGAAAACAGAGGTGTTTTTTGCAAAGTGCCTACCTGTAGATGTTGGCCTCTAGCTCAGCCGGCACCTAGGGAAACCTACCAAACCTATGCATTTTTGAAAACTAGAGACCTAGGGGAATCCAAGATGGGGTAACTTGTGGGGCTTTGACCAGGTTCTGTTACCCAGAATCCTTTGCAAACCTCAAATTTTGACTAAAAAAACACGTTTTCTTCACATTTCGGTGACAGAAAGTTCTGGAATCTGAGAGGAGCCACAAATTTCCTTCCACCCAGCGTTCCCCCATGTCTCCCGATAAAAATGATACCTCACTTGTGTGGGTAGGCTTGGCGCCCGCGACAGGAAATGCCCCAAAATGCAACGTAGACACATCACATTTTTTGAAAGAAAACAGAGGTGTTTTTTGCCAAGTGCCTACCTGTAGATTTTGGCCTCTAGCTCAGCCGGCACCTACGGAAACCTACCAAACCTGTGCATTTTTGAAAACTAGAGACCTAGGGCAATCCAAGATGGGGGGGTGAGTTGTGGGGCTTTGACCAGGTTCTGTTACCCAGAATCCTTTGCAAAGCTAAAGATTTGGCTAATAAAACACGTTTTCCTCACATTTCGGTGTCAGAAAGTTCTGGAATCTGAGAGGAGCCACAAATTTCCTTCCACCCAGCGTTCCCCCAAGTCTCCCGATAAAAATGATACCTCACTTGTGTGGGTAGGCCTAGCGCCCGCAACAGGAAATGCCCCAAAACGCAACGTAGACACATCACATTTTTTGAAAGAAAACAGAGGTGTTTTTTGCCAAGTGCCTACCTGTAGATTTTGGCCTCTAGCTCAGCCGGCACCTACGGAAACCTACCAAACCTGTGCATTTTTTAAAACTAGAGACCTAGGGGAATCCAAGATGGGGGGGGTGAGTTGTGGGGCTTTGACCAGGTTCTGTTACCCAGAATCCTTTGCAAAGCTAAAGATTTGGCTAATAAAACACGTTTTCCTCACATTTCGGTGTCAGAAAGTTCTGGAATCTGAGAGGAGCCACAAATTTCCTTCCACCCAGCGTTCCCCCAAGTCTCCCGATAAAAATGATACCTCACTTGTGTGGGTAGGCCTAGCGCCCGCAACAGAAAATGCCCCAAAACGCAACGTGGACACATCACATTTTTTTAAAGAAAACAGAGGTGTTTTTTGCAAAGTGCCTACCTGTAGATTTTGGCCTCTAGCTCAGCTGGCACGTAGGGAAACCTACCAAACCTGTGCATTTTTCAAAACTAGAGACCTAGGGGAATCCAAGATGGGGTGACTTGTGGGGCTCTGACCAGGTTCTGTTACCCAGAATCCTTTGCAAACCTCAAATTTTGGCAAAAAAAACACGTTTTCTTCACATTTCGGTGACAGAAAGTTCTGGAATCTGAGAGGAGCCACAAATTTCCTTCCACCCAGCGTTCCCCCAAGTCTCCCGATAAAAATGATACCTCACTTGTGTGGGTAGGCCTAGCGCCCGCGACAGGAAATGCCCCAAAACGCAACGTAGACACATCACATTTTTTGAAAGAAAACAGAGGTGTTTTTTGCCAAGTGCCTACCTGTAGATTTTGGCCTCTAGCTCAGCCGGCACCTACGGAAACCTATCAAACCTGTGCATTTTTGAAAACTAGAGACCTAGGGGAATCCAAGATGGGGGGGTGAGTTGTGGGGCTTTGACCAGGTTCTGTTACCCAGAATCCTTTGCAAAGCTAAAAATTTGGCTAATAAAACACGTTTTCCTCACATTTCGGTGACAGAAAGTTCTGGAATCTGAGAGGAGCCACAAATTGCCTTCCACCCAGCGTTCCCCCAAGTCTCCCGATAAAAATGATACCTCACTTGTGTGGGTAGGCTTAGCGCCCGCAACAGAAAATGCCCCAAAACGCAACGTGGACACATCACATATTTTGAAAGAAAACAGAGGTGTTTTTTGCAAAGTGCCTACCTGTAGATTTTGGCCTCTAGCTCAGCTGGCACGTTGGGAAACCTACCAAACCTGTGCATTTTTTAAAACTAGAGACCTAGGGGAATCCAAGATGGGGTGACTTGTGGGGCTCTGACCAGGTTCTGTTACCCAGAATCCTTTGCAAACCTCAAAATTTGGCTAAAAAAACACATTTTCCTCACATTTCGGTGACAGAAAGTTCTGGAATCTGAGAGGAGACACAAATTTCTTTCCACCCAGCGTTCCCCCAAATCTCCCGATAAAAATGATACCTCACTTGTGTGGGTAGGCCTAGCGCCCCTGACAGCAAATGCACCAAAACACAATGTGAACCCATCACAATTTTTTAAAGAAAACAGAGGTGTTTTTTGCAAAGTGCCTACCTGTAGATTTTGGCCTCTAGCTCAGCTGGCACGTTGGGAAACCTACCAAACCTGTGCATTTTTTAAAACTAGAGACCTAGGGGAATCCAAGATGGGGTGACTTGTGGGGCTCTGACCAGGTTCTGTTACCCAGAATCCTTTGCAAACCTCAAAATTTGGCTAAAAAAACACATTTTCCTCACATTTCGGTGACAGAAAGTTCTGGAATCTGAGAAGAGCCACAAATTTCCTTCCACCCAGCGTTCCCCCAAGTCTCCCGATAGAAATGATACCTCACTTGTGTGGGTAGGCCTAGCGCCCCTGACAGCAAATGCACCAAAACACAATGTGAACCCATCACAATTTTTTAAAGAAAACAGAGGTGTTTTTTGCAAAGTGCCTACCTGTAGATGTTGGCCTCTAGCTCAGCCGGCACATAGGGAAACCTACCAAACCTGTGCATTTTTGAAAACTAGAGACCTAGGGGAATCCAAGATGGGGTGACTTGTGGGGCTCTGACCAGGTTCTGTTACCCAGAATCCTTTGCAAACCTCAAATTTTCACTAAAAAAAACACATTTTCCTCACATTTCGGTGACAGAAAGTTCTGGAAGATGAGAAGAGTCACAAATTTCCTTCCACCCAGCGTTCCCCCAAGTCTCCCGATAGAAATGATACCTCACTTGTGTGGGTAGGCCTAGCGCCCCTGACAGGAAATGCCCCAAAACACAACGTGAACCCATCACAATTTTTTAAAGAAAACAGAGGTGTTTTTTGCAAAGTGCCTACCTGTAGATGTTGGCCTCTAGCTCAGCCGGCACCTAGGGAAACCTACCAAACCTATGCATTTTTGAAAACTAGAGACCTAGGGGAATCCAAGATGGGGTAACTTGTGGGGCTTTGACCAGGTTCTGTTACCCAGAATCCTTTGCAAACCTCAAATTTTGACTAAAAAAACACGTTTTCTTCACATTTCGGTGACAGAAAGTTCTGGAATCTGAGAGGAGCCACAAATTTCCTTCCACCCAGCGTTCCCCCATGTCTCCCGATAAAAATGATACCTCACTTGTGTGGGTAGGCTTGGCGCCCGCGACAGGAAATGCCCCAAAACGCAACGTAGACACATCACATTTTTTGAAAGAAAACAGAGGTGTTTTTTGCCAAGTGCCTACCTGTAGATTTTGGCCTCTAGCTCAGCCGGCACCTACGGAAACCTACCAAACCTGTGCATTTTTGAAAACTAGAGACCTAGGGCAATCCAAGATGGGGGGGTGAGTTGTGGGGCTTTGACCAGGTTCTGTTACCCAGAATCCTTTGCAAAGCTAAAGATTTGGCTAATAAAACACGTTTTCCTCACATTTCGGTGTCAGAAAGTTCTGGAATCTGAGAGGAGCCACAAATTTCCTTCCACCCAGCGTTCCCCCAAGTCTCCCGATAAAAATGATACCTCACTTGTGTGAGTAGGCCTAGCGCCCGCAACAGGAAATGCCCCAAAACGCAACGTAGACACATCACATTTTTTGAAAGAAAACAGAGGTGTTTTTTGCCAAGTGCCTACCTGTAGATTTTGGCCTCTAGCTCAGCCGGCACCTACGGAAACCTACCAAACCTGTGCATTTTTTAAAACTAGAGACCTAGGGGAATCCAAGATGGGGGGGTGAGTTGTGGGGCTTTGACCAGGTTCTGTTACCCAGAATCCTTTGCAAAGCTAAAGATTTGGCTAATAAAACACGTTTTCCTCACATTTCGGTGTCAGAAAGTTCTGGAATCTGAGAGGAGCCACAAATTTCCTTCCACCCAGCGTTCCCCCAAGTCTCCCGATAAAAATGATACCTCACTTGTGTGGGTAGGCCTAGCGCCCGCAACAGAAAATGCCCCAAAACGCAACGTGGACACATCACATTTTTTTAAAGAAAACAGAGGTGTTTTTTGCAAAGTGCCTACCTGTAGATTTTGGCCTCTAGCTCAGCTGGCACGTAGGGAAACCTACCAAACCTGTGCATTTTTCAAAACTAGAGACCTAGGGGAATCCAAGATGGGGTGACTTGTGGGGCTCTGACCAGGTTCTGTTACCCAGAATCCTTTGCAAACCTCAAAATTTGGCTAAAAAAACACATTTTCCTCACATTTCGGTGACAGAAAGTTCTGGAATCTGAGAAGAGTCACAAATTTCCTTCCACCCAGCGTTCCCCCAAGTCTCCCGATAGAAATGATACCTCACTTGTGTGGGTAGGCCTAGCGCCCCTGACAGGAAATGCCCCAAAACACAACGTGAACCCATCACAATTTTTAAAGAAAACAGAGGTGTTTTTTGCAAAGTGCCTAGCTGTAGATGTTGGCCTCTAGCTCAGCCGGCACCTAGGGAAACCTACCAAACCTATGCATTTTTGAAAACTAGAGACCTAGGGGAATCCAAGATGGGGTAACTTGTGGGGCTTTGACCAGGTTCTGTTACCCAGAATCCTTTGCAAACCTCAAATTTTGGCAAAAAAAACACGTTTTCTTCACATTTCGGTGACAGAAAGTTCTGGAATCTGAGAGGAGCCACAAATTTCCTTCCACCCAGCGTTCCCCCAAGTCTCCCGATAAAAATGATACCTCACTTGTGTGGGTAGGCCTAGCGCCCGCGACAGGAAATGCCCCAAAACGCAACGTAGACACATCACATTTTTTGAAAGAAAACAGAGGTGTTTTTTGCCAAGTGCCTACCTGTAGATTTTGGCCTCTAGCTCAGCCGGCACCTACGGAAACCTATCAAACCTGTGCATTTTTGAAAACTAGAGACCTAGGGGAATCCAAGATGGGGGGGTGAGTTGTGGGGCTTTGACCAGGTTCTGTTACCCAGAATCCTTTGTAAAGCTAAAAATTT
Source organism: Pleurodeles waltl (assembly GCF_031143425.1). Lineage (NCBI taxonomy): Eukaryota > Metazoa > Chordata > Amphibia > Caudata > Salamandridae > Pleurodeles > Pleurodeles waltl. Next base: position 981,367,469 of record NC_090440.1, read on the forward strand.
GGCTAATAAAACACGTTTTCCTCACATTTCGGTGACAGAAAGTTCTGGAATCTGAGAGGAGCCACAAATTTCCTTCCACCCAGCGTTCCCCCAAGTCTCCCGATAAAAATGATACCTCACTTGTGTGGGTAGGCTTAGCGCCCGCAACAGAAAATGCCCCAAAACGCAACGTGGACACATCACATATTTTGAAAGAAAACAGAGGTGTTTTTTGCAAAGTGCCTACCTGTAGATTTTGGCCTCTAGCTCAGCTGGCACGTTGGGAAACCTACCAAACCTGTGCATTTTTTAAAACTAGAGACCTAGGGGAATCCAAGATGGGGTGACTTGTGGGGCTCTGACCAGGTTCTGTTACCCAGAATCCTTTGCAAACCTCAAAATTTGGCTAAAAAAACACATTTTCCTCACATTTCGGTGAGAGAAAGTTCTGGAATCTGAGAGGAGACACAAATTTCTTTCCACCCAGCGTTCCCCCAAATCTCCCGATAAAAATGATACCTCACTTGTGTGGGTAGGCCTAGCACCCGCAACACAAAATGCCCCAAAACGCAACGTTGGCACATCACATTTTTTGAAAGAAAACAGAGGTGTTTTTTGCAAAGTGCCTACCTGTAGATTTTGGCCTCTAGCTCAGCCGGCACGTAGGAAAACCTACCAACCCTGTGCATTTTTGAAAACTAGAGACCTAGGGGAATCCAAGATGGGGTGACTTGTGGGGCTTTGACCAGGTTCTGTTACCCAGAATCCTTTGCAAAGCTCAAAATTTGGCTAAAAAAACACGTTTTCCTCACATTTCGGTGACAGAAAGTTCTGGAATCTGAGAGGAGCCACAAATTTCCTTCCACCCAGCGTTCCCCCAAGTCTCCCGATAAAAATGATACCTTACTTGTGTGGGTAGGCCTAGCGCCCGCAACAGAAAATGCCCCAAAACGCAACGTGGACACATAACAATTTTTGAAAGAAAACAGAGGTGTTTTTTGCAAAGTGCCTACCTGTAGATTTTGGCCTCTAGCTCAGCCGGCACGTAGGGAAACCTACCAAACCTGTGCATTTTTGAAAACTAGAGACCTAGGGGAATCCAGGATGGGGTGACTTGTGGGGCTTTGACCAGGTTCTGTTACCCAGAATCCTTTGCAAACCTCAAAATTTGGCTAAAAAAACACGTTTTCCTCATATTTCGGTCACAGAAAGTTCTGCAATCAGAGAGGAGCCACAAATTTCCTTCCACCCAGCGTTCCCCCAAGTCTCCCGATAAAAATGATACCTCACTTGTGTGGGTAGGCCTAGCGCCCGCAACAGAAAATGCCCCAAAACACAACGTGGACACATCACATTTTTTTAAAGAAAACAGAGGTGTTTTTTGCAAAGTGCCTACCTATAGATTTTGGCCTCTAGCTCAGCCGGCACGTAGGGAAACCTACCAAACCTGTGCATTTTTTAAAACTAGAGACCTAGGGGAATCCAAGATGGGGTGACTTGTGGGGCTCTGACCAGGTTCTGTTACCCAGAATCCTTTGCAAACCTCAAATTTTGACTAAAAAAACACATTTTCCTCACATTTCGGTGACAGAAAGTTCTGGAATCTGAGAAGAGCCACAAATTTCCTTCCACCCAGCGTTCCCCCAAGTCTCCCGATATAAATTATACCTCACTTGTGTGGGTAGGCCTAGCGCCCCTGACAGCAAATGCACCAAAACACAATGTGAACCCATCACAATTTTTTAAAGAAAACAGAGGTGTTTTTTGCGAAGTGCCTACCTGTAGATGTTGGCCTCTAGCTTAGCCGGCACATAGGGAAACCTACCAAACCTGTGCATTTTTGAAAACTAGAGACCTAGGGGAATCCAAGATGGGGTGACTTGTGGGGCTCTGACCAGGCTCTGTTACCCAGAATCCTTTGCAAACCTCAAATTTTCACTAAACAAACACATTTTCCTCACATTTCGGTGACAGAAAGTTCTGGAATATGAGAAGAGTCACAAATTTCCTTCCACCCAGCGTTCCCCCAAGTCTCCCGATAGAAATGATACCTCACTTGTGTGGGTAGGCCTAGCGCCCCTGACAGGAAATGCCCCAAAACACAACATGAACCCATCACAATTTTTTAAAGAAAACAGAGGTGTTTTTTGCAAAGTGCCTACCTGTAGATGTTGGCCTCTAGCTCAGCCAGCACCTAGGGAAACCTACCAAACCTATGCATTTTTGAAAACTAGAGACCTAGGGGAATCCAAGATGGGGTAACTTGTGGGGCTTTGACCAGGTTCTGTTACCCAGAATCCTTTGCAAACCTCAAATTTTGGATAAAAAAACACGTTTTCTTCACATTTCGGTGACAGAAAGTTCTGGAATCTGAGAGGAGCCACAAATTTCCTTCCACCCAGCGTTCCCCCATGTCTCCCGATAAAAATGATACCTCACTTGTGTGGGTAGGCCTAGCGCCCGCGACAGGAAGTGCCCCAAAACGCAACGTAGACACATCACATTTTTTGAAAGAAAACAGAGGTGTTTTTTGCCAAGTGCCTACCTGTAGATTTTGGCCTCTAGCTCAGCCGGCACGTACGGAAACCTACAAAACCTGTGCATTTTTGAAAACTAGAGACCTAGGGGAATCCAAGATGGGGTGACTTGTGGGGCTCTGACCAGGTTCTGTTACCCAGAATCCTTTGCAAACCTCAAAATTTGGCAAAAAAAACACATTTTCCTCACATTTCGGTGACAGAAAGTTCTGGAATCTGAGAGGAGACACAAATTTCCTTCCACCCAGCGTTCCCCCAAATCTCCCGATAAAAATGATACCTCACTTGTGTGGGTAGGCCTAGCACCCGCAGCACAAAATGCCCCAAAACGCAACGTGGACACATCACATTTTTTGAAAGAAAACAGAGGTGTTTTTTGCAAAGTGCCTACCTGTAGATTTTGGCCTCTAGCTCAGCCGGCACGTAGGGAAACCTACCAAACCTGTGCATTTTTGAAAACTAGAGACCTAGGGGAATCCAGGATGGGGTGACTTGTGGGGCTTTGACCAGGTTCTGTTACCCAGAATCCTTTGCAAACCTCAAAATTTGGCTAAAAAAACACGTTTTCCTCATATTTCGGTCACAGAAAGTTCTGCAATCAGAGAGGAGCCACAAATTTCCTTCCACCCAGCGTTCCCCCAAGTCTCCCGATAAAAATGATACCTCACTTGTGTGGGTAGGCCTAGCGCCCGCAACAGAAAATGCCCCAAAACACAACGTGGACACATCACATTTTTTTAAAGAAAACAGAGGTGTTTTTTGCAAAGTGCCTACCTATAGATTTTGGCCTCTAGCTCAGCCGGCACGTAGGGAAACCTACCAAACCTGTGCATTTTTGAAAACTAGAGACCTAGGGGAATCCAAGATGGGGTGACTTGTGGGGCTCTGACCAGGTTCTGTTACCCAGAATCCTTTGCAAACCTCAAATTTTGACTAAAAAAACACATTTTCCTCACATTTCGGTGACAGAAAGTTCTGGAATCTGAGAAGAGCCACAAATTTCCTTCCACCCAGCGTTCCCCCAAGTCTCCCGATATAAATTATACCTCACTTGTGTGGGTAGGCCTAGCGCCCCTGACAGCAAATGCACCAAAACACAATGTGAACCCATCACAATTTTTTAAAGAAAACAGAGGTGTTTTTTGCGAAGTGCCTACCTGTAGATGTTGGCCTCTAGCTTAGCCGGCACATAGGGAAACCTACCAAACCTGTGCATTTTTGAAAACTAGAGACCTAGGGGAATCCAAGATGGGGTGACTTGTGGGGCTCTGACCAGGCTCTGTTACCCAGAATCCTTTGCAAACCTCAAATTTTCACTAAACAAACACATTTTCCTCACATTTCGGTGACAGAAAGTTCTGGAATATGAGAAGAGTCACAAATTTCCTTCCACCCAGCGTTCCCCCAAGTCTCCCGATAGAAATGATACCTCACTTGTGTGGGTAGGCCTAGCGCCCCTGACAGGAAATGCCCCAAAACACAACATGAACCCATCACAATTTTTTAAAGAAAACAGAGGTGTTTTTTGCAAAGTGCCTACCTGTAGATGTTGGCCTCTAGCTCAGCCAGCACCTAGGGAAACCTACCAAACCTATGCATTTTTTAAAACTAGAGACCTAGGGGAATCCAAGATGGGGTAACTTGTGGGGCTTTGACCAGGTTCTGTTACCCAGAATCCTTTGCAAACCTCAAATTTTGGATAAAAAAACACGTTTTCTTCACATTTCGGTGACAGAAAGTTCTGGAATCTGAGAGGAGCCACAAATTTCCTTCCACCCAGCGTTCCCCCATGTCTCCCGATAAAAATGATACCTCACTTGTGTGGGTAGGCCTAGCGCCCGCGACAGGAAGTGCCCCAAAACGCAACGTAGACACATCACATTTTTTGAAAGAAAACAGAGGTGTTTTTTGCCAAGTGCCTACCTGTAGATTTTGGCCTCTAGCTCAGCCGGCACGTACGGAAACCTACAAAACCTGTGCATTTTTGAAAACTAGAGACCTAGGGGAATCCAAGATGGGGTGACTTGTGGGGCTCTGACCAGGTTCTGTTACCCAGAATCCTTTGCAAACCTCAAAATTTGGCAAAAAAACACATTTTCCTCACATTTCGGTGACAGAAAGTTCTGGAATCTGAGAGGAGCCACAAATTTCCTTCCACCCAGCGTTCCCCCAAATCTCCCGATAAAAATGATACCTCACTTGTGTGGGTAGGCCTAGCACCCGCAGCACAAAATGCCCCAAAACGCAACGTGGACACATCACATTTTTTGAAAGAAAACAGAGGTGTTTTTTGCAAAGTGCCTACCTGTAGATTTTGGCCTCTTGCTCAGCCGGCACGTAGGAAAAAATACCAACCCTGGGCATTTTTGAAAACTAGAGACCTAGGGGAATCCAAGATGGGGTGACTTGTGGGGCTCTGACCAGGTTCTGTTACCCAGAATCCTTTGCAAACCTCAAATTTTGGCTAAAAAATCAAGTTTTCCTCACATTTTGGTGACAGAAAGTTCTGGAATCAGAGAAGAGCCACAAATTTCCTTCCACCTAGCGTTCCCCCAAGTCTCCCGATATAAATTTTACCTCACTTGTGTGGGTAGGCCTAGCGCCCCTGACAGGAAATGCCCCAAAACACAACGTGGACACATCACATTTTTTTAAAGAAAACAGAGGTGTTTTTGCAAAGTGCCTACCTGTAGATTTTGGCCTCTAGCTCAGCCGCCACCTACGGAAACCTACCAAACCTGTGCATTTTTTAAAACTAGAGACCTAGGGGAATCCAAGATGGGGTGACTTGTGGGGCTTTGACCAGGTTCTGTTACCCAGAATCCTTTGCAAACCTCAAATTTTCACTAAAAAAACACGTTTTCCTCACATTTCGGTGACAGAAAGTTCTGGAATCTGAGAGGAGCCACAAATGTCCTTCCACCCAGCGTTCCCCCAAGTCTCCCGATAAAAATGATACCTCACTTGTGTGGGTAGGCCTAGCGCCCGCAACAGAAAATGCCCCAAAACGCAACGTGGACACATCACATTTTTTGAAAGAAAACAGAGGTGTTTTTTGCAAAGTGCCTACCTGTAGATTTTGGCCTCTAGCTCAGCCGGCACGTAGGGAAACCTACCAAACCTGTGCATTTTTGAAAACTAGAGACCTAGGGGAATCCAAGATGGGGTGACTTGTGGGGCTCTGACCACCAGGTTCTGTGACCCAGAATCCTTTGCAAACCTCAAAATTTGGCTAAAAAAACACATTTTCCTCACATTTCGGTGACAGAAAGTTCTGGAATCTGAGAGGAGCCACAAATTTCCTTCCACCCAGCGTTCCCCCAAATCTCCCGATAAAAATGATACCTCACTTGTGTAGGTAGGCCTAGCACCCGCAACACAAAATGCCCCAAAACGCAACATGGACACATCACATTTTTTGAAAGAAAACAGAGGTGTTTTTTGCAAAGTGCCTACCTATAGATTTTGGCCTCTAGCTCAGCCGGCACGTAGGGAAACCTACCAAACCTGTGCATTTTTGAAAACTAGAGACCTAGGGGAATCCAAGATGGGGTGACTTGTGGGGCTCTGACCAGGTTCTGTTACCCAGAATCCTTTGCAAACCTCAAATTTTCATTAAAAAAACACATTTTCCTCACATTTCGGTGACAGAAAGTTCTGGAATCTGAGAAGAGCCACAAATTTCCTTCCACCCAGCGTTCCCCCAAGTCTCCCGATAGAAATTATACCTCACTTGTGTGGGTAGGCCTAGCGCCCCTGACAGCAAATGCACCAAAACACAATGTGAACCCATCACAATATTTTTAAGAAAACAGAGGTTTTTTTTGCGAAGTGCCTACCTGTAGATGTTGGCCTCTAGCTCAGCCGGCACATAGGGAAACCTACCAAACCTGTGCATTTTTTAAAACTAGAGACCTAGGGGAATCCAAGATGGGGTGACTTGTGGGGCTCTGACCAGGCTCTGTTACCCAGAATCCTTTGCAAACCTCAAATTTTCACTAAACAAACACATTTTCATCACATTTCGGTGACAGAAAGTTCTGTAATCTGAGAGGAGCCACAAATTTCCTTCCACCCAGCGTTCCCCCAAATCTCCCGATAAAAATGATACCTCACTTGTGTGGGTAGGCCTAGCACCCGCAACAGAAAATGCCCCAAAACGCAACGTGGACACATCACATTTTTTGAAAGAAAACAGAGGTGTTTTTTGCAAAGTGCCTACCTGTAGATGTTGGCCTCTAGCTCAGCCTGTCACGGTTTCGGGCGGGTCTGATCAGGACTTTGGTTGGGACACCCCTTGAGGTCACTGAATATCCTAAAGAGGTAGTACACTGGGGCAGAGGAGCAGCTAAAGGCATACACGGAAAGGACAGCTATGGATAGGCACAGGAAACAGGAAAGTAAAAGCAGAGCAACCCTTGTGTGAACAAACAGGAAACGGATTACCAGTGGACAAACACGCTGGGGTTGTACACAGAGTAAGGCGCGGAACCTCCCACAGTGACAGGGAATCTCAAGGCCTCTGTGCAGTTTGCTCTTACAGATAGTCACCCTGCCAGCCCCATAGAAAGGAGGCAGCAGAAGTGATTCTGTCTCTGGACCCTAGAGCACAAACAAGGATAGTACTTACATACACAGGACACGCTCTTGTGGGTCCAGCTGGAAACACAGTGGCGATTCCTGAGAATACAGCAATAGCACACTGTCAGGCACGAAATACAACGTATAACACTGGACAAGGATGGGGGCTGGAATTGCCTCCTGGAAACCAGGAGCCAACCCCAGTACACAGAAGGACACGTATACACTGGTGAAGACTGATAGAACACTTACCAGACACAAAGAACCAAGAAGAAACAGAAACAGAAGGGAACAAACTAAGAGGCAGAGGCAAGAACTAGGAACAGGCTCAGGCTGAAGCAAATGCGGGTCTAGGACTTGAAAACAGGGTGCAAACTTCTGTCTGGGACAGACAGAGACAGGACTGGGAAACTGAGAACAGGCTCTGGCTGGAACAGGCAAGGACAGGACTGGAATACAGGGAGTAGGAAATGAGCAGTAAACAGGACTGGGAAACAGAGAGAAGGTTCAGGCTGAAACAAGGCAGGAGCAGGGCAGAGAAACAGGGAGCAGGCTTTGGAAGAAACAAACAGATACAAGGCTAAGAAGTAGGGAGCAGACTCTGGCTGGAACAACCAGGAACAGGGCAGAGAAACAGGAAACAGGATCAAGCTGGAACAGAACAGGAACAGGAACAAAACTGGAACACCATCCGACAAGGGGTCTGTAACACAAAGGAATTGAAGTCCGATGCACGACAGGGAGCTTGAGGAAATGGCTGCTTATAAGCAGTTCCAAGCTGGGCTGCACAGGAGAGGTTTCAGGTGTGTGTGGTTTCGGACACTTGCAAGTCCTGGAGGAGAGGATCCAGTGAAAAGGAGCAACTGGACTTCTCCCATTGAAAACAATGGGAAACAGAATCCGGGTTTTCCTGACTACCAAGCTGTGCATTATGGGATTTGCAGTCCCAAGAAACAAATGTAGTCCTACACAAGTGTACCATGGAGAAAAGAGAAACAGACAGGAGTCAGCAAGGGACTCTAGATAGGTGTTCAAGGTGATTCCCAGGCTTCTGACAGTCCCCTTACAGCGCCCCCTGGAAATGGGACGACCGAGTCGTAACACAGCCAGCACCTAGGGAAACCTACCAAACCTATGCATTTTTGAAAACTAGAGACCTAGGGGAATCCAAGATGGGGTAACTTGTGGGGCTCTGACCAGGTTCTGTTACCCAGAATCCTTTGCAAACCTCAAATTTTGGCTAAAAAAACACGTTTTCTTCACATTTCGGTGACAGAAAGTTCTGGAATCTGAGAGGAGCCACAAATTTCCTTCCACCCAGCGTTCCCCCAAATCTCCCGATAACAATGATACATCACTTGTGTGGGTAGGCCTAGCACCCGCAACAGAAAATGCCCCAAAACGCAACGTGGACACATCACATTTTTTGGAAGAAAACAGAGGTGTTTTTTGCAAAGTGCCTACCTGTAGATTTTGGCCTCTAGCTCAGCCGGCACGTAGGAAAACCGACCAAACCTGTGCATTTTTGAAAACTAGAGACCTAGGGGAATCCCACGATGGGGTGACTTGTGGGGCTCTGACCAGGTTCTGTTACCCAGAATCCTTTGCAAACCTCAAATTTTGACTATAAAAACACATTTTCCTCACATTTCGGTGACAGAAAGTTCTGGAATCTGAGAAGAGCCACAAATTTCCTTCCACCCAGCGTTTCCCCAAGTCTCCCGATAGAAATGATACCTCACTTGTGTGGGTAGGCCTAGCGCCCCTGACAGGAAATGCCCCAAAACACAACGTGAACCCATCACATTTTTTTAAAGAAAACAGAGGTGTTTTTTGCAAAGTGCCTACCTGTAGATTTTGGCCTCTAGCTCAGCTGGCACGTAGGAAAACCTACCAAACCTGTGCATTTTTGAAAACTAGAGACCTAGGGGAATTCAAGATGGGGTGACTTGTGGGGCTCTGACCAGGTTCTGTTACCCAGAATCCTTTGCAAACCTCAAATTTTGACTAAAAAAACACATTTTCCTCACATTTCGGTGACAGAAAGTTCAGGAATCTGAGAAGAGCCACAAATTTCCTTCCACCCAGCGTTCCCCCAAGTCTCCCAATAGAAATGATACCTCACTTGTGTGGGTAGGCCTAGCGCCCCTGACAGGAAATGCCCCAAAACACAACGTGAACCCATCACAATTTTTTAAAGAAAACAGAGGTGTTTTTTGCAAAGTGCCTACCTGTGGATGTTGGCCTCTAGCTCAGCCGGCACCTAGGGAAACCTACCAAACCTATGCATTTTTGAAAACTAGAGACCTAGGGGAATCCAAGATGGGGTAACTTGTGGGGCTCTGACCAGGTTCTGTTACCCAGAATCCTTTGCAAACCTCATATTTTGGCTAAAAAAAAACACGTTTTCCTCACATTTCGGTGACAGAAAGTTCTGGAATCTGAGAGGAGCCACAAATTTCGTTCCACCCAGCGTTCCCCCAAGTCTCCCGATAAAAATGATACCTCACTTGTGTGGGTAGGCCTAGCGCCCGCGACAGGAAATGCCCCAAAACACAACGTAGACACATCACATTTTTTTAAAGAAAACAGAGGTGTTTTTTGCAAAGTGCCTACCTGTAGATTTTGGCCTCTAGCTCAGCCGGCACCTACAGAAACCTACCAAACCTGTGCATTTTTGAAAACTAGAGACCTAGGGGAATCCAAGATGGGGTAACTTGTGGGGCTCCGACCAGGTTGTGTTACCCAGAATCCTTTGCAAACCTCAAATTTTGGCTAATAAAAAACATGTTTTCCTCACATTTCGGTGACAGAAAGTTCTGGAATCTGAGAGGAGCCACAAATTTCCTTCCACCCAGCGTTCCCCCAAGTCTCCCGATAAAAATGATACCTCACTTGTGTGAGTAGGCCTAGCGCCCGCAACAGAAAATGCCCCAAAACGCAACATGGACACATCACATTTTTTTAAAGAAAACAGAGGTGTTTTTTGCAAAGTGCCTACCTGTAGATTTTGGCCTCTAGCTCAGCCGGAACGTAGGGAAACCTACCAAACCTGTGCATTTTTGAAAACTAGAGACCTAGGAGAATCCAAGATGGGGTGACCTGTGGGGCTCTGACCAGGTTCTGTTACCCAGAATCCTTTGCAAACCTCAAATTTTGGCTAAAAAAACACGCTTTCCTCACATTTCGGTGACAGAAAGTTCTGGAATCTGAGAGGAGCCACAAATTTCCTTCCACCCAGCGTTCCCCCAAGTCTCCCGATAACAATGATACCTCACTTGTGTGGGTAGGCCTAGCGCCCCTGACAGGAAATGCCCCAAAACACAACGTGGACACATCACATTTTTTTAAAGAAAACAGAGGTGTTTTTTGCAAAGTGCCTACCTGTAGATTTTGGCCTCTAGCTCAGCCGGCACCTACAGAAACCTACCAAACCTGTGCATTTTTGAAAACTAGAGACCTAGGGGAATCCAAGATGGGGTACCTTGTGGGGCTCTGACCAGGTTGTATTACCCAGAATCCTTTGCAAACCTCAAATTTTGGCTAATAAAAAACACGTTTTCCTCACATTTCGGTGACAGAAAGTTCTGGAATCTGAGAGGAGCCACAAATTTCCTTCCACCCAGCGTTCCCCCAAGTCTCCCGATAAAAATGATACCTCACTTGTGTGGGTAGGCCTAGCGCCCGCAACAGAAAAGCCCCAAAACGCAACGTGGACACATGACATTTTTTTAAAGAAAACAGAGGTGTTTTTTGCAAAGTGCCTACCTGTAGATTTTGGCCTCTAGCTCAGCTGGCACGTAGGGAAACCTACCACACCTGTGCATTTTTGAAAACTAGAGACCTAGGGGAATCCAAGATGGGGTGACTTGTGGGGCTCTGACCAGGTTCTGTTACCCAGAATCCTTTGCAAACCTCAAAATTTGGCTAAAAAAACACATTTTCCTCACATTTCGGTGACAGAAAGTTCTGGAATCTGAGAGGAGCCACAAATTTCCTTCCACCCAGCGTTCCCCCAAATCTCCCGATAAAAATGATACCTCACTTGTGTGGGTGGGCCTAGCACCCGCAACAGAAAATGCCCCAAAACGCAACGTGGACACATCACATTTTTTGAAAGAAAACAGAGGTGTTTTTTGCAAAGTGCCTACCTGTAGATTCTGGCCTCTAGCTCAGCCGGCACGTAGGAAAACCTACCAAACCTGTGCATTTTTCAAACCTAGAGACCTAGGGGAATCCAAGATGGGGTGACTTGTAGGGCTCTGACCAGGTTCTGTTACCCAGAATCCTTTGCAAACCTCAAATTTTGACTAAAAAAACACATTTTCCTCACATTTCGGTGACAGAAAGTTCTGGAATCTGAGAAGAGCCACAAATTTCCTTCCACCCAGCGTTCTCCCAAGTCTCCCGATAGAAATTATACCTCACTTGTGTGGGTAGGCCTAGCGCCCCTGACAGGAAATGACCCAAAACACAAAGTGAACCCATCACAATTTTTTAAAGAAAACAGAGGTGTTTTTTGCAAAGTGCCTACCTGTAGATGTTGGCCTCTAGCTCAGCCGGCACCTAGGGAAACCTACCAAACCTATGCATTTTTGAAAACTAGAGACCTAGGGGAATCCAAGATGGGGTAACTTGTGGGGCTCTGACCAGGTTCTGTTACCCAGAATCCTTTGCAAACCTCAAATTTTGGCTAAAAAAAACACCTTTTCTTCACATTTCGGTGACAGAAAGTTCTGGAATCTGAGAGGAGCCACAAATTTCCTTCCACCCAGCGTTCCCCAAGTCTCCCGATAAAAATGATACCTCACTTGTGTGGGTAGGCCTAGTGCCCGCGACAGGAAATGCCCCAAAACACAACGTAGACACATCACATTTTTTGAAAGAAAACAGAGGTGTTTTTTGCAAAGTGCCTTCCTGTAGATTTTGGCCTCTAGCTCACCCGGCACCTACAGAAACCTACCAAACCTGTGCATTTTTGAAAACTAGTGACCTAGGGGAATCCAAGATGGGGTAACTTGTGGGGCTCTGACCAGGTTCTGTTACCCAGAATCCTTTGCAAACCTCAAATTTTGGCTAAAAAAGAAAAGTTTTCCTCACATTTCGGTGACAGAAAGTTCTGGAATCTGAGAGGAGCCACAAATTTCCTTCCACCCAGCGTTCCCCCAAGTCTCCCGATAAAAATGATACCTCACTTGTGTGGGTAGGCCTAGCGCCCGCGACAGGAAATGCCCCAAAACACAACGTAGACACATCACATTTTTTGAAAGAAAACAGAGGTGTTTTTTGCAAAGTGCCTACCTGTAGATTTTGGCCTCTAGCTCAGTCGGCACCTACAGAAACCTACCAAACCTGTGCATTTTTGAAAACTAGAGACCTAGGGGAATCCAAGATGGGGTAACTTGTGGGGCTCTGACCAGGTTGTGTTACCCAGAATCCTTTGCAAACGTCAAATTTTGGCTAATAAAAAACACGTTTTCCTCACATTTCGGTGACAGAAAGTTCTGGAATCTGAGAGGAGCCACAAATTTCCTTCCACCCAGCGTTCCCCCAAGTCTCCCGATAAAAATGATACCTCACTTGTGTGGGTAGGCCTAGCGCCCGCAACAGAAAATGCCCCAAAACGCAACATGGACACATCACATTTTTTTAAAGAAAACAGAGGTGTTTTTTGCAAAGTGCCTACCTGTAGATTTTGGCCTCTAGCTCAGCCGACACGTAGGGAAACCTACCAAACCTGTGCATTTTTGAAAACTAGAGACCTAGGGGAATCCAAGATGGGGTGACTTGTGGGGCTCTGACCAGGTTCTGTTACCCAGAATCCTTTGCAAACCTCAAATTTTGGCTAAAAAAACACGTTTTCCTCACATTTCGGTGACAGAAAGTTCTGGAATCTGAGAGGAGCCACGAATTTCCTTCCACCCAGCGTTCCCCCAAGTCTCCCGATAACAATGATACCTCACTTGTGTGGGTAGGCCTAGCGCCCCTGACAGGAAATGCCCCAAAACACAACGTGGACACATCACATTTTTTTAAAGAAAACAGAGGTGTTTTTTGCAAAGTGCCTACCTGTAGATTTTGGCCTCTAGCTCAGCCGGCACCTACAGAAACCTACCAAACCTGTGCATTTTTTAAAACTAGAGACCTACGGGAATCCAAGATGGGGTACCTTTTGGGGCTCTGACCAGGTTGTGTTACCCAGAATCCTTTGCAAACCTCAAATTTTGGCTAATAAAAAACACGTTTTCCTCACATTTCGGTGACAGAAAGTTCTGGAATCTGAGAGGAGCCACAAATTTCCTTCCACCCAGCGTTCCCCCAAGTCTCCCGATAAAAATGATACCTCACTTGTGTGGGTAGGCCTAGCGCCCGCAACAGAAAAAGCCCCAAAACGCAACGTGGACACATCACATTTTTTTAAAGAAAACAGAGGTGTTTTTTGCAAAGTGCCTACCTGTAGATTTTGGCCTCTAGCTCAGCTGGCACGTAGGGAAACCTACCACACCTGTGCATTTTTGAAAACTAGAGACCTAAGGGAATCCAAGATGGGGTGACTTGTGGGGCTCTGACCAGGTTCTGTTACCCAGAATCCTTTGCAAACCTCAAAATTTGGCTAAAAAAACACATTTTCCTCACATTTCGGTGACAGAAAGTTCTGGAATCTGAGAGGAGCCACAAATTTCCCTCCACCCAGCGTTCCCCGAAATCTCCCGATAAAAATGATACCTCACTTGTGTGGGTAGGCCTAGCACCCACAACAGAAAATGCCCCAAAACGCAACGTGGACACATCACATTTTTTGAAAGAAAACAGAGGTGTTTTTTGCAAAGTGCCTACCTGTAGATTTTGGCCTCTAGCTCAGCCGGCACGTAGGAAAACCGACCAAACCTGTGCATTTTTGAAAACTAGAGACCTAGGGGAATCCCACGATGGGGTGACTTGTGGGGCTCTGACCAGGTTCTGTTACCCAGAATCCTTTGCAAACCTCAAATTTTGACTAAAAAAACACATTTTCCTCACATTTCGGTGACAGAAAGTTCTGGAATCTGAGAAGAGCCACAAATTTCCTTCCACCCAGCGTTTCCCCAAGTCTCCCGATAGAAATGATACCTCACTTGTGTGGGTAGGCCTAGCGCCCCTGACAGGAAATGCCCCAAAACACAACGTGAACCCATCACAATTTTTTAAAGAAAACAGAGGTGTTTTTTGCAAAGTGCCTACCTGTAGATGTTGGCCTCTAGCTCAGCCGGCACCTAGGGAAACCTACCAAACCTATGCATTTTTTAAAACTAGAGACCTAGGGGAATCCAAGATGGGGTAACTTGTGGGGCTCTGACCAGGTTCTGTTACCCAGAATCCTTTGCAAACCTCAAATTTTGGCTAATAAAAAACACGTTTTCCTCACATTTCGGTGACAGAAAGTTCTGGAATCTGAGAGGAGCCACAAATTTCCTTCCACCCAGCGTTCCCCCAAGTCTCCCGATAAAAATTATACCTCACTTGTGTGGGTAGGCCTAGCGCCCCTGACAGGAAATGCCCCAAAACACAACGTGGACACATCAATTTTTTTTAAAGAAAACAGAGGTGTTTTTTGCAAAGTGCCTACCTGTAGATTTTGGCCTCTAACTCAGCCAGCACCTAGGGAAACCTACCAAACCTGTGCATTTTGGAAAACTAGAGACCTAGGGGAATCCAAGATGGGGTGACTTGTGGGGCTCTGACCAGGTTCTGTTACCCAGAATCCTTTGCAAAGCTAAAAATTTGGCTAAAAAAACACGTTTTCCTCACATTTTGGTGACAGAAAGTTCTGGAATCTGATAGGAGCCACAAATTTCCTTCCACCCAGCGTTCCCCCAAGTCTCCCGATAAAAATGATACCTCACTTGTGTGGGTAGGCCTAGCGCCCCCAACAGAAAAAGCTCCAAAACGCAACGTGGACACATCACATTTTTTTAAAGAAAACAGAGGTGTTTTTTGCAAAGTGCCTACCTGTAGATTTTGGCCTCTAGCTCAGCTGGCACGTAGGGAAACCTACCACACCTGTGCATTTTTGAAAACTAGAGACCTAGGGGAATCCAAGATGGGGTGACTTGTGGGGCTCTGACCAGGTTCTGTTACCCAGAATCCTTTGCAAACCTCAAAATTTGGCTAAAAAAACACATTTTCCTCACATTTCGGTGACAGAAAGTTCTGGAATCTGAGAGGAGCCACAAATTTCCTTCCACCCAGCGTTCCCCCAAATCTCCCGATAAAAATGATACCTCACTTGTGTGGGTAGGCCTAGCACCCGCAACAGAAAATGCCCCAAAACGCAACGTGGACACATCACATTTTTTTAAAGAAAACAGAGGTGTGTTTTTGCAAAGTGCCTACCTGAAGATTTTGGCCTCTAGCTCAGCCGGCACGTAGGAAAACCTACCAAACCTGTGCATTTTTGAAAACTAGAGACCTAGGGGAATCCAAGATGGGGTGACTTGTGGGGCTCTGACCAGGTTCTGTTACCCAGAATCCTTTGCAAACCTCAAATTTTGACTAAAAAAACACATTTTCCTCACATTTCGGTGACAGAAAGTTCTGGAATCTGAGAAGAGCCACAAATTTCCTTCCACCCAGCGATCTCCCAAGTCTCCCGATAGAAATGATACTTCACTTGTGTGGGTAGGCCTAGCGCCCCTGACAGGAAATGCCCAAAAACACAACGTGAACCCATCACAATATTTTAAAGAAAACAGAGGTGTTTTTTGCAAAGTGCCTACCTGTAGATATTGGCCTCTAGCTCAGCCGGCACCTAGGGAAACCTACCAAATCTATGCATTTTTTAAAACTAGACACCTAGGGGAATCCAAGATGGGGTAACTTGTGGGGCTCTGACCAGGTTCTGTTACCCAGAATCCTTTGCAAACCTCAAATTTTGGCTAAAAAAACACGTTTTCTTCACATTTCAGTGACAGAAAGTTCTGGAATCTGAGAGGAGCCACAAATTTCCTTCCACCCAGCGTTCCCCCAAGTCTCCCGATAAAAATGATACCTCACTTGTGTGGGTAGGCCTAGCGCCCGCAACAGAAAATGCCCCAAAACGCAACATGGACACATCACATTTTTTGAAAGAAAACAGAGGTGTTTTTTGCAAAGTGCCTACCTGTAGATTTTGGCCTCTAGCTCAGCCGGCACGTAGGGAAACCTACCAAACCTGTGCATTTTTGAAAACTAGAGACCTAGGGGAATCCAAGATGGGGTGACTTGTGGGGCTCTGACCAGGTTCTGTTACCCACAATCCTTTGCAAACCTCAAATTTTGGCTAAAAAAAACACGTTTTCCTCACATTTCGGTGACAGAAAGTTCTGGAATCTGAGAGGAGCCACAAATTTCCTTCCACCCAGCGTTCCCCCAAGTCTCCCGATAAAAATGATACCTCACTTGTGTGGGTAGGCCTAGCGCCCGCAACAGAAAAAGCCCCAAAACGCAACGTGGACACATCACATTTTTTGAAAGAAAACAGAGGTGTTTTTTGCAAAGTGCCTACCTGTAGATTTTGGCCTCTAGCTCAGCTGGCACGTAGGGAAACCTACCACACCTGTGCATTTTTGAAAACTAGAGACCTAGGGGAATCCAAGATGGGGTGACTTGTGGGGCTCTGACCAGGTTCTGTTACCCAGAATCCTTTGCAAACCTCAAAATTTGGCTAAAAAAACACATTTTCATCACATTTCGGTGACAGAAAGTTCTGTAATCTGAGAGGAGCCACAAATTTCCTTCCACCCAGCGTTCCCCCAAATCTCCCGATAAAAATGATACCTCACTTGTGTGGGTAGGCCTAGCACCCGCAACAGAAAATGCCCCAAAACGCAACGTGGACACATCACATTTTTTGAAAGAAAACAGAGGTGTTTTTTGCAAAGTGCCTACCTGTAGATTTTGGCCTCTAGCTCAGCCGGCACGTAGGAAAACCGACCAAACCTGTGCATTTTTGAAAACTAGAGAGCTAGGGGAATCCCACGATGGGGTGACTTGTGGGGCTCTGACCAGGTTCTGTTACCCAGAATCCTTTGCAAACCTCAAATTTTGACTAAAAAAACACATTTTCCTCACATTTCGGTGACAGAAAGTTCTGGAATCTGAGAAGAGCCACAAATTTCCTTCCACCCAGCGTTTCCCCAAGTCTCCCGATAGAAATGATACCTCACTTGTGTGGGTAGGCCTAGCGCCCCTGACAGGAAATGCCCCAAAACACAACGTGAACCCATCACAATTTTTTAAACAAAACAGAGGTGTTTTTTGCAAAGTGCCTACCTGTAGATGTTGGCCTCTAGCTCAGCCTGTCACGGTTTCGGGCGGGTCTGATCAGGACTTTGGTTGGGACACCCCTTGAGGTCACTGAATATCCTAAAGAGGTAGTACACTGGGGCAGAGGAGCAGCTAAAGGCATACACGGAAAGGACAGCTATGGATAGGCACAGGAAACAGGAAAGTAAAAGCAGAGCAACCCTTGTGTGAACAAACAGGAAACGGATTACCAGTGGACAAACACGCTGGGGTTGTACACAGAGTAAGGCGCGGAACCTCCCACAGTGACAGGGAATCTCAAGGCCTCTGTGCAGTTTGCTCTTACAGATAGTCACCCTGCCAGCCCCATAGAAAGGAGGCAGCAGAAGTGATTCTGTCTCTGGACCCTAGAGCACAAACAAGGATAGTACTTACATACACAGGACACGCTCTTGTGGGTCCACCTGGAAACACAGTGGCGATTCCTGAGAATACAGCAATAGCACACTGTCAGGCATGAAATACAACGTATAACACTGGACAAGGATGGGGGCTGGAATTGCCTCCTGGAAACCAGGAGCCAACCCCAGTACACAGGAGGACACGTATACACTGGTGAAGACTGATAGAACACTTACCAGACACAAATAACCAAGAAGAAACAGAAACAGAAGGGAACAAACTAAGAGGCAGAGGCAAGAACTAGGAACAGGCTCAGGCTGAAGCAAATGCGGGTCTAGGACTTGAAAACAGGGCGCAAACTTCTGTCTGGGACAGACAGAGAGAGGACTGGGAAACTGAGAACAGGCTCTGGCTGGAACAGGCAAGGACAGGACTGGAATACAGGGAGTAGGAAATGAGCAGTAAACAGGACTGGGAAACAGAGAGAAGGTTCAGGCTGAAACAAGGCAGGAGCAGGGCAGAGAAACAGGGAGCAGGCTTTGGAAGAAACAAACAGATACAAGGCTAAGAAGTAGGGAGCAGACTCTGGCTGGAACAACCAGGAACAGGGCAGAGAAACAGGAAACAGGATCAAGCTGGAACAGAACAGGAACAGGAACAAAACTGGAACACCATCCGACAAGGGGTCTGTAACACAAAGGAATTGAAGTCCGATGCACGACAGGGAGCTTGAGGAAATGGCTGCTTATAAGCAGTTCCAAGCTGGGCTGCACAGGAGAGGTTTCAGGTGTGTGTGGTTTCGGACACTTGCAAGTCCTGGAGGAGAGGATCCAGTGAAAAGGAGCAACTGGACTTCTCCCATTGAAAACAATGGGAAACAGAATCCGGGTTTTCCTGACTACCAAGCTGTGCATTATGGGATTTGCAGTCCCAAGAAACAAATGTAGTCCTACACAAGTGTACCATGGAGAAAAGAGAAACAGACAGGAGTCAGCAAGGGACTCTAGATAGGTGTTCAAGGTGATTCCCAGGCTTCTGACAGTCCCCTTACAGCGCCCCCTGGAAATGGGACGACCGAGTCGTAACACAGCCGGCACCTAGGGAAACCTACCAAACCTATGCATTTTTGAAAACTAGAGACCTAGGGGAATCCAAGATGGGGTAACTTGTGGGGCTCTGACCAGGTTCTGTTACCCAGAATCCTTTGCAAACCTCAAATTTTGGCTAAAAAAACACGTTTTCTTCACATTTCGGTGACAGAAAGTTCTGGAATCTGAGAGGAGCCACAAATTTCCTTCCACCCAGCGTTCCCCCAAATCTCCCGATAACAATGATACCTCACTTGTGTGGGTAGGCCTAGCACCCGCAACAGAAAATGCCCCAAAACGCAACGTGGACACATCACATTTTTTGGAAGAAAACAGAGGTGTTTTTTGCAAAGTGCCTACCTGTAGATTTTGGCCTCTAGCTCAGCCGGCACGTAGGAAAACCGACCAAACCTGTGCATTTTTGAAAACTAGAGACCTAGGGGAATCCCACGATGGGGTGACTTGTGGGGCTCTGACCAGGTTCTGTTACCCAGAATCCTTTGCAAACCTCAAATTTTGACTAAAAAAACACATTTTCCTCACATTTCGGTGACAGAAAGTTCTGGAATCTGAGAAGAGCCACAAATTTCCTTCCACCCAGCGTTTCCCCAAGTCTCCCGATAGAAATGATACCTCACTTGTGTGGGTAGGCCTAGCGCCCCTGACAGGAAATGCCCCAAAACACAACGTGAACCCATCACATTTTTTTAAAGAAAACAGAGGTGTTTTTTGCAAAGTGCCTACCTGTAGATTTTGGCCTCTAGCTCAGCTGGCACGTAAGAAAACTTACCAAACCTGTGCATTTTTGAAAACTAGAGACCTAGGGGAATCCAAGATGGGGTGACTTGTGGGGCTCTGACCAGGTTCTGTTACCCAGAATCCTTTGCAAACCTCAAATTTTGACTAAAAAAACACATTTTCCTCACATTTCGGTGACAGAAAGTTCAGGAATCTGAGAAGAGCCACAAATTTCCTTCCACCCAGCGTTCCCCCAAGTCTCCCAATAGAAATGATACCTCACTTGTGTGGGTAGGCCTAGCGCCCCTGACAGGAAATGCCCCAAAACACAACGTGAACCCATCACAATTTTTTAAAGAAAACAGAGGTGTTTTTTGCAAAGTGCCTACCTGTGGATGTTGGCCTCTAGCTCAGCCGGCACCTAGGGAAACCTACCAAACCTATGCATTTTTTAAAACTAGAGACCTAGGGGAATCCAAGATGGGGTAACTTGTGGGGCTCTGACCAGGTTCTGTTACCCAGAATCCTTTGCAAACCTCATATTTTGGCTAAAAAAAAACACGTTTTCCTCACATTTCGGTGACAGAAAGTTCTGGAATCTGAGAGGAGCCACAAATTTCCTTCCACCCAGCGTTCCCCCAAGTCTCCCGATAAAAATGATACCTCACTTGTGTGGGTAGGCCTAGCGCCCGCGACAGGAAATGCCCCAAAACACAACGTAGACACATCACATTTTTTTAAAGAAAACAGAGGTGTTTTTTGCAAAGTGCCTACCTGTAGATTTTGGCCTCTAGCTCAGCCGGCACCTACAGAAACCTACCAAACCTGTGCATTTTTGAAAACTAGAGACCTAGGGGAATCCAAGATGGGGTAACTTGTGGGGCTCTGACCAGGTTGTGTTACCCAGAATCCTTTGCAAACCTCAAATTTTGGCTAATAAAAAACACGTTTTCCTCACATTTCGGTGACAGAAAGTTCTGGAATCTGAGAGGAGCCACAAATTTCCTTCCACCCAGCGTTCCCCCAAGTCTCCCGATAAAAATGATACCTCACTTGTGTGGGTAGGCCTAGCGCCCGCAACAGAAAATGCCCCAAAACGCAACATGGACACATCACATTTTTTTAAAGAAAACAGAGGTGTTTTTTGCAAAGTGCCTACCTGTAGATTTTGGCCTCTAGCTCAGCCGGCACGTAGGGAAACCTACCAAACCTGTGCATTTTTTAAAACTAGAGACCTAGGAGAATCCAAGATGGGGTGACCTGTGGGGCTCTGACCAGGTTCTGTTACCCAGAATCCTTTGCAAACCTCAAATTTTGGCTAAAAAAACACGCTTTCCTCACATTTCGGTGACAGAAAGTTCTGGAATCTGAGAGGAGCCACAAATTTCCTTCCACCCAGCGTTCCCCCAAGTCTCCCGATAACAATGATACCTCACTTGTGTGGGTAGGCCTAGCGCCCCTGACAGGAAATGCCCCAAAACACAACGTGGACACATCACATTTTTTTAAAGAAAACAGAGGTGTTTTTTGCAAAGTGCCTACCTGTAGATTTTGGCCTCTAGCTCAGCCGGCACCTACAGAAACCTACCAAACCTGTGCATTTTTGAAAACTAGAGACCTAGGGGAATCCAAGATGGGGTACCTTGTGGGGCTCTGACCAGGTTGTATTACCCAGAATCCTTTGCAAACCTCAAATTTTGGCTAATAAAAAACACGTTTTCCTCACATTTCGGTGACAGAAAGTTCTGGAATCTGAGAGGAGCCACAAATTTCCTTCCACCCAGCGTTCCCCCAAGTCTCCCGATAAAAATGATACCTCACTTGTGTGGGTAGGCCTAGCGCCCGCAACAGAAAAGCCCCAAAACGCAACGTGGACACATCACATTTTTTGAAAGAAAACAGAGGTGTTTTTTGCAAAGTGCCTACCTGTAGATTTTGGCCTCTAGCTCAGCTGGCACGTAGGGAAACCTACCACACCTGTGCATTTTTGAAAACTAGAGACCTAGGGGAATCCAAGATGGGGTGACTTGTGGGGCTCTGACCAGGTTCTGTTACCCAGAATCCTTTGCAAACCTCAAAATTTGGCTAAAAAAACACATTTTCCTCACATTTCGGTGACAGAAAGTTCTGGAATCTGAGAGGAGCCACAAATTTCCTTCCACCCAGCGTTCCCCCAAATCTCCCGATAAAAATGATACCTCACTTGTGTGGGTGGGCCTAGCACCCGCAACAGAAAATGCCCCAAAACGCAACGTGGACACATCACATTTTTTGAAAGAAAACAGAGGTGTTTTTTGCAAAGTGCCTACCTGTAGATTTTGGCCTCTAGCTCAGCCGGCACGTAGGAAAACCTACCAAACCTGTGCATTTTTCAAAACTAGAGACCTAGGGGAATCCAAGATGGGGTGACTTGTAGGGCTCTGACCAGGTTCTGTTACCCAGAATCCTTTGCAAACCTCAAATTTTGACTAAAAAAACACATTTTCCTCACATTTCGGTGACAGAAAGTTCTGGAATCTGAGAAGAGCCACAAATTTCCTTCCACCCAGCGTTCTCCCAAATCTCCCGATAGAAATTATACCTCACTTGTGTGGGTAGGCCTAGCGCCCCTGACAGGAAATGACCCAAAACACAAAGTGAACCCATCACAATTTTTTTAACAAAACAGAGGTGTTTTTTGCAAAGTGCCTACCTGTAGATGTTGGCCTCTAGCTCAGCCGGCACCTAGGGAAACCTACCAAACCTATGCATTTTTTAAAACTAGAGACCTAGGGGAATCCAAGATGGGGTAACTTGTGGGGCTCTGACCAGGTTCTGTTACCCAGAATCCTTTGCAAACCTCAAATTTTGGCTAAAAAAAACACCTTTTCTTCACATTTCGGTGACAGAAAGTTCTGGAATCTGAGAGGAGCCACAAATTTCCTTCCACCCAGCGTTCCCCAAGTCTCCCGATAAAAATGATACCTCACTTGTGTGGGTAGGCCTAGTGCCCGCGACAGGAAATGCCCCAAAACACAACGTAGACACATCACATTTTTTGAAAGAAAACAGAGGTGTTTTTTGCAAAGTGCCTTCCTGTAGATTTTGGCCTCTAGCTCACCCGGCACCTACAGAAACCTACCAAACCTGTGCATTTTTGAAAACTAGAGACCTAGGGGAATCCAAGATGGGGTAACTTGTGGGGCTCTGACCAGGTTCTGTTACCCAGAATCCTTTGCAAACCTCAAATTTTGGCTAAAAAAAAAACGTTTTCCTCACATTTCGGTGACAGAAAGTTCTGGAATCTGAGAGGAGCCACAAATTTCCTTCCACCCAGCGTTCCCCAAGTCTCCCGATAAAAATGATACCTCACTTGTGTGGGTAGGCCTAGCGCCCGCGACAGGAAATGCCCCAAAACACAACGTAGACACATCACATTTTTTGAAAGAAAACAGAGGTGTTTTTTGCAAAGTGCCTACCTGTAGATTTTGGCCTCTAGCTCAGCCGGCACCTACAGAAACCTACCAAACCTGTGCATTTTTGAAAACTAGAGACCTAGGGGAATCCAAGATGGGGTAACTTGTGGGGCTCTGACCAGGTTGTGTTACCCAGAATCCTTTGCAAACCTCAAATTTTGGCTAATAAAAAACACGTTTTCCTCACATTTCGGTGACAGAAAGTTCTGGAATCTGAGAGGAGCCACAAATTTCCTTCCACCCAGCGTTCCCCCAAGTCTCCCGATAAAAATGATACCTCACTTGTGTGGGTAGGCCTAGCGCCCGAAACAGAAAATGCCCCAAAACGCAACATGGACACATCACATTTTTTTAAAGAAAACAGAGGTGTTTTTTGCAAAGTGCCTACCTGTAGATTTTGGCCTCTAGCTCAGCCGGCACGTAGGGAAACCTACCAAACCTGTGCATTTTTGAAAACTAGAGACCTAGGGGAATCCAAGATGGGGTGACTTGTGGGGCTCTGACCAGGTTCTGTTACCCAGAATCATTTGCAAACCTCAAATTTTGGCTAAAAAAACACGTTTTCCTCACATTTCGGTGACAGAAAGTTCTGGAATCTGAGAGGAGCCACAAATTTCCTTCCACCCAGCGTTCCCCCAAGTCTCCCGATAACAATGATACCTCACTTGTGTGGGTAGGCCTAGCGCCCCTGACAGGAAATGCCCCAAAACACAACGTGGACACATCACATTTTTTTAAAGAAAACAGAGGTGTTTTTTGCAAAGTGCCTACCTGTAGATTTTGGCCTCTAGCTCAGCCGGCACCTACAGAAACCTACCAAACCTGTGCATTTTTGAAAACTAGAGACCTAGGGGAATCCAAGATGGGGTACCTTTTGGGGCTCTGACCAGGTTGTGTTACCCAGAATCCTTTGCAAACCTCAAATTTTGGCTAATAAAAAACACGTTTTCCTCACATTTCGGTGACAGAAAGTTCTGGAATCTGAGAGGAGCCACAAATTTCCTTCCACCCAGCGTTCCCCCAAGTCTCCCGATAAAAATGATACCTCACTTGTGTGGGTAGGCCTAGCGCCCGCAACAGAAAAAGCCCCAAAACGCAACGTGGACACATCACATTTTTTGAAAGAAAACAGAGGTGTTTTTTGCAAAGTGCCTACCTGTAGATTTTGGCCTCTAGCTCAGCTGGCACGTAGGGAAACCTACCACACCTGTGCATTTTTGAAAACTAGAGACCTAGGGGAATCCAAGATAGGGTGACTTGTGGGGCTCTGACCAGGTTCTGTTACCCAGAATCCTTTGCAAACCTCAAAATTTGGCTAAAAAAACACATTTTCCTCACATTTCGGTGACAGAAAGTTCTGGAATCTGAGAGGAGCCACAAATTTCCTTCCACGCACCGTTCCCCCAAATCTCCCGATAAAAATGATACCTCACTTGTGTGGGTAGGCCTAGCACCCGCAACAGAAAATGCCCCAAAACGCAACGTGGACACATCACATTTTTTGAAAGAAAACAGAGGTGTTTTTTGCAAAGTGCCTACCTGTAGATTTTGGCCTCTAGCTCAGCCGGCACGTAGGAAAACCGACCAAACCTGTGCATTTTTGAAAACTAGAGACCTAGGGGAATCCCACGATGGGGTGACTTGTGGGGCTCTGACCAGGTTCTGTTACCCAGAATCCTTTGCAAACCTCAAATTTTGACTAAAAAAACACATTTTCCTCACATTTCGGTGACAGAAAGTTCTGGAATCTGAGAAGAGCCACAAATTTCCTTCCACCCAGCGTTTCCCCAAGTCTCCCGATAGAAATGATACCTCACTTGTGTGGGTAGGCCTAGCGCCCCTGACAGGAAATGCCCCAAAACACAACGTGAACCCATCACAATTTTTTAAACAAAACAGAGGTGTTTTTTGCAAAGTGCCTACCTGTAGATGTTGGCCTCTAGCTCAGCCGGCACCTAGGGAAACCTACAAAACCTATGCATTTTTGAAAACTAGAGACCTAGGGGAATCCAAGATGGGGTAACTTGTGGGGCTCTGACCAGGTTCTGTTACCCAGAATCCTTTGCAAACCTCAAATTTTGGCTAAAAAAACACGTTTTCTTCACATTTCGGTGACAGAGAGTTCTGGAATCTGAGAGGAGCCACAAATTTCCTTCCACCCAGCGTTCCCCCAAATCTCCCGATAACAATGATACCTCACTTGTGTGGGTAGGCCTAGCACCCGCAACAGAAAATGCCCCAAAACGCAATGTGGACACATCACATTTTTTGAAAGAAAACAGAGGTGTTTTTTGCAAAGTGCCTACCTGTAGATTTTGGCCTCTAGCTCAGCCGGCACGTAGGAAAACCGACCAAACCTGTGCATTTTTGAAAACTAGAGACCTAGGGGAATCCCACGATGGGGTGACTTGTGGGGCTCTGACCAGGTTCTGTTACCCAGAATCCTTTGCAAACCTCAAATTTTGACTAAAAAAACACATTTTCCTCACATTTCGGTGACAGAAAGTTCTGGAATCTGAGAAGAGCCACAAATTTCCTTCCACCCAGCGTTTCCCCAAGTCTCCCGATAGAAATGATACCTCACTTGTGTGGGTAGGCCTAGCGCCCCTGACAGGAAATGCCCTAAAACACAACGTGAACCCATCACAATTTTTTAAAGAAAACAGAGGTGTTTTTTGCAAAGTGCCTACCTGTAGATGTTGGCCTCTAGCTCAGCCGGCACCTAGGGAAACCTACCAAACCTATGCATTTTTGAAAACTAGAGACCTAGGGGAATCCAAGATGGGGTAACTTGTGGGGCTCTGACCAGGTTCTGTTACCCAGAATCCTTTGCAAACCTCAAATGTTGGCTAATAAAAAACACGTTTTCCTCACATTTCGGTGACAGAAAGTTCTGGAATCTGAGAGGAGCCACAAATTTCCTTCCACCCAGCGTTCCCCCAAGTCTCCCGATAAAAATGATACCTCACTTGTGTGGGTAGGCCTAGCGCCCCTGACAGGAAATGCCCCAAAACACAACGTGGACACATCAATTTTTTTTAAAGAAAACAGAGGTGTTTTTTGCAAAGTGCCTACCTGTAGATTTTGGCCTCTAACTCAGCCAGCACCTAGGGAAACCTACCAAACCTGTGCATTTTGGAAAACTAGAGACCTAGGGGAATCCAAGATGGGGGGGTGACTTGTGGGGCTTTAACCAGGTTCTGTTACCCAGAATCCTTTGCAAAGCTAAAAATTTGGCTAAAAAAACACGTTTTCCTCACATTTCGGTGACAGAAAGTTCTGGAATCTGATAGGAGCCACAAATTTCCTTCCACCCAGCGTTCCCCCAAGTCTCCCGATAAAAATGATACCTCACTTGTGTGGGTAGGCCTAGCGCCCCCAACAGAAAAAGCTCCAAAACGCAACGTGGACACATCACATTTTTTGAAAGAAAACAGAGGTGTTTTTTGCAAAGTGCCTACCTGTAGATTTTGGCCTCTAGCTTAGCCGGCACGTAGGGAAACCTACCAAACCTGTGCATTTTTGAAAACTAGAGACCTAGGGGAATCCAAGATGGGGTGACTTGTGGGGCTCTCACCAGGTTCTGTTACCCAGAATCCTTTGCAAACCTCAAATTTAGGCTAATAAAAAACACGTTTTCCTCACATTTCGGTGACAGAAAGTTCTGGAATCTGAGAGGAGCCACAAATTTCCTTCCACCCAGCATTCCCCCAAGTCTCCCGATAAAAATGATACCTCACTTGTGTGGGTTGGCCTAGCGCCTGCAACAGAAAATGCCCCAAAACGCAACGTGGACACATCACATTTTTTGAAAGAAAACAGAGGTGTTTTTTGCAAAGTGCCTACCTGTAGATTTTGGCCTCTAGCTCAGCTGGCACGTAGGGAAACCTACCACACCTGTGCATTTTTGAAAACTAGAGACCTAGGGGAATCCAAGATGGGGTAACTTGTGGGGCTCTGACCAGGTTGTGTTACCCAGAATCCTTTGCAAACCTCAAATTTTGGCTAATAAAAAACACGTTTTCCTCACATTTCGGTGACAGAAAGTTCTGGAATCTGAGAGGAGCCACAAATTTCCTTCCACCCAGCGTTCCCCCAAGTCTCCCGATAAAAATGATACCTCACTTGTGTGGGTAGGCCTAGCGCCCGCAACAGAAAATGCCCCAAAACGCAACATGGACACATCACATTTTTTTAAAGAAAACAGAGGTGTTTTTTGCAAAGTGCCTACCTGTAGATTTTGGCCTCTAGCTCAGCCGGCACGTAGGGAAACCTACCAAACCTGTGCATTTTTTAAAACTAGAGACCTAGGAGAATCCAAGATGGGGTGACCTGTGGGGCTCTGACCAGGTTCTGTTACCCAGAATCCTTTGCAAACCTCAAATTTTGGCTAAAAAAACACGCTTTCCTCACATTTCGGTGACAGAAAGTTCTGGAATCTGAGAGGAGCCACAAATTTCCTTCCACCCAGCGTTCCCCCAAGTCTCCCGATAACAATGATACCTCACTTGTGTGGGTAGGCCTAGCGCCCCTGACAGGAAATGCCCCAAAACACAACGTGGACACATCACATTTTTTTAAAGAAAACAGAGGTGTTTTTTGCAAAGTGCCTACCTGTAGATTTTGGCCTCTAGCTCAGCCGGCACCTACAGAAACCTACCAAACCTGTGCATTTTTGAAAACTAGAGACCTAGGGGAATCCAAGATGGGGTACCTTGTGGGGCTCTGACCAGGTTGTATTACCCAGAATCCTTTGCAAACCTCAAATTTTGGCTAATAAAAAACACGTTTTCCTCACATTTCGGTGACAGAAAGTTCTGGAATCTGAGAGGAGCCACAAATTTCCTTCCACCCAGCGTTCCCCCAAGTCTCCCGATAAAAATGATACCTCACTTGTGTGGGTAGGCCTAGCGCCCGCAACAGAAAAGCCCCAAAACGCAACGTGGACACATCACATTTTTTGAAAGAAAACAGAGGTGTTTTTTGCAAAGTGCCTACCTGTAGATTTTGGCCTCTAGCTCAGCTGGCACGTAGGGAAACCTACCACACCTGTGCATTTTTGAAAACTAGAGACCTAGGGGAATCCAAGATGGGGTGACTTGTGGGGCTCTGACCAGGTTCTGTTACCCAGAATCCTTTGCAAACCTCAAAATTTGGCTAAAAAAACACATTTTCCTCACATTTCGGTGACAGAAAGTTCTGGAATCTGAGAGGAGCCACAAATTTCCTTCCACCCAGCGTTCCCCCAAATCTCCCGATAAAAATGATACCTCACTTGTGTGGGTGGGCCTAGCACCCGCAACAGAAAATGCCCCAAAACGCAACGTGGACACATCACATTTTTTGAAAGAAAACAGAGGTGTTTTTTGCAAAGTGCCTACCTGTAGATTTTGGCCTCTAGCTCAGCCGGCACGTAGGAAAACCTACCAAACCTGTGCATTTTTCAAAACTAGAGACCTAGGGGAATCCAAGATGGGGTGACTTGTAGGGCTCTGACCAGGTTCTGTTACCCAGAATCCTTTGCAAACCTCAAATTTTGACTAAAAAAACACATTTTCCTCACATTTCGGTGACAGAAAGTTCTGGAATCTGAGAAGAGCCACAAATTTCCTTCCACCCAGCGTTCTCCCAAATCTCCCGATAGAAATTATACCTCACTTGTGTGGGTAGGCCTAGCGCCCCTGACAGGAAATGACCCAAAACACAAAGTGAACCCATCACAATTTTTTTAACAAAACAGAGGTGTTTTTTGCAAAGTGCCTACCTGTAGATGTTGGCCTCTAGCTCAGCCGGCACCTAGGGAAACCTACCAAACCTATGCATTTTTTAAAACTAGAGACCTAGGGGAATCCAAGATGGGGTAACTTGTGGGGCTCTGACCAGGTTCTGTTACCCAGAATCCTTTGCAAACCTCAAATTTTGGCTAAAAAAAACACCTTTTCTTCACATTTCGGTGACAGAAAGTTCTGGAATCTGAGAGGAGCCACAAATTTCCTTCCACCCAGCGTTCCCCAAGTCTCCCGATAAAAATGATACCTCACTTGTGTGGGTAGGCCTAGTGCCCGCGACAGGAAATGCCCCAAAACACAACGTAGACACATCACATTTTTTGAAAGAAAACAGAGGTGTTTTTTGCAAAGTGCCTTCCTGTAGATTTTGGCCTCTAGCTCACCCGGCACCTACAGAAACCTACCAAACCTGTGCATTTTTGAAAACTAGAGACCTAGGGGAATCCAAGATGGGGTAACTTGTGGGGCTCTGACCAGGTTGTGTTACCCAGAATCCTTTGCAAACCTCAAATTTTGGCTAAAAAAAACACCTTTTCTTCACATTTCGGTGACAGAAAGTTCTGGAATCTGAGAGGAGCCACAAATTTCCTTCCACCCAGCGTTCCCCAAGTCTCCCGATAAAAATGATACCTCACTTGTGTGGGTAGGCCTAGTGCCCGCGACAGGAAATCCCCCAAAACACAACGTAGACACATCACATTTTTTGAAAGAAAACAGAGGTGTTTTTTGCAAAGTGCCTTCCTGTAGATTTTGGCCTCTAGCTCAGCCGGCACCTACAGAAACCTACCAAACCTGTGCATTTTTTAAAACTAGAGACCTAGGGGAATCCAAGATGGGGTAACTTGTGGGGCTCTGACCAGGTTGTGTTACCCAGAATCCTTTGCAAACCTCAAATTTTGGCTAATAAAAAACACGTTTTCCTCACATTTCGGTGACAGAAAGTTCTGGAATCTGAGAGGAGCCACAAATTTCCTTCCACCCAGCGTTCCCCCAAGTCTCCCGAGAAAAATGATACCTCACTTGTGTGGGTAGGCCTAGCGCCCGCAACAGAAAATGCCCCAAAACGCAACATGGACACATCACATTTTTTGAAAGAAAACAGAGGTGTTTTTTGCAAAGTGCCTACCTGTAGATTTTGGCCTCTAGCTCAGCCGGCACGTAGGGAAACCTACCAAACCTGTGCATTTTTTAAAACTAGAGACCTAGGGGAATCCAAGATGGGGTGACTTGTGGGGCTCTGACCAGGTTCTGTTACCCAGAATCCTTTGCAAACCTCAAATTTTGGCTAATAAAAAACACGTTTTCCTCACATTTCGGTGACAGAAAGTTCTGGAATCTGAGAGGAGCCACAAATTTCCTTCCACCCAGCATTCCCCCAAGTCTCCCGATAAAAATGATACCTCACTTGTGTGGGTTGGCCTAGCGCCTGCAACAGAAAATGCCCCAAAACGCAACGTGGACACATCACATTTTTTTAAAGAAAACAGAGGTGTTTTTTGCAAAGTGCCTACCTGTAGATTTTGGCCTCTAGCTCAGCTGGCACATAGGGAAACCTACCAAACCTGTGCATTTTTGAAAACTGGAGACCTAGGGGAATCCAAGATGGGGTGACTTGTGGGGCTCTGACCAGGTTCTGTTACCCAGAATCCTTTGCAAACCTCAAAATTTGGCTAAAAAAACACATTTTCCTCACATTTCGGTGACAGAAAGTTCTGGAATCTGAGAGGAGCCACAAATTTCCTTCCACCCAGCGTTCCCCCAAATCTCCCGATAAAAATGATACCTCACTTGTGTGGGTAGGCCTAGCACCCGCAACAGAAAATGCCCCAAAACGCAACGTGGACACATCACATTTTTTTAAAGAAAACAGAGGTGTTTTTTGCAAAGTGCCTACCTGTAGATTTTGGCCTCTAGCTCAGCTGGCACGTAGGAAAACCTACCAAACCTGTGCATTTTTGAAAACTAGATACCTAGGGGAATCCAAGATGGGGTGACTTGTGGGGCTCTGACCAGGTTATGTTACCCAGAATCCTTTGCAAACCTCAAATTTTGACTAAAAAAACACATTTTCCTCACATTTCGGTGACAGAAAGTTCAGGAATCTGAGAAGAGCCACAAATTTCCTTCCACCCAGCGTTCCCCCAAGTCTCCCAATAGAAATGATACCTCACTTGTGTGGGTAGGCCTAGCGCCCCTGACAGGAAATGCCCCAAAACACAACGTGAACCCATCACAATTTTTTAAAGAAAACAGGTGTTTTTTGCAAAGTGCCTACCTGTGGATGTTGGCATCTAGCTCAGCCGGCACCTAGGGAAACCTACCAAACCTATGCATTTTTGAAAACTAGAGACCTAGGGGAATCCAAGATGGGGTAACTTGTGGGGCTCTGACCAGGTTCTGTTACCCAGAATCCTTTGCAAACCTCAAATTTTGGCTAAAAAAAAAACGTTTTCCTCACATTTCGGTGACAGAAAGTTCTGGAATCTGAGAGGAGCCACAAATTTCCTTCCACCCAGCGTTCCCCCAAGTCTCCCGATAAAAATGATACCTCACTTGTGTGGGTAGGCCTAGCGCCCGCGACAGGAAATGCCCCAAAACACAACGTAGACACATCACATTTTTTGAAAGAAAACAGAGGTGTTTTTTGCAAAGTGCCTACCTGTAGATTTTGGCCTCTAGCTCAGCCGGCACCTACAGAAACCTACCAAACCTGTGCATTTTTGAAAACTAGAGACCTAGGGGAATCCAAGATGGGGTAACTTGTGGGGCTCTGACCAGGTTGTGTTACCCAGAATCCTTTGCAAACCTCAAATTTTGGCTAATAAAAAACACGTTTTCCTCACATTTCGGTGACAGAAAGTTCTGGAATCTGAGAGGAGCCACAAATTTCCTTCCACCCAGCGTTCCCCCAAGTCTCCCGATAAAAATGATACCTCACTTGTGTGGGTAGGCCTAGCGCCCGAAACAGAAAATGCCCCAAAACGCAACATGGACACATCACATTTTTTTAAAGAAAACAGAGGTGTTTTTTGCAAAGTGCCTACCTGTAGATTTTGGCCTCTAGCTCAGCCGGCACGTAGGGAAACCTACCAAACCTGTGCATTTTTGAAAACTAGAGACCTAGGGGAATCCAAGATGGGGTGACTTGTGGGGCTCTGACCAGGTTCTGTTACCCAGAATCATTTGCAAACCTCAAATTTTGGCTAAAAAAACACGTTTTCCTCACATTTCGGTGACAGAAAGTTCTGGAATCTGAGAGGAGCCACAAATTTCCTTCCACCCAGCGTTCCCCCAAGTCTCCCGATAACAATGATACCTCACTTGTGTGGGTAGGCCTAGCGCCCCTGACAGGAAATGCCCCAAAACACAACGTGGACACATCACATTTTTTTAAAGAAAACAGAGGTGTTTTTTGCAAAGTGCCTACCTGTAGATTTTGGCCTCTAGCTCAGCCGGCACCTACAGAAACCTACCAAACCTGTGCATTTTTGAAAACTAGAGACCTAGGGGAATCCAAGATGGGGTACCTTTTGGGGCTCTGACCAGGTTGTGTTACCCAGAATCCTTTGCAAACCTCAAATTTTGGCTAATAAAAAACACGTTTTCCTCACATTTCGGTGACAGAAAGTTCTGGAATCTGAGAGGAGCCACAAATTTCCTTCCACCCAGCGTTCCCCCAAGTCTCCCGATAAAAATGATACCTCACTTGTGTGGGTAGGCCTAGCGCCCGCAACAGAAAAAGCCCCAAAACGCAACGTGGACACATCACATTTTTTGAAAGAAAACAGAGGTGTTTTTTGCAAAGTGCCTACCTGTAGATTTTGGCCTCTAGCTCAGCTGGCACGTAGGGAAACCTACCACACCTGTGCATTTTTGAAAACTAGAGACCTAGGGGAATCCAAGATAGGGTGACTTGTGGGGCTCTGACCAGGTTCTGTTACCCAGAATCCTTTGCAAACCTCAAAATTTGGCTAAAAAAACACATTTTCCTCACATTTCGGTGACAGAAAGTTCTGGAATCTGAGAGGAGCCACAAATTTCCTTCCACGCACCGTTCCCCCAAATCTCCCGATAAAAATGATACCTCACTTGTGTGGGTAGGCCTAGCACCCGCAACAGAAAATGCCCCAAAACGCAACGTGGACACATCACATTTTTTGAAAGAAAACAGAGGTGTTTTTTGCAAAGTGCCTACCTGTAGATTTTGGCCTCTAGCTCAGCCGGCACGTAGGAAAACCGACCAAACCTGTGCATTTTTGAAAACTAGAGACCTAGGGGAATCCCACGATGGGGTGACTTGTGGGGCTCTGACCAGGTTCTGTTACCCAGAATCCTTTGCAAACCTCAAATTTTGACTAAAAAAACACATTTTCCTCACATTTCGGTGACAGAAAGTTCTGGAATCTGAGAAGAGCCACAAATTTCCTTCCACCCAGCGTTTCCCCAAGTCTCCCGATAGAAATGATACCTCACTTGTGTGGGTAGGCCTAGCGCCCCTGACAGGAAATGCCCCAAAACACAACGTGAACCCATCACAATTTTTTAAACAAAACAGAGGTGTTTTTTGCAAAGTGCCTACCTGTAGATGTTGGCCTCTAGCTCAGCCGGCACCTAGGGAAACCTACAAAACCTATGCATTTTTGAAAACTAGAGACCTAGGGGAATCCAAGATGGGGTAACTTGTGGGGCTCTGACCAGGTTCTGTTACCCAGAATCCTTTGCAAACCTCAAATTTTGGCTAAAAAAACACGTTTTCTTCACATTTCGGTGACAGAGAGTTCTGGAATCTGAGAGGAGCCACAAATTTCCTTCCACCCAGCGTTCCCCCAAATCTCCCGATAACAATGATACCTCACTTGTGTGGGTAGGCCTAGCACCCGCAACAGAAAATGCCCCAAAACGCAATGTGGACACATCACATTTTTTGAAAGAAAACAGAGGTGTTTTTTGCAAAGTGCCTACCTGTAGATTTTGGCCTCTAGCTCAGCCGGCACGTAGGAAAACCGACCAAACCTGTGCATTTTTGAAAACTAGAGACCTAGGGGAATCCCACGATGGGGTGACTTGTGGGGCTCTGACCAGGTTCTGTTACCCAGAATCCTTTGCAAACCTCAAATTTTGACTAAAAAAACACATTTTCCTCACATTTCGGTGACAGAAAGTTCTGGAATCTGAGAAGAGCCACAAATTTCCTTCCACCCAGCGTTTCCCCAAGTCTCCCGATAGAAATGATACCTCACTTGTGTGGGTAGGCCTAGCGCCCCTGACAGGAAATGCCCTAAAACACAACGTGAACCCATCACAATTTTTTAAAGAAAACAGAGGTGTTTTTTGCAAAGTGCCTACCTGTAGATGTTGGCCTCTAGCTCAGCCGGCACCTAGGGAAACCTACCAAACCTATGCATTTTTGAAAACTAGAGACCTAGGGGAATCCAAGATGGGGTAACTTGTGGGGCTCTGACCAGGTTCTGTTACCCAGAATCCTTTGCAAACCTCAAATGTTGGCTAATAAAAAACACGTTTTCCTCACATTTCGGTGACAGAAAGTTCTGGAATCTGAGAGGAGCCACAAATTTCCTTCCACCCAGCGTTCCCCCAAGTCTCCCGATAAAAATGATACCTCACTTGTGTGGGTAGGCCTAGCGCCCCTGACAGGAAATGCCCCAAAACACAACGTGGACACATCAAATTTTTTTAAAGAAAACAGAGGTGTTTTTTGCAAAGTGCCTACCTGTAGATTTTGGCCTCTAACTCAGCCAGCACCTAGGGAAACCTACCAAACCTGTGCATTTTGGAAAACTAGAGACCTAGGGGAATCCAAGATGGGGGGGTGACTTGTGGGGCTTTAACCAGGTTCTGTTACCCAGAATCCTTTGCAAAGCTAAAAATTTGGCTAAAAAAACACGTTTTCCTCACATTTCGGTGACAGAAAGTTCTGGAATCTGATAGGAGCCACAAATTTCCTTCCACCCAGCGTTCCCCCAAGTCTCCCGATAAAAATGATACCTCACTTGTGTGGGTAGGCCTAGCGCCCCCAACAGAAAAAGCTCCAAAACGCAACGTGGACACATCACATTTTTTGAAAGAAAACAGAGGTGTTTTTTGCAAAGTGCCTACCTGTAGATTTTGGCCTCTAGCTTAGCCGGCACGTAGGGAAACCTACCAAACCTGTGCATTTTTGAAAACTAGAGACCTAGGGGAATCCAAGATGGGGTGACTTGTGGGGCTCTCACCAGGTTCTGTTACCCAGAATCCTTTGCAAACCTCAAATTTTGGCTAATAAAAAACACGTTTTCCTCACATTTCGGTGACAGAAAGTTCTGGAATCTGAGAGGAGCCACAAATTTCCTTCCACCCAGCATTCCCCCAAGTCTCCCGATAAAAATGATACCTCACTTGTGTGGGTTGGCCTAGCGCCTGCAACAGAAAATGCCCCAAAACGCAACGTGGACACATCACATTTTTTGAAAGAAAACAGAGGTGTTTTTTGCAAAGTGCCTACCTGTAGATTTTGGCCTCTAGCTCAGCTGGCACGTAGGGAAACCTACCACACCTGTGCATTTTTGAAAACTAGAGACCTAGGGGAATCCAAGATGGGGTGACTTGTGGGGCTCTGACCAGGTTCTGTTACCCAGAATCCTTTGCAAACCTCAAAATTTGGCTAAAAAAACACATTTTCCTCACATTTCGGTGACAGAAAGTTCTGGAATCTGAGAGGAGCCACAAATTTCCTTCCACCCAGCGTTCCCCCAAATCTCCCAATAAAAATGATACCTCACTTGTGTGGGTAGGCCTAGCACCCGCAACAGAAAATGCCCCAAAACGCAACATGGACACATCACATTTTTTGAAAGAAAACAGAGGTGTTTTTTGCAAAGTGCCTACCTGTAGATTTTGGCCTCTAGCTCAGCCGGCACGTAGGGAAACCTACCAAACCTGTGCATTTTTTAAAACTAGAGACCTAGGGGAATCCAAGATGGGGTGACTTGTGGGGCTCTCACCAGGTTCTGTTACCCAGAATCCTTTGCAAACCTCAAATTTTGGCTAATAAAAAACACGTTTTCCTCACATTTCGGTGACAGAAAGTTCTGGAATCTGAGAGGAGTCACAAATTTCCTTCCACCCAGCATTCCCCCAAGTCTCCCGATAAAAATGATACCTCACTTGTGTGGGTTGGCCTAGCGCCTGCAACAGAAAATGCCCCAAAACGCAACGTGGACACATCACATTTTTTTAAAGAAAACAGAGGTGTTTTTTGCAAAGTGCCTACCTGTAGATTTTGGCCTCTAGCTCAGCTGGCACATAGGGAAACCTACCAAACCTGTGCATTTTTGAAAACTGGAGACCTAGGGGAATCCAAGATGGGGTGACTTGTGGGGCTCTGACCAGGTTCTGTTACCCAGAATCCTTTGCAAACCTCAAAATTTGGCTAAAAAAAACACATTTTCCTCACATTTCGGTGACAGAAAGTTCTGGAATCTGAGAGGAGCCACAAATTTCCTTCCACCCAGCGTTCCCCCAAATCTCCCAATAAAAATGATACCTCACTTGTGTGGGTAGGCCTAGCACCCGCAACAGAAAATGCCCCAAAACGCAACGTGGACACATCACATTTTTTTAAAGAAAACAGAGGTGTTTTTTGCAAAGTGCCTACCTGTAGATTTTGGCCTCTAGCTCAGCTGGCACGTAGGAAAACCTACCAAACCTGTGCATTTTTGAAAACTAGAGACCTAGGGGAATCCAAGATGGGGTGACTTGTGGGGCTCTGACCAGGTTCTGATACCCAGAATCCTTTGCAAACCTCAAATTTTGACTAAAAAAACACATTTTCCTCACATTTCGGTGACAGAAAGTTCAGGAATCTGAGAAGAGCCACAAATTTCCTTCCACCCAGCGTTCCCCCAAGTCTCCCAATAGAAATGATACCTCACTTGTGTGGGTAGGCCTAGCGCCCCTGACAGGAAATGCCCCAAAACACAACGTGAACCCATCACAATTTTTTAAAGAAAACAGGTGTTTTTTGCAAAGTGCCTACCTGTGGATGTTGGCATCTAGCTCAGCCGGCACCTAGGGAAACCTACCAAACCTATGCATTTTTGAAAACTAGAGACCTAGGGGAATCCAAGATGGGGTAACTTGTGGGGCTCTGACCAGGTTCTGTTACCCAGAATCCTTTGCAAACCTCAAATTTTGGCTAAAAAAAAAACGTTTTCCTCACATTTCGGTGACAGAAAGTTCTGGAATCTGAGAGGAGCCACAAATTTCCTTCCACCCAGCGTTCCCCCAAGTCTCCCGATAAAAATGATACCTCACTTGTGTGGGTAGGCCTAGCGCCCGCGACAGGAAATGCCCCAAAACACAACGTAGACACATCACATTTTTTGAAAGAAAACAGAGGTGTTTTTTGCAAAGTGCCTACCTGTAGATTTTGGCCTCTAGCTCAGCCGGCACGTAGGGAAACCTACCAAACCTGTGCATTTTTGAAAACTAGAGACCTAGGGGAATCCAAGATGGGGTACCTTTTGGGGCTCTGACCAGGTTGTGTTACCCAGAATCCTTTGCAAACCTCAAATTTTGGCTAATAAAAAACACGTTTTCCTCACATTTCGGTGACAGAAAGTTCTGGAATCTGAGAGGAGCCACAAATTTCCTTCCACCCAGCGTTCCCCCAAGTCTCCCGATAAAAATGATACCTCACTTGTGTGGGTAGGCCTAGCGCCCGCAACAGAAAAAGCCCCAAAACGCAACGTGGACACATCACATTTTTTGAAAGAAAACAGAGGTGTTTTTTGCAAAGTGCCTACCTGTAGATTTTGGCCTCTAGCTCAGCTGGCACGTAGGGAAACCTACCACACCTGTGCATTTTTGAAAACTAGAGACCTAGGGGAATCCAAGATGGGGTGACTTGTGGGGCTCTGACCAGGTTCTGTTACCCAGAATCCTTTGCAAACCTCAAAATTTGGCTAAAAAAACACATTTTCCTCACATTTCGGTGACAGAAAGTTCTGGAATCTGAGAGGAGCCACAAATTTCCTTCCACACAGCGTTCCCCCAAATCTCCCGATAAAAATGATACCTCACTTGTGTGGGTAGGCCTAGCACCCGCAACAGAAAATGCCCCAAAACGCAATGTGGACACATCACATTTTTTGAAAGAAAACAGAGGTGTTTTTTGCAAAGTGCCTACCTGTAGATTTTGGCCTCTAGCTCAGCCGGCACGTAGGAAAACCGACCAAACCTGTGCATTTTTGAAAACTAGAGACCTAGGGGAATCCCATGATGGGGTGACTTGTGGGGCTCTGACCAGGTTCTGTTACCCAGAATCCTTTGCAAACCTCAAATTTTGACTAAAAAAACACATTTTCCTCACATTTCGGTGACAGAAAGTTCTGGAATCTGAGAAGAGCCACAAATTTCCTTCCACCCAGCGTTTCCCCAAGTCTCCCGATAGAAATGATACCTCACTTGTGTGGGTAGGCCTAGCGCCCCTGACAGGAAATGCCCCAAAACACAACGTGAACCCATCACAATTTTTTAAACAAAACAGAGGTGTTTTTTGCAAAGTGCCTACCTGTAGATGTTGGCCTCTAGCTCAGCCGGCACCTAGGGAAACCTACCAAACCTATGCATTTTTGAAAACTAGAGACCTAGGGGAATCCAAGATGGGGTAACTTGTGGGGCTCTGACCAGGTTCTGTTACCCAGAATCCTTTGCAAACCTCAAATTTTGGCTAAAAAAACAAGTTTTCTTCACATTTCGGTGACAGAAAGTTCTGGAATCTGAGAGGAGCCACAAATTTCCTTCCACCCAGCGTTCCCCCAAATCTCCCGATAACAATGATACCTCACTTGTGTGGGTAGGCCTAGCACCCGCAACAGAAAATGCCCCAAAACGCAATGTGGACACATCACATTTTTTGAAAGAAAACAGAGGTGTTTTTTGCAAAGTGCCTACCTGTAGATTTTGGCCTCTAGCTCAGCCGGCACGTAGGAAAACCGACCAAACCTGTGCATTTTTGAAAACTAGAGACCTAGGGTAATCCCACGATGGGGTGACTTGTGGGGCTCTGACCAGGTTCTGTTACCCAGAATCCTTTGCAAACCTCAAATTTTGACTAAAAAAACACATTTTCCTCACATTTCGGTGACAGAAAGTTCTGGAATCTGAGAAGAGCCACAAATTTCCTTCCACCCAGCGTTTCCCCAAGTCTCCCGATAGAAATGATACCTCACTTGTGTGGGTAGGCCTAGCGCCCCTGACAGGAAATGCCCTAAAACACAACGTGAACCCATCACAATTTTTTAAAGAAAACAGAGGTGTTTTTTTGCAAAGTGCCTACCTGTAGATGTTGGCCTCTAGCTCAGCCGGCACCTAGGGAAACCTACCAAACCTATGCATTTTTGAAAACTAGAGACCTAGGGGAATCCAAGATGGGGTAACTTGTGGGGCTCTGACCAGGTTCTGTTACCCAGAATCCTTTGCAAACCTCAAATGTTGGCTAATAAAAAACACGTTTTCCTCACATTTCGGTGACAGAAAGTTCTGGAATCTGAGAGGAGCCACAAATTTCCTTCCACCCAGCGTTCCCCCAAGTCTCCCGATAAAAATGATACCTCACTTGTGTGGGTAGGCCTAGCGCCCCTGACAGGAAATGCCCCAAAACACAACGTGGACACATCAAATTTTTTTAAAGAAAACAGAGGTGTTTTTTGCAAAGTGCCTACCTGTAGATTTTGGCCTCTAACTCAGCCAGCACCTAGGGAAACCTACCAAACCTGTGCATTTTGGAAAACTAGAGACCTAGGGGAATCCAAGATGGGGGGGTGACTTGTGGGGCTTTAACCAGGTTCTGTTACCCAGAATCCTTTGCAAAGCTAAAAATTTGGCTAAAAAAACACGTTTTCCTCACATTTCGGTGACAGAAAGTTCTGGAATCTGATAGGAGCCACAAATTTCCTTCCACCCAGCGTTCCCCCAAGTCTCCCGATAAAAATGATACCTCACTTGTGTGGGTAGGCCTAGCGCCCCCAACAGAAAAAGCTCCAAAACGCAACGTGGACACATCACATTTTTTGAAAGAAAACAGAGGTGTTTTTTGCAAAGTGCCTACCTGTAGATTTTGGCCTCTAGCTCAGCCGGCACGTAGGGAAACCTACCAAACCTGTGCATTTTTGAAAACTAGAGACATAGGGGAATCCAAGATGGGGTGACTTGTGGGGCTCTCACCAGGTTCTGTTACCCAGAATCCTTTGCAAACCTCAAATTTTGGCTAATAAAAAACACGTTTTCCTCACATTTCGGTGACAGAAAGTTCTGGAATCTGAGAG
Source organism: Pleurodeles waltl (assembly GCF_031143425.1). Taxonomy (NCBI): domain Eukaryota; kingdom Metazoa; phylum Chordata; class Amphibia; order Caudata; family Salamandridae; genus Pleurodeles; species Pleurodeles waltl. The sequence goes on from NC_090440.1 coordinate 981,407,628, forward strand.
GAGCCACAAATTTCCTTCCACCCAGCATTCCCCCAAGTCTCCCGATAAAAATGATACCTCACTTGTGTGGGTTGGCCTAGCGCCTGCAACAGAAAATGCCCCAAAACGCAACGTGGACACATCACATTTTTTGAAAGAAAACAGAGGTGTTTTTTGCAAAGTGCCTACCTGTAGATTTTGGCCTCTAGCTCAGCTGGCACGTAGGGAAACCTACCACACCTGTGCATTTTTGAAAACTAGAGACCTAGGGGAATCCAAGATGGGGTGACTTGTGGGGCTCTGACCAGGTTCTGTTACCCAGAATCCTTTGCAAACCTCAAAATTTGGCTAAAAAAACACATTTTCCTCACATTTCGGTGACAGAAAGTTCTGGAATCTGAGAGGAGCCACAAATTTCCTTCCACCCAGCGTTCCCCCAAATCTCCCAATAAAAATGATACCTCACTTGTGTGGGTAGGCCTAGCACCCGCAACAGAAAATGCCCCAAAACGCAACGTGGACACATCACATTTTTTGAAAGAAAACAGAGGTGTGTTTTTGCAAAGTGCCTACCTGAAGATTTTGGCCTCTAGCTCAGCCGGCACGTAGGAAAACCTACCAAACCTGTGCATTTTTGAAAACTAGAGACCTAGGGGAATCCAAGATGGGGTGACTTGTGGGGCTCTGACTAGGTTCTGTTACCCAGAATCCCTTGCAAACCTCAAATTTTGACTAAAAAAACACATTTTCCTCACATTTCGGTGACAGAAAGTTCTGGAATCTGAGAAGAGCCACAAATTTCCTTCCACCCAGCGATCTCCCAAGTCTCCCGATAGAAATGATACCTCACTTGTGTGGGTAGGCCTAGCGCCCCTGACAGGAAATGCCCAAAAACACAACGTGAACCCATCACAATTTTTTAAAGAAAACAGAGGTGTTTTTTGCAAAGTGCCTACCTGTAGATGTTGGCCTCTAGCTCAGCCGGCACCTAGGGAAACCTACCAAACCTATGCATTTTTTAAAACTAGAGACCTAGGGGAATCCAAGATGGGGTAACTTGTGGGGCTCTGACCAGGTTCTGTTACCCAGAATCCTTTGCAAACCTCAAATTTTGGCTAAAAAAAACACGTTTTCTTCACATTTCGGTGACAGAAAGTTCTGGAATCTGAGAGGAGCCACAAATTTCCTTCCACCCAACGTTCCCCCAAGTCTCCCGATAAAAATAATACCTCACTTGTGTGGGTAGGCCTAGCGCCCGCGACAGGAAATGCCCCAAAACACAACGTAGACACATCACATTTTTTTAAAGAAAACAGAGGTGTTTTTTGCAAAGTGCCTACCTGTAGATTTTGGCCTCTAGCTCAGCCGGCACCTACAGAAACCTACCAAACCTGTGCATTTTTTAAAACTAGAGACCTAGGGGAATCCAAGATGGGGTAACTTGTGGGGCTCTGACCAGGTTGTGTTACCCAGAATCCTTTGCAAACCTCAAATTTTGGCTAATAAAAAACACGTTTTCCTCACATTTCGGTGACAGAAAGTTCTGGAATCTGAGAGGAGCCACAAATTTCCTTCCACCCAGCGTTCCCCCAAGTCTCCCGATAAAAATGATACCTCACTTGTGTGGGTAGGCCTAGCGCCCGCAACAGAAAATGCCCCAAAACGCAACATGGACACATCACATTTTTTGAAAGAAAACAGAGGTGTTTTTTGCAAAGTGCCTACCTGTAGATTTTGGCCTCTAGCTCAGCCGGCACGTAGGGAAACCTACCAAACCTGTGCATTTTTTAAAACTAGAGACCTAGGGGAATCCAAGATGGGGTGACTTGTGGGGCTCTGACCAGGTTCTGTTACCCAGAATCCTTTGCAAACCTCAAATTTTGACTAAAAAAACACATTTTCCTCACATTTCGGTGACAGAAAGTTCTGGAATCTGAGAAGAGCCACAAATTTCCTTCCACCCAGCGTTCCCCCAAGTCTCCCGATAGAAATGATACCTCACTTATGTGGGTAGGCCTAGCGCCCCTGACAGGAAATGCCCCAAAACACAACGTGAACCCATCACAATATTTTAAAGAAAACAGAGGTGTTTTTTGCAAAGTGCCTACCTGTAGATATTGGCCTCTAGCTCAGCCGGCACCTAGGGAAACCTACCAAATCTATGCATTTTTTAAAACTAGACACCTAGGGGAATCCAAGATGGGGTAACTTGTGGGGCTCTGACCAGGTTCTGTTACCCAGAATCCTTTGCAAACCTCAAATTTTGGCTAAAAAAACACGTTTTCTTCACATTTCGGTGACAGAAAGTTCTGGAATCTGAGAGGAGCCACAAATTTCCTTCCACCCAGCGTTCCCCAAGTCTCCCGATAAAAATGATACCTCACTTGTGTGGGTAGGCCTAGCGCCCGCAACAGAAAATGCCCCAAAACGCAACATGGACACATCACATTTTTTGAAAGAAAACAGAGGTGTTTTTTGCAAAGTGCCTACCTGTAGATTTTGGCCTCTAGCTCAGCCGGCACGTAGGGAAACCTACCAAACCTGTGCATTTTTGAAAACTAGAGACCTAGGGGAATCCAAGATGGGGTGACTTGTGGGGCTCTGACCAGGTTCTGTTACCCACAATCCATTGCAAACCTCAAATTTTGGCTAAAAAAACACGTTTTCCTCACATTTCGGTGACAGAAAGTTCTGGAATCTGAGAGGAGCCACAAATTTCCTTCCACCCAGCGTTCCCCCAAGTCTCCCGATAAAAATTATACCTCACTTGTGTGGGTAGGCCTAGCGCCCGCAACAGAAAAAGCCCCAAAACGCAACATGGACACATCACATTTTTTGAAAGAAAACAGAGGTGTTTTTTGCAAAGTGCCTACCTGTAGATTTTGGCCTCTAGCTCAGCTGGCACGTAGGGAAACCTACCACACCTGTGCATTTTTGAAAACTAGAGACCTAGGGGAATCCAAGATGGGGTGACTTGTGGGGCTCTGACCAGGTTCTGTTACCCAGAATCCTTTGCAAACCTCAAAATTTGGCTAAAAAAACACATTTTCATCACATTTCGGTGACAGAAAGTTCTGGAATCTGAGAGGAGCCACAAATTTCCTTCCACCCAGCGTTCCCCCAAATCTCCCGATAAAAATGATACCTCACTTGTGTGGGTAGGCCTAGCACCCGCAACAGAAAATGCCCCAAAACGCAACGTGGACACATCACATTTTTTGAAAGAAAACAGAGGTGTTTTTTGCAAAGTGCCTACCTGTAGATTTTGGCCTCTAGCTCAGCCGGCACGTAGGAAAACCGACCAAACCTGTGCATTTTTGAAAACTAGAGACCTAGGGGAATCCCACGATGGGGTGACTTGTGGGGCTCTGACCAGGTTCTGTTACCCAGAATCCTTTGCAAACCTCAAATTTTGACTAAAAAAACACATTTTCCTCACATTTCGGTGACAGAAAGTTTTGGAATCTGAGAAGAGCCACAAATTTCCTTCCACCCAGCGTTTCCCCAAGTCTCCCGATAGAAATGATACCTCACTTGTGTGGGTAGGCCTAGCGCCCCTGACAGGAAATGCCCCAAAACACAACGTGAACCCATCACAATTTTTTAAACAAAACAGAGGTGTTTTTTGCAAAGTGCCTACCTGTAGATGTTGGCCTCTAGCTCAGCCGGCACCTAGGGAAACCTACCAAACCTATGCATTTTTGAAAACTAGAGACCTAGGGGAATCCAAGATGGGGTAACTTGTGGGGCTCTGACCAGGTTCTGTTACCCAGAATCCTTTGCAAACCTCAAATTTTGGCTAAAAAAACACGTTTTCTTCACATTTCGGTGACAGAAAGTTCTGGAATCTGAGAGGAGCCACAAATTTCCTTCCACCCAGCGTTCCCCCAAATCTCCCGATAACAATGATACCTCACTTGTGTGGGTAGGCCTAGCACCCGCAACAGAAAATGCCCCAAAACGCAACGTGGACACATCACATTTTTTGAAAGAAAACAGAGGTGTTTTTTGCAAAGTGCCTACCTGTAGATTTTGGCCTCTAGCTCAGCCGGCACGTAGGAAAACCGACCAAACCTGTGCATTTTTGAAAACTAGAGACCTAGGGGAATCCCACGATGGGGTGACTTGTGGGGCTCTGACCAGGTTCTGTTACCCAGAATCCTTTGCAAACCTCAAATTTTGACTAAAAAAACACATTTTCCTCACATTTCGGTGACAGAAAGTTCTGGAATCTGAGAAGAGCCACAAATTTCCTTCCACCCAGCGTTTCCCCAAGTCTCCCGATAGAAATGATACCTCACTTGTGTGGGTAGGCCTAGCGCCCCTGACAGGAAATGCCCCAAAACACAACGTGAACCCATCACAATTTTTTAAAGAAAACAGAGGTGTTTTTTGCAAAGTGCCTACCTGTAGATGTTGGCCTCTAGCTCAGCCGGCACCTAGGGAAACCTACCAAACCTATGCATTTTTGAAAACTAGAGACCTAGGGGAATCCAAGATGGGGTAACTTGTGGGGCTCTGACCAGGTTCTGTTACCCAGAATCCTTTGCAAACCTCAAATTTTGGCTAAAAAAACACGTTTTCTTCACATTTCGGTGACAGAAAGTTCTGGAATCTGAGAGGAGCCACAAATTTCCTTCCACCCAGCGTTCCCCCAAGTCTCCCGATAACAATGATACCTCACTTGTGTGGGTAGGCCTAGCGCCCGCGACAGGAAATGCCCCAAAACGCAACGTAGACACATCACATTTTTTTAAAGAAAACAGAGGTGTTTTTTGCAAAGTGCCTACCTGTAGATTTTGGGCTCTAGCTCAGCCGGCACCTACGGAAACCTACCCAACCTGTGCATTTTTTAAAACTAGAGACCTAGGGGAATTCAAGATGGGGTAACTTGTGGGGCTCTGACCAGGTTGTGTTACACAGAATCTTTTGCAAACCTCAAATTTTGGCTAATAAAAAACACGTTTTCCTCACATTTCGGTGACAGAAAGTTCTGGAATCTGAGAGGAGCCACAAATTTCCTTCCACCCAGCGTTCCCCCAAGTCTCCCGATAAAAATGATACCTCACTTGTGTGGGTAGGCCTAGCGCCCCTGACAGGAAATGCCCCAAAACACAACGTGAACACATCACATTTTTTTAAAGAAAACAGAGGTGTTTTTTGCAAAGTGCCTACCTGTAGATTTTGGCCTCTAGCTCAGCCGGCACCTAGGGAAACCTACCAAACCTGTGCATTTTGGAAAACTAGAGACCTAGGGGAATCCAAGATGGGGGGGTGACTTGTGGGGCTTTAACCAGGTTCTGTTACCCAGAATCCTTTGCAAAGCTCAAAATTTGGCTAAAAAAACACGTTTTCCTCACATTTCGGTGACAGAAAGTTCTGGAATCTGAGAGGAGCCACAAATTTCCTTTCACCCAGCGTTCCCCCAAGTCTCCCGATAAAAATGATACCTCACTTGTGTAGGTAGGCCTAGCGCCCGCAACAGAAAAAGCCCCAAAACGCAACGTGGACACATTACATTTTTTGAAAGAAAACAGAGGTGTTTTTTGCAAAGTGCCTACCTGTAGATGTTGGCCTCTAGCTCAGCCGGCACGTAGGGAAACCTACCAAACCTGTGTATTTTTGAAAACTAGAGACCTAGGGGAATCCAAGATGGGGTGACTTGTGGGGCTCTGACCAGGTTCTGTTACCCAGAATCCTTTGCAAACCTCAAAATTTGGCTAAAAAAACACATTTTCCTCACATTTCGGTGACAGAAAGTTATGGAATCTGAGAGGAGCCACAAATTTCCTTCCACCCAGCGTTCCCCCAAGTCTCCCGATAAAAATGATACCTCACTTGTGTGGGTAGGCCTAGCGCCCGCGACAGGAAATGCCCCAAAACGCAACGTAGACACATCACATTTTTTTAAAGAAAACAGAGGTGTTTTTTGCAAAGTGCCTACCTGTAGATTTTGGGCTCTAGCTCAGCCGGCACCTACGGAAACCTACCCAACCTGTGCATTTTTGAAAACTAGAGACCTAGGGGAATTCAAGATGGGGTAACTTGTGGGGCTCTGACCAGGTTGTGTTACACAGAATCCTTTGCAAACCTCAAATTTTGGCTAATAAAAAACACGTTTTCCTCACATTTCAGTGACAGAAAGTTCTGGAATCTGAGAGGAGCCACAAATTTCCTTCCACCCAGCGTTCCCCCAAGTCTCCCGATAAAAATGATACCTCACTTGTGTGGGTAGGCCTAGCGCCCCTGACAGGAAATGCCCCAAAACACAACGTGGACACATCACATTTTTTTAAAGAAAACAGAGGTGTTTTTTGCAAAGTGCCTACCTGTAGATTTTGGCCTCTAGCTCAGCCGGCACCTACAGAAACCTACCAAACCTGTGCATTTTTTAAAACTAGAGACCTAGGGGAATCCAAGATGGGGTAACTTGTGGGTCTCTGACCAGGTTGTGTTACCCAGAATCCTTTGCAAACCTCAAATTTTGGATAATAAAAAACACGTTTTCTTCACATTTCGGTGACAGAAAGTTCTGGAATCTGAGAGGAGCCACAAATTTCCTTCCACCCAGCGTTCCCCCAAGTCTCCCGATAAAAATGATACCTCACTTGTGTGAGTAGGCCTAGCGCCCGCGACAGGAAATGCCCCAAAACGCGACGTAGACACATCACATTTTTTTAAAGAAAACAGAGGTGTTTTTTGCAAAGTGCCTACCTGTAGATTTCGGGCTCTAGCTCAGCCGGCACCTAGGGAAACCTACCAAACCTATGCATTTTTGAAAACTAGAGACCTAGGGGAATCCAAGATGGGGTAACTTGTGGGGCTCTGACCAGGTTCTGTTACCCAGAATCCTTTGCAAACCTCAAATTTTGGCTAAAAAAAACACGTTTTCTTCACATTTCGGTGACAGAAAGTTCTGGAATCTGAGAGGAGCCACAAATTTCCTCCCACCCAGCGTTCCCCCAAGTCTCCCGATAAAAATGATACCTCACTTGTGTGGGTAGGCCTAGCGCCCGCAACAGGAAATGCCCCAAAACACAACGTAGACACATCACATTTTTTTAAAGAAAACAGAGGTGTTTTTTGCAAAGTGCCTACCTGTAGATTTTGGCCTCTAGCTCAGCCGGCACCTACAGAAACCTACCAAACCTGTGCATTTTTGAAAACTAGAGACCTAGGGGAATCCAAGATGGGGTAACTTGTGGGGCTCTGACCAGGTTGTGTTACCCAGAATCCTTTGCAAACCTCAAATTTTGGCTAATAAAAAACACGTTTTCCTCACATTTCGGTGACAGAAAGTTCTGGAATCTGAGAGGAGCCACAAATTTCCTTCCACCCAGCGTTCCCCCAAGTCTCCCGATAAAAATGATACCTCTCTTGTGTGGGTAGGCCTAGCGCCCGCAACAGAAAATGCCCCAAAACGCAACGTGCACACATCAAATTTTTTTAAAGAAAACAGAAGTGTTTTTTGCAAAGTGCCTACCTGTAGATTTTGGCCTCTAGCTCAGCCGGCACGTAGGAAAACCGACCAAACCTGTGCATTTTTGAAAACTAGAGACCTAGGGGAATCCCACGATGGGGTGACTTGTGGGGCTCTGACCAGGTTGTGTTACCCAGAATCCTTTGCAAACCTCAAATTTTGACTAAAAAAACACATTTTCATCACATTTCGGTGACAGAAAGTTCTGGAATCTGAGAAGAGCCACAAATTTCCTTCCACCCAGCGTTTCCCCAAGTCTCCCGATAGAAATGATACCTCACTTGTGTGGGTAGGCCTAGCGCCCCTGACAGGAAATGCCCCAAAACACAACGTGAACCCATCACAATTTTTTAAAGAAAACAGAGGTGTTTTTTGCAAAGTGCCTACCTGTAGATGTTGGCCTCTAGCTCAGCCGGCACCTAGGGAAACCTACCAAACCTATGCATTTTTGAAAACTAGAGACCTAGGGGAATCCAAGATGGGGTAACTTGTGGGGCTCTGACCAGGTTCTGTTACCCAGAATCCTTTGCAAACCTCACATTTTGGCTAAAAAAACACGTTTTCTTCACATTTCGGTGACAGAAAGTTCTGGAATCTGAGAGGAGCCACAAATTTCCTTCCACCCAGCGCTCCCCCAAGTCTCCCGATAACAATGATACCTCACTTGTGTGGGTAGGCCTAGCGCCCGCGACAGGAAATGCCCCAAAACGCAACGTAGACACATCACATTTTTTTAAAGAAAACAGAGGTGTTTTTTCCAAAGTGCCTACCTGTAGATTTTGGGCTCTAGCTCAGCCGGCACCTACGGAAACCTACCCAACCTGTGCATTTTTTAAAACTAGAGACCTAGGGGAATTCAAGATGGGGTAACTTGTGGGGCTCTGACCAGGTTGTGTTACACAGAATCCTTTGCAAACCTCAAATTTTGGCTAATAAAAAACACGTTTTCCTCACATTTCGGTGACAGAAAGTTCTGGAATCTGAGAGGAGCCACAAATTTCCTTCCACCCAGCGTTCCCCCAAGTCTCCCGATAAAAATGATACCTCACTTGTGTGGGTAGGCCTAGCGCCCCTGACAGGAAATGCCCCAAAACACAACGTGGACACATCACATGTTTTTTAAAGAAAACAGAGGTGTTTTTTGCAAAGTGCCTACCTGTAGATTTTGGCCTCTAACTCAGCCGGCACCTAGGGAAACCTACCAAACCTGTGCATTTTGGAAAACTAGAGACCTAGGGGAATCCAAGATGGGGGGGTGACTTGTGGGGCTTTAACCAGGTTCTGTTACCCAGAATCCTTTGCAAAGCTAAAAATTTGGCTAAAAAAACACGTTTTCCTCACATTTCGGTGACAGAAAGTTCTGGAATCTGAGAGGAGCCACAAATTTCTTTCACCCAGCGTTCCCCCAAGTCTCCCGATAAAAATGATACCTCACTTGTGTGGGTAGGCCTAGCGTCCGCAACAGAAAAAGCCCCAAAACGCAACGTGGACACATTACATTTTTTGAAAGAAAACAGAGGTGTTTTTTGCAAAGTGCCTACCTGTAGATTTTGGCCTCTAGATCAGCTGGCACATAGGGAAACCTACCAAACCTGTGCATTTTTGAAAACTAGAGACCTAGGGGAATCCAGGATGGGGTGACTTGTGGGGCTCTGACCAGGTTCTGTTACCCAGAATCCTTTGCAAACCTTTAAAATTTGGCTAAAAAAACACATTTTTCTCACATTTCGGTGACAGAAAGTTCTGGAATCTGAGAGGAGCCACAAATTTCCTTCCACCCAGCGTTCCCCCAAATCTCCCGATAAAAATGATATCTCACTTGTGTGGGTAGGCCTAGCACCCGCAACAGAAAATGCCCCAAAACGCAACGTGGACACATCACATTTTTTGAAAGAAAACAGAGGTGTGTTTTTGCAAAGTGCCTACCTGTAGATTTTGGCCTCTAGCTCAGCCGGCACGTAGGAAAACCTACCAAACCTGTGCATTTTTGAAAACTAGAGACCTAGGGGAATCCAAGATGGGGTGACTTGTGGGGCTCTGACCAGGTTCTGTTACCCAGAATCCTCTGCAAACCTCAAATTTTGACTAAAAAAACACATTTTCCTCACATTTCGGTGACAGAAAGTTCTGGAATCTGAGAAGAGCCACAAATTTCCTTCCACCCAGCGTTCTCCCAAGTCTCCCGATAGAAATGATACCTCACTTGTGTGGGTAGGCCTAGCGCCCCTGACAGGAAATGCCCCAAAACACAACGTGAACCCATCACAATTTTTTAAAGAAAACAGAGGTGTTTTTTGCAAAGTGCCTACCTGTAGATGTTGGCCTCTAGCTCAGCCGGCACCTAGGGAAACCTACCAAACCTATGCATTTTTGAAAACTAGAGACCTAGGGGAATCCAAGAAGGGGTAACTTGTGGGGCTCTGACCAGGTTCTGTTACCCAGAATCCTTTGCAAACCTCAAATTTTGGCTAATAAAAAACACGTTTTCCTCACATTTCGGTGACAGAAAGATCTGGAATCTGAGAGGAGCCACAAATTTCCTTCCACCCAGCGTTCCCCCAAATCTCCCGATAAAAATGATACCTCACTTGTGTGGGTAGGCCTAGCGCCCGCAACAGAAAATGCCCCAAAACGCAACGTGGACACATCACATTTTTTTAAAGAAAACAGAGGTGTTTTTTGCAAAGTGCCTACCTGTAGATTTTGGCCTCTAGCTCAGCCGGCACGTAGGAAAACCGACCAAACCTGTGCATTTTTGAAAACTAGAGACCTAGGGGAATCCCACGATGGGGTGACTTGTGGGGCTCTGACCAGGTTCTGTTACCCAGAATCCTTTGCAAACCTCAAATTTTGACTAAAAAAAACACATTTTCCTCACATTTCGGTGACAGAAAGTTCTGGAATCTGAGAAGAGCCACAAATTTCCTTCCACCCAGCGTTTCCCCAAGTCTCCCGATAGAAATGATACCTCACTTGTGTGGGTAGGCCTAGCGCCCCTGACAGGAAATGCCCCAAAACACAACGTGAACCCATCACAATTTTTTAAAGAAAACAGAGGTGTTTTTTGCAAAGTGCCTACCTGTAGATGTTGGCCTCTAGCTCAGCCGGCACCTAGGGAAACCTACCAAACCTATGCATTTTTGAAAACTAGAGACCTAGGGGAATCCAAGATGGGGTAGCTTGTGGGGCTCTGACCAGGTTCTGTTACCCAGAATCCTTTGCAAACCTCAAATTTTGGCTAAAAAAACACGTTTTCTTCACATTTCGGTGACAGAAAGTTCTGGAATCTGAGAGGAGCCACAAATTTCCTTCCACCCAGCGTTCCCCCAAGTCTCCCGATAACAATGATACCTCACTTGTGTGGGTAGGCCTAGCGCCCGCGACAGGAAATGCCCCAAAACGCAACGTAGACACATCACATTTTTTTAAAGAAAACAGAGGTGTTTTTTGCAAAGTGCCTACCTGTAGATTTTGGGCTCTAGCTCAGCCGGCACCTACGGAAACCTACCCAACCTGTGCATTTTTGAAAACTAGAGACCTAGGGGAATTCAAGATGGGGTAACTTGTGGGGCTCTGACCAGGTTGTGTTACCCAGAATCCTTTGCAAACCTCAAATTTTGGCTAATAAAAAACACGTTTTCCTCACATTTCGGTGACAGAAAGTTCTGGAATCTGAGAGGAGCCACAAATTTCCTTCCACCCAGCGTTCCCCCAAGTCTCCCGATAAAAATGATACCTCACTTGTGTGGGTAGGCCTAGCGCCCCTGACAGGAAATGCCCCAAAACACAACGTGGACACATCACATTTTTTTAAAGAAAACAGAGGTGTTTTTTGCAAAGTGCCTACCTGTAGATTTTGGCCTCTAGCTCAGCCGGCACCTACAGAAACCTACCAAACCTGTGCATTTTTAAAAACTAGAGACCTAGGGGAATCCAAGATGGGGTAACTTGTGGGGCTCTGACCAGGTTGTGTTACCCAGAATCCTTTGCAAACCTCAAATTTTGGCTAATAAAAAACACGTTTTCCTCACATTTCAGTGACAGAAAGTTCTGGAATCTGAGAGGAGCCACAAATTTCCTTCCACCCAGCGTTCCCCCAAGTCTCCCGATAAAAATGATACCTCACTTGTGTGGGTAGGCCTAGCGCCCCTGACAGGAAATGCCCCAAAACACAACGTGGACACATCACATGTTTTTTAAAGAAAACAGAGGTGTTTTTTGCAAAGTGCCTACCTGTAGATTTTGGCCTCTAACTCAGCCGGCACCTAGGGAAACCTACCAAACCTGTGCATTTTGGAAAACTAGAGACCTAGGGGAATCCAAGATGGGGGGGTGACTTGTGGGGCTTTAACCAGGTTCTGTTACCCAGAATCCTTTGCAAAGCTAAAAATTTGGCTAAAAAAACACGTTTTCCTCACATTTCGGTGACAGAAAGTTCTGGAATCTGAGAGGAGCCACAAATTTCTTTCACCCAGCGTTCCCCCAAGTCTCCCGATAAAAATGATACCTCACTTGTGTGGGTAGGCCTAGCGTCCGCAACAGAAAAAGCCCCAAAACGCAACGTGGACACATTACATTTTTTGAAAGAAAACAGAGGTGTTTTTTGCAAAGTGCCTACCTGTAGATTTTGGCCTCTAGATCAGCTGGCACATAGGGAAACCTACCAAACCTGTGCATTTTTGAAAACTAGAGACCTAGGGGAATCCAGGATGGGGTGACTTGTGGGGCTCTGACCAGGTTCTGTTACCCAGAATCCTTTGCAAACCTTTAAAATTTGGCTAAAAAAACACATTTTTCTCACATTTCGGTGACAGAAAGTTCTGGAATCTGAGAGGAGCCACAAATTTCCTTCCACCCAGCGTTCCCCCAAATCTCCCGATAAAAATGATATCTCACTTGTGTGGGTAGGCCTAGCACCCGCAACAGAAAATGCCCCAAAACGCAACGTGGACACATCACATTTTTTGAAAGAAAACAGAGGTGTGTTTTTGCAAAGTGCCTACCTGTAGATTTTGGCCTCTAGCTCAGCCGGCACGTAGGAAAACCTACCAAACCTGTGCATTTTTGAAAACTAGAGACCTAGGGGAATCCAAGATGGGGTGACTTGTGGGGCTCTGACCAGGTTCTGTTACCCAGAATCCTCTGCAAACCTCAAATTTTGACTAAAAAAACACATTTTCCTCACATTTCGGTGACAGAAAGTTCTGGAATCTGAGAAGAGCCACAAATTTCCTTCCACCCAGCGTTCTCCCAAGTCTCCCGATAGAAATGATACCTCACTTGTGTGGGTAGGCCTAGCGCCCCTGACAGGAAATGCCCCAAAACACAACGTGAACCCATCACAATTTTTTAAAGAAAACAGAGGTGTTTTTTGCAAAGTGCCTACCTGTAGATGTTGGCCTCTAGCTCAGCCGGCACCTAGGGAAACCTACCAAACCTATGCATTTTTGAAAACTAGAGACCTAGGGGAATCCAAGAAGGGGTAACTTGTGGGGCTCTGACCAGGTTCTGTTACCCAGAATCCTTTGCAAACCTCAAATTTTGGCTAATAAAAAACACGTTTTCCTCACATTTCGGTGACAGAAAGATCTGGAATCTGAGAGGAGCCACAAATTTCCTTCCACCCAGCGTTCCCCCAAATCTCCCGATAAAAATGATACCTCACTTGTGTGGGTAGGCCTAGCGCCCGCAACAGAAAATGCCCCAAAACGCAACGTGGACACATCACATTTTTTTAAAGAAAACAGAGGTGTTTTTTGCAAAGTGCCTACCTGTAGATTTTGGCCTCTAGCTCAGCCGGCACGTAGGAAAACCGACCAAACCTGTGCATTTTTGAAAACTAGAGACCTAGGGGAATCCCACGATGGGGTGACTTGTGGGGCTCTGACCAGGTTCTGTTACCCAGAATCCTTTGCAAACCTCAAATTTTGACTAAAAAAAACACATTTTCCTCACATTTCGGTGACAGAAAGTTCTGGAATCTGAGAAGAGCCACAAATTTCCTTCCACCCAGCGTTTCCCCAAGTCTCCCGATAGAAATGATACCTCACTTGTGTGGGTAGGCCTAGCGCCCCTGACAGGAAATGCCCCAAAACACAACGTGAACCCATCACAATTTTTTAAAGAAAACAGAGGTGTTTTTTGCAAAGTGCCTACCTGTAGATGTTGGCCTCTAGCTCAGCCGGCACCTAGGGAAACCTACCAAACCTATGCATTTTTGAAAACTAGAGACCTAGGGGAATCCAAGATGGGGTAGCTTGTGGGGCTCTGACCAGGTTCTGTTACCCAGAATCCTTTGCAAACCTCAAATTTTGGCTAAAAAAACACGTTTTCTTCACATTTCGGTGACAGAAAGTTCTGGAATCTGAGAGGAGCCACAAATTTCCTTCCACCCAGCGTTCCCCCAAGTCTCCCGATAACAATGATACCTCACTTGTGTGGGTAGGCCTAGCGCCCGCGACAGGAAATGCCCCAAAACGCAACGTAGACACATCACATTTTTTTAAAGAAAACAGAGGTGTTTTTTGCAAAGTGCCTACCTGTAGATTTTGGGCTCTAGCTCAGCCGGCACCTACGGAAACCTACCCAACCTGTGCATTTTTGAAAACTAGAGACCTAGGGGAATTCAAGATGGGGTAACTTGTGGGGCTCTGACCAGGTTGTGTTACCCAGAATCCTTTGCAAACCTCAAATTTTGGCTAATAAAAAACACGTTTTCCTCACATTTCGGTGACAGAAAGTTCTGGAATCTGAGAGGAGCCACAAATTTCCTTCCACCCAGCGTTCCCCCAAGTCTCCCGATAAAAATGATACCTCACTTGTGTGGGTAGGCCTAGCGCCCCTGACAGGAAATGCCCCAAAACACAACGTGGACACATCACATTTTTTTAAAGAAAACAGAGGTGTTTTTTGCAAAGTGCCTACCTGTAGATTTTGGCCTCTAGCTCAGCCGGCACCTACAGAAACCTACCAAACCTGTGCATTTTTAAAAACTAGAGACCTAGGGGAATCCAAGATGGGGTAACTTGTGGGGCTCTGACCAGGTTGTGTTACCCAGAATCCTTTGCAAACCTCAAATTTTGGCTAATAAAAAACACGTTTTCCTCACATTTCAGTGACAGAAAGTTCTGGAATCTGAGAGGAGCCACAAATTTCCTTCCACCCAGCGTTCCCCCAAGTCTCCCGATAAAAATGATACCTCACTTGTGTGAGTAGGCCTAGCGCCCGCGACAGGAAATGCCCCAAAACGCAACGTAGACACATCACATTTTTTTAAAGAAAACAGAGGTGTTTTTTGCAAAGTGCCTACCTGTAGATTTTGGCCTCTAGCTCAGCCGGCACCTACGGAAACCTACCAAACCTGTGCATTTTTTAAAACTAGAGACCTAGAGGAATTCAAGATGGGGTAACTTGTGGGGCTCTGACCAGGTTGTGTTACCCAGAATCCTTTGCAAACCTCAAATTTTGGCTAATAAAAAACACGTTTTCCTCACATTTCGGTGACAGAAAGTTCTGGAATCTGAGAGGAGCCACAAATTTCCTTCCACCCAGCGTTCCCCCAAGTCTCCCGATAAAAATGATACCTCACTTGTGTGGGTAGGCCTAGCGCCCCTGACAGGAAATGCCCCAAAACACAACGTGGACACATCACATTTTTTTAAAGAAAACAGAGGTGTTTTTTGCAAAGTGCCTACCTGTAGATTTTGGCCTCTAGCTCAGCCGGCACCTACAGAAACCTACCAAACCTGTGCATTTTTGAAAACTAGAGACCTAGGGGAATCCAAGATGGGGTAACTTGTGGGGCTCTGACCAGGTTGTGTTACCCAGAATCCTTTGCAAACCTCAAATTTTGGCTAATAAAAAACACGTTTTCCTCACATTTCGGTGACAGAAAGTTCTGGAATCTGAGAGGAGCCACAAATTTCCTTCCACCCAGCGTTCCCCCAAGTCTCCCGATAAAAATGATACCTCACTTGTGTGGGTAGGCCTAGCGCCCGCAACAGAAAAAGCCCCAAAACGCAACGTGGACACATCACATTTTTTGAAAGAAAACAGAGGTGTTTTTTGCAAAGTGCCTACCTGTAGATTTTGGCCTCTAACTCAGCCGGCACCTAGGGAAACCTACCAAACCTGTGCATTTTTGAAAACTAGAGACCTAGGGGAATCCAAGATGGGGGGGTGACTTGTGGGGCTTTGACCAGGTTCTGTTACCCAGAATCCTTTGCAAAGCTAAAAATTGGGCTAAAAAAAACACGTTTTCCTCACATTTCGGTGACAGAAAGTTCTGGAATCTGAGAGGAGCCACAAATTTCCTTCCACCCAGCGTTCCCCCAAGTCTCCCGATAAAAATGATACCTCACTTGTGTGGGTAGGCCTAGCGCCCGCAACAGAAAAAGCCCCAAAACGCAACGTGGACACATCACATTTTCTGAAAGAAAACAGAGGTGTTTTTTGCAAAGTGCCTACTTGTAGATTTTGGCCTCTAGCTCAGCTGGCACGTAGGGAAACCTACCAAACCTGTGCATTTTTGAAAACTAGAGACCTAGGGGAATCCAAGATGGGGTGACTTGTGGGGCTCTGACCAGGTTCTGTTACCCAGAATCCTTTGCAAACCTCATAATTTGGCTAAAAAAACACATTTTCCTCACATTTCGGTGACAGAAAGTTCTGGAATATGAGAGGAGCCACAAATTTCCTTCCACCCAGCGTTCCCCCAAATCTCCCGATAAAAATGATACCTCACTTGTGTGGGTAGGACTAGCACCCGCAACAGAAAATGCCCCAAAACGCAACGTAGACACATCACATTTTTTGAAAGAAAACAGAGGTGTTTTTTGCAAAGTGCCTACCTGTAGATTTTGGCCTCTAGCTCAGCCGGCACCTACGGAAACCTACCAAACCTGTGCATTTTTGAAAACTAGGGACCTAGAGGAATTCAAGATGGGGTAACTTGTGGGGCTCTGACCAGGTTGTGTTACCCAGAATCCTTTGCAAACCTCAAATTTTGGCTAATAAAAAACACGTTTTCCTCACATTTCGGTGACAGAAAGTTCTGGAATCTGAGAGGAGCCACAAATTTCCTTCCACCCAGCGTTCCCCCAAGTCTCCCGATAAAAATGATACCTCACTTGTGTGGGTAGGCCTAGCGCCCCTGACAGGAAATGCCCCAAAACACAACGTGGACACATCACATTTTTTTAAAGAAAACAGAGGTGTTTTTTGCAAAGTGCCTACCTGTAGATTTTGGCCTCTAACTCAGCCGGCACCTAGGGAAACCTACCAAACCTGTGCATTTTTGAAAACTAGAGACCTAGGGGAATCCAAGATGGGGGGGTGACTTGTGGGGCTTTGACCAGGTTCTGTTACCCAGAATCCTTTGCAAAGCTAAAAATTTGGCTAAAAAAAACACGTTTTCCTCACATTTCGGTGACAGAAAGTTCTGGAATCTGAGAGGAGCCACAAATTTCCTTCCACCCAGCGTTCCCCCAAGTCTCCCGATAAAAATGATACCTCACTTGTGTGGGTAGGCCTAGCGCCCCTGACAGGAAATGCCCCAAAACACAACGTGGACACATCACATTTTTTGAAAGAAAACAGAGGTGTTTTTTGCAAAGTGCCTACCTGTAGATTTTGGCCTCTAGCTCAGCCGTCACCTACGGAAACTTACCAAACCTGTGCATTTTTGAAAGCTAGAGACCTAGGGGAATCCAAGATGGGGTAACTTGTGGGGCTCTGACCAGGTTCTGTTACCCAGAATCCTTTGCAAACCTCAGATTTTGGCTAAAAAAACATGTTTTCTTCACATTTCGGTGACAGATGGTTCTGGAATCTGAGAGGAGCCACAAATTTCCTTCCACCCAGCGTTCCCCCAAGTCTCGCGATAAAAATGATACTTCACTTGTGTGGGTAGGCCTAGCGCCCGCGACAGGAAATGCCCCAAAACACAACGTAGACACATCAAATTTTTTTAAAGAAAACAGAGGTGTTTTTTGCAAAGTGCCTACCTGTAGATTTTGGCCTCTAGCTCAGCCGGCACCTATGGAAACCTACCAAACCTGTGCATTTTTGAAAACTAGAGACGTAGGGGAATCCAAGATGGGGTAACTTGTGGGGCTCTGACCAGGTTGTGTTACGCAGAATCCTTTGCAAACCTCAAATTTTGGCTAATAAAAAACACGTTTTCCTCACATTTCGGTGACAGAAAGTTCTGGAATCTTAGAGGAGCCACAAATTTCCTTCCACTCAGCGTTCCCACAAGTCTCCCGATAAAAATGATACCTCACTTGTGTGGGTAGGCCTAGCGCCCGCAACAGAAAATGCCCCAAAACGCAACGTGGACACATCACATTTTTTTTAAGAAAACAGAGGTGTTTTTTGCAAAGTGCCTACCTGTAGATTTTGGCCTCTAGCTCAGCCGGCATGTAGGGAAACCTACCAAACCTGTGCATTTTTGAAAACTAGAGACCTAGGGGAATCCAAGATGGGGTGACTTGTGGGGCTCTGAGCAGGTTCTGTTACCCAGAATCCTTTGCAAACCTCAAATTTTTGCTAAAAAAACACATTTTCCTCACAATTCGGTGACAGAAAGTTCTGGAATCTGAGAAGAGCCACAAATTTCCTTCCACCCAGCGTTCCCCCCAAGTCTCCCGATAAAAATGATACCTCACTTGTGTGGGTAGGCCTAGTGCCCCTGACAGGAAATGCCCCAAAACACAACGTGGACACATCACATTTTTTTAAAGAAAACAGAGGTGTTTTTTGCAAAGTGCCTACCTGTAGATTTTGGCCTCTAACTCAGCCGACACCTAGGGAAACCTACCAAACCTGTGCATTTTTTAAAACTAGAGACCTAGGGGAATCCAAGATGGGGTGACTTTTGTGGCTTTGACCAGGTTCTGTTACCCAGAATCCTTTGCAAACCTCAAAATTTGGCTAAAAAAACACGTTTTCCTCACATTTCGGTCACAAAAAAGTTCTGGAATCTGAGAGGAGCCACAAATGTCCTTCCACCCAGCGTTCCCCCAAGTCTCCCGATAAAAATGATACCTCACTTGTGTGGGTAGGCATAGCGCCCCTGACAGGAAATGCCCCAAAACACAACATGGACACATCACATTTTTTTAAAGAAAACAGAGGTGTTTTTTGCAAAGTGCCTACCTGTAGATTTTGGCCACTAACTCAGCCGGCACCTAGCGAAACCTACCAAACCTGTGCATTTTTGAAAACTAGAGACCTAGGGGAATCCAGGATGGGGTGACTTGTGGGGCTTTGACCAGGTTCTGTTACCCAGAATCCTTTGCAAAGCTCAAAATATGGCTAAAAAAACACGTTTTCCTCACATTTCGGTGACAGAAAGTTCTGGAATCTGAGAGGAGCCACAAATTTCCTTCCACCCAGCGTTCCCCCAAGTCTCCCGATAAAAATTATACCTCACTTGTGTGGGTAGGCCTAGCACCCGCAACAGAAAATGCCCCAAAACGCAACATGGACACATCACATTTTTTGAAAGAAAACAGAGGTGTTTTTTGCAAGGTGCCTACCTGTAGATTTTGGCCTCTAGCTCAGCCGGCACGTAGGGAAACCTGCCAAACCTGTGCATTTTTGAAAACTAGAGACCTAGGGGAATCAAAGATGGGGTGACTTGTGGGGCTCTGACCAGGTTCTGTTACCCATAATCCTTTGCAAACCTCAAATTTTGACTAAAAAAACACATTTTCCTCACATTTCGGTGACCGAAAGTTCTGGAATCTGAGAAGAGCCACAAATTTCCTTCCACCCAGGGTTCCCCCAAGTCTCCCGATAGAAATGATACCTCACTTGTGTGGGTAGGCCTAGCGCCCCTGACAGGAAATGCCCCAAAACACAACGTGAACCCATCACAATTTTTTTAAGAAAACAGAGGTGTTTTTTGCAAAGTGCCTACCTGTAGTTGTTGGCCTCTAGCTCAGCCGGCACCTAGGGAAACCTACCAAACCTATGCATTTTTGAAAACTAGAGACCTAGGGGAATCCAAGATGGGGTAACTTGTGGGGCTCTGACCAGGTTCTGTTACCCAGAATCCTTTGCAAACCTCAAATTTTGGCTAAAAAAACACGTTTTCTTCACATTTCGGTGACAGAAAGTTCTGGAATCTGAGAGGAGCCACAAATTTCCTTCCACCCAGCGTTCCCCCAAGTCTCCCGATAAAAATGATACCTCACTTGTGTGGGTAGGCCTAGCGCCCGCGACAGGAAATGCCCCAAAACGCAACGTAGACACATCACATTTTTTTAAAGAAAACAGAGGTGTTTTTTGCAAAGTGCCTACCTGTAGATTTTGGCCTCTAGCTCAGCCGGCACGTAGGGAAACCTACCAAACCTGTGCATTTTTGAAAACTAGAGACCTAGGGGAATCCAAGATGGGGTGACTTGTGGGGCTCTGACTAGGTTCTGTTACCCAGAATCCTTTGCAAACCTCAAATTTTGGCAAAAAAAAACACGTTTTCTTCACATTTCGGTGACAGAAAGTTCTGGAATCTGAGAGGAGCCACAAATTTCCTTCCACCCAGCGTTCCCCCAAGTCTCCCGATAACAATGATACCTCACTTGTGTGGGTAGGCCTAGCGCCCCTGACAGGAAATGCCCCAAAACACAATGTGAACCCATCACAATTTAAAAAAAAAAACAGAGGTGTTTTTTGCAAAGTGCCTACCTGTAGATGTTGGCCTCTAGCTCAGCCGGCACCTAGGGAAACCTACCAAACCTATGCATTTTTGAAAACTAGAGACCTAGGGGAATCCAAGATGGGGTAACTTGTGGGGCTCTGACCAGGTTCTGTTACCCAGAATCCTTTGCAAACCTCAAATTTTGGCTAAAAAAACACGTTTTCTTCACATTTCGGTGACAGAAAGTTCTGGAATCTGAGAGGAGCCACAAATTTCCTTCCACCCAGCGTTCCCCCAAGTCTCCCGATAACAATGATACCTCACTTGTGTGGGTAGGCCTAGCGCCCGCGACAGGAAATGCCCCAAAACGCAATGTAGACACATCACATTTTTTGAAAGAAAACAGGTGTTTTTTGCAAAGTGCCTACCTGTAGATTTTGGCCTCTAGCTCAGCCGGCACCTACGGAAACCTACCAAACCTATGCATTTTTGAAAACTAGAGACCTAGGGGAATCCAAGATGGGGTAACTTGTGGGGCTCTGACCAGGTTCTGTTACCCAGAATCCTTTGCAAACCTCAAATTTTGGCTAAAAAAACACGTTTTCTTCACATTTCGGTGACAGAAAGTTCTGGAATCTGAGAGGAGCCACAAATTTCCTTCCACCCAGCGTTCCCCCAAGTCTCCCGATAACAATGATACCTCACTTGTGTGGGTAGGCCTAGCGCCCGCGACAGGAAATGCCCCAAAACGCAATGTAGACACATCACATTTTTTGAAAGAAAACAGGTGTTTTTTGCAAAGTGCCTACCTGTAGATTTTGGCCTCTAGCTCAGCCGGCACCTACGGAAACCTACCAAACCTGTACATTTTTGAAAACTAGAGAACTAGGGGAATCCAAGATGGGGTAACTTGTGGGGCTCTGACCAGGTTGTGTTACCCAGAATCCTTTGCAAACCTCAAATTTGGCTAAAAAAACACGTTTTCCTCACATTTCGGTGACAGAAAGTTCTGGAATCTGAGAGGAGCCACAAATTTCCTTCCACCCAGCGTTCCCCCAAGTCTCCTGATAAAAATGATACCTCACTTTTGTGGGTAGGCCTAGCGCCCCTGACAGGAAATGCCCCAAAACACAACGTGAACCCATCACAATTTTTTTTAAGAAAACAGAGGTGTTTTTTGCAAAGTGCCTACCTGTAGATGTTGGCCTCTAGCTCAGCCGGCACCTAGGGAAACCTACCAAACCTATGCATTTTTGAAAACTAGAGACCTAGGGGAATCCAAGATGGGGTAACTTGTGGGGCTCTGACCAGGTTCTGTTACCCAGAATCCTTTGCAAACCTCAGATTTTGGCTAAAAAAACACGTTTTCTTCACATTTCGGTGACAGAAAGTTCTGGAATCTGAGAGGAGCCACAAATTTCCTTCCACCCAGCGTTCCCCCAAGTCTCCCGATAAAAATGATACTTCACTTGTGTGGGTAGGCCTAGCGCCCGCAACAGAAAATGCCCCAAAACGCAACGTAGACACATCACATTTTATTTAAGAAAACAGAGGTGTTTTTTGCAAAGTGCCTACCTGTAGATTTTGGCCTCTAACTCAGCCGACACCTAGGGAAACCTACCAAACCTGTGCATTTTTGAAAACTAGAGACCTAGGGGAATCCAAGATGGGGTGACTTTTGGGGCTTTGACCAGGTTCTGTTACCCAGAATCCTTTGCAAACCTCAAAATTTGGCTAAAAAAACACGTTTTCCTCACATTTCGGTCACAAAAAAGTTCTGGAATCTGAGAGGAGCCACAAATGTCCTTCCACCCAGCGTTCCCCCAAGTCTCCCGATAAAAATGATACCTCACTTGTGTGGGTAGGCATAGCGCCCCTGACAGGAAATGCCCCAAAACACAACATGGACACATCACATTTTTTTAAAGAAAAACAGAGGTGTTTTTTACAAAGTGCCTACCTGTAGATTTTGGCCACTAACTCAGCCGGCACCTAGGGAAACCTACCAAACCTGTGCATTTTTGAAAACTAGAGACCTAGGGGAATCCAGGATGGGGTGACTTGTGGGGCTTTGACCAGGTTCTGTTACCCAGAATCCTTTGCAAAACTCAAAATATGGCTAAAAAAACACGTTTTCCTCACATTTCGGTGACAGAAAGTTCTGGAATCTGAGAGGAGCCACAAATTTCCTTCCACCCAGCGTTCCCCCAAGTCTCCCGATAAAAATTATACCTCACTTGTGTGGGTAGGCCTAGCACCCGCAACAGAAAATGCCCCAAAACGAAACATGGACACATCACATTTTTTGAAAGAAAACAGAGGTGTTTTTTGCAAGGTGCCTACCTGTAGATTTTGGCCTCTACCTCAGCCGGCACGTAGGGAAACCTGCCAAACCTGTGCATTTTTTAAAACTAGAGACCTAGGGGAATCAAAGATGGGGTGACTTGTGGGGCTCTGACCAGGTTCTGTTACCCAGAATCCTTTGCAAACCTCAAATTTTGACTAAAAAAACACATTTTCCTCACATTTCGGTGACAGAAAGTTCTGGAATCTGAGAAGAACCACAAATTTCCTTCCACCCAGCGTTCCCCCAAGTCTCCCGATAGAAATGACCCTTCACTTGTGTGGGTAGGCCTAGCACCCCTGACAGGAAATGCCCCAAAACACAACGTGAACCCATCACAATTTTTTTAAGAAAACAGAGGTGTTTTTTGCAAAGTGCCTACCTGTAGATGTTGGCCTCTAGCTCAGCCGGCACCTAGGGAAACCTACCAAACCTATGCATTTTTGAAAACTAGAGACCTAGGGGAATCCAAGATGGGTTAACTTGTGGGGCTCTGACCAGGTTCTGTTACCCAGAATCCTTTGCAAACCTCAAATTGTGGCTAAAAAAACACGTTTTCTTCACATTTCGGTGACAGAAAGTTCTGGAATCTGAGAGGAGCCACAAATTTCCTTCCACCCAGCAATCCCCCAAGTCTCCCGATAAAAATGATACCTCACTTGTGTGGGTAGGCCTAGCGCCCGCGACAGGAAATGCCTCAAAACGCAACGTAGACACATCACATTTTTTTAAAGAAAACAGAGGTGGTTTTTGCAAAGTGCCTAACTGTAGATTTTGGCCTCTAGCTCAGCCGGCACGTAGGGAAACCTACCAAACCTGTGCATTTTTAAAAACTAGAGACCTAGGGGAATCCAAGATGGGGTGACTTGTGGGGCTCTGACCAGGTTCTGTTACCCAGAATCCTTTGCAAACCTCAAATTTTGGTTAATAAAAAACACGTTTTCCTCACATTTCGGTGACAGAAAGTTCTGGAATCTGAGAGGAGCCACAAATTTCCTTCCACCCAGCGTTCCCCCAAGTCTCCCGATAAAAATGATACTTCACTTGTGTGGGTAGGCCTAGCGCCCGCAACAGAAAATGCCCCAAAACGCAACGTGGACACATCACATTTTTTTTAAGAAAACAGAGGTGTTTTTTGCAAAGTGCCTACCTGTAGTTGTTGGCCTCTAGCTCAGCCTGCACCTAGTGAAACCTACCAAACCTATGCATTTTTTAAAACTAGAGACCTAGGGGAATCCAAGATGGGGTAACTTGTGGGGCTCTGACCAGGTTCTGTTACCCAGAATCCTTTGCAAACCTCAAATTTTGGCTAAAAAAACAAGTTTTCTTCACATTTCGGTGACAGAAAGTACTGGAATCTGAGAGGAGCCACAAATTTCCTTCCACCCAGCGTTCCCCCAAGTCTCCCGATAAAAATGATACCTCACTTGTGTGGGTAGGCCTAGCGCCCGCGACAGGAAATGCCCCAAAACGCAACGTAGACACATCACATTTTTTTAAAGAAAACAGAGGTGTTTTTTGCAAAGTGCCTACCTGTAGATTTTGGCCTCTAGCTCAGCCGGCACGTAGGGAAACCTACCAAACCTGTGCATTTTTGAAAACTAGAGACCTAGGGGAATCCAAGATGGGGTGACTTGTGGGGCTCTGACCAGGTTCTGTTACCCAGAATCCTTTGCAAACCTCAAATTTGGCTAAAAAAACACGTTTTCCTCACATTTCGGTGACAGAAAGTTCTGGAATCTGAGAGGAGCCACAAATTTCCTTCCACCCAGCGTTCCCCCAAGTCTCCCGATAGAAATGATACCTCACTTGTGTGGGTAGGCCTAGCGCCCCTGACAGGAAATGCCCCAAAACACAATGTGAACCCATCACAATAAAAAAAAAAAAACAGAGGTGTTTTTTGCAAAGTGCCTACCTGTAGATGTTGGCCTCTAGCTCAGCCGGCACCTAGGGAAACCTACCAA
The DNA here is from genome assembly GCF_031143425.1 of Pleurodeles waltl. Classification (NCBI taxonomy): domain Eukaryota; kingdom Metazoa; phylum Chordata; class Amphibia; order Caudata; family Salamandridae; genus Pleurodeles; species Pleurodeles waltl. The sequence continues at coordinate 981,432,038 of NC_090440.1, forward strand.
ACCTATGCATTTTTTAAAACTAGTGACCAAGGGGAATCCAAGATGGGGTAACTTGTGGGGCTCTGACCAGGTTCTGTTACCCAGAATCCTTTGCAAACCTCAAATTTTGGCTAAAAAAACACGTTTTCTTCACATTTCGGTGACAGAAATTTCTGGAATCTGAGAGGAGCCACAAATTTCCTTCCACCCAGCGTTCCCCCAAGTCTCCCGATAACAATGATACCTCACTTGTGTGGGTAGGCCTAGCGCCCGCGACAGGAAATGCCCCAAAACGCAATGTAGACACATCACATTTTTTGAAAGAAAACAGGTGTTTTTTGCAAAGTGCCTACCTGTAGATTTTGGCCTCTAGCTCAGCCGGCACCTACGGAAACCTACCAAACCTGTACATTTTTGAAAACTAGAGAACTAGGGGAATCCAAGATGGGGTAACTTGTGGGGCTCTGACCAGGTTGTGTTACCCAGAATCCTTTGCAAACCTCAAATTTGGCTAAAAAAACACGTTTTCCTCACATTTCGGTGACAGAAAGTTCTGGAATCTGAGAGGAGCCCCAAATTTCCTTCCACCCAGCGTTCCCCCAAGTCTCCTGATAAAAATGATACCTCACTTGTGTGGGTAGGCCTAGCGCCCCTGACAGGAAATGCCCCAAAACACAACGTGAACCCATCACAATTTTTTTTAAGAAAACAGAGGTGTTTTTTGCAAAGTGCCTACCTGTAGATGTTGGCCTCTAGCTCAGCCGGCACCTAGGGAAACCTACCAAACCTATGCATTTTTGAAAACTAGAGACCTAGGGGAATCCAAGATGGGGTAACTTGTGGGGCTCTGACCAGGTTCTGTTACCCAGAATCCTTTGCAAACCTCAGATTTTGGCTAAAAAAACACGTTTTCTTCACATTTCGGTGACAGAAAGTTCTGGAATCTGAGAGGAGGCACAAATTTCCTTCCACCCAGCGTTCCCCCAAGTCTCCCGATAAAAATGATACTTCACTTGTGTGGGTAGGTCTAGCGCCCGCAACAGAAAATGCCCCAAAACGCAACGTGGACACATCACATTTTATTTAAGAAAACAGAGGTGTTTTTTGCAAAGTGCCTACCTGTAGATTTTGGCCTCTAGCTCAGCCGGCACATAGGGAAACCTACCAAACCTGTGCATTTTTTAAAACTAGAGACCTAGGGGAATCCAAGATGGGGTGACTTGTGGGGCTCTGACCAGGTTCTGTTACCCAGAATCCTTTGCAAACCTCAAATTTTTGCTAAAAAAACACATTTTCCTCACATTTCGGTGACAGAAAGTTCTGGAATCTGAGAAGAGCGACAAATTTCCTTCCATCCAGCGTTCCCCCAAGTCTCCCGATAAAAATGATACCTCACTTGTGTGGGTAGGCCTAGTGCCCCTGACAGGAAATGCCCCAAAACACAACGTGGACACATCACATTTTTTAAAAGAAAACACAGGTGTTTTTTGCAAAGTGCCTACCTGTAGATTTTGGCCTCTAACTCAGCCGACACCTAGGGAAACCTACCAAACCTGTGCATTTTTGAAAACTAGAGACCTAGGGGAATCCAAGATGGGGTGACTTTTGGGGCTTTGACCAGGTTCTGTTACCCAGAATCCTTTGCAAACCTCAAAATTTGGCTAAAAAAACACGTTTTCCTCACATTTCGGTCACAAAAAAGTTCTGGAATCTGAGAGGAGCCACAAATGTCCTTCCACCCAGCGTTCCCCCAAGTCTCCCGATAAAACGGATACCTCACTTGTGTGGGTAGGCATAGCGCCCCTGACAGGAAATGCCCCAAAACACAACGTGAACCCATCACAATTTTTTTTAAGAAAACAGAGGTGTTTTTTGCAAAGTGCCTACCTGTAGATGTTGGCCTCTAGCTCAGCCGGCACCTAGGGAAACCTACCAAACCTATGCATTTTTGAAAACTAGAGACCTAGGGGAATCCAAGATGGGGTAACTTGTGGGGCTCTGACCAGGTTCTGTTACCCAGAATCCTTTGCAAACCTCAGATTTTGGCTAAAAAAACACGTTTTCTTCACATTTCGGTGACAGAAAGTTCTGGAATCTGAGAGGAGCCACAAATTTCCTTCCACCCAGCGTTCCCCCAAGTCTCCCGATAAAAATGATACTTCACTTGTGTGGGTAGGTCTAGCGCCCGCAACAGAAAATGCCCCAAAACGCAACGTGGACACATCACATTTTATTTAAGAAAACAGAGGTGTTTTTTGCAAAGTGCCTACCTGTAGATTTTGGCCTCTAGCTCAGCCGGCACATAGGGAAACCTACCAAACCTGTGCATTTTTTAAAACTAGAGACCTAGGGGAATCCAAGATGGGGTGACTTGTGGGGCTCTGACCAGGTTCTGTTACCCAGAATCCTTTGCAAACCTCAAATTTTTGCTAAAAAAACACATTTTCCTCACATTTCGGTGACAGAAAGTTCTGGAATCTGAGAAGAGCGACAAATTTCCTTCCATCCAGCGTTCCCCCAAGTCTCCCGATAAAAATGATACCTCACTTGTGTGGGTAGGCCTAGTGCCCCTGACAGGAAATGCCCCAAAACACAACGTGGACACATCACATTTTTTTAAAGAAAACACAGGTGTTTTTTGCAAAGTGCCTACCTGTAGATTTTGGCCTCTAACTCAGCCGACACCTAGGGAAACCTACCAAACCTGTGCATTTTTGAAAACTAGAGACCTAGGGGAATCCAAGATGGGGTGACTTTTGGGGCTTTGACCAGGTTCTGTTACCCAGAATCCTTTGCAAACCTCAAAATTTGGCTAAAAAAACACGTTTTCCTCACATTTCGGTCACAAAAAAGTTCTGGATTCTGAGAGGAGCCACAAATGTCCTTCCACCCAGCGTTCCCCCAAGTCTCCCGATAAAAATGATACCTCACTTGTGTGGGTAGGCATAGCGCCCCTGACAGGAAATGCCCCAAAACACAACATGGACACATCACATTTTTTTAAAGAAAAACAGAGGTGTTTTTTACAAAGTGCCTACCTGTAGATTTTGGCCACTAACTCAGCCGGCACCCAGGGAAACCTACCAAACCTGTGCATTTTTTAAAACTAGAGACCTAGGGAATCCAGGATGGGGTGACTTGTGGGGCTTTGACCAGGTTCTGTTACCCAGAATCCTTTGCAAAACTCAAAATATGGCTAAAAAAACACGTTTTCCTCACATTTCGGTGACAGAAAGTTCTGGAATCTGAGAGGAGCCACAAATTTCCTTCCACCCAGCGTTCCCCCAAGTCTCCCGATAAAAATTATACCTCACTTGTGTGGGTAGGCCTAGCACCCGCAACAGAAAATGCCCCAAAACGCAACATGGACACATCACATTTTTTTAAAGAAAACAGAGGTGTTTTTTGCAAGGTGCCTACCTGTAGATTTTGGCCTCTAGCTCAGCCGGCACGTAGGGAAACCTGCCAAACCTGTGCATTTTTTAAAACTAGAGACCTAGGGGAATCAAAGATGGGGTGACTTGTGGGGCTCTGACCAGGTTCTGTTACCCAGAATCCTTTGCAAACCTCAAATTTTGACTAAAAAAACACATTTTCCTCACATTTCGGTGACAGAAAGTTCTGGAATCTGAGAAGAACCACAAATTTCCTTCCACCCAGCGTTCCCCCAAGTCTCCCGATAGAAATGATACCTCACTTGTGTGGGTAGGCCTAGCGCCCCTGACAGGAAATGCCCCAAAACACAACGTGAACCCATCACAATGTTTTTAAGAAAACAGAGGTGTTTTTTGCAAAGTGCCTACCTGTAGATGTTGGCCTCTAGCTCAGCCGGCACCTAGGGAAACCTACCAAACCTATGCATTTTTGAAAACTAGAGACCTAGGGGAATCCAAGATGGGGTAACTTGTGGGGCTCTGACCAGGTTCTGTTACCCAGAATCCTTTGCAAACCTCAAATTTTGGCTAAAAAAACACGTTTTCTTCACATTTCGGTGACAGAAAGTTCTGGAATCTGAGAGGAGCCACAAATTTCCTTCCACCCAGCGTTCCCCCAAGTCTTCCGATAACAATGATACCTCACTTGTGTGGGTAGGCCTAGCGCCCGCGACAGGAAATGCCCCAAAACGCAATGTAGACACATCACATTTTTTGAAAGAAAACAGGTGTTTTTTGCAAAGTGCCTACCTGTAGATTTTGGCCTCTAGCTCAGCCGGCACCTACGGAAACCTACCAAACCTGTACATTTTTGAAAACTAGAGAACTAGGGGAATCCAAGATGGGGTAACTTGTGGGGCTCTGACCAGGTTGTGTTACCCAGAATCCTTTGCAAACCTCAAATTTGGCTAAAAAAACACGTTTTCCTCACATTTCGGTGACAGAAAGTTCTGGAATCTGAGAGGAGCCACAAATTTCCTTCCACCCAGCGTTCCCCCAAGTCTCCTGATAAAAATGATACCTCACTTGTGTGGGTAGGCCTAGCGCCCCTGACAGGAAATGCCCCAAAACACAACGTGAACCCATCACAATTTTTTTTAAGAAAACAGAGGTGTTTTTTACAAAGTGCCTACCTGTAGATGTTGGCCTCTAGCTCAGCCGGCACCTAGGGAAACCTACCAAACCTATGCATTTTTGAAAACTAGAGACCTAGGGGAATCCAAGATGGGGTAACTTGTGGGGCTCTGACCAGGTTCTGTTACCCAGAATCCTTTGCAAACCTCAGATTTTGGCTAAAAAAACACGTTTTCTTCACATTTCGGTGACAGAAAGTTCTGGAATCTGAGAGGAGCCACAAATTTCCTTCCACCCAGCGTTCCCCCAAGTCTCCCGATAAAAATGATACTTCACTTGTGTGGGTAGGTCTAGCGCCCGCAACAGAAAATACCCCAAAACGCAACGTGGACACATCACATTTTATTTAAGAAAACAGAGCTGTTTTTTGCAAAGTGCCTACCTGTAGATTTTGGCCTCTAGCTCAGCCGGCACATAGGGAAACCTACCAAACCTGTGCATTTTTGAAAACTAGAGACCTAGGGGAATCCAAGATGGGGTGACTTGTGGGGCTCTGACCAGGTTCTGTTACCCAGAATCCTTTGCAAACCTCAAATTTTTGCTAAAAAAACACATTTTCCTCACATTTCGGTGACAGAAAGTTCTGGAATCTGAGAAGAGCGACAAATTTCCTTCCATCCAGCGTTCCCCCAAGTCTCCCGATAAAAATGATACCTCACTTGTGTGGGTAGGCCTAGTGCCCCTGACAGGAAATGCCCCAAAACACAACGTGGACACATCACATTTTTTTAAAGAAAACACAGGTGTTTTTTGCAAAGTGCCTACCTGTAGATTTTGGCCTCTAACTCAGCCGACACCTAGGGAAACCTACCAAACCTGTGCATTTTTTAAAAGTAGAGACCTAGGGGAATCCAAGATGGGGTGACTTTTGGGGCTTTGACCAGGTTCTGTTACCCAGAATCCTTTGCAAACCTCAAAATTTGGCTAAAAAAACACGTTTTCCTCACATTTCGGTCACAAAAAAGTTCTGGAATCTGAGAGGAGCCACAAATGTCCTTCCACCCAGCGTTCCCCCAAGTCTCCCGATAAAAATGATACCTCACTTGTGTGGGTAGGCATAGCGCCCCTGACAGGAAATGCCCCAAAACACAACATGGACACATCACATTTTTTTAAAGAAAAACAGAGGTGTTTTTTACAAAGTGCCTACCTGTAGATTTTGGCCACTAACTCAGCCGGCACCTAGGGAAACCTACCAAACCTGTGCATTTTTTAAAACTAGAGACCTAGGGAATCCAGGATGGGGTGACTTGTGGGGCTTTGACCAGGTTCTGTTACCCAGAATCCTTTGCAAAACTCAAAATATGGCTAAAAAAACACGTTTTCCTCACATTTCGGTGACAGAAAGTTCTGGAATCTGAGAGGAGCCACAAATTTCCTTCCACCCAGCGTTCCCCCAAGTCTCCCGATAAAAATTATACCTCACTTGTGTGGGTAGGCCTAGCACCCGCAACAGAAAATGCCCCAAAACGCAACATGGACACATCACATTTTTTGAAAGAAAACAGAGGTGTTTTTTGCAAGGTGCCTACCTGTAGATTTTGGCCTCTAGCTCAGCCGGCACGTAGGGAAACCTGCCAAACCTGTGCATTTTTGAAAACTAGAGACCTAGGGGAATCAAAGATGGGGTGACTTGTGGGGCTCTGACCAGGTTCTGTTACCCAGAATCCTTTGCAAACCTCAAATTTTGACTAAAAAAACACATTTTCCTCACATTTCGGTGACAGAAAGTTCTGGAATCTGAGAAGAACCACAAATTTCCTTCCACCCAGCGTTCCCCCAAGTCTCCCGATAGAAATGATACCTCACTTGTGTGGGTAGGCCTAGCGCCCCTGACAGGAAATGCCCCAAAACACAACGTGAACCCATCACAATTTTTTTAAGAAAACAGAGGTGTTTTTTGCAAAGTGCCTACCTGTAGATGTTGGCCTCTAGCTCAGCCGGCACCTAGGGAAACCTACCAAACCTATGCATTTTTGAAAACTAGAGACCTAGGGGAATCCAAGATGGGGTAACTTGTGGGGCTCTGACCAGGTTCTGTTACCCAGAATCCTTTGCAAACCTCAAATTGTGGCTAAAAAAACACGTTTTCTTCACATTTCGGTGACAGAAAGTTCTGGAATCTGAGAGGAGCCACAAATTTCCTTCCACCCAGCGTTCCCCCAAGTCTCCCGATAAAAATGATACCTCACTTGTGTGGGTAGGCCTAGCGCCCGCGACAGGAAATGCCCCAAAACGCAACGTAGACACATCACATTTTTTGAAAGAAAACAGAGGTGTTTTTTGCAAAGTGCCTACCTGTAGATTTTGGCCTCTAGCTCAGCCGGCACGTAGGGAAACCTACCAAACCTGTGCATTTTTGAAAACTAGAGACCTAGGGGAATCCAAGATGGGGTGACTTGTGGGGCTCTGACCAGGTTCTGTTACCCAGAATCCTTTGCAAACCTCAAATTTTGGCTAAAAAAACATATTTTCCTCACATTTCGGTGACAGAAAGTTCTGGAATCTGAGAAGAGCCACAAATTTCCTTCCACCCAGCGTTCCCCCAAGTCTCCCGATAGAAATGATACCTCACTTGTGTGGGTAGGCCTAGCGCCCCTGACAGGAAATGCCCCAAAACACAATGTGAACCCATCACAATTTAAAAAAAAAACCAGAGGTGTTTTTTGCAAAGTGCCTACCTGTAGATGTTGGCCTCTAGCTCAGCCGGCACCTAGGGAAACCTACCAAACCTATGCATTTTTTTAAACTAGAGACCTAGGGGAATCCAAGATGGGGTAACTTGTGGGGCTCTGACCAGGTTCTGTTACCCAGAATCCTTTGCAAACCTCAAATTTTGGCTAAAAAAACACGTTTTCTTCACATTTCGGTGACAGAAAGTTCTGGAATCTGAGAGGAGCCACAAATTTCCTTCCACCCAGCGTTCCCCCAAGTCTCCCGATAACAATGATACCTCACTTGTGTGGGTAGGCCTAGCGCCCGCGACAGGAAATGCCCCAAAACGCAATGTAGACACATCACATTTTTTGAAAGAAAACAGGTGTTTTTTGCAAAGTGCCTACCTGTAGATTTTGGCCTCTAGCTCAGCCGGCACCTACGGAAACCTACCAAACCTGTACATTTTTTTAAACTAGAGAACTAGGGGAATCCAAGATGGGGTAACTTGTGGGGCTCTGACCAGGTTGTGTTACCCAGAATCCTTTGCAAACCTCAAATTTGGCTAAAAAAACACGTTTTCCTCACATTTCGGTGACAGAAAGTTCTGGAATCTGAGAGGAGCCACAAATTTCCTTCCACCCAGCGTTCCCCCAAGTCTCCTGATAAAAATGATACCTCACTTGTGTGGGTAGGCCTAGCGCCCCTGACAGGAAATGCCCCAAAACACAACGTGAACCCATCACAATTTTTTTTAAGAAAACAGAGGTGTTTTTTGCAAAGTGCCTACCTGTAGATGTTGGCCTCTAGCTCAGCCGGCACCTAGGGAAACCTACCAAACCTATGCATTTTTGAAAACTAGAGACCTAGGGGAATCCAAGATGGGGTAACTTGTGGGGCTCTGACCAGGTTCTGTTACCCAGAATCCTTTGCAAACCTCAGATTTTGGCTAAAAAAACACATTTTCTTCACATTTCGGTGACAGAAAGTTCTGGAATCTGAGAGGAGCCACAAATTTCCTTCCACCCAGCGTTCCCCCAAGTCTCCCGATAAAAATGATACCTCACTTGTGTGGGTAGGCCTAGCGCCCGCGACAGGAAATGCCCCAAAACGCAACGTAGACACATCACATTTTTTGAAAGAAAACAGAGGTGTTTTTTGCAAAGTGCCTACCTGTAGATTTTGGCCTCTAGCTCAGCCGGCACGTAGGGAAACCTACCAAACCTGTGCATTTTTCAAAACTAGAGACCTAGGGGAATCCAAGATGGGGTGACTTGTGGGGCTCTGACCAGGTTCTGTTACCCAGAATCCTTTGCAAACCTCAAATTTTGGTTAATAAAAAACACGTTTTCCTCACATTTCGGTGACAGAAAGTTCTGGAATCTGAGAGGAGCCACAAATTTCCTTCCACCCAGCGTTCCCCCAAGTCTCCCGATAAAAATGATACCTCACTTGTGTGGGTAGGCCTAGCGCCCGCAACAGAAAATGCCCCAAAACGCAACGTGGACACATCACATTTTTTTTAAGAAAACAGAGGTGTTTTTTGCAAAGTGCCTACCTGTAGATTCTGGCCTCTAGCTCAGCCGGCACATAGGGAAACCTACCAAACCTGTGCATTTTTTAAAACTAGAGACCTAGGGGAATCCAAGATGGGGTGACTTGTGGGGCTCTGACCAGGTTCTGTTACCCAGAATCCTTTGCAAACCTCAAATTTTTGCTAAAAAAACAAATTTTCCTCACATTTCGGTGACAGAAAGTTCTGGAATCTGAGAAGAGCCACAAATTTCCTTCCACCCAGCGTTCCCCCAAGTCTCCCGATAAAAATGATACCTCACTTGTGTGGGTAGGCCTAGTACCCCTGACAGGAAATGCCCCAAAACACAACGTGGACACATCACATTTTTTTAAAGAAAACAGAGGTGTTTTTTGCAAAGTGCCTACCTGTAGATTTTGGCCTCTAGCTCAGCCGGCACATAGGGAAACCTACCAAACCTGTGCATTTTTTAAAACTAGATACCTAGGGGAATCCAAGATGGGGTGACTTGTGGGGCTCTGACCAGGTTCTGTTACCCAGAATCCTTTGCAAACCTCAAATTTTTGCTAAAAAAACATATTTTCCTCACATTTCGGTGACAGAAAGTTCTGGAATCTGAGAAGAGCCACAAATTTCCTTCCACCCAGCGTTCCCCCAAGTCTCCCGATAGAAATGATACCTCACTTGTGTGGGTAGGCCTAGCGCCCCTGACAGGAAATGCCCCAAAACACAATGTGAACCCATCACAATTAAAAAAAAAAAACAGAGGTGTTTTTTGCAAAGTGCCTACCTGTAGATGTTGGCCTCTAGCTCAGCCGGCACCTAGGGAAACCTACCAAACCTATGCATTTTTTTAAACTAGAGACCTAGGGGAATCCAAGATGGGGTAACTTGTGGGTCTCTGACCAGGTTCTGTTACCCAGAATCCTTTGCAAACCTCAAATTTTGGCTAAAAAAACACGTTTTCTTCACATTTCGGTGACAGAAAGTTCTGGAATCTGAGAGGAGCCACAAATTTCCTTCCACCCAGCGTTCCCCCAAGTCTCCCGATAACAATGATACCTCACTTGTGTGGGTAGGCCTAGCGCCCGCGACAGGAAATGCCCCAAAACGCAATGTAGACACATCACATTTTTTGAAAGAAAACAGGTGTTTTTTGCAAAGTGCCTACCTGTAGATTTTGGCCTCTAGCTCAGCCGGCACCTACGGAAACCTACCAAACCTGTACATTTTTGAAAACTAGAGAACTAGGGGAATCCAAGATGGGGTAACTTGTGGGGCTCTGACCAGGTTGTGTTACCCAGAATCCTTTGCAAACCTCAAATTTGGCTAAAAAAACACGTTTTCCTCCCATTTCGGTGACAGAAAGTTCTGGAATCTGAGAGGAGCCACAAATTTCCTTCCACCCAGCGTTCCCCCAAGTCTCCTGATAAAAATTATACCTCACTTGTGTGGGTAGGCCTAGCGCCCCTGACAGGAAATGCCCCAAAACACAACGTGAACCCATCACAATTTTTTTTAAGAAAACAGAGGTGTTTTTTGCAAAGTGCCTACCTGTAGATGTTGGCCTCTAGCTCAGCCGGCACCTAGGGAAACCTACCAAACCTATGCATTTTTGAAAACTAGAGACCTAGGGGAATCCAAGATGGGGTAACTTGTGGGGCTCTGACCAGGTTCTGTTACCCAGAATCCTTTGCAAACCTCAGATTTTGGCTAAAAAAACACGTTTTCTTCACATTTCGGTGACAGAAAGTTCTGGAATCTGAGAGGAGCCACAAATTTCCTTCCACCCAGCGTTCCCCCAAGTCTCCCGATAAAAATGATACTTCACTTGTGTGGGTAGGTCTAGCGCCCGCAACAGAAAATGCCCCAAAACGCAACGTGGACACATCACATTTTATTTAAGAAAACAGAGGTGTTTTTTGCAAAGTGCCTACCTGTAGATTTTGGCCTCTAGCTCAGCCGGCACATAGGGAAACCTACCAAACCTGTGCATTTTTGAAAACTAGAGACCTAGGGGAATCCAAGATGGGGTGACTTGTGGGGCTCTGACCAGGTTGTGTTACCCAGAATCCTTTGCAAACCTCAAATTTTTGCTAAAAAAACACATTTTCCTCACATTTCGGTGACAGAAAGTACTGGAATCTGAGAAGAGCGACAAATTTCCTTCCACCCAGCGTTCCCCCAAGTCTCCCGATAGAAACGATACCTCACTTGTGTGGGTAGGCCTAGCGCCCCTGACAGGAAATGCCCCAAAACACAACGTGAACCCACCACAATTTTTTAAAGAAAACAGAGGTGTTTTTTGCAAAGTGCCTACCTGTAGATGTTGGCCTCTGGCTCAGCCGGCACCTAGGGAAACCTACCAAACCTATGCATTTTTGAAAACTAGAGACCTAGGGGAATCCAAGATGGGGTAACTTGTGGGTCTCTGACCAGGTTCTGTTACCCAGAATCCTTTGCAAACCTCAAATTTTGGCTAATAAAAAAACACGTTTTCTTCACATTTCGGTGACAGACAGTTCTGGAATCTGAGAGGAGCGACAAATTTCCTTCCACCCAGCGTTCCCCCAAGTCTCCCGATAACAATGATACCTCACTTGTGTGGGTAGGTCTAGCGCCCGCGACAGGAAATGCCCCAAAACGCAATGTAGACAGATCACATTTTTTGAAAGAAAACAGAGGTGTTTTTTGCAAAGTGCCTACCTGTAGATTTTGGCCTCTAGCTCAGCCGGCACCAATGGAAACCTACCAAACCTGTACATTTTTAAAAACTAGAGACCTAGGGGAATCCAAGATGGGGTAACTTGTGGGGCTCTGACCAGGTTGTGTTACCCAGAATCCTTTGCAAACCTCAAATTTGGCTAAAAAAACACATTTTCCTCACATTTCGGTGACAGAAAGTTCTGGAATCTGAGAGGAGCCACAAATTTCCTTCCACCCAGCGTTCCCCCAAGTCTCCCAATACAAAATGATACCTCACTTGTGTGGGTAGGCCTAGCGCCCCTGACAGGAAATGCCCCAAAACACAACGTGGACACATCACATTTTTTTAAAGAAAACAGAGGTGTTTTTTGCAAAGTGCCTACCTGTAGATTTTGGCCTCTAGCTCAGCCGGCACCTAGGGAAACCTACCAAACCTATGCATTTCTGAAAACTAGAGACCTAGGGGAATCCAAGATGGGGTAACTTGTGGGGCTCTGACCAGGTTCTGTTACCCAGAATCCTTTGCAAACCTCAAATTTTGGCTAAAAAAACACATTTTCTTCACATTTCGGTGACAGAAAGTTCTGGAATCTGAGAGGAGCCACAAATTTCCTTCCACCCAGCGTTCCCCCAAGTCTCCCGATAACAATGATACCTCACTTGTGTGGGTAGGCCTAGCGCCCGGGACAGGAAATGCCCCAAAACGCAACGTAGACACATCACATTTTTTTAAAGAAAACAGAGGTGTTTTTTGCAAAGTGCCTACCTGTAGATTTTGGCCTCTAGCTCAGCCGGCACCTACGAAAACCTACCAACCCTGTGCATTTTTGAAAACTAGAGACCTAGGGGAATTCAAGATGGGGTAACTTGTGGGGCTCTGACCAGGTTGTGTTACCCAGAATCCTTTGCAAACCTCAGCTTTTGGCTGATAAAAAACACATTTTCCTCACATTTCGGTGACAGAAAGTTCTGGAATCTGAGAGGAGCCACAAATTTCCTTCCACCCAGCGTTCCCCTAAGTCTCCCGATAAAAATGATACCTCACTTGTGTGGGTAGGCCTAGCGCCCCTGACAGGAAATGCCCCAAAACACAACGTGGACACATCACATTTTTTTAAAGAAAACAGAGGTGTTTTTTGCAAAGTGCCTACCTGTAGATTTTGGCCTCTAACTCAGCCGGCACCTAGGGAAACCTACCAAACCTGTGCATTTTTTAAAACTAGAGACCTAGGGGAATCCAAGATGGGGGGGTGACTTGTGGGGCTTTGACCAGGTTCTGTTACCCAGAATCCTTTGCAAAGCTAAAAATTTGGCTAAAAAAACACGTTTTCCTCACATTTCGGTGACAGAAAGTTCTGGAATCTGAGAGGAGCCACAAATTTCCTTCCACCCAGCGTTCCCCCAAGTCTCCCGATAAAAATGATACCTCACTTGTGTGGGTAGGCCTAGCCCCCCTGACAGGAAATGCCCCAAAACACAACGTGAACCCATCACAATTTTTTAAAGAAAACAGAGGTGTTTTTTGCAAAGTGCCTACCTGTAGATTTTGGCCTCTAGCTCAGCTGGCACGTAGGGAAACCTACCAAACCTGTGCATTTTTGAAAACTAGAGACCTAGGGTAATCCAAGATGGGGTGACTTGTGGGGCTCTGACCAGGTTCTGTTACCCAGAATCCTTTGCAAACCTCAAAATTTGGCTAAAAAACACATTTTCCTCACATTTCGGTGACAGAAAGTTCTGGAATCTGAGAAGAGCCACAAATTTCCTTCCACCCAGCGTTCCCCCAAATCTCCCGATAAAAATGATACCTCACTTGTGTGGGTAGGCCTAGCACCCGCGACAGGAAATGCCCCAAAACGCAATGTAGACACATCACATTTTTTGAAAGAAAACAGGTGTTTTTTGCAAAGTGCCTACCTGTAGATTTTGGCCTCTAGCTCAGCCGGCACCTACGGAAACTTACCAAACCTGTACATTTTTGAAAACTAGAGAACTAGGGGAATCCAAGATGGGGTAACTTGTGGGGCTCTGACCAGGTTGTGTTACCCAGAATCCTTTGCAAACCTCAAATTTGGCTAAAAAAACACGTTTTCCTCACATTTCGGTGACAGAAAGTTCTGGAATCTGAGAGGAGCCACAAATTTCCTTCCACCCAGCGTTCCCCCAAGTCTCCTGATAAAAATTATACCTCACTTGTGTGGGTAGGCCTAGCGCCCCTGACAGGAAATGCCCCAAAACACAACGTGAACCCATCACAATTTTTTTTAAGAAAACAGAGGTGTTTTTTGCAAAGTGCCTACCTGTAGATGTTGGCCTCTAGCTCAGCCGGCACCTAGGGAAACCTACCAAACCTATGCATTTTTGAAAACTAGAGACCTAGGGGAATCCAAGATGGGGTAACTTGTGGGGCTCTGACCAGGTTCTGTTACCCAGAATCCTTTGCAAACCTCAGATTTTGGCTAAAAAAACACGTTTTCTTCACATTTCGGTGACAGAAAGTTCTGGAATCTGAGAGGAGCCACAAATTTCCTTCCACCCAGCGTTCCCCCAAGTCTCCCGATAAAAATGATACTTCACTTGTGTGGGTAGGTCTAGCGCCCGCAACAGAAAATGCCCCAAAATGCAACGTGGACACATCACATTTTATTTAAGAAAACAGAGGTGTTTTTTGCAAAGTGCCTACCTGTAGATTTTGGCCTCTAGCTCAGCCGGCACATAGGGAAACCTACCAAACCTGTGCATTTTTGAAAACTAGAGACCTAGGGGAATCCAAGATGGGGTGACTTGTGGGGCTCTGACCAGGTTCTGTTACCCAGAATCCTTTGCAAACCTCAAATTTTTGCTAAAAAAACACATTTTCCTCACATTTCGGTGACAGAAAGTACTGGAATCTGAGAAGAGCGACAAATTTCCTTCCACCCAGCGTTCCCCCAAGTCTCCCGATAGAAATGATACCTCACTTGTGTGGGTAGGCCTAGCGCCCCTGACAGGAAATGCCCCAAAACACAACGTGAACCCACCACAATTTTTTAAAGAAAACAGAGGTGTTTTTTGCAAAGTGCCTACCTGTAGATGTTGGCCTCTGGCTCAGCCGGCACCTAGGGAAACCTACCAAACCTATGCATTTTTGAAAACTAGAGACCTAGGGGAATCCAAGATGGGGTAACTTGTGGGTCTCTGACCAGGTTCTGTTACCCAGAATCCTTTGCAAACCTCAAATTTTGGCTAATAAAAAAACACGTTTTCTTCACATTTCGGTGACAGACAGTTCTGGAATCTGAGAGGAGCGACAAATTTCCTTCCACCCAGCGTTCCTCCAAGTCTCCCGATAACAATGATACCTCACTTGTGTGGGTAGGCCTAGCGCCCGCGACAGGAAATGCCCCAAAACGCAATGTAGACAGATCACATTTTTTGAAAGAAAACAGAGGTGTTTTTTGCAAAGTGCCTACCTGTAGATTTTGGCCTCTAGCTCAGCCGGCACCAATGGAAACCTACCAAACCTGTACATTTTTAAAAACTAGAGACCTAGGGGAATCCAAGATGGGGTAACTTGTGGGGCTCTGACCAGGTTGTGTTACCCAGAATCCTTTGCAAACCTCAAATTTGGCTAAAAAAACACATTTTCCTCACATTTCGGTGACAGAAAGTTCTGGAATCTGAGAGGAGCCACAAATTTCCTTCCACCCAGCGTTCCCCCAAGTCTCCCAATACAAAATGATACCTCACTTGTGTGGGTAGGCCTAGCGCCCCTGACAGGAAATGCCCCAAAACACAACGTGGACACATCACATTTTTTTAAAGAAAACAGAGGTGTTTTTTGCAAAGTGCCTACCTGTAGATTTTGGCCTCTAGCTCAGCCGGCACCTAGGGAAACCTACCAAACCTATGCATTTCTGAAAACTAGAGACCTAGGGGAATCCAAGATGGGGTAACTTGTGGGGCTCTGACCAGGTTCTGTTACCCAGAATCCTTTGCAAACCTCAAATTTTGGCTAAAAAAACAAATTTTCTTCACATTTCGGTGACAGAAAGTTCTGGAATCTGAGAGGAGCCACAAATTTCCTTCCACCCAGCGTTCCCCCAAGTCTCCCGATAACAATGATACCTCACTTGTGTGGGTAGGCCTAACGCCCGGGACAGGAAATGCCCCAAAACACAACGTAGACACATCACATTTTTTTAAAGAAAACAGAGGTGTTTTTTGCAAAGTGCCTACCTGTAGATTTTGGCCTCTAGCTCAGCCGGCACCTACGAAAACCTACCAACCCTGTGCATTTTTGAAAACTAGAGACCTAGGGGAATTCAAGATGGGGTAACTTGTGGGGCTCTGACCAGGTTGTGTTACCCAGAATCCTTTGCAAACCTCAGCTTTTGGCTGATAAAAAACACATTTTCCTCACATTTCGGTGACAGAAAGTTCTGGAATCTGAGAGGAGCCACAAATTTCCTTCCACCCAGCGTTCCCCTAAGTCTCCCGATAAAAATGATACCTCACTTGTGTGGGTAGGCCTAGCGCCCCTGACAGGAAATGCCCCAAAACACAACGTGGACACATCACATTTTTTTAAAGAAAACAGAGGTGTTTTTTGCAAAGTGCCTACCTGTAGATTTTGGCCTCTAACTCAGCCGGCACCTAGGGAAACCTACCAAACCTGTGCATTTTTGAAAACTAGAGACCTAGGGGAATCCAAGATGGGGGGGTGACTTGTGGGGCTTTGACCAGGTTCTGTTACCCAGAATCCTTTGCAAAGCTAAAAATTTGGCTAAAAAAACACGTTTTCCTCACATTTCGGTGACAGAAAGTTCTGGAATCTGAGAGGAGCCACAAATTTCCTTCCACCCAGCGTTCCCCCAAGTCTCCCGATAAAAATGATACCTCACTTGTGTGGGTAGGCCTAGCCCCCCTGACAGGAAATGCCCCAAAACACAACGTGAACCCATCACAATTTTTTAAAGAAAACAGAGGTGTTTTTTGCAAAGTGCCTACCTGTAGATTTTGGCCTCTAGCTCAGCTGGCACGTAGGGAAACCTACCAAACCTGTGCATTTTTGAAAACTAGAGACCTAGGGTAATCCAAGATGGGGTGACTTGTGGGGCTCTGACCAGGTTCTGTTACCCAGAATCCTTTGCAAACCTCAAAATTTGGCTAAAAAACACATTTTCCTCACATTTCGGTGACAGAAAGTTCTGGAATCTGAGAAGAGCCACAAATTTCCTTCCACCCAGCGTTCCCCCAAATCTCCCGATAAAAATGATACCTCACTTGTGTGGGTAGGCCTAGCACCCGCAACAGAAAATGCCCCAAAACGCAACGTGGACACATCACATTTTTTGAAAGAAAACAGAGGTGTTTTTTGCAAACTGCCTACCTGTAGATTTTGGCCTCTAGCTCAGCCGGCACGTAGGAAAACCTACCAAACCTGTGCATTTTTTAAAACTAGAGACCTAGGGGAAACCAAGATGGGGTGACTTGTGGGGCTCTGACCAGGTTCTGTTACCCAGAATCCTTTGCAAACCTCAAATTTTGACTAAAAAAACACATTTTCCTCACATTTCGGTGACAGAAAGTTCTGGAATCTGAGAAGAGCCACAAATTTCCTTCCACCCAGCGTTCCCCCAAGTCTCCCGATAAAAATGATACCTCACTTGTGTGGGTAGGCCTAGCGCCCCTAACAGGAAATGCCCCAAAACACAACGTGGACACATCACATTTTTTTAAAGAAAACAGAGGTGTTTTTTGCAAAGTGCCTACCTGTAGATTTTGGCCTCTAACTCAGCCGGCACCTAGGGAAACCTACCAAACCTGTGCATTTTTGAAAACTAGAGACCTAGGGGAATCCAAGATGGGGGGGTGACTGGTGGGGCTTTGACCAGGTTCTGTTACCCAGAATCCTTTGCAAAGCTAAAAATTTGGCTAAAAAAACACGTTTTCCTCACATTTCGGTGACAGAAAGTTCTGGAATCTGAGAAGAGCCACAAATTTCCTTCCACCCAGCGTTCCCCCAAGTCTCCCGATAAAAATGATACCTCACTTGTGTGGGTAGGCCTAGCGCCCCTGACAGGAAATGCCCCAAAACACAACGTGGACACATCACATTTTTTTAAAGAAAACAGAGGTGTTTTTTGCAAAGTGCCTACCTGTAGATTTTGGCCTCTAACTCAGCCGGCACCTAGGGAAACCTACCAAACCTGTGCATTTTTGAAAACTAGAGACCTAGGGGAATCCAAGATGGGGGGGGTGACTGGTGGGGCTTTGACCAGGTTCTGTTACCCAGAATCCTTTGCAAAGCTAAAAATTTGGCTAAAAAACACGTTTTCCTCACATTTCGGTGACAGAAAGTTCTGGAATCTGAGAGGAGCCACAAATTTCCTTCCACCAAGCGTTCCCCCAAGTCTCCCGATAAAAATGATACCTCACTTGTGTGGGTAGGCCTAGCGCCCCTGACAGGAAATGCCCCAAAACACAACGTGAACCCATCACAATTTTTTAAAGAAAACAGAGGTGTTTTTTGCAAAGTGCCTACCTGTAGATTTTGGCCTCTAGCTCAGCTGGCACGTAGGGAAACCTACCAAACCTGTGCATTTTTGAAAACTAGAGACCTAGGGTAATCCAAGATGGGGTGACTTGTGGGGCTCTGACCAGGTTCTGTTACCCAGAATCCTTTGCAAACCTCAAAATTTGGCTAAAAAACACATTTTCCTCACATTTTGGTGACAGAAAGTTCTGGAATCTGAGAAGAGCCACAAATTTCCTTCCACCCAGCGTTCCCCCAAATCTCCCGATAAAAATGATACCTCACTTGTGTGGGTAGGCCTAGCACCCGCAACAGAAAATGCCCCAAAACGCAACGTGGACACATCACATTTTTTGAAAGAAAACAGAGGTGTTTTTTGCAAAGTGCCTACCTGTAGATTTTGGCCTCTAGCTCAGCCGGTACGTAGAAAAACCTACCAAACCTGTGCATTTTTGAAAACTAGAGACCTAGGGGAATCCAAGATGGGGTGACTTGTGGGGCTCTGACCAGGTTCTGTTACCCAGAATCCTTTGCAAACCTCAAATTTTGACTAAAAAAACACATTTTCCTCACATTTCGGTGATAGAAAGTTCTGGAATCTGACAAGAGCCACAAATTTCCTTCCACCCAGCGTTCCCCCAAGTCTCCCGATAGAAATGATACCTCACTTGTGTGGGTAGGCCTAGCGCCCCTGACAGGAAATGCCCCAAAACACAACGTGAACCCATCACAATTTTTTAAAGAAAGCAGAGGTGTTTTTTGCAAAGTGCCTACCTGTAGATGTTGGCCTCTAGCTCAGCCGGCACCTAGGGAAACCTACCAAACCTATGCATTTTTGAAAACTAGAGACCTAGGGGAATCCAAGATGGGGTAACTTGTGGGGCTCTGACCAGGTTCTGTTACCCAGAATCCTTTGCAAACCTCAAATTTTGGCTAAAAAAACACGTTTTCTTCACATTTCGGTGACAGAAAGTTCTGGAATCTGAGAGGAGCCACAAATTTCCTTCCACCCAGCGTTCCCCCAAGTCTCCCGATAACAATGATACTTCGCTTGTGTGGGTAGGCCTAGCACCCGCGACAGGAAATGCCCCAAAACGCAACGTAGACACATCACATTTTTTGAAAGAAAACAGAGGTGTTTTTTGCAAAGTGCCTACCTGTAGATTTTGGCCTCTAGCTCAGCCGGCACCTACGGAAACCTACCAAACCTGTGCATTTTTGAAAACTAGAGACCTAGGGGAATTCAAGATAGGGTAACTTGTGGGGCTCTGACCAGGTTGTGTTACCCAGAATCCTTTGCAAACCTCAAATTTTGGCTAATAAAAAACACGTTTTCTTCACATTTCGGTGACAGAAAGTTCTGGAATCTGAGAGGAGCCACAAATTTCCTTCCACCCAGCGTTCCCCCAAGTCTCCCGATAAAAATGATACCTCACTTGTGTGGGTAGGCCTAGCGCCCCTGACAGGAAATGCCCCAAAACACAACGTGGACACATCACATTTTTTTTAAAGAAAACAGAGGTGTTTTTTGCAAAGTGCCTACCTGTAGATTTTGGCCTCTAACTCAGCCGGCACCTACGGAAACCTACCAAACCTGTGCATTTATGAAAACTAGAGACCTAGGGGAATCCAAGATGGGGTGACTTGTGGGGCTCTGACCACGTTCTGTTACCCAGAATCCTTTGCAAACCTCAAATTGTCACTAAAAAAACACATTTTCCTCACATTTCGGTGACAGAAAGTTCTGGAATCTGAGAGGAGCTACAAATTTCCTTCCACCCAGCGTTCCCCCAAGTCTCCCGATAAAAATGATACCTCACTTGTGTGGGTAGGCCTAGCGCCCGCAACAAAAAAACACCCAAAACGCAACGTGGACACATCACATTTTTTGAAAGAAAACAGAGGTGTTTTTTGCAAAGTGCCTACCCGTAGATTTTGGCCTCTAGCTCAGCTGGCACGTAGGGAAACCTACCAAACCTGTGCATTTTTGAAAACTAGAGACCTAGGGGAATCCAAGATGGGGTGACTTGTGGGGCTCTGACCATGTTGTGTTACCCAGAATCCTTTGCAAACCTCAAATTTTGGCTAATAAAAAACACGTTTTCCTCACATTTCGGTGACAGAAAGTTCTGGAATCTGAGAGGAGCCACAAATTTCCTTCCACCCAGCGTTCCCCCAAGTCTCCCGATAAAAATGATACCTCACTTGTGTGGGTAGGCCTTGTGCCCGCAACAGAAAAAGCCCCAAAACGCAATGTGGACACATCACATTTTTTGAAAGAAAACAGAGGTGTTTTTTGCAAAGTGCCTACCTGTAGATTATGGCCTCTAGCTCAGCTGGCACGTAGGGAAACCTACCAAACCTGTGCATTTTTGAAAACTAGAGACCTAGGGGAATCCAAGATGGGGTGACTTGTGGGGCTCTGACCAGGTTCTGTTACCCAGAATCCTTTGCAAACCTCAAAATTTGGCTAAAAAACACATTTTCCTCACATTTCGGTGACAGAAAGTTCTGGAATCTGAGAGGAGCCACAAATTTCCTTCCACCCAGCGTTCCCCCAAATCTCCCGATAAAAATGATACCTCACTTGTGTGGGTAGGCCTAGCACCCGCAACAGAAAATGCCCCAAAACGCAACGTGGACACATCACATTTTTTGAAAGAAAACAGAGGTGTTTTTTGCAAAGTGTCTACCTGTAGATTTTGGCCTCTAGCTCAGCCGGCACGTAGGAAGTCCTACCAAACCTGTGCATTTTTGAAAACTAGAGACCTAGGGGAATCCAAGATGGGGTGACTTGTGGGGCTCTGACCAGGTTCTGTTACCCAGAATCCTTTGCAAACCTCAAATTTTGACTAAAAAAACACATTTTCCTCACATTTCGGTGACAGAAAGTTCTGGAATCTGAGAAGAGCCACAAATTTCCTTCCACCCAGCGTTCCCCCAAGTCTCCCGATAGAAATGATACCTCACTTGTGTGGGTAGGCCTAGCGCCCCTGACAGGAAATGCCCCAAAACACAACGTGAACCCATCACAATTTTTTAAAGAAAACAGAGGTGTTTTTTGCAAAGTGCCTACCTGTAGATGTTGGCCTCTAGCTCAGCCGGCACCTAGGGAAACCTACCAAACCTATGCATTTTTGAAAACTAGAGACCTAGGGGAATCCAAGATGGGGTAACTTGTGGGGCTCTGACCAGGTTCTGTTACCCAGAAACCTTTGCAAACCTCAAATTTTGGATAAAAAAACTTGTTTTCTTCACATTTCGGTGACAGAAAGTTCTGGAATCTGAGAGGAGCCACAAATTTCCTTCCACCCAGCGTTCCCCCAAGTCTCCCGATAACAATGACACCTC
Source organism: Pleurodeles waltl (assembly GCF_031143425.1). Lineage (NCBI taxonomy): Eukaryota > Metazoa > Chordata > Amphibia > Caudata > Salamandridae > Pleurodeles > Pleurodeles waltl. The sequence continues at coordinate 981,453,348 of NC_090440.1, forward strand.
ACTTGTGTGGGTAGGCCTAGCGCCCGTGACAGGAAATGCCCCAAAACGCAACGTAGACACATCACATTTTTTGAAAGAAAACAGAGGTGTTTTTTGCAAAGTGCCTAACTGTAGATTTTGGGCTCTAGCTCAGCCGGCACCTACGGAAACCTACCAAACCTGTGCAATTTTGAAAACTAGAGACCTAGGGGAATTCAAGATGGGGTAACTTGTGGGGCTCTGACCAGGTTGTGTTACCCAGAATCCTTTGCAAACCTCAAATTGTGGCTAATAAAAAACACGTTTTCCTCACATTTCGGTGACAGAAAGTTCTGGAATCTGAGAGGAGCCACAAATTTCCTTCCACCCAGCGTTCCCCCAAGTCTCCCGATAAAAATGGTACCTCACTTGTGTGGGTAGGCCTAGCGCCCCTGACAGGAAATGCCCCAAAACACAACGTGGACACATCACATTTTTTTAAAGAAAACAGAGGTGTTTTTTGCAAAGTGCCTACCTGTAGATTTTGGCCTCTAACTCAGCCGGCACCTACGGAAACCTACCAAACCTGTGCATTTTTGAAAACTAGAGACCTAGGGGAATACAAGATGGGGTGACTTGTGGGGCTCTGACCACGTTCTGTTACCCAGAATCCTTTGCAAACCTCAAATTTTCACTAAAAAAACACATTTTCCTCACATTTCGGTGACAGAAAGTCCTGGAATCTGAGAGGAGCCACAAATTTCCTTCCACCCAGCGTTCCCCCAAGTCTCCTGATAAAAATGATACCTCACTTGTGTGGGTAGGCCTAGCGCCCGCAACAGAAAATGCCCCAAAACGCAACGTGGACACATCACATTTTTTGAAAGAAAACAGAGGTGTTTTTTGCAAAGTGCCTACCTGTAGATTTTGGCCTCTAGCTCAGCCGGCACATAGGGAAACCTACCAAACCTGTGCATTTATGAAAACTAGAGACCTAGGGGAATCCAAGATGGGGTGACTTGTGGGGCTCTGACCACGTTCTGTTACCCAGAATCCTTTGCAAACCTCAAATTGTCACTAAAAAAACACATTTTCCTCACATTTCGGTGACAGAAAGTTCTGGAATCTGAGAGGAGCCACAAATTTCCTTCCACCCAGCGTTCCCCCAAGTCTCCCGATAAAAATTATACCTCACTTGTGTGGGTAGGCCTAGCGCCCGCAACAAAAAAACACCCAAAACGCAACGTGGACACATCACATTTTTTGAAAGAAAACAGAGGTGTTTTTTGCAAAGTGCCTACCCGTAGATTTTGGCCTCTAGCTCAGCTGGCACGTAGGGAAACCTACCAAACCTGTGCATTTTTGAAAACTAGAGACCTAGGGGAATCCAAGTTGGGGTGACTTGTGGGGCTCTGACCAGGTTGTGTTACCCAGAATCCTTTGCAAACCTCAAATTTTGGCTAATAAAAAACACGTTTTCCTCACATTTCGGTGACAGAAAGTTCTGGAATCTGAGAGGAGCCACAAATTTCCTTCCACCCAGCGTTTCCCCAAGTCTCCCGATAAAAATGATACCTCACTTGTGTGGGTAGGCCTAGCGCCCGCAACAGAAAAAGCCCCAAAATGCAACGTGGACACATCACATTTTTTTAAAGAAAACAGAGGTGTTTTTTGCAAAGTGCCTACCTGAAGATTATGGCCTCTAGCTCAGCTGGCACGTAGGGAAACCTACCAAACCTGTGCATTTTTGAAAACTAGAGACCTAGGGGAATCCAAGATGGGGTGACTTGTGGGGCTCTGACCAGGTTCTGTTACCCAGAATCCTTTGCAAACCTCAAAATTTGGCTAAAAAACACATTTTCCTCACATTTCGGTGACAGAAAGTTCTGGAATCTGAGAGGAGCCACAAATTTCCTTCCACCCAGCGTTCCCCCAAATCTCCCGATAAAAATGATACCTCACTTGTGTGGGTAGGCCTAGCACCCGCAACAGAAAATGCCCCAAAACGCAACGTGGACACATCACATTTTTTGAAAGAAAACAGAGGTGTTTTTTGCAAAGTGCCTACCTGTAGATTTTGGCCTCTAGCTCAGCCGGCACGTAGGAAATCCTACCAAACCTGTGCATTTTTGAAAACTAGAGACCTAGGGGAATCCAAGATGGGGTGACTTGTGGGGCTCTGACCAGGTTCTGTTACCCAGAATCCTTTGCAAACCTCAAATTTTGACTAAAAAAACACATTTTCCTCACATTTCGGTGACAGAAAGTTCTGGAATCTGAGAAGAGCCACAAATTTCCTTCCACCCAGCGTTCCCCCAAGTCTCCCGATAGAAATGATACCTCACTTATGTGGGTAGGCCTAGCGCCCCTGACAGGAAATGCCCCAAAACACAACGTGAACCCATCACAATATTTTAAAGAAAACAGAGGTGTTTTTTGCAAAGTGCCTACCTGTAGATATTGGCCTCTAGCTCAGCCGGCACCTAGGGAAACCTACCAAATCTATGCATTTTTTAAAACTAGACACCTAGGGGAATCCAAGATGGGGTAACTTGTGGGGCTCTGACCAGGTTCTGTTACCCAGAATCCTTTGCAAACCTCAAATTTTGGCTAAAAAAACACGTTTTCTTCACATTTCGGTGACAGAAAGTTCTGGAATCTGAGAGGAGCCACAAATTTCCTTCCACCCAGCGTTCCCCCAAGTCTCCCGATAAAAATGATACCTCACTTGTGTGGGTAGGCCTAGCGCCCCTGACAGGAAATGCCCCAAAACACAACGTGGACACATCACATTTTTTTAAAGAAAACAGAGGTGTTTTTTGCAAAGTGCCTACCTGTAGATTTTGGCCACTAACTCAGCCGGCACCTAGAGAAACCTACCAAACCTGTGCATTTTTGAAAACTACAGACCTAGGGGAATCCAAGATGGGGGGGTGATTTGTGGGGCTTTGACCAGGTTCTGTTACCCAGAATCCTTTGCAAAGCTAAAAATTTGGCTAAAAAAACACGTTTTCCTCACATTTCGGTGACAGAAAGTTCTGGAATCTGAGAGGAGCCACAAATTTCCTTCCACCCAGAGTTCCCCCAAGTCTCCCGATAAAAATGATACCTCACTTGTGTGGGTAGGTCTAGCACCCGCAACAGAAAAAGCCCCAAAACGCAACGTGGACACATCACATTTTTTTAAAGAAAACAGAGGTGTTTTTTGCAAAGTGCCTACCTGTAGATTTTGGCCTCTAGCTCAGCCGGCACGTAGGAAATCCTACCAAACCTGTGCATTTTTGAAAACTAGAGACCTAGGGGAATCCAAGATGGGGTGACTTGTGGGGCTCTGACCAGGTTCTGTTACCCAGAATCCTTTGCAAACCTCAAATTTTGACTAAAAAAACACATTTTCCTCACATTTCGGTGACAGAAAGTTCTGGAATCTGAGAAGAGCCACAAATTTCCTTCCACCCAGCGTTCCCCCAAGTCTCCCGATAGAAATGATACCTCACTTATGTGGGTAGGCCTAGCGCCCCTGACAGGAAATGCCCCGAAACACAACGTGAACCCATCACAATATTTTAAAGAAAACAGAGGTGTTTTTTGCAAAGTGCCTACCTGTAGATATTGGCCTCTAGCTCAGCCGGCACCTAGGGAAACCTACCAAATCTATGCATTTTTTAAAACTAGACACCTAGGGGAATCCAAGATGGGGTAACTTGTGGGGCTCTGACCAGGTTCTGTTACCCAGAATCCTTTGCAAACCTCAAATTTTGGCTAAAAAAACACGTTTTCTTCACATTTCGGTGACAGAAAGTTCTGGAATCTGAGAGGAGCCACAAATTTCCTTCCACCCAGCGTTCCCCCAAGTCTCCCGATAACAATGATACCTCACTTGTGTGGGTAGGCCTAGCGCCCCTGACAGGAAATGCCCCAAAACACAACGTGGACACATCACATTTTTTTAAAGAAAACAGAGGTGTTTTTTGCAAAGTGCCTACCTGTAGATTTTGGCCACTAACTCAGCCGGCACCTAGAGAAACCTACCAAACCTGTGCATTTTTGAAAACTAGAGACCTAGGGGAATCCAAGATGGGGGGGTGACTTGTGGGGCTTTGACCAGGTTCTGTTACCCAGAATCCTTTGCAAAGCTAAAAATTTGGCTAAAAAAACACGTTTTCCTCACATTTCGGTGACAGAAAGTTCTGGAATCTGAGAGGAGCCACAAATTTCCTTCCACCCAGAGTTCCCCCAAGTCTCCCGATAAAAATGATACCTCACTTGTGTGGGTAGGTCTAGCACCCGCAACAGAAAAAGCCCCAAAACGCAACGTGGACACATCACATTTTTTTAAAGAAAACAGAGGTGTTTTTTGCGAAGTGCCTACCTGTAGATTTTGGCCTCTAGCTCAGCTGGCACGTAGGGAAACCTACCAAACCTGTGCATTTTTTAAAACTAGAGACCTAGGGGAATCCAAGATGGAGTGACTTGTGGGGCTCTGACCAGGTTCTGTTACCCAGAATCCTTTGCAAACCTCAAAATTTGGCTAAAAAACACATTTTCCTCACATTTCGGTGACAGAAAGTTCTGGAATCTGAGAAGAGCCACAAATTTCCTTCCACCCAGTGTTCCCCCAAGTCTCCCGATAGAAATGATACCTCACTTGTGTGGGTAGGCCTAGCGCCCCTGACAGGAAATGCCCCAAAACACAACGTGAACCCATCACAATTTTTTAAAGAAAACAGAGGTGTTTTTTGCAAAGTGCCTACCTGTAGATGTTGGCCTCTAGCTCAGCCGGCACCTAGGGAAACCTACCAAACCTATGCATTTTTGAAAACTAGAGACCTAGGGGAATCCAAGATGGGGTAACTTGTGGGGCTCTGACCAGGTTCTGTTACCCAGAATCCTTTGCAAACCTCAAATTTTGGCTAAAAAAACACGTTTTCTTCACATTTCGGTGACAGAAAGTTCTGGAATCTGAGAGGAGCCACAAATTTCCTTCCACCCAGCGTTCCCCCAAGTCTCCCGATAACAATGACACCTCACTTGTGTGGGTAGGCCTAGCGCCCGCGACAGGAAGTGCCCCAAAACGCAACGTAGACACATCACATTTTTTGAAAGAAAACAGAGGTGTTTTTTGCAAAGTGCCTACCTGTAGATTTTGGGCTCTAGCTCAGCCGGCACCTACGGAAACCTACCAAACCTGTGCAATTTTGAAAACTAGAGACCTAGGGGAATTCAAGATGGGGTAACTTGTGGGGCTCTGACCAGGTTGTGTTACCCAGAATCCTTTGCAAACCTCAAATTTTGGCTAATAAAAAACAAGTTTTCCTCACATTTCGCTGACAAAAAGTTCTGGAATCTGAGAGGAGCCACAAATTTCCTTCTACCTAGCGTTCCCCCAAGTCTCCCGATAAAAATGATACCTCACTTGTGTGGGTAGGCCTAGCGCCCCTGACAGGAAATGCCCCAAAACACAATATGGACACATCACATTTTTTTAAAGAAAACAGAGGTGTTTTTTGCAACGTGCCTACCTGTAGATTTTGGCCTCTAACTCAGCCGGCACCTACGGAAACCTACCAAACCTGTGCATTTTGGAAAACTAGAGACCTAGGGGAATCCAAGATGGGGGGGGTGACTTGTGGGGCTTTGACCAGGTTCTGTTACCCAGAATCCTTTGCAAAGCTAAAAATTTGGCTAAAAAAACACGTTTTCCTCACATTTCGGTGACAGAAAGTTCTGGAATCTGAGAGGAGCCACAAATTTCCTTCCACCCAGCGTTCCCCCAAGTCTCCCGATAAAAATGATACCTCACTTGTGTGGGTAGGCCTAGCCCCCCTGACAGGAAATGCCCCAAAACACAACGTGAACCCATCACAATTTTTTAAAGAAAACAGAGGTGTTTTTTGCAAAGTGCCTACCTGTAGATTTTGGCCTCTAGCTCAGCTGGCACGTAGGGAAACCTACCAAACCTGTGCATTTTTGAAAACTAGAGACCTAGGGTAATCCAAGATGGGGTGACTTGTGGGGCTCTGACCAGGTTCTGTTACCCAGAATCCTTTGCAAACCTCAAAATTTGGCTAAAAAACACATTTTCCTCACATTTCGGTGACAGAAAGTTCTGGAATCTGAGAAGAGCCACAAATTTCCTTCCACCCAGCGTTCCCCCAAATCTCCCGATAAAAATGATACCTCACTTGTGTGGGTAGGCCTAGCACCCGCGACAGGAAATGCCCCAAAACGCAATGTAGACACATCACATTTTTTGAAAGAAAACAGGTGTTTTTTGCAAAGTGCCTACCTGTAGATTTTGGCCTCTAGCTCAGCCGGCACCTACGGAAACTTACCAAACCTGTACATTTTTGAAAACTAGAGAACTAGGGGAATCCAAGATGGGGTAACTTGTGGGGCTCTGACCAGGTTGTGTTACCCAGAATCCTTTGCAAACCTCAAATTTGGCTAAAAAAACACGTTTTCCTCACATTTCGGTGACAGAAAGTTCTGGAATCTGAGAGGAGCCACAAATTTCCTTCCACCCAGCGTTCCCCCAAGTCTCCTGATAAAAATTATACCTCACTTGTGTGGGTAGGCCTAGCGCCCCTGACAGGAAATGCCCCAAAACACAACGTGAACCCATCACAATTTTTTTTAAGAAAACAGAGGTGTTTTTTGCAAAGTGCCTACCTGTAGATGTTGGCCTCTAGCTCAGCCGGCACCTACGAAAACCTACCAACCCTGTGCATTTTTGAAAACTAGAGACCTAGGGGAATTCAAGATGGGGTAACTTGTGGGGCTCTGACCAGGTTGTGTTACCCAGAATCCTTTGCAAACCTCAGCTTTTGGCTGATAAAAAACACGTTTTCTTCACATTTCGGTGACAGAAAGTTCTGGAATCTGAGAGGAGCCACAAATTTCCTTCCACCCAGCGTTCCCCCAAGTCTCCCGATAAAAATGATACTTCACTTGTGTGGGTAGGTCTAGCGCCCGCAACAGAAAATGCCCCAAAATGCAACGTGGACACATCACATTTTATTTAAGAAAACAGAGGTGTTTTTTGCAAAGTGCCTACCTGTAGATTTTGGCCTCTAGCTCAGCCGGCACATAGGGAAACCTACCAAACCTGTGCATTTTTGAAAACTAGAGACCTAGGGGAATCCAAGATGGGGTGACTTGTGGGGCTCTGACCAGGTTCTGTTACCCAGAATCCTTTGCAAACCTCAAATTTTTGCTAAAAAAACACATTTTCCTCACATTTCGGTGACAGAAAGTACTGGAATCTGAGAAGAGCGACAAATTTCCTTCCACCCAGCGTTCCCCCAAGTCTCCCGATAGAAATGATACCTCACTTGTGTGGGTAGGCCTAGCGCCCCTGACAGGAAATGCCCCAAAACACAACGTGAACCCACCACAATTTTTTAAAGAAAACAGAGGTGTTTTTTGCAAAGTGCCTACCTGTAGATGTTGGCCTCTGGCTCAGCCGGCACCTAGGGAAACCTACCAAACCTATGCATTTTTGAAAACTAGAGACCTAGGGGAATCCAAGATGGGGTAACTTGTGGGTCTCTGACCAGGTTCTGTTACCCAGAATCCTTTGCAAACCTCAAATTTTGGCTAATAAAAAAACACGTTTTCTTCACATTTCGGTGACAGACAGTTCTGGAATCTGAGAGGAGCGACAAATTTCCTTCCACCCAGCGTTCCTCCAAGTCTCCCGATAACAATGATACCTCACTTGTGTGGGTAGGCCTAGCGCCCGCGACAGGAAATGCCCCAAAACGCAATGTAGACAGATCACATTTTTTGAAAGAAAACAGAGGTGTTTTTTGCAAAGTGCCTACCTGTAGATTTTGGCCTCTAGCTCAGCCGGCACCAATGGAAACCTACCAAACCTGTACATTTTTAAAAACTAGAGACCTAGGGGAATCCAAGATGGGGTAACTTGTGGGGCTCTGACCAGGTTGTGTTACCCAGAATCCTTTGCAAACCTCAAATTTGGCTAAAAAAACACATTTTCCTCACATTTCGGTGACAGAAAGTTCTGGAATCTGAGAGGAGCCACAAATTTCCTTCCACCCAGCGTTCCCCCAAGTCTCCCAATACAAAATGATACCTCACTTGTGTGGGTAGGCCTAGCGCCCCTGACAGGAAATGCCCCAAAACACAACGTGGACACATCACATTTTTTTAAAGAAAACAGAGGTGTTTTTTGCAAAGTGCCTACCTGTAGATTTTGGCCTCTAGCTCAGCCGGCACCTAGGGAAACCTACCAAACCTATGCATTTCTGAAAACTAGAGACCTAGGGGAATCCAAGATGGGGTAACTTGTGGGGCTCTGACCAGGTTCTGTTACCCAGAATCCTTTGCAAACCTCAAATTTTGGCTAAAAAAACAAATTTTCTTCACATTTCGGTGACAGAAAGTTCTGGAATCTGAGAGGAGCCACAAATTTCCTTCCACCCAGCGTTCCCCCAAGTCTCCCGATAACAATGATACCTCACTTGTGTGGGTAGGCCTAACGCCCGGGACAGGAAATGCCCCAAAACACAACGTAGACACATCACATTTTTTTAAAGAAAACAGAGGTGTTTTTTGCAAAGTGCCTACCTGTAGATTTTGGCCTCTAGCTCAGCCGGCACCTACGAAAACCTACCAACCCTGTGCATTTTTGAAAACTAGAGACCTAGGGGAATTCAAGATGGGGTAACTTGTGGGGCTCTGACCAGGTTGTGTTACCCAGAATCCTTTGCAAACCTCAGCTTTTGGCTGATAAAAAACACATTTTCCTCACATTTCGGTGACAGAAAGTTCTGGAATCTGAGAGGAGCCACAAATTTCCTTCCACCCAGCGTTCCCCTAAGTCTCCCGATAAAAATGATACCTCACTTGTGTGGGTAGGCCTAGCGCCCCTGACAGGAAATGCCCCAAAACACAACGTGGACACATCACATTTTTTTAAAGAAAACAGAGGTGTTTTTTGCAAAGTGCCTACCTGTAGATTTTGGCCTCTAACTCAGCCGGCACCTAGGGAAACCTACCAAACCTGTGCATTTTTGAAAACTAGAGACCTAGGGGAATCCAAGATGGGGGGGTGACTTGTGGGGCTTTGACCAGGTTCTGTTACCCAGAATCCTTTGCAAAGCTAAAAATTTGGCTAAAAAAACACGTTTTCCTCACATTTCGGTGACAGAAAGTTCTGGAATCTGAGAGGAGCCACAAATTTCCTTCCACCCAGCGTTCCCCCAAGTCTCCCGATAAAAATGATACCTCACTTGTGTGGGTAGGCCTAGCCCCCCTGACAGGAAATGCCCCAAAACACAACGTGAACCCATCACAATTTTTTAAAGAAAACAGAGGTGTTTTTTGCAAAGTGCCTACCTGTAGATTTTGGCCTCTAGCTCAGCTGGCACGTAGGGAAACCTACCAAACCTGTGCATTTTTGAAAACTAGAGACCTAGGGTAATCCAAGATGGGGTGACTTGTGGGGCTCTGACCAGGTTCTGTTACCCAGAATCCTTTGCAAACCTCAAAATTTGGCTAAAAAACACATTTTCCTCACATTTCGGTGACAGAAAGTTCTGGAATCTGAGAAGAGCCACAAATTTCCTTCCACCCAGCGTTCCCCCAAATCTCCCGATAAAAATGATACCTCACTTGTGTGGGTAGGCCTAGCACCCGCAACAGAAAATGCCCCAAAACGCAACGTGGACACATCACATTTTTTGAAAGAAAACAGAGGTGTTTTTTGCAAACTGCCTACCTGTAGATTTTGGCCTCTAGCTCAGCCGGCACGTAGGAAAACCTACCAAACCTGTGCATTTTTTAAAACTAGAGACCTAGGGGAAACCAAGATGGGGTGACTTGTGGGGCTCTGACCAGGTTCTGTTACCCAGAATCCTTTGCAAACCTCAAATTTTGACTAAAAAAACACATTTTCCTCACATTTCGGTGACAGAAAGTTCTGGAATCTGAGAAGAGCCACAAATTTCCTTCCACCCAGCGTTCCCCCAAGTCTCCCGATAAAAATGATACCTCACTTGTGTGGGTAGGCCTAGCGCCCCTAACAGGAAATGCCCCAAAACACAACGTGGACACATCACATTTTTTTAAAGAAAACAGAGGTGTTTTTTGCAAAGTGCCTACCTGTAGATTTTGGCCTCTAACTCAGCCGGCACCTAGGGAAACCTACCAAACCTGTGCATTTTTGAAAACTAGAGACCTAGGGGAATCCAAGATGGGGGGGTGACTGGTGGGGCTTTGACCAGGTTCTGTTACCCAGAATCCTTTGCAAAGCTAAAAATTTGGCTAAAAAAACACGTTTTCCTCACATTTCGGTGACAGAAAGTTCTGGAATCTGAGAAGAGCCACAAATTTCCTTCCACCCAGCGTTCCCCCAAGTCTCCCGATAAAAATGATACCTCACTTGTGTGGGTAGGCCTAGCGCCCCTGACAGGAAATGCCCCAAAACACAACGTGGACACATCACATTTTTTTAAAGAAAACAGAGGTGTTTTTTGCAAAGTGCCTACCTGTAGATTTTGGCCTCTAACTCAGCCGGCACCTAGGGAAACCTACCAAACCTGTGCATTTTTGAAAACTAGAGACCTAGGGGAATCCAAGATGGGGGGGTGACTGGTGGGGCTTTGACCAGGTTCTGTTACCCAGAATCCTTTGCAAAGCTAAAAATTTGGCTAAAAAACACGTTTTCCTCACATTTCGGTGACAGAAAGTTCTGGAATCTGAGAGGAGCCACAAATTTCCTTCCACCAAGCGTTCCCCCAAGTCTCCCGATAAAAATGATACCTCACTTGTGTGGGTAGGCCTAGCGCCCCTGACAGGAAATGCCCCAAAACACAACGTGAACCCATCACAATTTTTTAAAGAAAACAGAGGTGTTTTTTGCAAAGTGCCTACCTGTAGATTTTGGCCTCTAGCTCAGCTGGCACGTAGGGAAACCTACCAAACCTGTGCATTTTTGAAAACTAGAGACCTAGGGTAATCCAAGATGGGGTGACTTGTGGGGCTCTGACCAGGTTCTGTTACCCAGAATCCTTTGCAAACCTCAAAATTTGGCTAAAAAACACATTTTCCTCACATTTTGGTGACAGAAAGTTCTGGAATCTGAGAAGAGCCACAAATTTCCTTCCACCCAGCGTTCCCCCAAATCTCCCGATAAAAATGATACCTCACTTGTGTGGGTAGGCCTAGCACCCGCAACAGAAAATGCCCCAAAACGCAACGTGGACACATCACATTTTTTGAAAGAAAACAGAGGTGTTTTTTGCAAAGTGCCTACCTGTAGATTTTGGCCTCTAGCTCAGCCGGTACGTAGAAAAACCTACCAAACCTGTGCATTTTTGAAAACTAGAGACCTAGGGGAATCCAAGATGGGGTGACTTGTGGGGCTCTGACCAGGTTCTGTTACCCAGAATCCTTTGCAAACCTCAAATTTTGACTAAAAAAACACATTTTCCTCACATTTCGGTGATAGAAAGTTCTGGAATCTGACAAGAGCCACAAATTTCCTTCCACCCAGCGTTCCCCCAAGTCTCCCGATAGAAATGATACCTCACTTGTGTGGGTAGGCCTAGCGCCCCTGACAGGAAATGCCCCAAAACACAACGTGAACCCATCACAATTTTTTAAAGAAAGCAGAGGTGTTTTTTGCAAAGTGCCTACCTGTAGATGTTGGCCTCTAGCTCAGCCGGCACCTAGGGAAACCTACCAAACCTATGCATTTTTGAAAACTAGAGACCTAGGGGAATCCAAGATGGGGTAACTTGTGGGGCTCTGACCAGGTTCTGTTACCCAGAATCCTTTGCAAACCTCAAATTTTGGCTAAAAAAACACGTTTTCTTCACATTTCGGTGACAGAAAGTTCTGGAATCTGAGAGGAGCCACAAATTTCCTTCCACCCAGCGTTCCCCCAAGTCTCCCGATAACAATGATACTTCGCTTGTGTGGGTAGGCCTAGCACCCGCGACAGGAAATGCCCCAAAACGCAACGTAGACACATCACATTTTTTGAAAGAAAACAGAGGTGTTTTTTGCAAAGTGCCTACCTGTAGATTTTGGCCTCTAGCTCAGCCGGCACCTACGGAAACCTACCAAACCTGTGCATTTTTGAAAACTAGAGACCTAGGGGAATTCAAGATAGGGTAACTTGTGGGGCTCTGACCAGGTTGTGTTACCCAGAATCCTTTGCAAACCTCAAATTTTGGCTAATAAAAAACACGTTTTCTTCACATTTCGGTGACAGAAAGTTCTGGAATCTGAGAGGAGCCACAAATTTCCTTCCACCCAGCGTTCCCCCAAGTCTCCCGATAAAAATGATACCTCACTTGTGTGGGTAGGCCTAGCGCCCCTGACAGGAAATGCCCCAAAACACAACGTGGACACATCACATTTTTTTTAAAGAAAACAGAGGTGTTTTTTGCAAAGTGCCTACCTGTAGATTTTGGCCTCTAACTCAGCCGGCACCTACGGAAACCTACCAAACCTGTGCATTTATGAAAACTAGAGACCTAGGGGAATCCAAGATGGGGTGACTTGTGGGGCTCTGACCACGTTCTGTTACCCAGAATCCTTTGCAAACCTCAAATTGTCACTAAAAAAACACATTTTCCTCACATTTCGGTGACAGAAAGTTCTGGAATCTGAGAGGAGCTACAAATTTCCTTCCACCCAGCGTTCCCCCAAGTCTCCCGATAAAAATGATACCTCACTTGTGTGGGTAGGCCTAGCGCCCGCAACAAAAAAACACCCAAAACGCAACGTGGACACATCACATTTTTTGAAAGAAAACAGAGGTGTTTTTTGCAAAGTGCCTACCCGTAGATTTTGGCCTCTAGCTCAGCTGGCACGTAGGGAAACCTACCAAACCTGTGCATTTTTGAAAACTAGAGACCTAGGGGAATCCAAGATGGGGTGACTTGTGGGGCTCTGACCATGTTGTGTTACCCAGAATCCTTTGCAAACCTCAAATTTTGGCTAATAAAAAACACGTTTTCCTCACATTTCGGTGACAGAAAGTTCTGGAATCTGAGAGGAGCCACAAATTTCCTTCCACCCAGCGTTCCCCCAAGTCTCCCGATAAAAATGATACCTCACTTGTGTGGGTAGGCCTTGTGCCCGCAACAGAAAAAGCCCCAAAACGCAATGTGGACACATCACATTTTTTGAAAGAAAACAGAGGTGTTTTTTGCAAAGTGCCTACCTGTAGATTATGGCCTCTAGCTCAGCTGGCACGTAGGGAAACCTACCAAACCTGTGCATTTTTGAAAACTAGAGACCTAGGGGAATCCAAGATAGGGTGACTTGTGGGGCTCTGACCAGGTTCTGTTACCCAGAATCCTTTGCAAACCTCAAAATTTGGCTAAAAAACACATTTTCCTCACATTTCGGTGACAGAAAGTTCTGGAATCTGAGAGGAGCCACAAATTTCCTTCCACCCAGCGTTCCCCCAAATCTCCCGATAAAAATGATACCTCACTTGTGTGGGTAGGCCTAGCACCCGCAACAGAAAATGCCCCAAAACGCAACGTGGACACATCACATTTTTTGAAAGAAAACAGAGGTGTTTTTTGCAAAGTGTCTACCTGTAGATTTTGGCCTCTAGCTCAGCCGGCACGTAGGAAGTCCTACCAAACCTGTGCATTTTTGAAAACTAGAGACCTAGGGGAATCCAAGATGGGGTGACTTGTGGGGCTCTGACCAGGTTCTGTTACCCAGAATCCTTTGCAAACCTCAAATTTTGACTAAAAAAACACATTTTCCTCACATTTCGGTGACAGAAAGTTCTGGAATCTGAGAAGAGCCACAAATTTCCTTCCACCCAGCGTTCCCCCAAGTCTCCCGATAGAAATGATACCTCACTTGTGTGGGTAGGCCTAGCGCCCCTGACAGGAAATGCCCCAAAACACAACGTGAACCCATCACAATTTTTTAAAGAAAACAGAGGTGTTTTTTGCAAAGTGCCTACCTGTAGATGTTGGCCTCTAGCTCAGCCGGCACCTAGGGAAACCTACCAAACCTATGCATTTTTGAAAACTAGAGACCTAGGGGAATCCAAGATGGGGTAACTTGTGGGGCTCTGACCAGGTTCTGTTACCCAGAAACCTTTGCAAACCTCAAATTTTGGATAAAAAAACTTGTTTTCTTCACATTTCGGTGACAGAAAGTTCTGGAATCTGAGAGGAGCCACAAATTTCCTTCCACCCAGCGTTCCCCCAAGTCTCCCGATAACAATGACACCTCACTTGTGTGGGTAGGCCTAGCGCCCGTGACAGGAAATGCCCCAAAACGCAACGTAGACACATCACATTTTTTGAAAGAAAACAGAGGTGTTTTTTGCAAAGTGCCTAACTGTAGATTTTGGGCTCTAGCTCAGCCGGCACCTACGGAAACCTACCAAACCTGTGCAATTTTGAAAACTAGAGACCTAGGGGAATTCAAGATGGGGTAACTTGTGGGGCTCTGACCAGGTTGTGTTACCCAGAATCCTTTGCAAACCTCAAATTGTGGCTAATAAAAAACACGTTTTCCTCACATTTCGGTGACAGAAAGTTCTGGAATCTGAGAGGAGCCACAAATTTCCTTCCACCCAGCGTTCCCCCAAGTCTCCCGATAAAAATGGTACCTCACTTGTGTGGGTAGGCCTAGCGCCCCTGACAGGAAATGCCCCAAAACACAACGTGGACACATCACATTTTTTTAAAGAAAACAGAGGTGTTTTTTGCAAAGTGCCTACCTGTAGATTTTGGCCTCTAACTCAGCCGGCACCTACGGAAACCTACCAAACCTGTGCATTTTTGAAAACTAGAGACCTAGGGGAATACAAGATGGGGTGACTTGTGGGGCTCTGACCACGTTCTGTTACCCAGAATCCTTTGCAAACCTCAAATTTTCACTAAAAAAACACATTTTCCTCACATTTCGGTGACAGAAAGTCCTGGAATCTGAGAGGAGCCACAAATTTCCTTCCACCCAGCGTTCCCCCAAGTCTCCTGATAAAAATGATACCTCACTTGTGTGGGTAGGCCTAGCGCCCGCAACAGAAAATGCCCCAAAACGCAACGTGGACACATCACATTTTTTGAAAGAAAACAGAGGTGTTTTTTGCAAAGTGCCTACCTGTAGATTTTGGCCTCTAGCTCAGCCGGCACATAGGGAAACCTACCAAACCTGTGCATTTATGAAAACTAGAGACCTAGGGGAATCCAAGATGGGGTGACTTGTGGGGCTCTGACCACGTTCTGTTACCCAGAATCCTTTGCAAACCTCAAATTGTCACTAAAAAAACACATTTTCCTCACATTTCGGTGACAGAAAGTTCTGGAATCTGAGAGGAGCCACAAATTTCCTTCCACCCAGCGTTCCCCCAAGTCTCCCGATAAAAATTATACCTCACTTGTGTGGGTAGGCCTAGCGCCCGCAACAAAAAAACACCCAAAACGCAACGTGGACACATCACATTTTTTGAAAGAAAACAGAGGTGTTTTTTGCAAAGTGCCTACCCGTAGATTTTGGCCTCTAGCTCAGCTGGCACGTAGGGAAACCTACCAAACCTGTGCATTTTTGAAAACTAGAGACCTAGGGGAATCCAAGTTGGGGTGACTTGTGGGGCTCTGACCAGGTTGTGTTACCCAGAATCCTTTGCAAACCTCAAATTTTGGCTAATAAAAAACACGTTTTCCTCACATTTCGGTGACAGAAAGTTCTGGAATCTGAGAGGAGCCACAAATTTCCTTCCACCCAGCGTTTCCCCAAGTCTCCCGATAAAAATGATACCTCACTTGTGTGGGTAGGCCTAGCGCCCGCAACAGAAAAAGCCCCAAAATGCAACGTGGACACATCACATTTTTTTAAAGAAAACAGAGGTGTTTTTTGCAAAGTGCCTACCTGAAGATTATGGCCTCTAGCTCAGCTGGCACGTAGGGAAACCTACCAAACCTGTGCATTTTTGAAAACTAGAGACCTAGGGGAATCCAAGATGGGGTGACTTGTGGGGCTCTGACCAGGTTCTGTTACCCAGAATCCTTTGCAAACCTCAAAATTTGGCTAAAAAACACATTTTCCTCACATTTCGGTGACAGAAAGTTCTGGAATCTGAGAGGAGCCACAAATTTCCTTCCACCCAGCGTTCCCCCAAATCTCCCGATAAAAATGATACCTCACTTGTGTGGGTAGGCCTAGCACCCGCAACAGAAAATGCCCCAAAACGCAACGTGGACACATCACATTTTTTGAAAGAAAACAGAGGTGTTTTTTGCAAAGTGCCTACCTGTAGATTTTGGCCTCTAGCTCAGCCGGCACGTAGGAAATCCTACCAAACCTGTGCATTTTTGAAAACTAGAGACCTAGGGGAATCCAAGATGGGGTGACTTGTGGGGCTCTGACCAGGTTCTGTTACCCAGAATCCTTTGCAAACCTCAAATTTTGACTAAAAAAACACATTTTCCTCACATTTCGGTGACAGAAAGTTCTGGAATCTGAGAAGAGCCACAAATTTCCTTCCACCCAGCGTTCCCCCAAGTCTCCCGATAGAAATGATACCTCACTTATGTGGGTAGGCCTAGCGCCCCTGACAGGAAATGCCCCAAAACACAACGTGAACCCATCACAATATTTTAAAGAAAACAGAGGTGTTTTTTGCAAAGTGCCTACCTGTAGATATTGGCCTCTAGCTCAGCCGGCACCTAGGGAAACCTACCAAATCTATGCATTTTTTAAAACTAGACACCTAGGGGAATCCAAGATGGGGTAACTTGTGGGGCTCTGACCAGGTTCTGTTACCCAGAATCCTTTGCAAACCTCAAATTTTGGCTAAAAAAACACGTTTTCTTCACATTTCGGTGACAGAAAGTTCTGGAATCTGAGAGGAGCCACAAATTTCCTTCCACCCAGCGTTCCCCCAAGTCTCCCGATAAAAATGATACCTCACTTGTGTGGGTAGGCCTAGCGCCCCTGACAGGAAATGCCCCAAAACACAACGTGGACACATCACATTTTTTTAAAGAAAACAGAGGTGTTTTTTGCAAAGTGCCTACCTGTAGATTTTGGCCACTAACTCAGCCGGCACCTAGAGAAACCTACCAAACCTGTGCATTTTTGAAAACTACAGACCTAGGGGAATCCAAGATGGGGGGGTGATTTGTGGGGCTTTGACCAGGTTCTGTTACCCAGAATCCTTTGCAAAGCTAAAAATTTGGCTAAAAAAACACGTTTTCCTCACATTTCGGTGACAGAAAGTTCTGGAATCTGAGAGGAGCCACAAATTTCCTTCCACCCAGAGTTCCCCCAAGTCTCCCGATAAAAATGATACCTCACTTGTGTGGGTAGGTCTAGCACCCGCAACAGAAAAAGCCCCAAAACGCAACGTGGACACATCACATTTTTTTAAAGAAAACAGAGGTGTTTTTTGCAAAGTGCCTACCTGTAGATTTTGGCCTCTAGCTCAGCCGGCACGTAGGAAATCCTACCAAACCTGTGCATTTTTGAAAACTAGAGACCTAGGGGAATCCAAGATGGGGTGACTTGTGGGGCTCTGACCAGGTTCTGTTACCCAGAATCCTTTGCAAACCTCAAATTTTGACTAAAAAAACACATTTTCCTCACATTTCGGTGACAGAAAGTTCTGGAATCTGAGAAGAGCCACAAATTTCCTTCCACCCAGCGTTCCCCCAAGTCTCCCGATAGAAATGATACCTCACTTATGTGGGTAGGCCTAGCGCCCCTGACAGGAAATGCCCCGAAACACAACGTGAACCCATCACAATATTTTAAAGAAAACAGAGGTGTTTTTTGCAAAGTGCCTACCTGTAGATATTGGCCTCTAGCTCAGCCGGCACCTAGGGAAACCTACCAAATCTATGCATTTTTTAAAACTAGACACCTAGGGGAATCCAAGATGGGGTAACTTGTGGGGCTCTGACCAGGTTCTGTTACCCAGAATCCTTTGCAAACCTCAAATTTTGGCTAAAAAAACACGTTTTCTTCACATTTCGGTGACAGAAAGTTCTGGAATCTGAGAGGAGCCACAAATTTCCTTCCACCCAGCGTTCCCCCAAGTCTCCCGATAACAATGATACCTCACTTGTGTGGGTAGGCCTAGCGCCCCTGACAGGAAATGCCCCAAAACACAACGTGGACACATCACATTTTTTTAAAGAAAACAGAGGTGTTTTTTGCAAAGTGCCTACCTGTAGATTTTGGCCACTAACTCAGCCGGCACCTAGAGAAACCTACCAAACCTGTGCATTTTTGAAAACTAGAGACCTAGGGGAATCCAAGATGGGGGGGTGACTTGTGGGGCTTTGACCAGGTTCTGTTACCCAGAATCCTTTGCAAAGCTAAAAATTTGGCTAAAAAAACACGTTTTCCTCACATTTCGGTGACAGAAAGTTCTGGAATCTGAGAGGAGCCACAAATTTCCTTCCACCCAGAGTTCCCCCAAGTCTCCCGATAAAAATGATACCTCACTTGTGTGGGTAGGTCTAGCACCCGCAACAGAAAAAGCCCCAAAACGCAACGTGGACACATCACATTTTTTTAAAGAAAACAGAGGTGTTTTTTGCGAAGTGCCTACCTGTAGATTTTGGCCTCTAGCTCAGCTGGCACGTAGGGAAACCTACCAAACCTGTGCATTTTTTAAAACTAGAGACCTAGGGGAATCCAAGATGGAGTGACTTGTGGGGCTCTGACCAGGTTCTGTTACCCAGAATCCTTTGCAAACCTCAAAATTTGGCTAAAAAACACATTTTCCTCACATTTCGGTGACAGAAAGTTCTGGAATCTGAGAAGAGCCACAAATTTCCTTCCACCCAGTGTTCCCCCAAGTCTCCCGATAGAAATGATACCTCACTTGTGTGGGTAGGCCTAGCGCCCCTGACAGGAAATGCCCCAAAACACAACATGAACCCATCACAATTTTTTAAAGAAAACAGAGGTGTTTTTTGCAAAGTGCCTACCTGTAGATGTTGGCCTCTAGCTCAGCCGGCACCTAGGGAAACCTACCAAACCTATGCATTTTTGAAAACTAGAGACCTAGGGGAATCCAAGATGGGGTAACTTGTGGGGCTCTGACCAGGTTCTGTTACCCAGAATCCTTTGCAAACCTCAAATTTTGGCTAAAAAAACACGTTTTCTTCACATTTCGGTGACAGAAAGTTCTGGAATCTGAGAGGAGCCACAAATTTCCTTCCACCCAGCGTTCCCCCAAGTCTCCCGATAACAATGACACCTCACTTGTGTGGGTAGGCCTAGCGCCCGCGACAGGAAGTGCCCCAAAACGCAACGTAGACACATCACATTTTTTGAAAGAAAACAGAGGTGTTTTTTGCAAAGTGCCTACCTGTAGATTTTGGGCTCTAGCTCAGCCGGCACCTACGGAAACCTACCAAACCTGTGCAATTTTGAAAACTAGAGACCTAGGGGAATTCAAGATGGGGTAACTTGTGGGGCTCTGACCAGGTTGTGTTACCCAGAATCCTTTGCAAACCTCAAATTTTGGCTAATAAAAAACAAGTTTTCCTCACATTTCGCTGACAAAAAGTTCTGGAATCTGAGAGGAGCCACAAATTTCCTTCTACCTAGCGTTCCCCCAAGTCTCCCGATAAAAATGATACCTCACTTGTGTGGGTAGGCCTAGCGCCCCTGACAGGAAATGCCCCAAAACACAATATGGACACATCACATTTTTTTAAAGAAAACAGAGGTGTTTTTTGCAACGTGCCTACCTGTAGATTTTGGCCTCTAACTCAGCCGGCACCTACGGAAACCTACCAAACCTGTGCATTTTGGAAAACTAGAGACCTAGGGGAATCCAAGATGGGGGGGTGACTTGTGGGGCTTTGACCAGGTTCTGTTACCCAGAATCCTTTGCAAAGCTAAAAATTTGGCTAAAAAAACACGTTTTCCTCACATTTCGGTGACAGAAAGTTCTGGAATCTGAGAGGAGCCACAAATTTCCTTCCACCCAGCGTTCCCCCAAGTCTCCCGATAAAAATGATACCTCACTTGTGTGGGTAGGCCTAGCGCCCGCAACAGAAAAAGCCCCAAAACGCAACGTGGACACATCACATTTTTTGAAAGAAAACAGAGGTGTTTTTTGCAAAGTGCCTACCTGTAGATTTTGGCCTCTAGCTCAGCTGGCACGTAGGGAAACCTACCAAACCTGTGCATTTTTGAAAACTAGAGACCTAGGGGAATCCAAGATGGGGTGACTTGTGGGGCTCTGACCAGGTTCTGTTACCCAGAATCCTTTGCAAACCTCAAAATTTGGCTAAAAAAACACATTTTCCTCACATTTCGGTGACAGAAAGTTCTGGAATCTGAGAGGAGCCACAAATTTCCTTCCACCCAGCGTTCCCCCAAATCTCCCGATAAAAATGATACCTCACTTATGTGGGTAGGCCTAGCACCCGCAACAGAAAATGCCCCAAAACGCAACGTGGACACATCACATTTTTTGAAAGAAAACAGAGGTGTTTTTTGCAAAGTGCCTACCTGTAGATTTTGGCCTCTAGCTCAGCCGGCACGTAGGAAAACCTACCAAACCTGTGCATTTTTTAAAACTAGAGACCTAGGGGAATCCAAGATGGGGTGACTTGTGGGGCTCTGACCAGGTTCTGTTACCCAGAATCCTTTGCAAACCTCAAATTTTGACTAAAAAAACAAATTTTCCTCACATTTCGGTGACAGAAAGTGCTGGAATCTGAGAAGAGCCACAAATTTCCTTCCACCCAGCGTTCTCCCAAGTCTCCCGATAGAAATGATACCTCACTTGTGTGGGTAGGCCTAGCGCCCCTGACAGGAAATGCCCCAAAACACAACGTGAACCCATCACAATTGTTTAAAGAAAACAGAGGTGTTTTTTGCAAAGTGCCTACCTGTAAATGTTGGCCTCTAGCTCAGCTGGCACGTAGGGAAACCTACCAAACCTGTGCATTTTTGAAAACTAGAGACCTAGGGGAATCCAAGATGGGGTGATTTGTGGGGCTCTCACCAGGTTCTGTTACCCAGAATCCTTTGCAAACCTCAAATTTTGGCTAATAAAAAACACGTTTTCCTCACATTTTGTTGACAGAAAGTTCTGGAATCTGAGAGGAGCCACAAATTTCCTTCCACCCAGCATTCCCCCAAGTCTCCCGATAAAAATGATACCTCACTTGTGTGGGTAGGCCTAGCGCCCGCAACAGAAAATGCCCCAAAACGCAACGTGGACACATCACATTTTTTGAAAGAAAACAGAGGTGTTTTTTGCAAAGTGCCTACCTGTAGATTTTGGCCTCTAGCTCAGCTGGCACGTAGGGAAACCTACCAAACCTGTGCATTTTTGAAAACTGGAGACCTAGGGGAATACAAGATGGGGTGACTTGTGGGGCTCTGACCAGGTTCTGTTACCCAGAATCCTTTGCAAACCTCAAAATTTGGCTAAAAAAACACATTTTCCTCACATTTCGGTGACAGAAAGTTCTGGAATCTGAGAGGAGCCACAAATTTCCTTCCACCCAGCGTTCCCCCAAGTCTCCCGATAAAAATGATACCTCACTTGTGTGGGTAGGCCTAGCGCCCGCAACAGAAAATGCCCCAAAACGCAACATGGACACATCAAATTTTTTTAAAGAAAACAGAGGTGTTTTTTGCAAAGTGCCTACCTGTAGATTTTGGCCTCTAGCTCAGCCGGCACGTAGGGAAACCTACCAAACCTGTGCATTTTTGAAAACTAGAGACCTAGGAGAATCCAAGATGGGGTGACCTGTGGGGCTCTGACCAGGTTCTGTTACCCAGAATCCTTTGCAAACCTCAAATTTTGGCTAAAAAAAACACGTTTTCCTCACATTTCTGTGACAGAAAGTTCTGGAATCTGAGAGGAGCCACAAATTTCCTTCCACCCAGCGTTCCCCCAAGTCTCCCGATAACAATGATACCTCACTTGTGTGGGTAGGCCTAGCGCCCCTGACAGGAAATGCCCCAAAACACAACGTGGACACATCACATTTTTTTAAAGAAAACAGAGGTGTTTTTTGCAAAGTGCCTACCTGTAGATTTTGGCCTCTAGCTCAGCCGGCACCTACAGAAACCTACCAAACCTGTGCATTTTTGAAAACTAGAGACCTAGGGGAATCCAAGATGGGGTACCTTGTGGGGCTCTGACCAGGTTGTATTACCCAGAATCCTTTGCAAACCTCAAATTTTGGCTAATAAAAAACACGTTTTCCTCACATTTCGGTGACATAAAGTTCTGGAATCTGAGAGGAGCCACAAATTTCCTTCCACCCAGCGTTCCCCCAAGTCTCCCGATAAAAATGATACCTCACTTGTGTGGGTAGGCCTAGCGCCCGCAACAGAAAAGCCCCAAAACGCAACGTGGACACATCACATTTTTTTAAAGAAAACAGAGGTGTTTTTTGCAAAGTGCCTACCTGTAGATTTTGGCCTCTAGCTCAGCTGGCACGTAGGGAAACCTACCACACCTGTGCATTTTTGAAAACTAGAGACCTAGGGGAATCCAAGATGGGGTGACTTGTGGGGCTCTGACCAGGTTCTGTTACCCAGAATCCTTTGCAAACCTCAAAATTTGGCTAAAAAAACACATTTTCCTCACATTTCGGTGACAGAAAGCTCTGGAATCTGAGAGGAGCCACAAATTTCCTTCCACCCAGCGTTCCCCCAAGTCTCCCGATAAAAATGATACCTCACTTGTGTGGGTAGGCCTAGCGCCCGCAACAGAAAATGCCCCAAAACGCAACATGGACACATCACATTTTTTTAAAGAAAACAGAGGTGTTTTTTGCAAAGTGCCTACCTGTAGATTTTGGCCTCTAGCTCAGCCGGCACGTAGGGAAACCTACCAAACCTGTGCATTTTTGAAAACTAGAGACCTAGGAGAATCCAAGATGGGGTGACCTGTGGGGCTCTGACCAGGTTCTGTTACCCAGAATCCTTTGCAAACCTCAAATTTTGGCTAAAAAAACACGTTTTCCTCACATTTCTGTGACAGAAAGTTCTGGAATCTGAGAGGAGCCACAAATTTCCTTCCACCCAGCGTTCCCCCAAGTCTCCCGATAACAATGATACCTCACTTGTGTGGGTAGGCCTAGCGCCCCTGACAGGAAATGCCCCAAAACACAACGTGGACACATCACATTTTTTTAAAGAAAACAGAGGTGTTTTTTGCAAAGTGCCTACCTGTAGATTTTGGCCTCTAGCTCAGCCGGCACCTACAGAAACCTACCAAACCTGTGCATTTTTGAAAACTAGAGACCTAGGGGAATCCAAGATGGGGTACCTTGTGGGGCTCTGACCAGGTTGTATTACCCAGAATCCTTTGCAAACCTCAAATTTTGGCTAATAAAAAACACGTTTTCCTCACATTTCGGTGACATAAAGTTCTGGAATCTGAGAGGAGCCACAAATTTCCTTCCACCCAGCGTTCCCCCAAGTCTCCCGATAAAAATGATACCTCACTTGTGTGGGTAGGCCTAGCGCCCGCAACAGAAAAGCCCCAAAACGCAACGTGGACACATCACATTTTTTGAAAGAAAACAGAGGTGTTTTTTGCAAAGTGCCTACCTGTAGATTTTGGCCTCTAGCTCAGCTGGCACGTAGGGAAACCTACCACACCTGTGCATTTTTGAAAACTAGAGACCTAGGGGAATCCAAGATGGGGTGACTTGTGGGGCTCTGACCAGGTTCTGTTACCCAGAATCCTTTGCAAACCTCAAAATTTGGCTAAAAAAACACATTTTCCTCACATTTCGGTGACAGAAAGTTCTGGAATCTGAGAGGAGCCACAAATTTCCTTCCACCCAGCGTTCCCCCAAATCTCCCGATAAAAATGATACCTCACTTGTGTGGGTGGGCCTAGCACCCGCAACAGAAAATGCCCCAAAACGCAACGTGGACACATCACATTTTTTGAAAGAAAACAGAGGTGTTTTTTGCAAAGTGCCTACCTGTAGATTTTGGCCTCTAGCTCAGCCGGCACGTAGGAAAACCTACCAAACCTGTGCATTTTTTTAAACTAGAGACCTAGGGGAAACCAAGATGGGGAGACTTGTGGGGCTCTGACCAGGTTCTGTTACCCAGAATCCTTTGCAAACCTCAAATTTTGATTAAAAAAACACATTTTCCTCACATTTCGGTGACAGAAAGTTCTGGAATCTGAGAAGAGCCACAAATTTCCTTCCACCCAGCGTTCTCCCAAGTCTCCCGATAGAAATGATACCTCACTTGTGTGGGTAGGCCTAGCGCCCCTGACAGGAAATGCCCCAAAACACAACGTGAACCCATCACAATTTTTTAAAGAAAACAGAGGTGTTTTTTGCAAAGTGCCTACCTGTAGATGTTGGCCTCTAGCTCAGCCGGCACCTAGGGAAACCTACCAAACCTATGCATTTTTGAAAACTAGAGACCTAGGGGAATCCAAGATGGGGTAACTTGTGGGGCTCTGACCAGGTTCTGTTACCCAGAATCCTTTGCAAACCTCAAATTTTGGCTAAAAAAAACACCTTTTCTTCACATTTCGGTGACAGAAAGTTCTGGAATCTGAGAGGAGCCACAAATTTCCTTCCACCCAGCGTTCCCCAAGTCTCCCGATAAAAATGATACCTCACTTGTGTGGGTAGGCCTAGTGCCCGCGACAGGAAATGCCCCAAAACACAACGTAGACACATCACATTTTTTTAAAGAAAACAGAGGTGTTTTTTACAAAGTGCCTTCCTGTAGATTTTGGCCTCTAGCTCAGCCGGCACCTACAGAAACCTACCAAACCTGTGCATTTTTTAAAAGTCGAGTCCTAGGGGAATCCAAGATGGGGTAACTTGTGGGGCTCTGACCAGGTTGTGTTACCCAGAATCCTTTGCAAACCTCAAATTTTGGCTAATAAAAAACACGTTTTCCTCACATTTCGGTGACAGAAAGTTCTGGAATCTGAGAGGAGCCACAAATTTCCTTCCACCCAGCGTTCCCCCAAGTCTCCCGAGAAAAATGATACCTCACTTGTGTGGGTAGGCCTAGCGCCCGCAACAGAAAATGCCCCAAAACGCAACATGGACACATCACATTTTTTGAAAGAAAACAGAGGTGTTTTTTGCAAAGTGCCTACCTGTAGATTTTGGCCTCTAGCTCAGCCGGCACGTAGGGAAACCTACCAAACCTGTGCATTTTTGAAAACTAGAGACCTAGGGGAATCCAAGATGGGGTGACTTGTGGGGCTCTCACCAGGTTCTGTTACCCAGAATCCTTTGCAAACCTCAAATTTTGGCTAATAAAAAACACGTTTTCCTCACATTTCGGTGACAGAAAGTTCTGCAATCTGAGAGGAGCCACAAATTTCCTTCCACCCAGCATTCCCCCAAGTCTCCCGATAAAAATGATACCTCACTTGTGTGTGTTGGCCTAGCGCCTGCAACAGAAAATGCCCCAAAACGCAACGTGGACACATCACATTTTTTTAAAGAAAACAGAGGTGTTTTTTGCAAAGTGCCTACCTGTAGATTTTGGCCTCTAGCTCAGCTGGCACATAGGGAAACCTACCAAACCTGTGCATTTTTGAAAACTGGAGACCTAGGGGAATCCAAGATGGGGTGACTTGTGGGGCTCTGACAAGGTTCTGTTACCCAGAATCCTTTGCAAACCTCAAAATTTGGCTAAAAAAACAAATTTTCCTCACATTTCGGTGACAGAAAGTTCTGGAATCTGAGAGGAGCCACAAATTTCCTTCCACCCAGCGTTCCCCCAAATCTCCCGATAAAAATGATACCTCACTTGTGTGGGTAGGCCTAGCACCCGCAACAGAAAATGCCCCAAAACGCAACGTGGACACATCACATTTTTTTAAAGAAAACAGAGGTGTTTTTTGCAAAGTGCCTACCTGTAGATTTTGGCCTCTAGCTCAGCTGGCACGTAGGAAAACCTACCAAACCTGTGCATTTTTGAAAACTAGAGACCTAGGGGAATCCAAGATGGGGTGACTTGTGGGGCTCTGACCAGGTTCTGTTACCCAGAATCCTTTGCAAACCTCAAATTTTGACTAAAAAAACACATTTTCCTCACATTTCGGTGACAGAAAGTTCAGGAATCTGAGAAGAGCCACAAATTTCCTTCCACCCAGCGTTCCCCCAAGTCTCCCAATAGAAATGATACCTCACTTGTGTGGGTAGGCCTAGCGCCCCTGACAGGAAATGCCCCAAAACACAACGTGAACCCATCACAATTTTTTAAAGAATATAGAGGTGTTTTTTGCAAAGTGCCTACCTGTGGATGTTGGCCTCTAGCTCTGCCGGCACCTAGGGAAACCTACCAAACCTATGCATTTTTGAAAACTAGAGACCTAGGGGAATCCAAGATGGGGTAACTTGTGGGGCTCTGACCAGGTTCTGTTACCCAGAATCCTTTGCAAACCTCAAATTTTGGCTAAAAAAAAACACGTTTTCCTCACATTTCGGTGACAGAAAGTTCTGGAATCTGAGAGGAGCCACAAATTTCCTTCCACCCAGCGTTCCCCCAAGTCTCCCGATAAAAATGATACCTCACTTGTGTGGGTAGGCCTAGCGCCCGCGACAGGAAATGCCCCAAAACACAACGTAGACACATCACATTTTTTGAAAGAAAACAGAGGTGTTTTTTGCAAAGTGCCTACCTGTAGATTTTGGCCTCTAGCTCAGCCGGCACCTACAGAAACCTACCAAACCTGTGCATTTTTTAAAACTAGAGACCTAGGGGAATCCAAGATGGGGTAACTTGTGGGGCTCTGACCAGGTTGTGTTACCCAGAATCCTTTGCAAACCTCAAATTTTGGCTAATAAAAAACACGTTTTCCTCACATTTCGGTGACAGAAAGTTCTGGAATCTGAGAGGAGCCACAAATTTCCTTCCACCCAGCGTTCCCCCAAGTCTCCCGATAAAAATGATACCTCACTTGTGTGGGTAGGCCTAGCGCCCGCAACAGAAAATGCCCCAAAAAGTAACATGGACACATCACATTTTTTTAAAGACAACAGAGGTGTTTTTTGCAAAGTGCCTACCTGTAGATTTTGGCCTCTAGCTCAGCCGGCACCTACAGAAACCTACCAAACCTGTGCATTTTTGAAAACTAGAGACCTAGGGGAATCCAAGATGGGGTACCTTGTGGGGCTCTGACCAGGTTGTATTACCCAGAATCCTTTGCAAACCTCAAATTTTGGCTAATAAAAAACACGTTTTCCTCACATTTCGGTGACAGAAAGTTCTGGAATCTGAGAGGAGCCACAAATTTCCTTCCACCCAGCGTTCCCCCAAGTCTCCCGATAAAAATGATACCTCACTTGTGTGGGTAGGCCTAGCGCCCGCGACAGGAAATGCCCCAAAACACAACGTAGACACATCACATTTTTTGAAAGAAAACAGAGGTGTTTTTTGCAAAGTGCCTACCTGTAGATTTTGGCCTCTAGCTCAGCCGGCACCTACAGAAACCTACCAAACCTGTGCATTTTTGAAAACTAGAGACCTAGGAGAATCCAAGATGGGGTGACCTGTGGGGCTTTGACCAGGTTCTGTTACCCAGAATCCTTTGCAGACCTCAAATTTTGGCTAATAAAAAACACGTTTTCCTCACATTTCGGTGACAGAAAGTTCTGGAATCTGAGAGGAGCCACAAATTTCCTTCCACCCAGCGTTCCCCAAGTCTCCCGATAAAAATGATACCTAACTTGTGTGGGTAGGCCTAGTGCCCGCAACAGGAAATGCCCCAAAACACAACGTAGACACATCACATTTTTTTAAAGAAAACAGAGGTGTTTTTTGCAAAGTGCCTACCTGTAGATTTTGGCCTCTAGCTCAGCCGGCACCTACAGAAACCTACCAAACCTGTGCATTTTTGAAAACTAGAGACCTAGGGGAATCCAAGATGGGGTAACTTGTGGGGCTCTGACCAGGTTGTGTTACCCAGAATCCTTTGCAAACCTCAAATTTTGGCTAATAAAAAACACGTTTTCCTCACATTTCGGTGACAGAAAGTTCTGGAATCTGAGAGGAGCCACAAATTTCCTTCCACCCAGCGTTCCCCCAAGTCTCCCGAGAAATATGATACCTCACTTGTGTGGGTAGGCCTAGCGCCCGCAACAGAAAATGCCCCAAAACGCAACATGGACACATCACATTTTTTGAAAGAAAACAGAGGTGTTTTTTGCAAAGTGCCTACCTGTAGATTTTGGCCTCTAGCTCAGCTGGCACATAGGGAAACCTACCAAACCTGTGCATTTTTGAAAACTGGAGACCTAGGGGAATCCAAGATGGGGTGACTTGTGGTGCTCTGACAAGGTTCTGTTACCCAGAATCCTTTGCAAACCTCAAAATTTGGCTAAAAAAACAAATTTTCCTCACATTTCGGTGACAGAAAGTTCTGGAATCTGAGAGGAGCCACAAATTTCCTTCCACCCAGCGTTCCCCCAAATCTCCCGATAAAAATGATACCTCACTTGTGTGGGTAGGCCTAGCGCCCGCGACAGGAAATGCCCCAAAACACAACGTAGACACATCACATTTTTTGAAAGAAAACAGAGGTGTTTTTTGCAAAGTGCCTACCTGTAGATTTTGGCCTCTAGCTCAGCCGGCACCTACAGAAACCTACCAAACCTGTGCATTTTTTAAAACTAGAGACCTAGGGGAATCCAAGATGGGGTAACTTGTGGGGCTCTGACCAGGTTGTGTTACCCAGAATCCTTTGCAAACCTCAAATTTTGGCTAATAAAAAACACGTTTTCCTCACATTTCGGTGACAGAAAGTTCTGGAATCTGAGAGGAGCCACAAATTTCCTTCCACCCAGCGTTCCCCCAAGTCTCCCGATAAAAATGATACCTCACTTGTGTGGGTAGGCCTAGCGCCCGCAACAGAAAATGCCCCAAAAAGTAACATGGACACATCACATTTTTTTAAAGACAACAGAGGTGTTTTTTGCAAAGTGCCTACCTGTAGATTTTGGCCTCTAGCTCAGCCGGCACCTACAGAAACCTACCAAACCTGTGCATTTTTGAAAACTAGAGACCTAGGGGAATCCAAGATGGGGTACCTTGTGGGGCTCTGACCAGGTTGTATTACCCAGAATCCTTTGCAAACCTCAAATTTTGGCTAATAAAAAACACGTTTTCCTCACATTTCGGTGACAGAAAGTTCTGGAATCTGAGAGGAGCCACAAATTTCCTTCCACCCAGCGTTCCCCCAAGTCTCCCGATAAAAATGATACCTCACTTGTGTGGGTAGGCCTAGCGCCCGCGACAGGAAATGCCCCAAAACACAACGTAGACACATCACATTTTTTGAAAGAAAACAGAGGTGTTTTTTGCAAAGTGCCTACCTGTAGATTTTGGCCTCTAGCTCAGCCGGCACCTACAGAAACCTACCAAACCTGTGCATTTTTGAAAACTAGAGACCTAGGAGAATCCAAGATGGGGTGACCTGTGGGGCTTTGACCAGGTTCTGTTACCCAGAATCCTTTGCAGACCTCAAATTTTGGCTAATAAAAAACACGTTTTCCTCACATTTCGGTGACAGAAAGTTCTGTAATCTGAGAGGAGCCACAAATTTCCTTCCACCCAGCGTTCCCCAAGTCTCCCGATAAAAATGATACCTAACTTGTGTGGGTAGGCCTAGTGCCCGCAACAGGAAATGCCCCAAAACACAACGTAGACACATCACATTTTTTTAAAGAAAACAGAGGTGTTTTTTGCAAAGTGCCTACCTGTAGATTTTGGCCTCTAGCTCAGCCGGCACCTACAGAAACCTACCAAACCTGTGCATTTTTGAAAACTAGAGACCTAGGGGAATCCAAGATGGGGTAACTTGTGGGGCTCTGACCAGGTTGTGTTACCCAGAATCCTTTGCAAACCTCAAATTTTGGCTAATAAAAAACACGTTTTCCTCACATTTCGGTGACAGAAAGTTCTGGAATCTGAGAGGAGCCACAAATTTCCTTCCACCCAGCGTTCCCCCAAGTCTCCCGAGAAATATGATACCTCACTTGTGTGGGTAGGCCTAGCGCCCGCAACAGAAAATGCCCCAAAACGCAACATGGACACATCACATTTTTTGAAAGAAAACAGAGGTGTTTTTTGCAAAGTGCCTACCTGTAGATTTTGGCCTCTAGCTCAGCCGGCACGTAGGGAAACCTACCAAACCTGTGCATTTTTGAAAACTAGAGACCTAGGGGAATCCAAGATGGGGTGACTTGTGGGGCTCTCACCAGGTTCTGTTACCCAGAATCCTTTGCAAACCTCAAATTTTGGCTAATAAAAAACACGTTTTCCTCACATTTCGGTGACAGAAAGTTCTGCAATCTGAGAGGAGCCACAAATTTCCTTCCACCCAGCATTCCCCCAAGTCTCCCGATAAAAATGATACCTCACTTGTGTGGGTTGGCCTAGCGCCTGCAACAGAAAATGCCCCAAAACGCAACGTGGACACATCACATTTTTTGAAAGAAAACAGAGGTGTTTTTTTGCAAAGTGCCTACCTGTAGATTTTGGCCTCTAGCTCAGCTGGCACATAGGGAAACCTACCAAACCTGTGCATTTTTGAAAACTGGAGACCTAGGGGAATCCAAGATGGGGTGACTTGTGGGGCTCTGACCAGGTTCTGTTACCCAGAATCCTTTGCAAACCTCAAAATTTGGCTAAAAAAACACATTTTCCTCACATTTCGGTGACAGAAAGTTCTGGAATCTGAGAGGAGCCACAAATTTCCTTCCACCCAGCGTTCCCCCAAATCTCCCGATAAAAATGATACCTCACTTGTGTGGGTAGGCCTAGCACCCGCAACAGAAAATGCCCCAAAACGCAACGTGGACACATCACATTTTTTTAAAGAAAAAAGAGGTGTTTTTTGCAAAGTGCCTACCTGTAGATTTTGGCCTCTAGCTCAGCTGGCACGTAGGAAAACCTACCAAACCTGTGCATTTTTGAAAACTAGAGACCTAGGGGAATCCAAGATGGGGTGACTTGTGGGGCTCTGACCAGGTTCTGTTACCCAGAATCCTTTGCAAACCTCAAATTTTGACTAAAAAAACACATTTTCCTCACATTTCGGTGACAGAAAATTCAGGAATCTGAGAAGAGCCACAAATTTCCTTCCACCCAGCGTTCCCCCAAGTCTCCCAATAGAAATGATATCTCACTTGTGTGGGTAGGCCTAGCGCCCCTGACAGGAAATGCCCCAAAACACAACGTGAACCCATCACAATTTTTTAAAGAAAACAGAGGTGTTTTTTGCAAAGTGCCTACCTGTGGATGTTGGCCTCTAGCTCAGCCGGCACCTAGGGAAACCTACCAAACCTATGCATTTTTGAAAACTAGAGACCTAGGAGAATCCAAGATGGGGTAACTTGTGGGGCTCTGACCAGGTTCTGTTACCCAGAATCCTTTGCAAACCTCAAATTTTGGCTAAAAAAAAACACGTTTTCCTCACATTTCGGTGACAGAAAGTTCTGGAATCTGAGAGGAGCCACAAATTTCCTTCCACCCAGCGTTCCCCCAAGTCTCCCAATAAAAATGATACCTCACTTGTGTGAGTAGGCCTAGCGCCCGCGACAGGAAATGCCCCAAAACACAACGTAGACACATCACATTTTTTGAAAGAAAACAGAGGTGTTTTTTCCAAAGCGCCTACCTGTAGATTTTGGCCTCTAGCTCAGCCGGCACCTACAGAAACCTACCAAACCTGTGCATTTTTGAAAACTAGAGACCTAGGGGAATCCAAGATGGGGTAACTTGTGGGGCTCTGACCAGGTTGTGTTACCCAGAATCCTTTGCAAACCTCAAATTTTGGCTAATAAAAAACACGTTTTCCTCACATTTCGGTGACAGAAAGTTCTGGAATCTGAGAGGAGCCACAAATTTCCTTCCACCCAGCGTTCCCCCAAGTCTCCCGATAAAAATGATACCTCACTTGTGTGGGTAGGCCTAGCGCCCGCAACAGAAAATGCCCCAAAACGCAACATGGACACATCACATTTTTTTAAAGAAAACAGAGGTGTTTTTTGCAAAGTGCCTACCTGTAGATTTTGGCCTCTAGCTCAGCCGGCACGTAGGGAAACCTACCAAACCTGTGCATTTTTGAAAACTAGAGACCTAGGGGAATCCAAGATGGGGTGACTTGTGGGGCTCTGACCAGGTTCTGTTACCCAGAATCCTTTGCAAACCTCAAATTTTGGCTAAAAAAACACGTTTTCCTCACATTTCGGTGACAGAAAGTTCTGGAATCTGAGAGGAGCCACAAATTTCCTTCCACCCAGCGTTCCCCCAAGTCTCCCGATAACAATGATACCTCACTTGTGTGGGTAGGTCTAGCGCTCCTGACAGGAAATGCCCCAAAACACAACGTGGACACATCACATTTTTTTAAAGAAAACAGAGGTGTTTTTTGCAAAGTGCCTACCTGTAGATTTTGGCCTCTAGCTCAGCCGGCACCTACAGAAACCTACCAAACCTGTGCATTTTTGAAAACTAGAGACCTAGGGGAATCCAAGATGGGGTACCTTTTGGGGCTCTGACCAGGTTGTGTTACCCAGAATCCTTTGCAAACCTCAAATTTTGGCTAATAAAAAACACGTTTTCCTCACATTTCGGTGACAGAAAGTTCTGGAATCTGAGAGGAGCCACAAATTTCCTTCCACCCAGCGTTCCCCCAAGTCTCCCGATAAAAATGATACCTCACTTGTGTGGGTAGGCCTAGCGCCCGCAACAGAAAAAGCCCCAAAACGCAACGTGGACACATCACATTTTTTTAAAGAAAACAGAGGTGTTTTTTGCAAAGTGCCTACCTGTAGATTTTGGCCTCTAGCTCAGCTGGCACGTAGGGAAACCTACCACACCTGTGCATTTTTGAAAACTAGAGACCTAGGGGAATCCAAGATGGGGTGACTTGTGGGGCTCTGACCAGGTTCTGTTACCCAGAATCCTTCGCAAACCTCAAAATTTGGCTAAAAAAACACATTTTCCTCACATTTCGGTGACAGAAAGTTCTGGAATCTGAGAGGAGCCACAACTTTCCTTCCACCCAGCGTTCCCCCAAATCTCCCGATAAAAATGATACCTCACTTGTGTGGGTAGGCCTAGCACCCGCAACAGAAAATGCCCCAAAACGCAACGTGGACACATCACATTTTTTGAAAGAAAACAGAGGTGTTTTTTGCAAAGTGCCTACCTGTAGATTTTGGCCTCTAGCTCAGCCGGCACGTAGGAAAACCTACCAAACCTGTGCATTTTTGAAAACTAGAGACCTAGGGGAATCCCACGATGGGGTGACTTGTGGGGCTCTGACCAGGTTCTGTTACCCAGAATCCTTTGCAAACCTCAAATTTTGACTAAAAAAACACATTTTCCTCACATTTCGGTGACAGAAAGTTCTGGAATCTGAGAAGAGCCACAAATTTCCTTCCACCCAGCGTTTCCCCAAGTCTCCCGATAGAAATGATACCTCACTTGTGTGGGTAGGCCTAGCGCCCCTGACAGGAAATGCCCCAAAACACAACGTGAACCCATCACAATTTTTTAAACAAAACAGAGGTGTTTTTTGCAAAGTGCCTACCTGTAGATGTTGGCCTCTAGCTCAGCCGGCACCTAGGGAAACCTACCAAACCTATGCATTTTTTAAAACTAGAGACCTAGGGGAATCCAAGATGGGGTGACTTGTGGGGCTCTGACCAGGTTCTGTTACCCAGAATCCTTTGCAAACCTCAAATTTTGGCTAAAAAAACACGTTTTCCTCACATTTCGGTGACAGAAAGTTCTGGAATCTGAGAAGAGCCACAAATTTCCTTCCACCCAGCGTTTCCCCAAGTCTCCCGATAGAAATGATACCTCACTTGTGTGGGTAGGCCTAGCGCCCCTGACAGAAATGCCCCAAAACACAACGTGAACCCATCACAATTTTTAAAAGAAAACAGAGATGTTTTTTGCAAAGTGCCTACCTGTAGATGTTGGCCTCTAGCTCAGCCGGCACCTAGGGAAACCTACCAAACCTATGCATTTTTGAAAACTAGAGACCTAGGGGAATCCAAGATGGGGTAACTTGTGGGGCTCTGACCAGGTTCTGTTACCCAGAATCCTTTGCAAACCTCAAATTTTGGCTAATAAAAAACACGTTTTCCTCACATTTCGGTGACAGAAAGTTCTGGAATCTGAGAGGAGCCACAAATTTCCTTCCACCCAGCGTTCCCCCAAGTCTCCCGATAAAAATGATACCTCACTTGTGTGGGTAGGCCTAGCGCCCCTGACAGGAAATGCCCCAAAACACAACGTGGACACATCAAATTTTTTTAAAGAAAACAGAGGTGTTTTTTGCAAAGTGCCTACCTGTAGATTTTGGCCTCTAACTCAGCCAGCACCTAGGGAAACCTACCAAACCTGTGCATTTTGGAAAACTAGAGACCTAGGGGAATCCAAGATGGGGGGGTGACTTGTGGGGCTTTAACCAGGTTCTGTTACCCAGAATCCTTTGCAAAGCTAAAAATTTGGCTAAAAAAACACGTTTTCCTCACATTTCGGTGACAGAAAGTTCTGGAATCTGATAGGAGCCACAAATGTCCTTCCACCCAGCGTTCCCCCAAGTCTACAGATAAAAATGATACCTCACTTGTGTGGGTAGGCCTAGCGCCCCCAACAGAAAAAGCCCCAAAACGCAACGTGGACACATCACATTTTTTGAAAGAAAACAGAGGTGTTTTTTGCAAAGTGCCTACCTGTAGATTCTGATGGATACAACTACCTGTGGATTCCTCACCTCATGAATACTCCCATGGCGCCAGCATTCGACGGAAATCTTCTTACTAGTCTCTGCACGTCGACGAGGACGTCACTGTCTCGCACGCGACGCCGTCTGACGTCATACAGGCAATAAGAGGTCCTCGACGACGTGCAGACGTCAGTTCCCTTTTTTCCGTGCATTCGAAACGATTATCTTCGAGGGAGCAACTGTTACTCTTGCGGTTACAGTGTATATCTTGCTGCGTACTCTTTCTCTGTGGAAATAATGTCGCAGAGAAAGTCTGGATTTAAGCCTTGTCGTGAGTGTGGAGGCAAGATGTCGGTGACGGATCCTCATTCCGATTGCCTTTGGTGTTTGAGCTCCGACCACGACGTCTCGACTTGTGATTCATGTCAGCACATGAATCCGAAGGCCCTTAAAGAACGCGAGGCGAAGCTGTTTATGGCCAAGTCAAAGGAGAAGCATCACAAGAAAAAGTCTTCTCCAAGACATCGGCGTCATCGAGACTCCCGGCGCCGTAGAGAATCTCGGCGTCATTCAAGGGAGGCTCGTTCCAGGTCTCCGGATCGGCGCCGAAGAGCATGGGAGGTCAGCCCCACGGTGACGCCGCATCCTTCGACGCCGTTGCCCTCTCCGGCGTCTCCAACTTCGCCTGGACAGGCGTCGGTGATTGAGGTATTGGCGCCTCAAGTGTTTTCTCCGGCGCAGACGCCGAGGCCGGCGTCGGGGTCGCCTCCGAGTCAGGCACCCCAGTATCCGGCTTTTCCCACCCCTGGAGCCGATAGTTCCGCATTCTTGAATGCGATGTATGCCATCTTCCAACAGATGGCTCCAGGGGGTGCTCCGGCTGGGCCTTTGGCCTTTTCTTTGGGTGATCCTGCGCCTCTTCGGCCGGCACCCTTTATGCCCTTTCTCCCGTTTGGGAACGTGGGCTCGGCGCCAGTGTCGGCGCCGGTGGCCGCTCCGGTGGCTTCGGAGGGATTGGCCCCAGGGATTTCCATCCCGTCGACGTCGAGATTTCGGCCTGTGACTCCGGTGGGTCCAATCCTTTCAACTGCTCTTCAGTCGGCGCCGAAGTTACCTGTGGCGCCGGATGCGGCGTCGGTGGCTTCGGAAGATCGGCGCCGATCTCCGACTTCGGCGGAGGTATTGTCGACTCCGCGGATTGAGCAACGACTGCATTCAAGGAGGCGTGCTCTCCGGGTACTAGAAGAGCAGGAGTACCAACGAGCCCTAGAGGAAGGAGAGCTAGAGGACTCGGGTGATGGGCTGCGTGGACTGGAGTCGGCCAGTGGGCTGGACACTTCCCCTGAGTGGGACCTTTCGTCCCCGGGGGAATATACCGAGGAAGCTGCTTCCTTTCATACAGTGGTACGGAAGGCAGCTAGTTTTTTGGACCTGCCTTTGCCGGTGGTGGAGGCGAAGCAAAACCTTTTGACAGAGGTGTTGCATCCGGCCTCAGCCGCGGCGGAGCCTCTATTACCTTTTAATGACGCTCTGCTGGATCCGGTTTTAGAGGTGTGGAAGAAGCCGGCATCTTCCCCAGCAGTTCACAGAGCCGTGGCCAGGAGGTATCGGACGGCTCCAACTGATCCTGGTTTCCTATCTAGGCACCCTACGCCGGAGAGCTTGGTTGTGCAGGCCTCCTGTTCGTCCAAGTCAGCGCCTGGTTCTTTTCCGACGGTGCCTGGGGACAGAGATTCAAAAAAGCTGGAGGCGCAGTCGAAGAAGATTTTTTCGTCCTGCAGTCTGGCATTAAAAGCCACCAATGCAACCTGTATCCTGGGGAGGTATATTCATGCTCTGATGGATGACATCTCCTCTTCGTTTACAGAGCTTCCCCAGGGTCTTTTGGATCTTGTCTCTGATGCCCAGGCTGCTGCGACCCAAATTATCCAGACGGGACTGGATACCACCGACTCGGTAGCCAGAGCAATGGGCACAACTGTGGTGGAAAGGAGACAGGCCTGGCTCCGTAACTCGGGCTTTTCGGCAGATGTACAGTCCACATTGTTGGATCTCCCGTTTGATGGGGACAAACTGTTTGGGGCTAAGGCTGATTCGGCCTTGGAACGGTTTAAGGAGAGCAGGGCCACGGCTAAGTCGTTGGGACTCCAAGCTCCTTCTTCCACGGCCTCTTCCAGATTCTTCAGGAGGTTTCGTGGATTTGGGCGTGGCTCTTCCTCCTCTTCCTTTCGGGGAAGATATCAGCAACCTGCCTCTTCCCATCCCTATAGATCTTTTAGGGGGAGGGGTAGGGTCCGCACCAGGGGAGCTTCTCAGCAGCACTCTGCCTCTTCCTCATCCTCTGGCGGGGTGCAGCAGGGGAAGCAGCCTTAGGCTTCCACCATTTCCCACTCACTCCTCTCCTGTAGGGGGAAGATTACAGCATTTTCTCACCAAATGGGAGACTGTTACGTCGGACACTTGGGTTCTCAGTGTTGTGGGAAAAGGCTACACCCTTCCCTTTCGGGAGTTTCCGCCCCTCATCCCGCCCCGCCCTTCGTATTGTTCACAAGAACACCTCCTGTTGCTAGAACAGGAGGTAGAAGTCCTCCTTTTAAAGGGCGCGGTGGAGTTGGTCCCGGAGCAGGAAAGGGGTCAAGGAGTTTACTCAAGGTATTTCCTGATTCCCAAGAAGGATGGTCGTTTGAGACCAATTCTGGACCTGAGGATCTTGAATTGGTTCCTCAAGCAGGAAAAGTTCAAGATGCTGACCCTAGCACAGGTGCTTTTGGCGTTGAACATGGAAGACTGGATGGTGTCTGTCGACTTGCAGGATGCTTACTTTCATATCCCGATACTCAAGTCACACAGGAAGTATCTCCGGTTTGTGGTGGGATCGCAACACTACCAGTTTGCGGTCCTTCCGTTTGGTCTTACTTCAGCACCTCGAGTCTTCACGAAGGTGATGTCGGTGGTTGCGGCAGAGCTCAGAAGGAAGGGGATAGCAGTATTCCCTTACTTGGACGATTGGTTGATCAAAGCCAAGTCCCCGGAGCTTGTGTTGCGTCATCTGCAGTCAACAACCCAGTTGTTGTTCGACCTGGGCTTTTCGGTGAACGAGCCCAAATCTCACCTAGAGCCCTCTCAGCGCCTCCTGTTCATAGGGGCAGTACTGGATACAACATTGGGTCGGGCCTTTCCTCCGCCTCAGCGGATTCAAGATATTCAGGATTTGGTTCCAATGTTTCGAAATGGAGCGGTAGTTCCAGTCCTCAAGGTCCTTCGTCTGCTCGGTCTTTTTGCCTCCTGCATTCTGTTGGTCACGCATGCTCGCTGGCACATGAGGGCTCTTCAGTGGTGCCTCCGAAGGCAGTGGTCTCAACACAGAGGGGATCTAGAGGGTACTGTCAAGATCTCCAGAGATGCTGCTGTGGATTTGAAGTGGTGGATTGCAAGCAACAATCTTTCACAAGGAAAGCCGTTCCAGCAGTCGCCACCAGTGGCCACAGTCATAACGGATGCTTCCACTCTAGGGTGGGGAGCTCATCTGGGGGATCTGGAGATCAAAGGTCTTTGGTCTCCAGAGGAACAGATTTTTCACATCAATCTGTTAGAGTTACGGGCTGTACGTCTGGCTCTCAAGGCCTTCCTCCCTTCCCTTCGTGGTCAGTCGGTACAGGTCCTAACGGACAATACTACCACGATGTGGTACATAAACAAGCAGGGAGGAGTGGGGTCGTACCTTCTCTGCAGAGAAGCTCTTCGACTATGGTCCTGGGCAAAGGACCATCGGATTTGCTTGATAGCAAACCATCTGGCCGGAGTTTTGAACGTGCGTGCGGACAGTCTCAGTCGCCACTTCTCGGCAGACCAAGAGTGGCGTCTCCATCCAGATCAAGTCCGTTTAATCTTCCAGAAGTGGGGGTTTCCTCGGGTAGATCTGTTCGCCACTCGAGAGAACGCGCATTGTCCGTTGTTCTGCAGCCTTCAGTATCCGATGCAGGAAGCGTTGGGGGACGCGTTTCAAATGACCTGGTGCGGCCAGTTGCTTTACGCGTTTCCTCCCATACCCTTGATTCCTCGAGTATTGAGGAAGATTCGCCAAGACCGGGCTCTAGTAATCTTAATAGCTCCGGATTGGCCAAGGAGGGTGTGGTACTCCGACCTTCTCCAACTCTCAACGTGCCCGCCGCTCCGTCTCCCTTTCAGGGCAGACCTCCTCTCACAGTCGCAGGGGCAGGCTCTACACCCCAACCTCCAGAGTCTGCACCTACATGCCTGGAGATTGAACGGGGCAACCTGAGTTCCTTCTCTCTCCCGCCTGAGGTAGTGGATGTTATATTAGCGGCCAGGCGACACTCCACTAAATCTATCTACGCTAATAGGTGGTCTAAATTTGTTGCGTGGTGTGGAGAGAGGCAGATTGATCCTTTACATGCTCATCTATCGGACGTTTTGTCTTTTGCTCTATCTCTGGCGCAGAAAGGTTGTGCAGTGGCTACCATTAAAGGTTATTTATCGGCCTTGTCAGCCTTCATATGTCTTCCAGACCAACCATCTTTATTTAAATCCCCTATTGTTATCAGATTCTTGAAAGGTCTTCTAAATCAATATCCTCCAAAGCCATTCGTTATGCCGCAATGGGATTTGTCCTTAGTCCTGACTTTCCTTATGGGGTCCCCTTTTGAACCTATGCATTCTTGCCCCTTGAGGTATTTGGTTTTAAAAACAGTCTTCCTGATAGCTATAACATCAGCAAGGAGAGTGAGTGAGTTGCAGGCCTTATCAGTAAAACCCCCTTATACAACTTTTTATGGGGATAAGGTGGTGTTGAGGACCAAGGCTGCTTTCCTCCCGAAGGTTGTTTCACCCTTCCATTTGGCTCAGGCAATTACTTTGTCCACGTTCTATCCTCCGCCTCATCCTTCCAAAGAGGAAGAAAGACTGCACCGTCTGGACCCAAAGAGAGCGTTGAGCTTCTTTATCGATAGAACAAGGGATTTCAGGCTGGAGGATCAGCTGTTTATTGGATACGTGGGCAAGAGGAGAGGAAAGGCAGTCCACAAGAGAACACTATCCAGGTGGGTTGTTCTTTGCATTAAAATATGTTACTCTTTGGCAAAGAAGGATCCTCCTGAGGGCATTAGAGCTCATTCCACCAGAGCTAAGTCGGCCACTTCGGCCTTAGCCAGAGGTGTTCCTGTGGTCGACATCTGCAAGGCCGCAACTTGGTCGTCCCTTCACACTTTTGCAAAACATTACTGTTTAGATTCTGAGGTTAGAAGGGACGGCCATTTTGCACGGTCAGTGCTGCAGGATTTCTTGGTTTGACCATTTAGGCACCCACCGCCGGGCGTGGTACTGCTTTGGGACTCTATTCATGAGGTGAGGAATCCACAGGTAGTTGTATCCATCAGAAGAACGAGTTATTTACCTTCGGTAGCGACTTTTCTGGTGGATACATTAGCTACCTGTGGATTCCTCACGGTCCCACCCGCCTCCCCGTTGCCTTTATGGTCTTGCCAAGTAATCCTTGAGTGCGCTCCTCTTGGTCTTTGAGGGTGCAATAGATGTATATATAATATATTTATATATATATATATATGTATATGTGTATATATCTTTATGTATATACTTGGTGTGTGTATATATTTTAAAAGAGAGAGTTTTATATATATATATATATATATGTACATAAAAAGATTTACAGTTATTCATACAATGTGGTGTATTTTTACAATATAATGGATGTTGCCTTGCTCTTTCATTGCATTGCCTGGTTGTTCTCATGCACGTAAAAAATGATTGGTACTGACGTCTGCACGTCGTCGAGGACCTCTTATTGCCTGTATGACGTCAGACGGCGTCGCGTGCGAGACAGTGAAGTCCTCGTCGACGTGCAGAGACTAGTAAGAAGATTTCCGTCGAATGCTGGCGCCATGGGAGTATTCATGAGGTGAGGAATCCACAGGTAGCTAATGTATCCACCAGAAAAGTCGCTACCGAAGGTAAGTAACTCGTTCTTTTGGCCTCTAGCTCAGCTGGCACGTAGGGAAACCTACCACACCTGTGCATTTTTGAAAACTAGAGACCTAGGGGAATCCAAGATGGGGTGACTTGTGGGGCTCTGACCAGGTTCTGTTACCCAGAATCCTTTGCAAACCTCAAAATTTGGCTAAAAAAACACATTTTCCTCACATTTCGGTGACAGAAAGTTCTGGAATCTGAGAGGAGCCACAAATTTCCTTCCACCCAGCGTTCCCCCAAATCTCCCGATAAAAATGATACCTCACTTGTGTGGGTAGGCCTAGCACCCGCAACAGAAAATGCCCCAAAACGCAACGTGGACACATCACATTTTTTGAAAGAAAACAGAGGTGTGTTTTTGCAAAGTGCCTACCTGAAGATTTTGGCCTCTAGCTCAGCCGGCACGTAGCAAAACCTACCAAACCTGTGCATTTTTGAAAACTAGAGACCTAGGGGAATCCAAGATGGGGTGACTTGTGGGGCTCTGACCAGGTTCTGTTACCCAGAATCCTTTGCAAACCTCAAATTTTGACTAAAAAAACACATTTTCCTCACATTTCGGTGACAGAAAGTTCTGGAATCTGAGAAGAGCCACAAATTTCCTTCCACCCAGCGATCTCCCAAGTCTCCCGATAGAAATGATACCTCACTTGTGTGGGTAGGCCTAGCGCCCCTGACAGGAAATGCCCCAAAACACAACGTGAACCCATCACAATTTTTTAAAGAAAACAGAGGTGTTTTTTGCAAAGTGCCTACCTGTAGATGTTGGCCTCTAGCTCAGCCGGCACCTAGGGAAACCTACCAAACCTGTGCATTTTTGAAAACTAGAGACCTAGGGGAATCCAAGATGGGGTAACTTGTGGGGCTCTTACCAGGTTCTGTTACCCAGAATCCTTTGCAAACCTCAAAATTTGGCTAAAAAAACAAATTTTCCTCACATTTCGGTGACAGAAAGTTCTGGAATCTGAGAGGAGCCACAAATTTCCTTCCACCCAGCGTTCCCCCAAATCTCCCGATAAAAATGATACCTCACTTGTGTGGGTAGGCCTAGCACCCGCAACAGAAAATGCCCCAAAACGCAACGTGGACACATCACATTTTTTTAAAGAAAACAGAGGTGTTTTTTGCAAAGTGCCTACCTGTAGATTTTGGCCTCTAGCTCAGCCGGCACCTACAGAAACCTACCAAACCTGTGCAGTTTTGAAAACTAGAGACCTAGGGGAATCCAAGATGGGGTAACTTGTGGGGCTCTGACCAGGTTGTGTTACCCAGAATCCTTTGCAAACCTCAAATTTTGGCTAATAAAAAACACGTTTTCCTCACATTTCGGTGACAGAAAGTTCTGGAATCTGAGAGGAGCCACAAATTTCCTTCCACCCAGCGTTCCCCCAAGTATCCCGATAAAAATGATACCTCACTTGTGTGGGTAGGCCTAGCGCCCGCAACAGAAAATGCCCCAAAACGCAACATGGACACATCACATTTTTTGAAAGAAAACAGAGGTGTTTTTTGCAAAGTGCCTACCTGTAGATTTTGGCCTCTAGCTCAGCCGGCACGTAGGGAAACCTACCAAACCTGTGCATTTTTGAAAACTAGAGACCTAGGGGAATCCAAGATGGGGTGACTTGTGGGGCTCTGACCAGGTTCTGTTACCCAGAATCCTTTGCAAACCTCAAATTTTGACTAAAAAAACACATTTTCCTCACATTTCGGTGACAGAAAGTTCTGGAATCTGAGAAGAGCCACAAATTTCCTTCCACCCAGCGTTCCCCCAAGTCTCCCGATAGAAATGATACCTCACTTATGTGGGTAGGCCTAGCGCCCCTGACAGGAAATGCCCCAAAACACAACGTGAACCCATCACAATATTTTAAAGAAAACAGAGGTGTTTTTTGCAAAGTGCCTACCTGTAGATTTTGGGCTCTAGCTCAGCCGGCACGTAGGGAAACCTACCACACCTGTGCATTTTTTAAAACTAGACACCTAGGGGAATCCAAGATGGGGTAACTTGTGGGGCTCTGACCAGGTTCTGTTACCCAGAATCCTTTGCAAACCTCAAAATTTGGCTAAAAAAACACATTTTCCTCACATTTCGGTGACAGAAAGTTCTGGAATCTGAGAGGAGCCACAAATTTCCTTCCACCCAGCGTTCCCCCAAATCTCCTGATAAAAATGATACCTCACTTGTGTGGGTAGGCCTAGCACCCGCAACAGAAAATGCCCCAAAACGCAACGTGGACACATCACATTTTTTGAAAGAAAACAGAGGTGTGTTTTTGCAAAGTGCCTACCTGAAGATTTTGGCCTCTAGCTCAGCCGGCACGTAGCAAAACCTACCAAACCTGTGCATTTTTTAAAACTAGAGACCTAGGGGAATCCAAGATGGGGTGACTTGTGGGGCTCTGACCAGGTTCTGTTACCCAGAATCCTTTGCAAACCTCAAATTTTGACTAAAAAAACACATTTTCCTCACATTTCGGTGACAGAAAGTTCTGGAATCTGAGAAGAGCCACAAATTTCCTTCCACCCAGCGATCTCCCAAGTCTCCCGATAGAAATGATACCTCACTTGTGTGGGTAGGCCTAGTGCCCCTGACAGGAAATGCCCCAAAACACAACGTGAACCCATCACAATTTTTTAAAGAAAACAGAGGTGTTTTTTGCAAAGTGCCTACCTGTAGATGTTGGCCTCTAGCTCAGCCGGCACCTAGGGAAACCTACCAAACCTATGCATTTCTGAAAACTAGAGACCTAGGGGAATCCAAGATGGGGTAACTTGTGGGGCTCTGACCAGGTTCTGTTACCCAGAAACCTTTGCAAACCTCAAATTTTGGCTAAAAAAAACACGTTTTCTTCACATTTCGGTGACAGAAAGTTCTGGAATCTGAGAGGAGCCACAAATTTCCTTCCACCCAGCGTTCCCCCAAGTCTCCCGATAAAAATGATACCTCACTTGTGTGGGTAGGCCTAGCGCCCGCGACAGGAAATGCCCCAAAACACAACGTAGACACATCACATTTTTTTAAAGAAAACAGAGGTGTTTTTTGCAAAGTGCCTACCTGTAGATTTTGGCCTCTAGCTCAGCCGGCACCTACAGAAACCTACCAAACCTGTGCATTTTTTAAAACTAGAGACCTAGGGGAATCCAAGATGGGGTAACTTGTGGGGCTCTGACCAGGTTGTGTTACCCAGAATCCTTTGCAAACCTCAA
Source organism: Pleurodeles waltl (assembly GCF_031143425.1). Lineage (NCBI taxonomy): Eukaryota > Metazoa > Chordata > Amphibia > Caudata > Salamandridae > Pleurodeles > Pleurodeles waltl. Next base: position 981,497,215 of record NC_090440.1, read on the forward strand.
ATTTTGGCTAATAAAAAACACGTTTTCCTCACATTTCGGTGACAGAAAGTTCTGGAATCTGAGAGGAGCCACAAATTTCCTTCCACCCAGCGTTCCCCCAAGTCTCCCGATAAAAATGATACCTCACTTGTGTGGGTAGGCCTAGCGCCCGCAACAGAAAATGCCCCAAAACGCAACATGGACACATCACATTTTTTTAAAGAAAACAGAGGTGTTTTTTGCAAAGTGCCTACCTGTAGATTTTGGCCTCTAGCTCAGCCGGCACGTAGGGAAACCTACCAAACCTGTGCATTTTTGAAAACTAGAGACCTAGGGGAATCCAAGATGGGGTGACTTGTGGGGCTCTGACCAGGTTCTGTTACCCAGAATCCTTTGCAAACCTCAAATTTTGACTAAAAAAACACATTTTCCTCACATTTCGGTGACAGAAAGTTCTGGAATCTGAGAAGAGCCACAAATTTCCTTCCACCCAGCGTTCCCCCAAGTCTCCCGATAGAAATGATACCTCACTTATGTGGGTAGGCCTAGCGCCCCTGACAGGAAATGCCCCAAAACACAACGTGAACCCATCACAATATTTTAAAGAAAACAGAGGTGTTTTTTGCAAAGTGCCTACCTGTAGATATTGGCCTCTAGCTCAGCCGGCACCTAGGGAAACCTACCAAATCTATGCATTTTTTAAAACTAGACACCTAGGGGAATCCAAGATGGGGTAACTTGTGGGGCTCTGACCAGGTTCTGTTACCCAGAATCCCTTGCAAACCTCAAATTTTGGCTAAAAAAACACGTTTTCTTCACATTTCGGTGACAGAAAGTTCTGGAATCTGAGAGGAGCCACAAATTTCCTTCCACCCAGGGTTCCCCCAAGTCTCACGATAACAATGATACCTCACTTGTGTGGGTAGGCCTAGCGCCCGCAACAGGAAATACCCAAAAACGCAACGTGGACACATCACATTTTTTGAAAGAAAACAGAGGTGTTTTTTGCAAAGTGCCTACCTGTAGATTTTGGGCTCTAGCTCAGCCGGCACCTACGGAAACCTACCAAACCTGTGCATTTTTGAAAACTAGACACCTAGGGGAATCCAAGATGGGGTAACTTGTGGGGCTCTGACCAGGTTCTGTTACCCAGAATCCTTTGCAAACCTCAAATTTTGGCTAAAAAAACACGTTTTCTTAACATTTCGGTGACAGAAAGTTCTGGAATCTGAGAGGAGCCACAAATTTCCTTCCACCCAGCGTTCCCCCAAGTCTCCCGATAACAATGATACCTCACTTGTGTGGGTAGGCCTAGCGCCCGCGACAGGAAATGCCCCAAAACGCAACGTGGACACATCACATTTTTTTAAAGAAAACAGAGGTGTTTTTTGCAAAGTGCCTACCTGTAGATTTTGGCCTCTAGCTCAGCCGGCACCTACAGAAACCTACCAAACCTGTGCATTTTTTAAAGCTAGAGACCTAGGGGAACCAAGATGGGGTAACTTGTGGGGCTCTGACCAGGTTGTGTTACCCAGAATCCTTTGCAAACCTCAAATTTTGGCTAATAAAAAACACGTTTTCCTCACATTTCGGTGACAGAAAGTTCTGGAATCTGAGAGGAGCCACAAATTTCCTTCCACCCAGCGTTCCCCCAAGTCTCCCGATAAAAATGATCCCTCACTTGTGTGGGTAGGCCTAGCGCCCGCAACAGAAAATGCCCCAAAACGCAACATGGACACATCACATTTTTTGAAAGAAAACAGAGGTGTTTTTTGCAAAGTGCCTACCTGTAGATTTTGGCCTCTAGCTCAGCCGGCACGTAGGGAAACCTACCAAACCTGTGCCTTTTTGAAAACTAGAGACCTAGGGGAATCCAAGATGGGGTGACTTGTGGGGCTCTGACCAGGTTCTGTTACCCACAATCCTTTGCAAACCTCAAATTTTGGCTAAAAAAACACGTTTTCCTCACATTTCGGTGACAGAAAGTTCTGGAATCTGAGAGGAGCCACAAATTTCCTTCCACCCAGCGTTCCCCCAAGTCTCCCGATAAAAATTATACCTCACTTGTGTGGGTAGGCCTAGCGCCCGCAACAGAAAAAGCCCCAAAACGCAACGTGGACACATCACATTTTTTGAAAGAAAACAGAGGTGTTTTTTGCAAAGTGCCTACCTGTAGATTTTGGCCTCTAGCTCAGCTGGCACGTAGGGAAACCTACCACACCTGTGCATTTTTGAAAACCAGAGACCTAGGGGAATCCAAGATGGGGTGACTTGTGGGGCTCTGACCAGGTTCTGTTACCCAGAATCCTTTGCAAACCTCAAAATTTGGCTAAAAAAACACATTTTCCTCACATTTCGGTGACAGAAAGTTCTGGAATCTGAGAGGAGCCACAAATTTCCTTCCACCCAGCGTTCCCCCAAATCTCCCGATAAAAATGATACCTCACTTGTGTGGGTAGGCCTAGCACCCGCAACAGAAAATGCCCCAAAACGCAACGTGGACACATCACATTTTTTGAAAGAAAACAGAGGTGTTTTTTGCAAAGTGCCTACCTGTAGATTTTGGCCTCTAGCTCAGCCGGCACGTAGGAAAACCTACCAAACCTGTGCTTTTTTGAAAACTAGAGACCTAGGGGAATCCAAGATGGGGTGACTTGTGGGGCTCTGACCAGGTTCTGTTACCCAGAATCCTTTGCAAACCTCAAATTTTGACTAAAAAAACACATTTTCCTCACATTTCGGTGACAGAAAGTTCTGGAATCTGAGAAGAGCCACAAATTTCCTTCCACCCAGCGTTCCCCCAAGTCTCCCGATAGAAATGATACCTCACTTGTGTGGGTAGGCCTCGCGCCCCTGACAGGAAATGCCCCAAAACACAACGTGAACCCATCACAATTTTTTAAAGAAAACAGAGGTTTTTTTTGCAAAGTGCCTACCTGTAGATGTTGGCCTCTAGCTCAGCCGGCACCTAGGGAAACCTACCAAACCTATGCATTTTTGAAAACTAGAGACCTAGGGGAATCCAAGATGGGGTAACTTGTGGGGCTCTGACCAGGTTCTGTTACCCAGAATCCTTTGCAAACCTCAAAATTTGGCTAAAAAACACATTTTCCTCACATTTCGGTGACAGAAAGTTCTGGAATCTGAGAGGAGCCACAAATTTCCTTCCACCCAGCGTTCCCCCAAATCTCCCGATAACAATGATACCTCACTTGTGTGGGTAGGCCTAGCACCCATAACAGAAAATGCCCCAAAACGCAACGTGGACACATGACATTTTTTTAAAGAAAACAGAGGTGTTTTTTGCAAAGTGCCTACCTGTAGATTTTGGCCTCTAGCTCAGCCGGCACGTAGGAAAACCGACCAAACCTGTGCATTTTTTAAAACTAGAGACCTAGGGGAATCCCACGATGGGGTGACTTGTGGGGCTCTGACCAGGTTCTGTTACCCAGAATCCTTTGCAAACCTCAAATTTTGACTAAAAAAACACATTTTCCTCACATTTCGGTGACAGAAAGTTCTGGAATCTGAGAAGAGCCACAAATTTCCTTCCACCCAGCGTTTCCCCAAGTCTCCCGATAGAAATGATACCTCACTTGTGTGGGTAGGCCTAGCGCCCCTGACAGGAAATGCCCCAAAACACAACGTGAACCCATCACAATTTTTTAAAGAAAACAGAGGTGTTTTTTGCAAAGTGCCTACCTGTAGATGTTGGCCTCTAGCTCAGCCGGCACCTAGGGAAACCTACCAAACCTATGCATTTTTGAAAACTAGAGATCTAGGGGAATCCAAGATGGGGGGGTGACTTGTGGGGCTTTAACCAGGTTCTGTTACCCAGAATCCTTTGCAAAGCTAAAAATTTGGCTAAAAAAACACGTTTTCCTCACATTTCGGTGACAGAAAGTTCTGGAATCTGAGAGGAGCCACAAATTTCCTTTCACCCAGCGTTCCCCCAAGTCTCCCGATAAAAATGATACCTCACTTGTGTGGTTAGGCCTAGCGCCCGCAACAGAAAAAGCCCCAAAACGCAACGTGGACACATTACATTTTTTTAAAGAAAACAGAGGTGTTTTTTGCAAAGTGCCTACCTGTAGATTTTGGCCTCTAGATCAGCTGGCACGTAGGGAAACCTACCAAACCTGTGTATTTTTGAAAACTAGAGACCTAGGGGAATCCAAGATGGGGTGACTTGTGGGGCTCTGACCAGGTTCTGTTACCCAGAATCCTTTGCAAACCTCAAAATTTGGCTAAAAAAACACATTTTCCTCACATTTCGGTGACAGAAAGTTCTGGAATCTGAGAGGAGCCACAAATTTCCTTCCACCCAGCGTTCCCCCAAATCTCCCGATAAAAATGATACCTCACTTGTGTGGGTAGGCCTAGCACCCGCAACAGAAAATGCCCCAAAACGCAACGTGGACACATCACATTTTTTGAAAGAAAACAGAGGTGTTTTTTGCAAAGTGCCTACCTGTAGATTTTGGCCTCTAGCTCAGCCGGCACGTAGGAAAACCTACCAAACCTGTGCATTTTTGAAAACTAGAGACCTAGGGGAATCCAAGATGGGGTGACTTGCGGGGCTCTGACCAGGTTCTGTTACCCAGAATCCTTTGCAAACCTCAAATTTTGACTAAAAAAACACATTTTCCTCACATTTCGGTGACAGAAAGTTCTGGAATCTGAGAAGAGCCACAAATTTCCTTCCACCCAGCGTTCCCCCAAGTCTCCCGATAGAAATGATACCTCACTTGTGTGGGTAGGCCTAGCGCCCCTGACAGGAAATGCCCCAAAACACAACGTGAACCCATCACAATTTTTTAAAGAAAACAGAGGTTTTTTTTGCAAAGTGCCTACCTGTAGATGTTGGCCTCTAGCTCAGCCGGCACCTAGGGAAACCTACCAAACCTATGCATTTTTGAAAACTAGAGACCTAGGGGAATCCAAGATGGGGTAACTTGTGGGGCTCTGACCAGGTTCTGTTACCCAGAATCCTTTGCAAACCTCAAATTTTGGCAAAAAAAAACACGTTTTCTTCACATTTCGGTGACAGAAAGTTCTGGAATCTGAGAGGAGCCACAAATTTCCTCCCACCCAGCGTTCCCCCAAGTCTCCCGATAACAATGATACCTCACTTGTGTGGGTAGGCCTAGCACCCATAACAGAAAATGCCCCAAAACGCAACGTGGACACATGACATTTTTTTAAAGAAAACAGAGGTGTTTTTTGCAAAGTGCCTACCTGTAGATTTTGGCCTCTAGCTCAGCCGGCACGTAGGAAAACCGACCAAACCTGTGCATTTTTGAAAACTAGAGACCTAGGGGAATCCCACGATGGGGTGACTTGTGGGGCTCTGACCAGGTTCTGTTACCCAGAATCCTTTGCAAACCTCAAATTTTGACTAAAAAAACACATTTTCCTCACATTTCGGTGACAGAAAGTTCTGGAATCTGAGAAGAGCCACAAATTTCCTTCCACCCAGCGTTCTCCCAAGTCTCCCGATAGAAATGATACCTCACTTGTGTGGGTAGGCCTAGCGCCCCTGACAGGAAATGCCCCAAAACACAACGTGAACCCATCACAATTTTTTAAAGAAAACAGAGGTGTTTTTTGCAAAGTGCCTACCTGTAGATGTTGGCCTCTAGCTCAGCCGGCACCTAGGGAAACCTACCAAACCTATGCATTTTTGAAAACTAGAGACCTAGGGGAATCCAAGATGGGGTAACTTGTGGGGCTCTGACCAGGTTCTGTTACCCAGAATCCTTTGCAAACCTCAAATTTTGGCTAAAAAAAACACGTTTTCTTCACATTTCGGTGACAGAAAGTTCTGGAATCTGAGAGGAGCCACAAATTTCCTCCCACCCAGCGTTCCCCCAAGTCTCCCGATAAAAATGATACCTCACTTGTGTGGGTAGGCCTAGCGCCCGCAACAGGAAATGCCCCAAAACACAACGTAGACACATCACATTTTTTAAAAGAAAACAGAGGTGTTTTTTGCAAAGTGCCTACCTGTAGATTTTGGCCTCTAGCTCAGCCGGCACCTACAGAAACCTACCAAACCTGTGCATTTTTTAAAACTAGAGACCTAGGGGAATCCAAGATGGGGTAACTTGTGGGGCTCTGACCAGGTTGTGTTACCCAGAATCCTTTGCAAACCTCAAATTTTGGCTAATAAAAAACACGTTTTCGTCACATTTCGGTGACAGAAAGTTCTGGAATCTGAGAGGAGCCACAAATTTCCTTCCACCCAGCGTTCCCCCAAGTCTCCCGATAAAAATGATACCTCACTTGTGTGGGTAGGCCTAGCGCCCCTGACAGGAAATGCCCCAAAACGCAACGTGGACACATCACATTTTTTTAAAGAAAACAGAGGTGTTTTTTGCAAAGTGCCTACCTGTAGATTTTGGCCTCTAGCTCAGCCGGCACCTACAGAAACCTACAAAACCTGTGCATTTTTGAAAACTAGAGACCTAGGGGAATCCAAGATGGGGTAACTTGTGGGGCTCTGACCAGGTTGTGTTACCCAGAATCCTTTGCAAACCTCAAATTTTGGCTAATAAAAAACACGTTTTCTTCACATTTCGGTGACAAAAAGTTCTGGAATCTGAGAGGAGCCACAAATTTCCTTCCACCCAGCGTTCCCCCAAGTCTCCCGATAAAAATGATACCTCACTTGTGTGGGTAGGCCTAGCGCCCCTGACAGGAAATGCCCCAAAACGCAACGTGGACACATCACATTTTTTTAAAGAAAACAGAGGTGTTTTTTGCAAAGTGCCTACCTGTAGATTTTGGCCTCTAGCTCAGCCGGCACCTACAGAAACCTACCAAACCTGTGCATTTTTGAAAACTAGAGACCTAGGGGAATCCAAGATGGGGTAACTTGTGGGGCTCTGACCAGGTTGTGTTACCCAGAATCCTTTGCAAACCTCAAATTTTGGCTAATAAAAAACACGTTTTCTTCACATTTCGGTGACAGAAAGTTCTGGAATCTGAGAGGAGCCACAAATTTCCTTCCACCCAGCGTTCCCCCAAGTCTCCCGATAAAAATGATACCTCACTTGTGTGGGTAGGCCTAGCGCCCGCGACAGGAAATGCCCCAAAACGCAACGTAGACACATCACATTTTTTTAAAGAAAACAGAGGTGTTTTTTGCAAAGTGCCTACCTGTAGATTTTGGCCTCTAGCTCAGCCGGCACGTAGGAAAACCGACCAAACCTGTGCATTTTTGAAAACTAGAGACCTAGGGGAATCCCACGATGGGGTGACTTGTGGGGCTCTGACCAGGTTGTGTTACCCAGAATCCTTTGCAAACCTCAAATTTTGACTAAAAAAACACATTTTCCTCACATTTCGGTGACAGAAAGTTCTGGAATCTGAGAAGAGCCACAAATTTCCTTCCACCCAGCGTTTCCCCAAGTCTCCCGATAGAAATGATACCTCACTTGTGTGGGTAGGCCTAGCGCCCCTGACAGGAAATGCCCCAAAACACAACGTGAACCCATCACAATTTTTTAAAGAAAACAGAGGTGTTTTTTGCAAAGTGCCTACCTGTAGATGTTGGCCTCTAGCTCAGCCGGCACCTAGGGAAACCTACCAAACCTATGCATTTTTTAAAACTAGAGACCTAGGGGAATCCAAGATGGGGTAACTTGTGGGGCTCTGACCAGGTTCTGTTACCCAGAATCCTTTGCAAAGCTAAAAATTTGGCTAAAAAAACACGTTTTCTTCACATTTCGGTAACAGAAAGTTCTGGAATCTGAGAGGAGCCACAAATTTCCTTCCACTCAGCGTTCCCCCAAGTCTCCCGATAACAATGATACCTCACTTGTGTGGGTAGGCCTAGCGCCCGCGACAGGAAATGCCCCAAAACGCAACGTAGACACATCACATTTTTTTAAAGAAAACAGAGGTGTTTTTTGCAAAGTGCCTACCTGTAGATTTTGGGCTCTAGCTCAGCCGGCACCTACGGAAACCTACCCAACCTGTGCATTTTTGAAAACTAGAGACCTAGGGGAATTCAAGATGGGGTAACTTGTGGGGCTCTGACCAGGTTGTGTTACACAGAATCCTTTGCAAACCTCAAATTTTGGCTAATAAAAAACACGTTTTCCTCACATTTCGGTGACAGAAAGTTCTGGAATCTGAGAGGAGCCACAAATTTCCTTCCACCCAGAGTTCCCCCAAGTCTCCCGATAAAAATGATACCTCACTTGTGTGGGTAGGCCTAGCGCCCCTGACAGGAAATGCCCCAAAACACAACGTGGACACATCACATTTTTTTAAAGAAAACAGAGGTGTTTTTTGCAAAGTGCCTACCTGTAGATTTTGGCCTCTAACTCAGCCGGCACCTAGGGAAACCTACCAAACCTGTGCATTTTGGAAAACTAGAGACCTAGGGGAATCCAAGATGGGGGGGTGACTTGTGGGGCTTTAACCAGGTTCTGTTACCCAGAATCCTTTGCAAAGCTAAAAATTTGGCTAAAAAAACACGTTTTCCTCACATTTCGGTGACAGAAAGTTCTGGAATCTGAGAGGAGCCACAAATTTCCTTTCACCCAGCGTTCCCCCAAGTCTCCCGATAAAAATGATACCTCACTTGTGTGGGTAGGCCTAGCGCCCGCAACAGAAAAAGCCCCAAAACGCAACGTGGACACATTACATTTTTTTAAAGAAAACAGAGGTGTTTTTTGCAAAGTGCCTACCTGTAGATTTTGGCCTCTAGATCAGCTGGCACGTAGGGAAACCTACCAAACCTGTGCATTTTTGAAAACTAGAGACCTAGGGGAATCCAGGATGGGGTGACTTGTGGGGCTCTGACCAGGTTCTGTTACCCAGAATCCTTTGCAAACCTCAAAATTTGGCTAAAAAAACACATTTTCCTCACATTCCGGTGACAGAAAGTTCTGGAATCTGAGAGGAGCCACTAATTTCCTTCCACCCAGCGTTCCCCCAAATCTCCCGATAAAAATGATACCTCACTTGTGTGGGTAGGCCTAGCACCCGCAACAGAAAATGCCCCAAAACGCAACGTGGACACATCACATTTTTTGAAAGAAAACAGAGGTGTGTTTTTGCAAAGTGCCTACCTGTAGATTTTGGCCTCTAGCTCAGCCGGCACGTAGGAAAACCTACCAAACCTGTGCATTTTTGAAAACTAGAGACCTAGGGGAATCCAAGATGGGGTGACTTGTGGGGCTCCGACCAGGTTCTGTTACCCAGAATCCTTTGCAAACCTCAAATTTTGACTAAAAAAACACATTTTCCTCACATTTCGGAGACAGAAAGTTCTGGAATCTGAGAAGAGCCACAAATTTCCTTCCACCCAGCGTTCTCCCAAGTCTCCCGATAGAAATGATACCTCACTTGTGTGGGTAGGCCTAGCGCCCCTGACAGGAAATGCCCCAAAACACAACGTGAACCCATCACAATTTTTTAAAGAAAACAGAGGTGTTTTTTGCAAAGTGCCTACCTGTAGATGTTGGCCTCTAGCTCAGCCGGCACCTAGGGAAACCTACCAAACCTATGCATTTTTGAAAACTAGAGACCTAGGGGAATCCAAGATGGGGTAACTTGTGGGGCTCTGACCAGGTTCTGTTACCCAGAATCCTTTGCAAACCTCAAATTTTGGCTAAAAAAAACACGTTTTCTTCACATTTCGGTGACAGAAAGTTCTGGAATCTGAGAGGAGCCACAAATTTCCTCCCACCCAGCGTTCCCCCAAGTCTCCCGATAAAAATGATACCTCACTTGTGTGGGTAGGCCTAGCGCCCGCAACAGGAAATGCCCCAAAACACAACGTAGACACATCACATTTTTTTAAAGAAAACAGAGGTGTTTTTTGCAAAGTGCCTACCTGTAGATTTTGGCCTCTAGCTCAGCCGGCACCTACAGAAACCTACCAAACCTGTGCATTTTTGAAAACTAGAGACCTAGGGGAATCCAAGATGGGGTAACTTGTGGGGCTCTGACCAGGTTGTGTTACCCAGAATCCTTTGCAAACCTCAAATTTTGGCTAATAAAAAACACGTTTTCCTCACATTTCGGTGACAGAAAGTTCTGGAATCTGAGAGGAGCCACAAATTTCCTTCCACCCAGCGTTCCCCCAAGTCTCCCGATAAAAATGATACCTCACTTGTGTGGGTAGGCCTAGCGCCCGCAACAGAAAATACCCCAAAACGCAACGTGGACACATCACATTTTTTTAAAGAAAACAGAGGTGTTTTTTGCAAAGTGCCTACCTGTAGATTTTGGCCTCTAGCTCAGCCGGCACGTAGGAAAACCAACCAAACCTGTGCATTTTTGAAAACTAGAGACCTAGGGGAATCCCACGATGGGGTGACTTGTGGGGCTCTGACCAGGTTCTGTTACCCAGAATCCTTTGCAAACCTCAAATTTTGACTAAAAAAACACATTTTCCTCACATTTCGGTGACAGAAAGTTCTGGAATCTAAGAAGAGCCACAAATTTCCTTCCACCCAGCGTTCTCCCAAGTCTCCCGATAGAAATGATACCTCACTTGTGTGGGTAGGCCTAGCGCCCCTGACAGGAAATGCCCCAAAACACAACGTGAACCCATCACAATTTTTTAAAGAAAACAGAGGTGTTTTTTGCAAAGTGCCTACCTGTAGATGTTGGCCTCTAGCTCAGCCGGCACCTAGGGAAACCTACCAAACCTATGCATTTTTGAAAACTAGAGACCTAGGGGAATCCAAGATGGGGTAACTTGTGGGGCTCTGACCAGGTTCTGTTACCCAGAATCCTTTGCAAACCTCAAATTTTGGCTAAAAAAAACACGTTTTCTTCACATTTCGGTGACAGAAAGTTCTGGAATCTGAGAGGAGCCACAAATTTCCTCCCACCCAGCGTTCCCCCAAGTCTCCCGATAAAAATGATACCTCACTTGTGTGGGTAGGCCTAGCGCCCGCAACAGGAAATGCCCCAAAACACAACGTAGACACATCACATTTTTTTAAAGAAAACAGAGGTGTTTTTTGCAAAGTGCCTACCTGTAGATTTTGGCCTCTAGCTCAGCCGGCACCTACAGAAACCTACCAAACCTGTGCATTTTTGAAAACTAGAGACCTAGGGGAATCCAAGATGGGGTAACTTGTGGGGCTCTGACCAGGTTGTGTTACCCAGAATCCTTTGCAAACCTCAAATTTTGGCTAATAAAAAACACGTTTTCCTCACATTTCGGTGACAGAAAGTTCTGGAATCTGAGAGGAGCCACAAATTTCCTTCCACCCAGCGTTCCCCCAAGTCTCCCGATAAAAATGATACCTCACTTGTGTGGGTAGGCCTAGCGCCCGCAACAGAAAATGCCCCAAAACGCAACGTGGACACATCACATTTTTTTAAAGAAAACAGAGGTGTTTTTTGCAAAGTGCCTACCTGTAGATTTTGGTCTCTAGCTCAGCCGGCACGTAGGAAAACCGACCAAACCTGTGCATTTTTGAAAACTAGAGACCTAGGGGAATCCCACGATGGGGTGACTTGTGGGGCTCTGACCAGGTTCTGTTACCCAGAATCCTTTGCAAACCTCAAATTTTGACTAAAAAAACACATTTTCCTCACATTTCGGTGACAGAAAGTTCTGGAATCTGAGAAGAGCCACAAATTTCCTTCCACCCAGCGTTTCCCCAAGTCTCCCGATAGAAATGATACCTCACTTGTGTGGGTAGGCCTAGCGCCCCTGACAGGAAATGCCCCAAAACACAACGTGAACCCATCACAATTTTTTAAAGAAAACAGAGGTGTTTTTTGCAAAGTGCCTACCTGTAGATGTTGGCCTCTAGCTCAGCCGGCACCTAGGGAAACCTACCAAACCTATGCATTTTTGAAAACTAGAGACCTAGGGGAATCCAAGATGGGGTAACTTGTGGGGCTCTGACCAGGTTCTGTTACCCAGAATCCTTTGCAAACCTCAAATTTTGGCTAAAAAAACACGTTTTCTTCACATTTCGGTGACAGAAAGGTCTGGAATCTGAGAGGAGCCACAAATTTCCTTCCACCCAGCGTTCCCCCAAGTCTCCCGATAACAATGATACCTCACTTGTGTAGGTAGGCCTAGCGCCCGAGACAGGAAATGCCCCAAAACGCAACGTAGACACATCACATTTTTTTAAAGAAAACAGAGGTGTTTTTTGCAAAGTGCCTACCTGTAGATTTTGGGCTCTAGCTCAGCCGGCACCTACGGAAACCTACCCAACCTGTGCATTTTTGAAAACTAGAGACCTAGGGGAATTCAAGATGGGGTAACTTGTGGGGCTCTGACCAGGTTGTGTTACACAGAATCCTTTGCAAACCTCAAATTTTGGCTAATAAAAAACACGTTTTCCTCACATTTCGGTGACAGAAAGTTCTGGAATCTGAGAGGAGCCACAAATTTCCTTCCACCCAGCGTTCCCCCAAGTCTCCCGATAAAAATGATACCTCACTTGTGTGGGTAGGCCTAGCGCCCGCAACAGAAAATGCCCCAAAACGCAACGTGGGCACATCACATTTTTTTAAAGAAAACAGAGGTGTTTTTTGCAAAGTGCCTACCTGTAGATTTTGGTCTCTAGCTCAGCCGGCACGTAGGAAAACCGACCAAACCTGTGCATTTTTGAAAACTAGAGACCTAGGGGAATCCCACGATGGGGTGACTTGTGGGGCTCTGACCAGGTTCTGTTACCCAGAATCCTTTGCAAACCTCAAATTTTGACTAAAAAAACACATTTTCCTCACATTTCGGTGACAGAAAGTTCTGGAATCTGAGAAGAGCCACAAATTTCCTTCCACCCAGCGTTTCCCCAAGTCTCCCGATAGAAATGATACCTCACTTGTGTGGGTAGGCCTAGCGCCCCTGACAGGAAATGCCCCAAAACACAACGTGAACCCATCACAATTTTTTAAAGAAAACAGAGGTGTTTTTTGCAAAGTGCCTACCTGTAGATGTTGGCCTCTAGCTCAGCCGGCACCTAGGGAAACCTACCAAACCTATGCATTTTTGAAAACTAGAGACCTAGGGGAATCCAAGATGGGGTAACTTGTGGGGCTCTGACCAGGTTCTGTTACCCAGAATCCTTTGCAAACCTCAAATTTTGGCTAAAAAAACACGTTTTCTTCACATTTCGGTGACAGAAAGGTCTGGAATCTGAGAGGAGCCACAAATTTCCTTCCACCCAGCGTTCCCCCAAGTCTCCCGATAACAATGATACCTCACTTGTGTAGGTAGGCCTAGCGCCCGAGACAGGAAATGCCCCAAAACGCAACGTAGACACATCACATTTTTTTAAAGAAAACAGAGGTGTTTTTTGCAAAGTGCCTACCTGTAGATTTTGGGCTCTAGCTCAGCCGGCACCTACGGAAACCTACCCAACCTGTGCATTTTTGAAAACTAGAGACCTAGGGGAATTCAAGATGGGGTAACTTGTGGGGCTCTGACCAGGTTGTGTTACACAGAATCCTTTGCAAACCTCAAATTTTGGCTAATAAAAAACAAGTTTTCCTCACATTTCGGTGACAGAAAGTTCTGGAATCTGAGAGGAGCCACAAATTTCCTTCCACCCAGCGTTCCCCCAAGTCTCCCGATAAAAATGATACCTCACTTGTGTGGGTAGGCCTAGCGCCCCTGACAGGAAATGCCCCAAAACACAACGTGGACACATCACATTTTTTTAAAGAAAACAGAGGTGTTTTTTGCAAAGTGCCTACCTGTAGATTTTGGCCTCTAGCTCAGCCGGCACCTACAGAAACCTACCAAACCTGTGCATTTTTGAAAACTAGAGACCTAGGGGAATCCAAGATGGGGTAACTTGTGGGGCTCTGACCAGGTTGTGTTACCCAGAATCCTTTGCAAACCTCAAATTTTGGCTAATAAAAAACACGTTTTCCTCACATTTCGGTGACAGAAAGTTCTGGAATCTGAGAGGAGCCACAAATTTCCTTCCACCCAGCGTTCCCCCAAGTCTCCCGATAAAAATGATACCTCACTTGTGTGGGTAGGCCTAGCGCCCGCAACAGAAAATGCCCCAAAACGCAACGTAGACACATCACATTTTTTTAAAGAAAACAGAGGTGTTTTTTGCAAAGTGCCTACCTGTAGATTTTGGCCTCTAGCTCAGCTGGCACGTAGGGAAACCTACCAAATCTGTGCATTTTTGAAAACTAGAGACCTAGGGGAATCCAAGATGGGGTGACTTGTGGGGCTCTCACCAGGTTCTGTTACCCAGAATCCTTTGCAAACCTCAAATTTTGGCTAATAAAAAACACATTTTCCTCACATTTCGGTGACAGAAAGTTCTGGAATCTGAGAGGAGCCACAAATTTCCTTCCACCCAGCGTTCCCCCAAATCTCCCGATAAAAATGATACCTCACTTGTGTGGGTAGGCCTAGCGCCCGCAACAGAAAATGCCCCAAAACGCAACGTGGACACATCACATTTTTTTAAAGAAAACAGAGGTGTTTTTTGCAAAGTGCCTACCTGTAGATTTTGGCCTCTAGCTCAGCTGGCACGTAGGGAAACCTACCAAACCTGTGCATTTTTGAAAACTGGAGACCTAGGGGAATCCAAGATGGAGTGACTTGTGGGGCTCTGACCAGGTTCTGTTACCCAGAATCCTTTGCAAACCTCAAAATTTGGCTAAAAAAACACATTTTCCTCACATTTCGGTGACAGAAAGTTCTGGAATCTGAGAGGAGCCACAAATTTCCTTCCACCCAGCGTTCCCCCAAATCTCCCGATAAAAATTATACCTCAGTTGTGTGGGTAAGCCTAGCACCCGCAACAGAAAATGCCCCAAAACGCAACGTGGACACATCACATTTTTTAAAAGAAAACAGAGGTGTTTTTTGCAAAGTGCCTACCTGTAGATTTTGGCCTCTAGCTCAGCCGGCACGTAGGAAAACCTACCAAACCTGTGCATTTTTGAAAACTAGAGACCTAAGGGAATCCAAGATGGGGTGACTTGTGGGGCTCTGACCAGGTTCTGTTACCCAGAATCCTTTGCAAACCTCAAATTTTGACTAAAAAAACACATTTTCCTCACATTTCGGTGACAGAAAGTTCTGGAATCTGAGAAGAGCCACAAATTTCCTTCCACCCAGCGTTCCCCCAAGTCTCCCGATAGAAATGATACCTCACTTGTGTGGGTAGGCCTAGCGCCCCTGACAGGAAATGCCCCAAAACACAACGTGAACACATCACAAATTTTTAAAGAAAACAGAGGTGTTTTTTGCAAAGTGCCTACCTGTAGATGTTGGCCTCTAGCTCAGCCGGCACCTACAGAAACCTACCAAACCTATGCATTTTTTAAAACTAGAGACCTAGGGGAATCCAAGATGGGGTAACTTGTGGGGCTCTGACCAGGTTCTGTTACCCAGAATCCTTTGCAAACCTCAGATTTTGGCTAAAAAAAACAAGTTTTCTTCACATTTCGGTGACAGAAAGTTCTGGAATCTGAGAGGAGCCACAAATTTCCTTCCACCCAGCGTTCCCCCAAGTCTCCCGATAAAAATGATACCTCACTTGTGTGGGTAGGCCTAGCGCCCGCGACAGGAAATGCCCCAAAACACAACGTAGACACATCACATTTTTTGAAAGAAAACAGAGGTGTTTTTTGCAAAGTGCCTACCTGTAGATTTTGGCCTCTAGCTCAGCCGGCACCTACAGAAACCTACCAAACCTGTGCATTTTTTAAAACTAGAGACCTAGGGGAATCCAAGATGGGGTAACTTGTGGGGCTCTGACCAGGTTGTGTTACCCAGAATCCTTTGCAAACCTCAAATTTTGGCTAATAAAAAACACGTTTTCCTCACATTTCGGTGACAGAAAGTTCTGGAATCTGAGAGGAGCCACAAATTTCCTTCCACCCAGCGTTCCCCCAAATCTCCCGATAAAAATGATACCTCACTTGTGTGGGTAGGCCTAGCACCCGCAACAGAAAATGCCCCAAAACGCAACGTGGACACATCACATTTTTTGAAAGAAAACAGAGGTGTGTTTTTGCAAAGTGCCTACCTGTAGATTTTGGCCTCTAGCTCAGCCGGCACGTAGGAAAACCTACCAAACCTGTGCATTTTTGAAAACTAGAGACCTAGGGGAATCCAAGATGGGGTGACTTGTGGGGCTCCGACCAGGTTCTGTTACCCAGAATCCTTTGCAAACCTCAAATTTTGACTAAAAAAACACATTTTCCTCACATTTCGGTGACAGAAAGTTCTGGAATCTGAGAAGAGCCACAAATTTCCTTCCACCCAGCGTTCTCCCAAGTCTCCCGATACAAATGATACCTCACTTGTGTGGGTAGGCCTAGCGCCCCTGACAGGAAATGCCCCAAAACACAACGTGAACCCATCACAATTTTTTAAAGAAAACAGAGGTGTTTTTTGCAAAGTGCCTACCTGTAGATGTTGGCCTCTAGCTCAGCCGGCACCTAGGGAAACCTACCAAACCTATGCATTTTTGAAAACTAGAGACCTAGGGGAATCCAAGATGGGGTAACTTGTGGGGCTCTGACCAGGTTCTGTTACCCAGAATCCTTTGCAAACCTCAAATTTTGGCAAAAAAAACACGTTTTCTTCACATTTCGGTGACAGAAAGTTCTGGAATCTGAGAGGAGCCACAAATTTCCTCCCACCCAGCGTTCCCCCAAGTCTCCCGATAAAAATGATACCTCACTTGTGTGGGTAGGCCTAGCGCCCGCAACAGGAAATGCCCCAAAACACAACGTAGACACATCACATTTTTTTAAAGAAAACAGAGGTGTTTTTTGCAAAGTGCCTACCTGTAGATTTTGGCCTCTAGCTCAGCCGGCACCTACAGAAACCTACCAAACCTGTGCATTTTTGAAAACTAGAGACCTAGGGGAATCCAAGATGGGGTAACTTGTGGGGCTCTGACCAGGTTGTGTTACCCAGAATCCTTTGCAAACCTCAAATTTTGGCTAATAAAAAACACGTTTTCCTCACATTTCGGTGACAGAAAGTTCTGGAATCTGAGAGGAGCCACAAATTTCCTTCCACCCAGCGTTCCCCCAAGTCTCCCGATAAAAATGATACCTCACTTGTGTGGGTAGGCCTAGCGCCCGCAACAGAAAATGCCCCAAAACGCAACGTGGACACATCACATTTTTTTAAAGAAAACAGAGGTGTTTTTTGCAAAGTGCCTACCTGTAGATTTTGGCCTCTAGCTCAGCCGGCACGTAGGAAAACCAACCAAACCTGTGCATTTTTGAAAACTAGAGACCTAGGGGAATCCCACGATGGGGTGACTTGTGGGGCTCTGACCAGGTTCTGTTACCCAGAATCCTTTGCAAACCTCAAATTTTGACTAAAAAAACACATTTTCCTCACATTTCGGTGACAGAAAGTTCTGGAATCTAAGAAGAGCCACAAATTTCCTTCCACCCAGCGTTCTCCCAAGTCTCCCGATAGAAATGATACCTCACTTGTGTGGGTAGGCCTAGCGCCCCTGACAGGAAATGCCCCAAAACACAACGTGAACCCATCACAATTTTTTAAAGAAAACAGAGGTGTTTTTTGCAAAGTGCCTACCTGTAGATGTTGGCCTCTAGCTCAGCCGGCACCTAGGGAAACCTACCAAACCTATGCATTTTTGAAAACTAGAGACCTAGGGGAATCCAAGATGGGGTAACTTGTGGGGCTCTGACAAGGTTCTCTTACCCAGAATCCTTTGCAAACCTCAAATTTTGGCTAAAAAAAACACGTTTTCTTCACATTTCGGTGACAGAAAGTTCTGGAATCTGAGAGGAGCCACAAATTTCCTCCCACCCAGCGTTCCCCCAAGTCTCCCGATAAAAATGATACCTCACTTGTGTGGGTAGGCCTAGCGCCCGCAACAGGAAATGCCCCAAAACACAACATAGACACATCACATTTTTTTAAAGAAAACAGAGGTGTTTTTTGCAAAGTGCCTACCTGTAGATTTTGGCCTCTAGCTCAGCCGGCACCTACAGAAACCTACCAAACCTGTGCATTTTTGAAAACTAGAGACCTAGGGGAATCCAAGATGGGGTAACTTGTGGGGCTCTGACCAGGTTGTGTTACCCAGAATCCTTTGCAAACCTCAAATTTTGGCTAATAAAAAACACGTTTTCCTCACATTTCGGTGACAGAAAGTTCTGGAATCTGAGAGGAGCCACAAATTTCCTTCCACCCAGCGTTCCCCCAAGTCTCCCGATAAAAATGATACCTCACTTGTGTGGGTAGGCCTAGCGCCCGCAACAGAAAATGCCCCAAAACGCAACGTGGACACATCAAATTTTTTTTAAGAAAACAGAGGTGTTTTTTGCAAAGTGCCTACCTGTAGATTTTGGTCTCTAGCTCAGCCGGCACGTAGGAAAACCGACCAAACCTGTGCATTTTTGAAAACTAGAGACCTAGGGGAATCCCACGATGGGGTGACTTGTGGGGCTCTGACCAGGTTCTGTTACCCAGAATCCTTTGCAAACCTCAAATTTTGACTAAAAAAACACATTTTCCTCACATTTCGGTGACAGAAAGTTCTGGAATCTGAGAAGAGCCACAAATTTCCTTCCACCCAGCGTTTCCCCAAGTCTCCCGATAGAAATGATACCTCACTTGTGTGGGTAGGCCTAGCGCCCCTGACAGGAAATGCCCCAAAACACAACGTGAACCCATCACAATTTTTTAAAGAAAACAGAGGTGTTTTTTGCAAAGTGCCTACCTGTAGATGTTGGCCTCTAGCTCAGCCGGCACCTAGGGAAACCTACCAAACCTATGCATTTTTGAAAACTAGAGACCTAGGAGAATCCAAGATGGGGTAACTTGTGGGGCTCTGACCAGGTTCTGTTACCCAGAATCCTTTGCAAACCTCAAATTTTGGCTAAAAAAACACGTTTTCTTCACATTTCGGTGACAGAAAGGTCTGGAATCTGAGAGGAGCCACAAATTTCCTTCCACCCAGCGTTCCCCCAAGTCTCCCGATAACAATGATACCTCACTTGTGTAGGTAGGCCTAGCGCCCGAGACAGGAAATGCCCCAAAACGCAACGTAGACACATCACATTTTTTTAAAGAAAACAGAGGTGTTTTTTGCAAAGTGCCTACCTGTAGATTTTGGGCTCTAGCTCAGCCGGCACCTACGGAAACCTACCCAACCTGTGCATTTTTGAAAACTAGAGACCTAGGGGAATTCAAGATGGGGTAACTTGTGGGGCTCTGACCAGGTTGTGTTACACAGAATCCTTTGCAAACCTCAAATTTTGGCTAATAAAAAACACGTTTTCCTCACATTTCGGTGACAGAAAGTTCTGGAATCTGAGAGGAGCCACAAATTTCCTTCCACCCAGCGTTCCCCCAAGTCTCCCGATAAAAATGATACCTCACTTGTGTGGGTAGGCCTAGCGCCCGCAACAGAAAATGCCCCAAAACGCAACGTGGACACATCACATTTTTTTAAAGAAAACAGAGGTGTGTTTTTGCAAAGTGCCTACCTGTAGATTTTGGCCTCTAGCTCAGCCGGCACGTAGGAAAACCTACCAAACCTGTGCATTTTTGAAAACTAGAGACCTAGGGGAATCCAAGATGGGGTGACTTGTGGGGCTCCGACCAGGTTCTGTTACCCAGAATCCTTTGCAAACCTCAAATTTTGACTAAAAAAACACATTTTCCTCACATTTCGGTGACAGAAAGTTCTGGAATCTGAGAAGAGCCACAAATTTCCTTCCACCCAGCGTTCTCCCAAGTCTCCCGATAGAAATGATACCTCACTTGTGTGGGTAGGCCTAGCGCCCCTGACAGGAAATGCCCCAAAACACAACGTGAACCCATCACAATTTTTTAAAGAAAACAGAGGTGTTTTTTGCAAAGTGCCTACCTGTAGATGTTGGCCTCTAGCTCAGCCGGCACCTAGGGAAACCTACCAAACCTATGCATTTTTGAAAACTAGAGACCTAGGGGAATCCAAGATGGGGTAACTTGTGGGGCTCTGACCAGGTTCTGTTACCCAGAATCCTTTGCAAACCTCAAATTTTGGCTAAAAAAAACACGTTTTCTTCACATTTCGGTGACAGAAAGTTCTGGAATCTGAGAGGAGCCACAAATTTCCTCCCACCCAGCGTTCCCCCAAGTCTCCCGATAAAAATGATACCTCACTTGTGTGGGTAGGCCTAGCGCCCGCAACAGGAAATGCCCCAAAACACAACGTAGACACATCACATTTTTTTAAAGAAAACAGAGGTGTTTTTTGCAAAGTGCCTACCTGTAGATTTTGGCCTCTAGCTCAGCCGGCACCTACAGAAACCTACCAAACCTGTGCATTTTTGAAAACTAGAGACCTAGGGGAATCCAAGATGGGGTAACTTGTGGGGCTCTGACCAGGTTGTGTTACCCAGAATCCTTTGCAAACCTCAAATTTTGGCTAATAAAAAACACGTTTTCCTCACATTTCGGTGACAGAAAGTTCTGGAATCTGAGAGGAGCCACAAATTTCCTTCCACCCAGCGTTCCCCCAAGTCTCCCGATAAAAATGATACCTCACTTGTGTGGGTAGGCCTAGCGCCCGCAACAGAAAATGCCCCAAAACGCAACGTGGACACATCACATTTTTTTAAAGAAAACAGAGGTGTTTTTTGCAAAGTGCCTACCTGTAGATTTTGGCCTCTAGCTCAGCCGGCACGTAGGAAAACCAACCAAACCTGTGCATTTTTGAAAACTAGAGACCTAGGGGAATCCCACGATGGGGTGACTTGTGGGGCTCTGACCAGGTTCTGTTACCCAGAATCCTTTGCAAACCTCAAATTTTGACTAAAAAAACACATTTTCCTCACATTTCGGTGACAGAAAGTTCTGGAATCTAAGAAGAGCCACAAATTTCCTTCCACCCAGCGTTCTCCCAAGTCTCCCGATAGAAATGATACCTCACTTGTGTGGGTAGGCCTAGCGACCCTGACAGGAAATGCCCCAAAACACAACGTGAACCCATCACAATTTTTTAAAGAAAACAGAGGTGTTTTTTGCAAAGTGCCTACCTGTAGATGTTGGCCTCTAGCTCAGCCGGCACCTAGGGAAACCTACCAAACCTATGCATTTTTGAAAACTAGAGACCTAGGGGAATCCAAGATGGGGTAACTTGTGGGGCTCTGACCAGGTTCTGTTACCCAGAATCCTTTGCAAACCTCAAATTTTGGCTAAAAAAAACACGTTTTCTTCACATTTCGGTGACAGAAAGTTCTGGAATCTGAGAGGAGCCACAAATTTCCTCCCACCCAGCGTTCCCCCAAGTCTCCCGATAAAAATGATACCTCACTTGTGTGGGTAGGCCTAGCGCCCGCAACAGGAAATGCCCCAAAACACAACGTAGACACATCACATTTTTTTAAAGAAAACAGAGGTGTTTTTTGCAAAGTGCCTACCTGTAGATTTTGGCCTCTAGCTCAGCCGGCACCTACAGAAACCTACCAAACCTGTGCATTTTTGAAAACTAGAGACCTAGGGGAATCCAAGATGGGGTAACTTGTGGGGCTCTGACCAGGTTGTGTTACCCAGAATCCTTTGCAAACCTCAAATTTTGGCTAATAAAAAACACGTTTTCCTCACATTTCGGTGACAGAAAGTTCTGGAATCTGAGAGGAGCCACAAATTTCCTTCCACCCAGCGTTCCCCCAAGTCTCCCGATAAAAATGATACCTCACTTGTGTGGGTAGGCCTAGCGCCCGCAACAGAAAATGCCCCAAAACGCAACGTGGACACATCACATTTTTTTTAAAGAAAACAGAGGTGTTTTTTGCAAAGTGCCTACCTGTAGATTTTGGTCTCTAGCTCAGCCGGCACGTAGGAAAACCGACCAAACCTATGCATTTTTGAAAACTAGAGACCTAGGGGAATCCAAGATGGGGTAACTTGTGGGTCTCTGACCAGGTTCTGTTACCCAGAATCCTTTGCAAACCTCAAATTTTGGCTAATAAAAAAACACGTTTTCTTCACATTTCGGTGACAGACAGTTCTGGAATCTGAGAAGAGCCACAAATTTCCTTCCACCCAGCGTTTCCCCAAGTCTCCCGATAGAAATGATACCTCACTTGTGTGGGTAGGCCTAGCGCCCCTGACAGGAAATGCCCCAAAACACAACGTGAACCCATCACAATTTTTTAAAGAAAACAGAGGTGTTTTTTGCAAAGTGCCTACCTGTAGATGTTGGCCTCTAGCTCAGCCGGCACCTAGGGAAACCTACCAAACCTATGCATTTTTGAAAACTAGAGACCTAGGGGAATCCAAGATGGGGTAACTTGTGGGGCTCTGACCAGGTTCTGTTACCCAGAATCCTTTGCAAACCTCAAATTTTGGCTAAAAAAACACGTTTTCTTCACATTTCGGTGACAGAAAGGTCTGGAATCTGAGAGGAGCCACAAATTTCCTTCCACCCAGCGTTCCCCCAAGTCTCCCGATAACAATGATACCTCACTTGTGTAGGTAGGCCTAGCGCCCGAGACAGGAAATGCCCCAAAACGCAACGTAGACACATCACATTTTTTTAAAGAAAACAGAGGTGTTTTTTGCAAAGTGCCTACCTGTAGATTTTGGGCTCTAGCTCAGCCGGCACCTACGGAAACCTACCCAACCTGTGCATTTTTGAAAACTAGAGACCTAGGGGAATTCAAGATGGGGTAACTTGTGGGGCTCTGACCAGGTTGTGTTACACAGAATCCTTTGCAAACCTCAAATTTTGGCTAATAAAAAACACGTTTTCCTCACATTTCGGTGACAGAAAGTTCTGGAATCTGAGAGGAGCCACAAATTTCCTTCCACCCAGCGTTCCCCCAAGTCTCCCGATAAAAATGATACCTCACTTGTGTGGGTAGGCCTAGCGCCCCTGACAGGAAATGCCCCAAAACACAACGTGGACACATCACATTTTTTTAAAGAAATCAGAGGTGTTTTTTGCAAAGTGCCTACCTGTAGATTTTGGCCTCTAGCTCAGCCGGCACCTACAGAAACCTACCAAACCTGTGCATTTTTGAAAACTAGAGACCTAGGGGAATCCAAGATGGGGTAACTTGTGGGGCTCTGACCAGGTTGTGTTACCCAGAATCCTTTGCAAACCTCAAATTTTGGCTAATAAAAAACACGTTTTCCTCACATTTCGGTGACAGAAAGTTCTGGAATCTGAGAGGAGCCACAAATTTCCTTCCACCCAGCGTTCCCCCAAGTCTCCCGATAAAAATGATACCTCACTTGTGTGGGTAGGCCTAGCGCCCGCAACAGAAAATGCCCCAAAACGCAACATGGACACATCACATTTTTTGAAAGAAAACAGAGGTGTTTTTTGCAAAGTGCCTACCTGTAGATTTTGGCCTCTAGCTCAGCTGGCACGTAGGGAAACCTACCAAATCTGTGCATTTTTGAAAACTAGAGACCTAGGGGAATCCAAGATGGGGTGACTTGTGGGGCTCTCACCAGGTTCTGTTACCCAGAATCCTTTGCAAACCTCAAATTTTGGCTAATAAAAAACACATTTTCCTCACATTTCGGTGACAGAAAGTTCTGGAATCTGAGAGGAGCCACAAATTTCCTTCCACCCAGCGTTCCCCCAAATCTCCCGATAAAAATGATACCTCACTTGTGTGGGTAGGCCTAGCGC
Organism: Pleurodeles waltl; assembly: GCF_031143425.1. NCBI lineage: Eukaryota > Metazoa > Chordata > Amphibia > Caudata > Salamandridae > Pleurodeles > Pleurodeles waltl. The sequence goes on from NC_090440.1 coordinate 981,520,794, forward strand.
CCGCAACAGAAAATGCCCCAAAACGCAACGTGGACACATCACATTTTTTGAAAGAAAACAGAGGTGTTTTTTGCAAAGTGCCTACCTGTAGATTTTGGCCTCTAGCTCAGCTGGCACATAGGGAAACCTACCAAACCTGTGCATTTTTGAAAACTGGAGACCTAGGGGAATCCAAGATGGAGTGACTTGTGGGGCTCTGACCAGGTTCTGTTACCCAGAATCCTTTGCAAACCTCAAAATTTGGCTAAAAAAACACATTTTCCTCACATTTCGGTGACAGAAAGTTCTGGAATCTGAGAGGAGCCACAAATTTCCTTCCACCCAGCGTTCCCCCAAATCTCCCGATAAAAATTATACCTCAGTTGTGTGGGTAAGCCTAGCACCCGCAACAGAAAATGCCCCAAAACGCAACGTGGACACATCACATTTTTTAAAAGAAAACAGAGGTGTTTTTTGCAAAGTGCCTACCTGTAGATTTTGGCCTCTAGCTCAGCCGGCACGTAGGAAAACCTACCAAACCTGTGCATTTTTGAAAACTAGAGACCTAAGGGAATCCAAGATGGGGTGACTTGTGGGGCTCTGACCAGGTTCTGTTACCCAGAATCCTTTGCAAACCTCAAATTTTGACTAAAAAAACACATTTTCCTCACATTTCGGTGACAGAAAGTTCTGGAATCTGAGAAGAGCCACAAATTTCCTTCCACCCAGCGTTCCCCCAAGTCTCCCGATAGAAATGATACCTCACTTGTGTGGGTAGGCCTAGCGCCCCTGACAGGAAATGCCCCAAAACACAACGTGAACCCATCACAAATTTTTAAAGAAAACAGAGGTGTTTTTTGCAAAGTGCCTACCTGTAGATGTTGGCCTCTAGCTCAGCCGGCACCTACAGAAACCTACCAAACCTATGCATTTTTTAAAACTAGAGACCTAGGGGAATCCAAGATGGGGTAACTTGTGGGGCTCTGACCAGGTTCTGTTACCCAGAATCCTTTGCAAACCTCAGATTTTGGCTAAAAAAAACAAGTTTTCTTCACATTTCGGTGACAGAAAGTTCTGGAATCTGAGAGGAGCCACAAATTTCCTTCCACCCAGCGTTCCCCCAAGTCTCCCGATAAAAATGATACCTCACTTGTGTGGGTAGGCCTAGCGCCCGCGACAGGAAATGCCCCAAAACACAACGTAGACACATCACATTTTTTGAAAGAAAACAGAGGTGTTTTTTGCAAAGTGCCTACCTGTAGATTTTGGCCTCTAGTTCAGCCGGCACCTACAGAAACCTACCAAACCTGTGCATTTTTTAAAACTAGAGACCTAGGGGAATCCAAGATGGGGTAACTTGTGGGGCTCTGACCAGGTTGTGTTACCCAGAATCCTTTGCAAACCTCAAATTTTGGCTAATAAAAAACACGTTTTCCTCACATTTCGGTGACAGAAAGTTCTGGAATCTGAGAGGAGCCACAAATTTCCTTCCACCCAGCGTTCCCCCAAATCTCCCGATAAAAATGATACCTCACTTGTGTGGGTAGGCCTAGCGCCCGCAACAGAAAATGCCCCAAAACGCAACATGGACACATCACATTTTTTGAAAGAAAACAGAGGTGTTTTTTGCAAAGTGCCTACCTGTAGATTTTGGCCTCTAGCTCAGCCGGCACATAGGGAAACCTACCAAACCTGTGCATTTTTGAAAACTAGAGACCTAGGGGAATCCAAGATGGGGTGACTTGTGGGGCTCTGACCAGGTTCTGTTACCCAGAATCCTTTGCAAACCTCAAATTTTGGCTAAAAAAACACGTTTTCCTCACATTTCGGTGACAGAAAGTTCTGGAATCTGAGAGGAGCCACAAATTTCCTTCCACCCAGCGTTCCCCCAAGTCTCCCGATAAAAATGGTACCTCACTTGTGTGGGTAGGCCTAGCGCCCGCAACAGAAAAAGCCCCAAAACGCAACGTGGACACATCACATTTTTTAAAAGAAAACAGGGGTGTTTTTTGCAAAGTGCCTACCTGTAGATTTTGGCCTCTAGCTCAGCTGGCACGTAGGGAAACCTACCAAACCTGTGCATTTTTGAAAACTAGAGACCTAGGGGAATCCAAGATGGGGTGACTTGTGGGGCTCTGACCAGGTTCTGTTACCCAGAATCCTTTGCAAACCTCTAAATTTGGCTAAAAAAACACATTTTCCTCACATTTCGGTGACAGAAAGTTCTGGAATCTGAGAGGAGCCACAAATTTCCTTCCACCCAGCGTTCCCCCAAATCTCCCGATAAAAATGATACCTCACTTGTGTGGGTAGGCCTAGCACCCGCAACAGGAAATGCCCCAAAACACAACGTGAACCCATCACATTTTTTGAAAGAAAACAGAGGTATTTTTTGCAAAGTGCCTACCTGTAGATGTTGCCCTGTAGCTCAGCCGGCACCTAGGGAAACCTACCAAACCTATGCATTTTTGAAAACTAGAGACCTAGGGGAATCCAAGATGGGGTAACTTGTGGGGCTCTGACCAGGTTCTGTTACCCAGAATCCTTTGCAAACCTCAAATTTTGGCTAAAAAAACACGTTTTCTTCACATTTCGGTGACAGAAAGTTCTGGAATCTGAGAGGAGCCACAAATTTCCTTCCACCCAGCGTTCCCCCAAGTCTCCCGATAACAATGATACCTCACTTGTGTGGGTAGGCCTAGCGCCCCTGACAGGAAATGCCACAAAACAGAACGTGGACACATCACATTTTTTGAAAGAAAACAGAGGTGTTTTTTGCAAAGTGCCTACCTGTAGATTTTGGCCTCTAGCTCAGCCGGCACCTACAGAAACCTACCAAACCTGTGCATTTTTTAAAACTAGAGACCTAGGGGAATCCAAGATGGGGTAACTTGTGGGGCTCTGACCAGGTTGTGTTACCCAGAATCCTTTGCAAACCTCAAATTTTGGCTAATAAAAAACACGTTTTCCTCACATTTCGGTGACAGAAAGTTCTGGAATCTGGGAGGAGCCACAAATTTCCTTCCACACAGCGTTCCCCCAAGTCTCCCGATAAAAATTATACCTCACTTGTGTGGGTAGGCCTAGCGCCCGCAACAGAAAATGCCCCAAAACGCAACATGGACACATCACATTTTATGAAAGAAAACAGAGGTGTTTTTTGCAAAGTGCCTACCTGTAGATTTTGGCCTCTAGCTCAGCCAGCACGTAGGGAAACCTACCAAACCTGTGCATTTTTGAAAACTAGAGACCTAGGGGAATCCAAGATGGGGTGACTTGTGGGGCTCTGACCAGGTTCTGTTACCCAGAATCCTTTGCAAACCTCAAATTTTGGCTAAAAAAACACGTTTTCCTCACATTTCGGTGACAGAAAGTTCTGGAATCTGAGAGGAGCCACAAATTTCCTTCCACCCGGCGTTCCCCCAAGTCTCCCGATAACAATGGTACCTCACTTGTGTGGGTAGGCCTAGCGCCCGCAACAGAAAAAGCCCCAAAACGCAACGTGGACACATCACATTTTTTTAAAGAAAACAGAGGTGTTTTTTGCAAAGTGCCTACCTGTAGATTTTGGCCTCTAGCTCAACTAGCACGTAGGGAAACCTACCAAACCTGTGCATTTTTGAAAACTAGAGACCTAGGGGAATCCAAGATGGGGTGACTTGTGGGGCTCTGACCAGGTTCTGTTACCCAGAATCCTTTGCAAACTTTAAATTTTGGCTAAAAAAACACGTTTTCCTCACATTTCGGTGACAGAAAGTTCTGGAATCTGAGAGGAGCCACAAATTTCCTTCCACCCAGCGTTCCCCAAAATCTCCCGATAAAAATGATACCTCACTTGTGTGGGTAGGCCTAGCACCCGCAACAGAAAATGCCCCAAAACGCAACGTGGACACATCACATTTTTTTAAAGAAAACAGAGGTGTTTTTTGCAAAGTGCCTACCTGTAGATTTTGGCCTCTAGCTCAGCCGGCACGTAGGAAAACCTACCAAACCTGTGCATTTTTGAAAACTAGAGACCTAGGGGAATTCAAGATGGGGTAACTTGTGGGGCTCTGACCAGGTTGTGTTACCCAGAATCCTTTGCAAACCTCAAATTTTGGCTAATAAAAAACACGTTTTCCTCACATTTTGGTGACAGAAAGTTCTGGAATCTGAGAGGAGCCACAAATTTCCTTCCACCCAGCGTTCCCCCAAGTCTCCCGATAAAAATGATACCTCACTTGTGTGGGTAGGCCTAGCGCCCCTGACAGGAAATGCCCCAAAACACAACGTGGACACATCACATTTTTTTAAAGAAAACAGAGGTGTTTTTTCCAAAGTGCCTACATGTAGATTTTGGCCTCTAACTCAGCCGGCACCTAGGGAAACCTACCAAACCTGTGCATTTTTGAAAACTAGAGACCTAGGGGAATCCAAGATGGGGGGGTGACTTGTGGGGCTTTGACCAGGTTCTGTTACCCAGAATCCTTTGCAAAGCTAAAAATTTGGCTCAAAAAACACGTTTTCCTCACATTTCGGTGACAGAAAGTTCTGGAATCTGAGAGGAGCCACAAATTTCCTTCCACCCAGCGTTCCCCCAAGTCTCCCGATAAAAATGATACCTCACTTGTGTGGGTAGGCCTAGCGCCCGCAACAGAAAAAGCCCCAAAACGCAATGTGGACACATCACATTTTTTTAAAGAAAACAGAGGTGTTTTTTGCAAAGTGCCTACCTGTAGATTTTGGCCTCTAACTCAGCCGGCACCTAGGGAAACCTACCAAACCTGTGCATTTTTGAAAACTAGAGACCTAGGGGAATCCAAGATGGGGGGTGACTTGTGGGGCTTTGACCAGGTTCTGTTACCCAGAATCCTTTGCAAAGCTAAAAATTTGGCTAAAAAAACACGTTTTCCCCACATTTCGGTGACAGAAAGTTCTGGAATCTGAAAGGAGCCACAAATTTCCTTCCACCCAGCGTTCCCCCAAGTCTCCCGATAAAAATGATACCTCACTTGTGTGGGTAGGCCTAGCGCCCGCAACAGAAAAAGCCCCAAAACGCAACATGGACACATCACATTTTTTGAAAGAAAACAGAGGTGTTTTTTGCAAAGTGCCTACCTGTAGATTTTGGCCTCTAGCTCAGCTGGCACGTAGGGAAACCTACCAAACCTGTGCATTTTTGAAAACTAGAGACCTAGAGGAATCCAAGATGGGGTGACTTGTGGGGCTCTGACCAGGTTCTGTTACCCAGAATCCTTTGCAAACCTCAAATTTTGGCTAAAAAAAACACGTTTTCTTCACATTTCGGTGACAGAAAGTTCTGGAATCTGAGAGGAGCCACAAATTTCCTTCCACCCAGCGTTCCCCCAAGTCTCCCGATAAAAATGATACCTCACGTGTGTGGGTAGGCCTAGCGCCCGCGACAGGAAATGCCCCAAAACACAACGTAGACACATCACATTTTTTTAAAGAAAACAGAGGTGTTTTTTGCAAAGTGCCTACCTGTAGATTTTGGCCTCTAGCTCAGCCGGCACCTACAGAAACCTACCAAACCTGTGCATTTTTGAAAACTAGAGACCTAGGGGAATCCAAGATGGGGTAACTTGTGGGGCTCTGACCAGGTTGTGTTACCCAGAATCCTTTGCAAACCTCAAATTTTGGCTAATCAAAAACACGTTTTCCTCACATTTCGGTGACAGAAAGTTCTGGAATCTGAGAGGAGCCACAAATTTCCTTCCACCCAGCGTTCCCCCAAATCTCCCGATAAAAATGATACCTCACTTGTGTGGGTAGGCCTAGCACCCGCAAGAGAAAATACCCCAAAACGCAACGTGGACACATCACATTTTTTTAAAGAAAACAGAGGTGTTTTTTGCAAAGTGCCTACCTGTAGATTTTGGCCTGTAGCTCAGCCGGCACGTAGGAAAACCTACCAAACCTGTGCATTTTTGAAAACTAGAGACCTAGGGGAATACAAGATGGGGTGACTTGTGGGGCTCTGACCAGGTTCTGTTACCCAGAATCCTTTGCAAACCTCAAATTTTGACTAAAAAAACACATTTTCCTCACATTTCGGTGACAGAAAGTTCTGGAATCTGAGAAGAGCCACAAATTTCCTTCCACCCAGCGTTCCCCCAAGTCTCCCAATTAAAATGATACCTCACTTGTGTGGGTAGGCCTAGCGCCCGCAACAGAAAATGCCCCAAAACGCAACATGGACACATCACATTTTTTTAAAGAAAACAGAGGTGTTTTTTGCAAAGTGCCTACCTGTAGATTTTGGCCTCTAGCTCAGCCGGCACGTAGGGAAACCTACCAAACCTGTGCATTTTTTAAAACTAGAGACCTAGGGGAATCCAAGATGGGGTGACTTGTGGGGCTCTGACCAGGTTCTGTTACCCAGAATCCTTTGCAAACCTCAAATTTTGGCTAAAAAAACACGTTTTCCTCACATTTCCGTGACAGAAAGTTCTGGAATCTGAGAGGAGCCACAAATTTCCTTCCACCCAGCGTTCCCCCAAGTCTCCCGATAAAAATGATACCTCACTTGTGTGGGTAGGCCTAGCGCCCGCAACAGAAAAAGCCCCAAAACGCAACGTGGACACATCACATTTTTTTAAAGAAAACAGAGGTGTTTTTTGCAAAGTGCCTACCTGTAGATTTTGGCCTCTAGCTCAGCTGGCACGTAGGGAAACCTACCAAAACTGTGCATTTTTGAAAACTAGAGACCTAGGGGAATCCAAGATGGGGTGACTTGTGGGGCTCTGACCAGGTTCTGTTACCCAGAATCCTTTGCAAACCTCAAAATTTGGCTAGAAAACACATTTTCCTCACATTTCGGTGACAGAAAGTTCTGGAATCTGAGAGGAGCCTCAAATTTCCTTCCACCCAGCGTTCCCCCAAATCTCCCGATAAAAATGATACCTCACTTGTGTGGGTAGGCCTAGCACCCGCAACAGAAAATGCCCAAAAACGCAACGTGGACACATCACATTTTTTGAAAGAAAACAGAGGTGTTTTTTGCAAAGTGCCTACCTGAAGATTTTGGCCTATAGCTCAGCCGGCACGTAGGAAAACGTACCAAACCTGTGCATTTTTGAAAACTAGAAACCTAGGGGAATCCAAGATGGGGTGACTTGTGGGGCTCTGACCTGGTTCTGTTACCCAGAATCCTTTGCAAACCTCAAATTTTGACTAAAAAAACACATTTTCCTCACATTTCGGTGACAGAAAGTTCTGGAATCTGAGAAGAGCCACAAATTTCCTTCCACCCAGCGTTCCCCCAAGTCTCCCGATAGAAATGATACCTCACTTGTGTGGGTAGGCCTAGCGCCCCTGACAGGAAATGCCCCAAAACACAACGTGAACCCATCACAATTTTTTAAAGAAAACAGAGGTGTTTTTTGCAAAGTGCCTACCTGTAGATGTTGGCCTCTAGCTCAGCCGGCACCTAGGGAAACCTACCAAACCTATGCATTTTTGAAAACTAGAGACCTAGGGGAATCCAAGATGGGGTGACTTGTGGGGCTCTGACCAGGTTCTGTTACCCAGAATCCTTTGCAAACCTCAAAATTTGGCTAAAAATCACATTTTCCTCACATTTCGGTGACAGAAAGTTCTGGAATCTGAGAGGAGCCACAAATTTCCTTCCACCTAGCGTTACCCCAAGTCTCCCGATAACAATGATACCTCACTTGTGTGGGTAGGCCTAGCGCCCGCAACAGGAAATGCCCCAAAACGCAACGTAGACACATCACATTTTTTGAAAGAAAACAGAGGTGTTTTTTGCAAAGTGCCTACCTGTAGATTTTGGGCTCTAGCTCAGCCGGCACCTACGGAAACCTACCAAACCTGTGCATTTTTGAAAACTAGAGACCTAGGGGAATTCAAGATGGGGTAACTTGTGGGGCTCTGACCAGGTTGTGTTACCCAGAATCCTTTGCAAACCTCAAATTTTGGCTAATAAAAAACACGTTTTCCTCACATTTCGGTGACAGAAAGTTCTGGAATCTGAGAGGAGCCACAAATTTCCTTCCACCCAGCGTTCCCCCAAGTCTCCCGATAAAAATGATACCTCACTTGTGTGGGTAGGCCTAGCACCCCTGACAGGAAATGCCCCAAAACACAACGTGAACCCATTACAATTTTTTAAAGAAAACAGAGGTGTTTTTTGCAAAGTGCCTACCTGTAGATGTTGGCCTCTAGCTCAGCCGGCACCTAGGGAAACCTACCAAACCTATGCATTTTTGAAAACTAGAGACCTAGGGGAATCCAAGATGGGGTAACTTGTGGGGCTCTGACCAGGTTCTGTTACCCAGAATCCTTTGCAAACCTCAAATTTTGACTAAAAAAACAAGTTTTCTTCACATTTCGGTGACAGAAAGTTCTGGAATCTGAGAGGAGCCACAAATTTCCTTCCACCCAGCGTTCCCCCAAGTCTCCCGATAACAATGATACCTCACTTGTGTGGGTAGGCCTAGCGCCCCTGACAGGAAATGCCCCAAAACACAACGTGGACACATCACATTTTTTTAAAGAAAACAGGTGTTTTTTGCAAAGTGCCTACCTGTAGATTTTGGCCTCTAACTCAGCCGGCACCTAGGGAAACCTACCAAACCTGTGCATTTTTGAAAAATAGAGACCTAGGGGAATCCAAGATGGGGGGGTAACTTGTGGGGCTTTGACCAGGTTCTGTTACCCAGAATCCTTTGCAAAGCTAAAAATTTGGCTAAAAAAACACGTTTTCTTCACATTTCGGTGACAGAAAGTTCTGGAATCTGAGAGGAGCCACAAATTTCCTTCCACCCAGCGTTACCCCAAGTCTCCCGATAACAATGATACCTCACTTGTGTGGGTAGGCCTAGCGCTCGCAACAGGAAATGCCCCAAAACGCAACGTAGACACATCACATTTTTTGAAAGAAAACAGAGGTGTTTTTTGCAAAGTGCCTACCTGTAGATTTTGGGCTCTAGCTCAGCCGGCACCTACGGAAACCTACGAAACCTGTGCATTTTTTAAAACTAGAGACCTAGGGGAATTCAAGATGGGGTAACTTGTGGGGCTCTGACCAGGTTGTGTTACCCAGAATCCTTTGCAAACCTCAAATTTTGGCTAATAAAAAACATGTTTTCCTCACATTTCGGTGACAGAAAGTTCTGGAATCTGAGAGGAGCCACAAATTTCCTTCCACCCAGCGTTCCCCCAAGTCTCCCGATAAAAATGATACCTCACTTGTGTGGGTAGGCCTAGCACCCCTGACAGGAAATGCCCCAAAACACAACGTGAACCCATTACAATTTTTTAAAGAAAACAGAGGTGTTTTTTGCAAAGTGCCTACCTGTAGATGTTGGCCTCTAGCTCAGCCGGCACCTAGGGAAACCTACCAAACCTATGCATTTTTTAAAACTAGAGACCTAGGGGAATCCAAGATGGGGTAACTTGTGGGGCTCTGACCAGGTTCTGTTACCCAGAATCCTTTGCAAACCTCAAATTTTGACTAAAAAAACACGTTTTCTTCACATTTCGGTGACAGAAAGTTCTGGAATCTGAGAGGAGCCACAAATTTCCTTCCACCCAGCGTTCCCCCAAGTCTCCCGATAACAATGATACCTCACTTGTGTGGGTAGGCCTAGCGCCCCTGACAGGAAATGCCCCAAAACACAACGTGGACACATCACATTTTTTTAAAGAAAACAGAGGTGTTTTTTGCAAAGTGCCTACCTGTAGATTTTGGCCTCTAACTCAGCCGGCACCTAGGGAAACCTACCAAACCTGTGCATTTTTGAAAAATAGAGACCTAGGGGAATCCAAGATGGGGGGGTAACTTGTGGGGCTTTGACCAGGTTCTGTTACCCAGAAACCTTTGCAAAGCTAAAAATTTGGCTAAAAAAACACGTTTTCCTCACATTTCGGTGACAGAAAGTTCTGGAATCTGAGAGGAGCCACAAATTTCCTTCCACCCAGCGTTCCCCCAAGTCTCCCGATAAAAATGATACCTCACTTGTGTGGGTAGGCCTAGCGCCCGCAACAGAAAAAGCCCCAAAACTCAACGTGGACACATCACATTTTTTGAAAGAAAACAGAGATGTTTTTTGCAAAGTGCCTACCTGTAGATTTTGGCCTGTAGCTCAGCCGGCACGTAGGAAAACCTACCAAACCTGTGCATTTTTTAAAACTAGAGACCTAGGGGAATCCAAGATGGGGTGACTTGTGGGGCTCTGACCAGGTTCTGTTACCCAGAATCCTTTGCAAACCTCAAATTTTGACTAAAAAAACACATTTTCCTCACATTTCGGTGACAGAAAGTTCTGGAATCTGAGAAGAGCCACAAATTTCCTTCCACCCAGCGTTCCCCCAAGTCTCCCGATAACAATGATACCTCACTTGTGTGGGTAGGCCTAGCGCCCGCGACAGGAAATGCCCCAAAACGCAACGTAGACACATCACATTTTTTGAAAGAAAACAGAGGTGTTTTTTGCAAAGTGCCTACCTGTAGATTTTGGGCTCTAGCTCAGCCGGAACCTACGGAAACCTACCAAACCTGTGCATTTTTGAAAACTAGAGACCTAGGGGAATTCAAGATGGGGTAACTTGTGGGGCTCTGACCAGGTTGTGTTACCCAGAATCCTTTGCAAACCTCAAATTTTGGCTAATAAAAAACACGTTTTCCTCACATTTTGGTGACTGAAAGTTCTGGAATCTGAGAGGAGCCACAAATTTCCTTCCACCCAGCGTTCCCCCAAGTCTCCCGATAAAAATGATACCTCATTTGCGTGGGTAGGCCTAGCGCCCCTGACAGGAAATGCCCCGAAACACAACGTGGACACATCACATTTTTTTAAAGAAAACAGAGGTGTTTTTTGCAAAGTGCCTACCTGTAGATTTTGGCCTCTAACTCAGCCGGCACCTAGGGAAACCTACCAAACCTGTGCATTTTTGAAAAATAGAGACCTAGGGGAATCCAAGATAGGGGGGTAACTTGTGGGGCTTTGACCAGGTTCTGTTACCCAGAATCCTTTGCAAAGCTAAAAATTTGGCTAAAAAAACACGTTTTCCTCACATTTCGGTGACAGAAAGTTCTGGAATCTGAGAGGAGCCACAAATTTCCTTCCACCCAGCGTTCCCCCAAGTCTCCCGATAAAAATGATACCTCACTTGTGTGGGTAGGCCTAGCGCCCGCAACAGAAAAAGCCCCAAAACTCAACGTGGACACATCACATTTTTTGAAAGAAAACAGAGGTGTTTTTTGCAAAGTGCCTACCTGTAGATTTTGGCCTGTAGCTCAGCCGGCACGTAGGAAAACCTACCAAACCTGTGCATTTTTGAAAACTAGAGACCTAGGGGAATCCAAGATGGGGTGACTTGTGGGGCTCTGACCAGGTTCTGTTACCCAGAATCCTTTGCAAACCTCAAATTTTGACTAAAAAAACACATTTTCCTCACATTTCGGTGACAGAAAGTTCTGGAATCTGAGAAGAGCCACAAATTTCCTTCCACCCAGCGTTCCCCCAAGTCTCCCGATAACAATGATACCTCACTTGTGTGGGTAGGCTTAGCGCCCGCGACAGGAAATGCCCCAAAACGCAACGTAGACACATCACATTTTTTGAAAGAAAACAGAGGTGTTTTTTGCAAAGTGCCTACCTGTAGATTTTGGGCTCTAGCTCAGCCGGAACCTACGGAAACCTACCAAACCTGTGCATTTTTGAAAACTAGAGACCTAGGGGAATTCAAGATGGGGTAACTTGTGGGGCTCTGACCAGGTTGTGTTACCCAGAATCCTTTGCAAACCTCAAATTTTGGCTAATAAAAAACACGTTTTCCTCACATTTTGGTGACAGAAAGTTCTGGAATCTGAGAGGAGCCACAAATTTCCTTCCACCCAGCGTTCCCCCAAGTCTCCCGATAAAAATGCTACCTCATTTGTGTGGGTAGGCCTAGCGCCCCTGACAGGAAATGCCCCAAAACACAACGTGGACACATCACATTTTTTTAAAGAAAACAGAGGTGTTTTTTGCAAAGTGCCTACCTGTAGATTTTGGCCTCTAACTCAGCCGGCACCTAGGGAAACCTACCAAACCTGTGCATTTTTGAAAACTAGAGACCTAGGGGAATCCAAGATGGGGTGACTTGTGGGGCTCTGACCAGGTTCTGTTACCCAGAATCCTTTGCAAACCTCAAAATTTGGCTAAAAAACACATTTTCCTCACATTTCGGTGACAGAAAGTTCTGGATTCTGAGAGGAGCCACAAATTTCCTTCCACCCAGCGTTCCACCAAATCTCCCGATAAAAATGATACCTCACTTGTGTGGGTAGGCCTAGCACCCGCAACAGAAAATGCCCCAAAACGCAACGTGGACACCACATTTTTTGAAAGAAAACAGAGGTGTTTTTTGCAAAGTGCCTAGCTGTAGATTTTGGCCTCTAGCTCAGCCGGCACGCAGGAAAACCTACCAAACCTGTGCATTTTTGAAAACTAGAGACCTAGGGGAATCCAAGATGGGGTGACTTGTGGGGCTCTGACCAGGTACTGTTACCCAGAATCCTTTGCAAACCTCAAATTTTAACTAAAAAAACACATTTTCCTCACATTTCGGTGAGAGAAAGTTCTGGAATCTGAGAAGAGCCACAAATTTCCTTCCACCCAGCGTTCCCCTAAGTCTCCCGATAGAAATGATACCTCACTTGTGTTGGTAGGCCTAGCGCCCCTGACAGGAAATGCCCCAAAACACAACGTGAACCCATCACAATTTTTTAAAGAAAACAGAGGTGTTTTTTGCAAAGTGCCTACCTGTAGATGTTGGCCTCTAGCTCAGCCGGCACCTAGGGAAACCTACCAAACCTGTGCATTTTTGAAAACTAGAGACCTAGGGGAATCCAAAAATGGGGTAACTTGTGGGGCTCTGACCAGGTTCTGTTACCCAGAATCCTTTGCAAACCTCAAATTTTGGCTAAAAAAAACACGTTTTCCTCACATTTCGGTGACAGAAAGTTCTGGAATCTCAGAGGAGCCACAAATTTCCTTCCACCCAGTGTTCCCCCAAGTCTCCCGATAAAAATGATACCTCACTTGTGTGGGTAGGCCTAGCGCCCGCGACAGGAAATGCCCCAAAACACAACGTAGACACATCACATTTTTTGAAAGAAAACAGAGGTGTTTTTTGCAAAGTGCCTACCTGTAGATTTTGGCCTCTAGCTCAGCCGGCACCTACAGAAACCTACCAAACCTGTGCATTTTTGAAAACTAGAGACCTAGGGGAATCCAAGATGGGGTAACTTGTGGGGCTCTGACCAGGTTGTGTTACCCAGAATCCTTTGCAAACCTCAAATTTTGGCTAATAAAAAACACGTTTTCCTCACATTTCGGTGACAGAAAGTTCTGGAATCTGAGAGGAGCCACAAATTTCCTTCCACCCAGCGTTCCCCCAAGTCTCCCGATAAAAATGATACCTCACTTGTGTGGGTAGGCCTAGCGCCCGCAACAGAAAATGCCCCAAAACGCAACATGGACACATCACATTTTTTTAAAGAAAACAGAGGTGTTTTTTGCAAAGTGCCTACCTGTAGATTTTGGCCTCTAGCTCAGCCGGCACGTAGGGAAACCTACCAAACCTGTGCATTTTTTAAAACTAGAGACCTAGGGGAATCCAAGATGGGGTGACTTGTGGGGCTCTGACCAGGTTCTGTTACCCAGAATCCTTTGCAAACCTCAAATTTTTGCTAAAAAAACACGTTTTCCTCACATTTCCGTGACAGAAAGTTCTGGAATCTGAGAGGAGATACAAATTTCCTTCCACCCAGCGTTCCCCCAAGTCTCCCGATAAAAATGATACCTCACTTGAGTGGGTAGGCCTAGCGCCCGCAACAGAAAAAGCCCCAAAACGCAACGTGGACACATCACATTTTTTGAAAGAAAACAGAGGTGTTTTTTGCAAAGTGCCTACCTGTAGATTTTGGCCTCTAGCTCAGCTGGCACGTAGGGAAACCTACCAAACCTGTGCATTTTTGAAAACTAGAGACCTAGGGGAATCCAAGATGGGGTGACTTGTGGGGCTCTGACCAGGTTCTGTTACCCAGAATCCTTTGCAAACCTCAAAATTTGGCTAAAAAACACATTTTCCTCACATTTCGGTGACAGAAAGTTCTGGAATCTGAGAGGAGCCACAAATTTCCTTCCACCCAGCGTTCCCCCAAATCTCTCGATAAAAATGATACCTCACTTGTGTGGGTAGGCCTAGCACCCGCAACAGAAAATGCCCCAAAACACAACGTAGACACATCACATTTTTTTAAAGAAAACAGAGGTGTTTTTTGCAAAGTGCCTACCTGTAGATTTTGGCCTCTAGCTCAGCCGGCACGTAGGAAAACCTACCAAACCTGTGCATTTTTGAAAACTAGAGACCTAGGGGAATCCAAGATGGGGTGACTTGTGGGGCTCTGACCAGGTTCTGTTACCCAGAATCCTTTGCAAACCTCAAATTTTGACTAAAAAAACACATTTTCCTCACATTTCGGTGACAGAAAGTTCTGGAATCTGAGAAGAGCCACAAATTTCCTTCCACCCAGCATTCCCCCAAGTCTCCCGATAACAATGATACCTCACTTGTGTGGGTAGGCCTAGCACCCCTGACAGGAAATGCCCCAAAACACAACGTGGACACATCACATTTTTTTAAAGAAAACAGAGGTGTTTTTTGCAAAGTGCCTACCTGTAGATTTTGGCCTCTAACTCAGCCGGCACCTAGGGAAACCTACCAAACCTGTGCATTTTTTTAAACTAGAGACCTAGGGGAATCCAAGATGGGGGGGGTGACTTGTGGGGCTTTGACCAGGTTCTGTTACCCAGAATCCTTTGCAAAGCTAAAAATTTGGCTAAAAAAACACGTTTTCCTCACATTTCGGTGACAGAAAGTTCTGGAATCTGAGAGGAGCCACAAATTCCCTTCCACCCAGCGTTCCCCCAAGTCTCCCGATAAAAATGATACCTCACTTGTGTGGGTAGGCCTAGCGCCCGCAACAGAAAAAGCCCCAAAACGCAACGTGGACACATCACATTTTTTTAAAGGAAACAGAGGTGTTTTTTGCAAAGTGCCTACCTGTAGATTTTGGCCTCTAGCTCAGCTGGCACGTAGGGAAACCTACCAAAACTGTGCATTTTTTAAAACTAGAGACCTAGGGGAATCCAAGATGGGGTGACTTGTGGGGCTCTGACCAGGTTCTGTTACCCAGAATCCTTTGCAAACCTCAAAATTTGGCTAGAAAACACATTTTCCTCACATTTCGGTGACAGAAAGTTCTGGAATCTGAGAGGAGCCACAAATTTCCTTCCACCCAGCGTTCCCCCAAATCTCCCGATAAAAATGATACCTCACTTGTGTGGGTAGGCCTAGCACCCGCAACAGAAAATGCCCCAAAACGCAACGTGGACACATCACATTTTTTGAAAGAAAACAGAGGTGTTTTTTGCAAAGTGCCTACCTGAAGATTTTGGCCTATAGCTCAGCCGGAACGTAGGAAAACGTACCAAACCTGTGCATTTTTAAAACTAGAGACCTAGGGGAATCCAAGATGGGGTGACTTGTGGGGCTCTGACCTGGTTCTGTTACCCAGAATCCTTTGCAAACCTCAAATTTTGACTAAAAAAACACATTTTCCTCACATTTCGGTGACAGAAAGTTCTGGAATCTGAGAAGAGCCACAAATTTCCTTCCACCCAGCGTTCCCCCAAGTCTCCCGATAGAAATGATACCTCACTTGTGTGGGTAGGCCTAGCGCCCCTGACAGGAAATGCCCCAAAACACAACGTGAACCCATCACAATTTTTTAAAGAAAACAGAGGTGTTTTTTGCAAAGTGCCTACCTGTAGATGTTGGCCTCTAGCTCAGCCGGCACCTAGGGAAACCTACCAAACCTATGCATTTTTGAAAACTAGAGACCTAGGGGAATCCAAGATGGGGTGACTTGTGGGGCTCTGACCAGGTTCTGTTACCCAGAATCCTTTGCAAACCTCAAAATTTGGCTAAAAAACACATTTTCCTCACATTTCGGTGACAGAAAGTTCTGGAATCTGAGAGGAGCCACAAATTTCCTTCCACTCAGCGTTACCCCAAGTCTCCCGATAACAATGATACCTCACTTGTGTGGGTAGGCCTAGCGCCCGCAACAGGAAATGCCCCAAAACGCAACGTAGACACATCACATTTTTTGAAAGAAAACAGAGGTGTTTTTTGCAAAGTGCCTACCTGTAGATTTTGGGCTCTAGCTCAGCCGGCACCTACGGAAACCTACCAAACCTGTGCATTTTTGAAAACTAGAGACCTAGGGGAATTCAAGATGGGGTAACTTGTGGGGCTCTGACCAGGTTGTGTTACCCAGAATCCTTTGCAAACCTCAAATTTTGGCTAATAAAAAACACGTTTTCCTCACATTTCGGTGACAGAAAGTTCTGGAATCTGAGAGGAGCCACAAATTTCCTTCCACCCAGCGTTCCCCCAAGTCTCCCGATAAAAATGATACCTCACTTGTGTGGGTAGGCCTAGCACCCCTGACAGGAAATGCCCCAAAACACAACGTGAACCCATTACAATTTTTTTAAGAAAACAGAGGTGTTTTTTGCAAAGTGCCTACCTGTAGATGTTGGCCTCTAGCTCAGCCGGCACCTAGGGAAACCTACCAAACCTATGCATTTTTGAAAACTAGAGACCTAGGGGAATCCAAGATGGGGTAACTTGTGGGGCTCTGACCAGGTTCTGTTACCCAGAATCCTTTGCAAACCTCAAATTTTGACTAAAAAAACACGTTTTCTTCACATTTCGGTGACAGAAAGTTCTGGAATCTGAGAGGAGCCACAAATTTCCTTCCACCCAGCGTTCCCCCAAGTCTCCCGATAACAATGATACCTCACTTGTGTGGGTAGGCCTAGCGCCCCTGACAGGAAATGCCCCAAAACACAACGTGGACACATCACATTTTTTTAAAGAAAACAGGTGTTTTTTGCAAAGTGCCTACCTGTAGATTTTGGCCTCTAACTCAGCCGGCACCTAGGGAAACCTACCAAACCTGTGCATTTTTGAAAAATAGAGACCTAGGGGAATCCAAGATGGGGGGGTAACTTGTGGGGCTTTGACCAGGTTCTGTTACCCAGAATCCTTTGCAAAGCTAAAAATTTGGCTAAAAAAACACGTTTTCTTCACATTTCGGTGACAGAAAGTTCTGGAATCTGAGAGGAGCCACAAATTTCCTTCCACCCAGCGTTACCCCAAGTCTCCCGATAACAATGATACCTCACTTGTGTGGGTAGGCCTAGCGCCCGCAACAGGAAATGCCCCAAAACGCAACGTAGACACATCACATTTTTTGAAAGAAAACAGAGGTGTTTTTTGCAAAGTGCCTACCTGTAGATTTTGGGCTCTAGCTCAGCCGGCACCTACGGAAACCTACGAAACCTGTGCATTTTTGAAAACTAGAGACCTAGGGGAATTCAAGATGGGGTAACTTGTGGGGCTCTGACCAGGTTGTGTTACCCAGAATCCTTTGCAAACCTCAAATTTTGGCTAATAAAAAACACGTTTTCCTCACATTTCGGTGACAGAAAGTTCTGGAATCTGAGAGGAGCCACAAATTTCCTTCCACCCAGCGTTCCCCCAAGTCTCCCGATAAAAATGATACCTCACTTGTGTGGGTAGGCCTAGCACCCCTGACCGGAAATGCCCCAAAACACAACGTGAACCCATTACAATTTTTTAAAGAAAACAGATGTGTTTTTTGCAAAGTGCCTACCTGTAGATGTTGGCCTCTAGCTCAGCCGGCACCTAGGGAAACCTACCAAACCTATGCATTTTTTAAAACTAGAGACCTAGGGGAATCCAAGATGGGGTAACTTGTGGGGCTCTGACCAGGTTCTGTTACCCAGAATCCTTTGCAAACCTCAAATTTTGACTAAAAAAACACGTTTTCTTCACATTTCGGTGACAGAAAGTTCTGGAATCTGAGAGGAGCCACAAATTTCCTTCCACCCAGCGTTCCCC
This sequence comes from Pleurodeles waltl, assembly GCF_031143425.1. Classification (NCBI taxonomy): domain Eukaryota; kingdom Metazoa; phylum Chordata; class Amphibia; order Caudata; family Salamandridae; genus Pleurodeles; species Pleurodeles waltl. The sequence goes on from NC_090440.1 coordinate 981,538,779, forward strand.
CAAGTCTCCCGATAACAATGATACCTCACTTGTGTGGGTAGGCCTAGCGCCCCTGACAGGAAATGCCCCAAAACACAACGTGGACACATCACATTTTTTTAAAGAAAACAGAGGTGTTTTTTGCAAAGTGCCTACCTGTAGATTTTGGCCTCTAACTCAGCCGGCACCTAGGGAAACCTACCAAACCTGTGCATTTTTGAAAAATAGAGACCTAGGGGAATCCAAGATGGGGGGGTAACTTGTGGGGCTTTGACCAGGTTCTGTTACCCAGAATCCTTTGCAAAGCTAAAAATTTGGCTAAAAAAACACGTTTTCCTCACATTTCGGTGACAGAAAGTTCTGGAATCTGAGAGGAGCCACAAATTTCCTTCCACCCAGCGTTCCCCCAAGTCTCCCGATAAAAATGATACCTCACTTGTGTGGGTAGGCCTAGCGCCCGCAACAGAAAAAGCCCCAAAACTCAACGTGGACACATCACATTTTTTGAAAGAAAACAGAGGTGTTTTTTGCAAAGTGCCTACCTGTAGATTTTGGCCTGTAGCTCAGCCGGCAGCTACAGAAACCTACCAAACCTGTGCATTTTTGAAAACTAGAGACCTAGGGGAATCCAAGATGGGGTAACTTGTGGGGCTCTGACCAGGTTGTGTTACCCAGAATCCTTTGCAAACCTCAAATTTTGGCTAATAAAAAACAGGTTTTCCTCACATTTCGGTGACAGAAAGTTCTGGAATCTGAGAGGAGCCACAAATTTCCTTCCACCCAGCGTTCCCCCAAGTCTCCCGATAACAATGATACCTCACTTGTGTGGGTAGGCCTAGCGCCCGCGACAGGAAATGCCCCAAAACGCAACGTAGACACATCACATTTTTTGAAAGAAAACAGAGGTGTTTTTTGCAAAGTGCCTACCTGTAGATTTTGGGCTCTAGCTCAGCCGGAACCTACGGAAACCTACCAAACCTGTGTATTTTTGAAAACTATAGACCTAGGGGAATTCAAGATGGGGTAACTTGTGGGGCTCTGACCAGGTTGTGTTACCCAGAATCCTTTGCAAACCTCAAATTTTGGCTAATAAAAAACACGTTTTCCTCACATTTTGGTGACAGAAAGTTCTGGAATCTGAGAGGAGCCACAAATTTCCTTCCACCCAGCGTTCCCCCAAGTCTCCCGATAAAAATGATACCTCATTTGTGTGGGTAGGCCTAGCGCCCCTGACAGGAAATGCCCCGAAACACAACGTGGACACATCACATTTTTTGAAAGAAAACAGAGGTGTTTTTTGCAAAGTGCCTACCTGTAGATTTTGGCCTGTAGCTCAGCCGGCCCGTAGGAAAACCTACCAAACCTGTGCATTTTTGAAAACTAGAGACCTAGGAGAATCCAAGATGGGGTGACTTGTGGGGCTCTGACCAGGTTCTGTTACCCAGAATCCTTTGCAAACCTCAAATTTTGACTAAAAAAACACATTTTCCTCACATTTCGGTGACAGAAAGTTCTGGAATCTGAGAAGAGCCACAAATTTCCTTCCACCCAGCGTTCCCCCAAGTCTCCCGATAACAATGATACCTCACTTGTGTGGGTAGGCCTAGCGCCCGCGACAGGAAATGCCCCAAAACGCAACGTAGACACATCACATTTTTTGAAAGAAAACAGAGGTGTTTTTTGCAAAGTGCCTACCTGTAGATTTTGGGCTCTAGCTCAGCCGGAACCTACGGAAACCTACCAAACCTGTGCATTTTTGAAAACTAGAGACCTAGGGGAATTCAAGATGGGGTAACTTGTGGGGCTCTGACCAGGTTGTGTTACCCAGAATCCTTTGCAAACCTCAAATTTTGGCTAATAAAAAACACGTTTTCCTCACATTTTGGTGACAGAAAGTTCTGGAATCTGAGAGGAGCCACAAATTTCCCTCCACCCAGCGTTCCCCCAAGTCTCCCGATAAAAATGATACCTCATTTGTGTGGGTAGGCCTAGCGCCCCTGACAGGAAATGCCCCAAAACACAACGTGGACACATCACATTTTTTTAAAGAAAACAGAGGTGTTTTTTGCAAAGTGCCTACCTGTAGATTTTGGCCTCTAACTCAGCCGGCACCTAGGGAAACCTACCAAACCTGTGCATTTTTGAAAAATAGAGACCTAGGGGAATCCAAGATGGGGGGGTAACTTGTGGGGCTTTGACCAGGTTCTGTTACCCAGAATCCTTTGCAAAGCTAAAAATTTGGCTAAAAAAACACGTTTTCCTCACATTTCGGTGACAGAAAGTTCTGGAATCTGAGAGGAGTTACAAATTTCCTTCCACCCAGCGTTCCCCCAAGTCTCCCGATAAAAATGATACCTCACTTGTGTGGGTAGGCCTAGCGCCCGCAACAGAAAAAGCCCCAAAACTCAACGTGGACACATCACATTTTTTGAAAGAAAACAGAGGTGTTTTTTGCAAAGTGCCTACCTGTAGATTTTGGCCTGTAGCTCAGCCGGCACGTAGGAAAACCTACCAAACCTGTGCATTTTTGAAAACTAGAGACCTAGGGGAATCCAAGATGGGGTGACTTGTGGGGCTCTGACCAGGTTCTGTTACCCAGAATCCTTTGCAAACCTCAAATTTTGACTAAAAAAACACATTTTCCTCACATTTCGGTGACAGAAAGTTCTGGAATCTGAGAAGAGCCACAAATTTCCTTCCACCCAGCGTTCCCCCAAGTCTCCCGATAACAATGATACCTCACTTGTGTGGGTAGGCCTAGCGCCCGCGACAGGAAATGCCCCAAAACGCAACGTAGACACATCACATTTTTTGAAAGAAAACAGAGGTGTTTTTTGCAAAGTGCCTACCTGTAGATTTTGGGCTCTAGCTCAGCCGGAACCTACGGAAACCTACCAAACCTGTGCATTTTTGAAAACTAGAGACCTAGGGGAATTCAAGATGGGGTAACTTGTGGGGCTCTGACCAGGTTGTGTTACCCAGAATCCTTTGCAAACCTCAAATTTTGGCTAATAAAAAACACGTTTTCCTCACATTTTGGTGACAGAAAGTTCTGGAATCTGAGAGGAGCCACAAATTTCCTTCCACCCAGCGTTCCCCCAAGTCTCCCGATAAAAATGATACCTCATTTGTGTGGGTAGGCCTAGCGCCCCTGACAGGAAATGCCCCAAAACACAACGTGGACACATCACATTTTTTTAAAGAAAACAGAGGTGTTTTTTGCAAAGTGCCTACCTGTAGATTTTGGCCTCTAACTCAGCCGGCACCTAGGGAAACCTACCAAACCTGTGCATTTTTGAAAACTAGAGACCTAGGGGAATCCAAGATGGGGGGGTGACTTGTGGGGCTTTGACCAGGTTCTGTTACCCAGAATCCTTTGCAAAGCTAAAAATTTGGCTCAAAAAACACGTTTTCCTCACATTTCGGTGACAGAAAGTTCTGGAATCTGAGAGGAGCCACAAATTTCCTTCCACCCAGCGTTCCCCCAAGTCTCCCGATAAAAATGATACCTCACTTGTGTGGGTAGGCCTAGCGCCCGCAACAGAAAAAGCCCCAAAACGCAACGTGGACACATCACATTTTTTTAAAGAAAACAGAGGTGTTTTTTGCAAAGTGCCTACCTGTAGATTTTGGCCTCTAGCTCAGCTGGCACGTAGGGAAACCTACCAAACCTGTGCATTTTTGAAAACTAGAGACCTAGGGGAATCCAAGATGGGGTGACTTGTGGGGCTCTGACCAGGTTCTGTTACCCAGAATCCTTTGCAAACCTCACAATTTGGCTAAAAAACAAATTTTCCTCACATTTCGGTGACAGAAAGTTCTGGAATCTGAGAGGAGCCACAAATTTCCTTCCACCCAGCGTTCCACCAAATCTCCCGATAAAAATGATACCTCACTTGTGTGGGTAGGCCTAGCACCCGCAACAGAAAATGCCCCAAAACGCAACGTGGACACATCACATTTTTTTAAAGAAAACAGAGGTGTTTTTTGCAAAGTGCCTACCTGTAGATTTTGGCCTCTAGCTCAGCCGGCACGCAGGAAAACCTACCAAACCTGTGCATTTTTGAAAACTAGAGACCTAGGGGAATCCAAGATGGGGTGACTTGTGGGGCTCTGACCAGGTACTGTTACCCAGAATCCTTTGCAAACCTCAAATTTTAACTAAAAAAACACATTTTCCTCACATTTCGGTGACAGAAAGTTCTGGAATCTGAGAAGAGCCACAAATTTCCTTCCACCCAGCGTTCCCCCAAGTCTCCCGATAGAAATGATACCTCACTTGTGTGGGTAGGCCTAGCGCCCGCAACAGAAAATGCCCCAAAACGCAACATGGACACATCACATTTTTTTAAAGAAAACAGAGGTGTTTTTTGCAAAGTGCCTACCTGTAGATTTTGGCCTCTAGCTCAGCCGGCACGTAGGGAAACCTACCAAACCTGTGCATTTTTGAAAACTAGAGACCTAGGAGAATCCAAGATGGGGTGACCTGTGGGGCTCTGACCAGGTTCTGTTACCCAGAATCCTTTGCAAACCTCAAATTTTGGCTAAAAAAACACGTTTTCCTCACATTTCGGTGACAGAAAGTTCTGGAATCTGAGAGGAGCCACAAATTTCCTTCCACCCAGCGTTCCCCCAAGTCTCCCGATAAAAATGATACCTCACTTGTGTGGGTAGGCCTAGCACCCCTGACAGGAAATGCCCCAAAACACAATGTGAACCCATTACAATTTTTTAAAGAAAACAGAGGTGTTTTTTGCAAAGTGCCTACCTGTAGATGTTGGCCTCTAGCTCAGCCGGCACCTAGGGAAACCTACCAAACCTATGCATTTTTTAAAACTAGAGACCTAGGGGAATCCAAGATGGGGTAACTTGTGGGGCTCTGACCAGGTTCTGTTACCCAGAATCCTTTGCAAACCTCAAATTTTGACTAAAAAAACACGTTTTCTTCACATTTCGGTGACAGAAAGTTCTGGAATCTGAGAGGAGCCACAAATTTCCTTCCACCCAGCGTTCCCCCAAGTCTCCCGATAACAATGATACCTCACTTGTGTGGGTAGGCCTAGCGCCCCTGACAGGAAATGCCCCAAAACACAACGTGGACACATCACATTTTTTTAAAGAAAACAGAGGTGTTTTTTGCAAAGTGCCTACCTGTAGATTTTGGCCTCTAACTCAGCCGGCACCTAGGGAAACCTACCAAACCTGTGCATTTTTGAAAAATAGAGACCTAGGGGAATCCAAGATGGGGGGGGTAACTTGTGGGGCTTTGACCAGGTTCTGTTACCCAGAATCCTTTGCAAAGCTAAAAATTTGGCTAAAAAAACACGTTTTCCTCACATTTCGGTGACAGAAAGTTCTGGAATCTGAGAGGAGCCACAAATTTCCTTCCACCCAGCGTTCCCCCAAGTCTCCCGATAAAAATGATACCTCACTTGTGTGGGTAGGCCTAGCGCCCGCAACAGAAAAAGCCCCAAAACTCAACGTGGACACATCACATTTTTTGAAAGAAAACTGAGGTGTTTTTTGCAAAGTGCCTACCTGTAGATTTTGGCCTGTAGCTCAGCCGGCACGTAGGAAAACCTACCAAACCTGTGCATTATTGAAAACTAGAGACCTAGGGGAATCCAAGATGGGGTGACTTGTGGGGCTCTGACCAGGTTCTGTTACCCAGAATCCTTTGCAAACCTCAAATTTTGACTAAAAAAACACATTTTCCTCACATTTCGGTGACAGAAAGTTCTGGAATCTGAGAAGAGCCACAAATTTCCTTCCACCCAGCGTTCCCCCAAGTCTCCCGATAACAATGATACCTCACTTGTGTGGGTAGGCCTAGCGCCCGCGACAGGAAATGCCCCAAAACGCAACGTAGACACATCACATTTTTTGAAAGAAAACAGAGGTGTTTTTTGCAAAGTGCCTACCTGTAGATTTTGGGCTCTAGCTCAGCCGGAACCTACGGAAACCTACCAAACCTGTGCATTTTTGAAAACTAGAGACCTAGGGGAATTCAAGATGGGGTAACTTGTGGGGCTCTGACCAGGTTGTGTTACCCAGAATCCTTTGCAAACCTCAAATTTTGGCTAATAAAAAACACGTTTTCCTCACATTTTGGTGACAGAAAGTTCTGGAATCTGAGAGGAGCCACAAATTTCCCTCCACCCAGCGTTCCCCCAAGTCTCCCGATAAAAATGATACCTCATTTGTGTGGGTAGGCCTAGCGCCCCTGACAGGAAATGCCCCGAAACACAACGTGGACACATCACATTTTTTTAAAGAAAACAGAGGTGTTTTTTGCAAAGTGCCTACCTGTAGATTTTGGCCTCTAACTCAGCCGGCACCTAGGGAAACCTACCAAACCTGTGCATTTTTGAAAAATAGAGACCTAGGGGAATCCAAGATGGGGGGGTAACTTGTGGGGCTTTGACCAGGTTCTGTTACCCAGAATCCTTTGCAAAGCTAAAAATTTGGCTAAAAAAACACGTTTTCCTCACATTTCGGTGACAGAAAGTTCTGGAATCTGAGAGGAGCCACAAATTTCCTTCCACCCAGCGTTCCCCCAAGTCTCCCGATAAAAATGATACCTCACTTGTGTGGGTAGGCCTAGCGCCCGCAACAGAAAAAGCCCCAAAACTCAACGTGGACACATCACATTTTTTGAAAGAAAACAGAGGTGTTTTTTGCAAAGTTCCTACCTGTAGATTTTGGCCTGTAGCTCAGCCGGCACGTAGGAAAACCTACCAAACCTGTGCATTTTTGAAAACTAGAGACCTAGGGGAATCCAAGATGGGGTGACTTGTGGGGCTCTGACCAGGTTCTGTTACCCAGAATCCTTTGCAAACCTCAAATTTTGACTAAAAAAACACATTTTCCTCACATTTCGGTGACAGAAAGTTCTGGAATCTGAGAAGAGCCACAAATTTCCTTCCACCCAGCGTTCCCCCAAGTCTCCCGATAACAATGATACCTCACTTGTGTGGGTAGGCCTAGCGCCCGCGACAGGAAATGCCCCAAAACGCAACGTAGACACATCACATTTTTTGAAAGAAAACAGAGGTGTTTTTTGCAAAGTGCCTACCTGTAGATTTTGGGCTCTAGCTCAGCCGGAACCTACGGAAACCTACCAAACCTGTGCATTTTTGAAAACTAGAGACCTAAGGGAATTCAAGATGGGGTAACTTGTGGGGCTCTGACCAGGTTGTGTTACCCAGAATCCTTTGCAAACCTCAAATTTTGGCTAATAAAAAACATTTTTTCCTCACATTTTGGTGACAGAAAGTTCTGGAATCTGAGAGGAGCCACAAATTTCCTTCCACCCAGCGTTCCCCCAAGTCTCCCGATAAAAATGATACCTCACTTGTGTGGGTAGGCCTAGCGCCCGCAACAGAAAATGCCCCAAAACGCAACATGGACACATCACATTTTTTTAAAGAAAACAGAGGTGTTTTTTGCAAAGTGCCTACCTGTAGATTTTGGCCTCTAGCTCAGCCGGCACGTAGGGAAACCTACCAAACCTGTGCATTTTTGAAAACTAGAGACCTAGGAGAATCCAAGATGGGGTGACCTGTGGGGCTCTGACCAGGTTCTGTTACCCAGAATCCTTTGCAAACCTCAAATTTTGGCTAAAAAAACACGTTCTCCTCACATTTCGGTGACAGAAAGTTCTGGAATCTGAGAGGAGCCACAAATTTCCTTCCACCCAGCGTTCCCCCAAGTCTCCCGATAAAAATGATACCTCACTTGTGTGGGTAGGCCTAGCACCCCTGACAGGAAATGCCCCAAAACACAACGTGAACCCATTACAATTTTTTAAAGAAAACAGAGGTGTTTTTTGCAAAGTGCCTACCTGTAGATGTTGGCCTCTAGCTCAGCCGGCACCTAGGGAAACCTACCAAACCTATGCATTTTTTTAAACTAGAGACCTAGGGGAATCCAAGATGGGGTAACTTGTGGGGCTCTGACCAGGTTCTGTTACCCAGAATCCTTTGCAAACCTCAAATTTTGACTAAAGAAACACGTTTTCTTCACATTTCGGTGACAGAAAGTTCTGGAATCTGAGAGGAGCCACAAATTTCCTTCCACCCAGCGTTCCCCCAAGTCTCCCGATAACAATGATACCTCACTTGTGTGGGTAGGCCTAGCGCCCCTGACAGGAAATGCCCCAAAACACAACGTGGACACATCACATTTTTTTAAAGAAAACAGAGGTGTTTTTTGCAAAGTGCCTACCTGTAGATTTTGGCCTCTAACTCAGCCGGCACCTAGGGAAACCTACCAAACCTGTGCATTTTTGAAAAATAGAGACCTAGGGGAATCCAAGATGGGGGGGTAACTTGTGGGGCTTTGACCAGGTTCTGTTACCCAGAATCCTTTGCAAAGCTAAAAATTTGGCTAAAAAAACACGTTTTCCTCACATTTCGGTGACAGAAAGTTCTGGAATCTGAGAGGAGCCACAAATTTCCTTCCACCCAGCGTTCCCCCAAGTCTCCCGATAAAAATGATACCTCACTTGTGTGGGTAGGCCTAGCGCCCGCAACAGAAAAAGCCCCAAAACTCAACGTGGACACATCACATTTTTTGAAAGAAAACAGAGGTGTTTTTTGCAAAGTGCCTACCTGTAGATTTTGGCCTGTAGCTCAGCCGGCACGTAGGAAAACCTACCAAACCTGTGCATTTTTGAAAACTAGAGACCTAGGGGAATCCAAGATGGGGTGACTTGTGGGGCTCTGACCAGGTTCTGTTACCCAGAATCCTTTGCAAACCTCAAATTTTGACTAAAAAAACACATTTTCCTCACATTTCGGTGACAGAAAGTTCTGGAATCTGAGAAGAGCCACAAATTTCCTTCCACCCAGCGTTCCCCCAAGTCTCCCGATAACAATGATACCTCAATTGTGTGGGTAGGCCTAGCGCCCGCGACAGGAAATGCCCCAAAACGCAACGTAGACACATCACATTTTTTGAAAGAAAACAGAGGTGTTTTTTGCAAAGTGCCTACCTGTAGATTTTGGGCTCTAGCTCAGCCGGAACCTACGGAAACCTACCAAACCTGTGCATTTTTGAAAACTAGAGACCTAGGGGAATTCAAGATGGGGTAACTTGTGGGGCTCTGACCAGGTTGTGTTACCCAGAATCCTTTGCAAACCTCAAATTTTGGCTAATAAAAAACACGTTTTCCTCACATTTTGGTGACAGAAAGTTCTGGAATCTGAGAGGAGCCACAAATTTCCTTCCACCCAGCGTTCCCCCAAGTCTCCCGATAAAAATGATACCTCATTTGTGTGGGTAGGCCTAGCGACCCTGACAGGAAATGCCCCGAAACACAACGTGGACACATCACATTTTTTTAAAGAAAACAGAGGTGTTTTTTGCAAAGTGCCTACCTGTAGATTTTGGCCTCTAACTCAGCCGGCACCTAGGGAAACCTACCAAACCTGTGCATTTTTGAAAAATAGAGACCTAGGGGAATCCAAGATGGGGGGGTAACTTGTGGGGCTTTGACCAGGTTCTGTTACCCAGAATCCTTTGCAAAGCTAAAAATTTGGCTAAAAAAACACGTTTTCCTCACATTTCGGTGACAGACAGTTCTGGAATCTGAGAGGAGCCACAAATTTCCTTCCACCCAGCGTTCCCCCAAGTCTCCCGATAAAAATGATACCTCACTTGTGTGGGTAGGCCTAGCGCCCGCAACAGAAAAAGCCCCAAAACTCAACGCGGACACATCACATTTTTTGAAAGAAAACAGAGGTGTTTTTTGCAAAGTGCCTACCTGTAGATTTTGGCCTGTAGCTCAGCCGGCACGTAGGAAAACCTACCAAACCTGTGCATTTTTGAAAACTAGAGACCTAGGGGAATCCAAGATGGGGTGACTTGTGGGGCTCTGACCAGGTTCTGTTACCCAGAATCCTTTGCAAACCTCAAATTTTGACTAAAAAAACACATTTTCCTCACATTTCGGTGACAGAAAGTTCTGGAATCTGAGAAGAGCCACAAATTTCCTTCCACCCAGCGTTCCCCCAAGTCTCCCGATAACAATGATACCTCACTTGAGTGGGTAGGCCTAGCGCCCGCGACAGGAAATGCCCCAAAACGCAACGTAGACACATCACATTTTTTGAAAGAAAACAGAGGTGTTTTTTGCAAAGTGCCTACCTGTAGATTTTGGGCTCTAGCTCAGCCGGAACCTACGGAAACCTACCAAACCTGTGCATTTTTGAAAACTAGAGACCTAGGGGAATTCAAGATGGGGTAACTTGTGGGGCTCTGACCAGGTTGTGTTACCCAGAATCCTTTGCAAACCTCAAATTTTGGCTAATAAAAAACACGTTTTCCTCACATTTCGGTGACAGAAAGTTCTGGAATCTGAGAGGAGCCACAAATTTCCTTCCACCCAGCGTTCCCCCAAGTCTCCCGATAAAAATGATACCTCATTTGTGTGGGTAGGCCTAGCGCCCCTGACAGGAAATGCCCCAAAACACAACGTGGACACATCACATTTTTTTAAAGAAAACAGAGGTGTTTTTTGCAAAGTGCCTACCTGTAGATTTTGGCCTCTAACTCAGCCGGCACCTAGGGAAACCTACCAAACCTGTGCATTTTTTAAAACTAGAGACCTAGGGGAATCCAAGATGGGGGGGTGACTTGTGGGGCTTTGACCAGGTTCTGTTACCCAGAATCCTTTGCAAAGCTAAAAATTTGGCTCAAAAAACACGTTTTCCTCACATTTCGGTGACAGAAAGTTCTGGAATCTGAGAGGAGCCACAAATTTCCTTCCACCCAGCGTCCCCCCAAGTCTCCCGATAAAAATGATACCTCACTTGTGTGGGTAGGCCTAGCGCCCGCAACAGAAAAAGCCCCAAAACGCAACGTGGACACATCACATTTTTTTAAAGAAAACAGAGGTGTTTTTTGCAAAGTGCCTACCTGTAGATTTTGGCCTCTAGCTCAGCTGGCACGTAGGGAAACCTACCAAACCTGTGCATTTTTGAAAACTAGAGACCTAGGGGAATCCAAGATGGGGTGACTTGTGGGGCTCTGACCAGGTTCTGTTACCCAGAATCCTTTGCAAACCTCAAAATTTGGCTAAAAAACACATTTTCCTCACATTTCGGTGACAGAAAGTTCTGGAATCTGAGAGGAGCCACAAATTTCCTTCCACCCAGCGTTCCACCAAATCTCCCGATAAAAATGATACCTCACTTGTGTGGGTAGGCCTAGCACCCGCAACAGAAAATGCCCCAAAACGCAACGTGGACACATCACATTTTTTGAAAGAAAACAGAGGTGTTTTTTGCAAAGTGCCTACCTGTAGATTTTGGCTTCTAGCTCAGCCGGCACGCAGGAAAACCTACCAAACCTGTGCATTTTTGAAAACTAGAGACCTAGGGGAATCCAAGATGGGGTGACTTGTGGGGCTCTGACCAGGTACTGTTACCCAGAATCCTTTGCAAACCTCAAATTTTAACTAAAAAAACACATTTTCCTCACATTTCGGTGACAGAAAGTTCTGGAATCTGAGAAGAGCCACAAATTTCCTTCCACCCAGCGTTCCCCCAAGTCTCCTGATAGAAATGATACCTCACTTGTGTTGGTAGGCCTAGCGCCCCTGACAGGAAATGCCCCAAAACACAACGTGAACCCATCACAATTTTTTAAAGAAAACAGAGGTGTTTTTTGCAAAGTGCCTACCTGTAGATGTTGGCCTCTAGCTCAGCCGGCACCTAGGGAAACCTACCAAACCTATGCATTTTTGAAAACTAGAGACCTAGGGGAATCCAAGATGGGGTAACTTGTGGGGCTCTGACCAGGTTCTGTTACCCAGAATCCTTTGCAAACCTCAAATTTTGGCTAAAAAAATAAGTTTTCTTCACATTTCGGTGACAGAAAGTTCTGGAATCTGAGAGGAGCCACAAATTTCCTTCCACCCAGCGTTCCCCCAAGTCTCCCGATAACAATGATACCTCACTTGTGTGGGTAGGCCTAGCGCCCGCAACAGAAAATGCCCCAAAACGCAACATGGACACATCACATTTTTTTAAAGAAAACAGAGGTGTTTTTGCAAAGTGCCTACCTGTAGATTTTGGCCTCTAGCTCAGCCGGCACGTAGGGAAACCTACCAAACCTGTGCATTTTTGAAAACTAGAGACCTAGGAGAATCCAAGATGGGGTGACCTGTGGGGCTCTGACCAGGTTCTGTTACCCAGAATCTTTTGCAAACCTCAAATTTTGGCTAAAAAAACACGTTTTCCTCACATTTCGGTGACGGAAAGTTCTGGAATCTGAGAGGAGCCACAAATTTCCTTCCACCCAGCGTTCCCCCAAGTCTCCCGATAAAAATGATACCTCACTTGTGTGGGTAGGCCTAGCGCCCGCAACAGAAAAAGCCCCAAAACGCAACGTGGACACATCACATTTTTTGAAAGAAAACAGAGGTGTTTTTTGCAAAGTGCCTACCTGTAGATTTTGGCCTCTAGCTCAGCCGGCACGTAGGGAAACCTACCAAACCTGTGCATTTTTGAAAACTAGAGACCTAGGAGAATCCAAGATGGGGTGACCTGTGGGGCTCTGACCAGGTTCTGTTACCCAGAATCCTTTGCAAACCTCAAATTTTGGCTAAAAAAACACGTTTTCCACACATTTCGGTGACAGAAAGTTCTGGAATCTGAGAGGAGCCACAAATTTCCTTCCACCCAGCGTTCCCCCAAGTCTCCCGATAAAAATGATACCTCACTTGTGTGGGTAGGCCTAGCGCCCGCAACAGAAAAAGCCCCAAAACGCAACGTGGACACATCACATTTTTTTAAAGAAAACAGAGGTGTTTTTTGCAAAGTGCCTACCTGTAGATTTTGGCCTCTAGCTCAGCTGGCACGTAGGGAAACCTACCAAACCTGTGCATTTTTGAAAACTAGAGACCTAGGGGAATCCAAGATGGGGTGACTTGTGGGGCTCTGACCAGGTTCTGTTACCCAGAATCCTTTGCAAACCTCAAATTTTAACTAAAAAAACACATTTTCCTCACATTTCGGTGACAGAAAGTTCTGGAATCTGAGAAGAGCCACAAATTTCCTTCCACCCAGCGTTCCCCCAAGTCTCCTGATAGAAATGATACCTCACTTGTGTTGGTAGGCCTAGCGCCCCTGACAGGAAATGCCCCAAAACACAACGTGAACCCATCACAATTTTTTAAAGAAAACAGAGGTGTTTTTTGCAAAGTGCCTACCTGTAGATGTTGGCCTCTAGCTCAGCCGGCACCTAGGGAAACCTACCAAACCTATGCATTTTTGAAAACTAGAGACCTAGGGGAATCCAAGATGGGGTAACTTGTGGGGCTCTGACCAGGTTCTGTTACCCAGAATCCTTTGCAAACCTCAAATTTTGGCTAAAAAAATAAGTTTTCTTCACATTTCGGTGACAGAAAGTTCTGGAATCTGAGAGGAGCCACAAATTTCCTTCCACCCAGCGTTCCCCCAAGTCTCCCGATAACAATGATACCTCACTTGTGTGGGTAGGCCTAGCGCCCGCAACAGAAAATGCCCCAAAACGCAACATGGACACATCACATTTTTTTAAAGAAAACAGAGGTGTTTTTGCAAAGTGCCTACCTGTAGATTTTGGCCTCTAGCTCAGCCGGCACGTAGGGAAACCTACCAAACCTGTGCATTTTTTAAAACTAGAGACCTAGGAGAATCCAAGATGGGGTGACCTGTGGGGCTCTGACCAGGTTCTGTTACCCAGAATCTTTTGCAAACCTCAAATTTTGGCTAAAAAAACACGTTTTCCTCACATTTCGGTGACGGAAAGTTCTGGAATCTGAGAGGAGCCACAAATTTCCTTCCACCCAGCGTTCCCCCAAGTCTCCCGATAAAAATGATACCTCACTTGTGTGGGTAGGCCTAGCGCCCGCAACAGAAAAAGCCCCAAAACGCAACGTGGACACATCACATTTTTTGAAAGAAAACAGAGGTGTTTTTTGCAAAGTGCCTACCTGTAGATTTTGGCCTCTAGCTCAGCCGGCACGTAGGGAAACCTACCAAACCTGTGCATTTTTGAAAACTAGAGACCTAGGAGAATCCAAGATGGGGTGACCTGTGGGGCTCTGACCAGGTTCTGTTACCCAGAATCCTTTGCAAACCTCAAATTTTGGCTAAAAAAACACGTTTTCCACACATTTCGGTGACAGAAAGTTCTGGAATCTGAGAGGAGCCACAAATTTCCTTCCACCCAGCGTTCCCCCAAGTCTCCCGATAAAAATGATACCTCACTTGTGTGGGTAGGCCTAGCGCCCGCAACAGAAAAAGCCCCAAAACGCAACGTGGACACATCACATTTTTTTAAAGAAAACAGAGGTGTTTTTTGCAAAGTGCCTACCTGTAGATTTTGGCCTCTAGCTCAGCTGGCACGTAGGGAAACCTACCAAACCTGTGCATTTTTGAAAACTAGAGACCTAGGGGAATCCAAGATGGGGTGACTTGTGGGGCTCTGACCAGGTTCTGTTACCCAGAATCCTTTGCAAAACTCAAAATTTGGCTAAAAAACACATTTTCCTCACATTTCGGTGACAGAAAGTTCTGGAATCTGAGAGGAGCCACAAATTTCCTTCCACCCAGCGTTCCACCAAATCTCCGGATAAAAATGATACCTCACTTGTGTGGGTAGGCCTAGCACCCGCAACAGAAAATGCCCCAAAACGCAACGTGGACACATCACATTTTTTGAAAGAAAACAGAGGTGTTTTTTGCAAAGTGCCTACCTGTAGATTTTGGCTTCTAGCTCAGCCGGCACGCAGGAAAACCTACCAAACCTGTGCATTTTTGAAAACTAGAGACCTAGGGGAATCCAAGATGGGGTGACTTGTGGGGCTCTGACCAGGTACTGTTACCCAGAATCCTTTGCAAACCTCAAATTTTAACTAAAAAAACACATTTTCCTCACATTTCGGAGACAGAAAGTTCTGGAATCTGAGAAGAGCCACAAATTTCCTTCCACCCAGCGTTCCCCCAAGTCTCCCGATAGAAATGATACCTCACTTGTGTTGGTAGGCCTAGCGCCCCTGACAGGAAATGCCCCAAAACACAACGTGAACCCATCACAATTTTTTAAAGAAAACAGAGGTGTTTTTTGCAAAGTGCCTACCTGTAGATGTTGGCCTCTAGCTCAGCCGGCACCTAGGGAAACCTACCAAACCTATGCATTTTTGAAAACTAGAGACCTAGGGGAATCCAAGATGGGGTAACTTGTGGGGCTCTGACCAGGTTCTGTTACCCAGAATCCTTTGCAAACCTCAAATTTTGGCTAAAAAAATAAGTTTTCTTCACATTTCGGTGACAGAAAGTTCTGGAATCTGAGAGGAGCCACAAATTTCCTTCCACCCAGCGTTCCCCCAAGTCTCCCGATAACAATGATACCTCACTTGTGTGGGTAGGCCTAGCGCCCGCAACAGAAAATGCCCCAAAACGCAACATGGACACATCACATTTTTTTAAAGAAAACAGAGGTGTTTTTGCAAAGTGCCTACCTGTAGATTTTGGCCTCTAGCTCAGCCGGCACGTAGGGAAACCTACCAAACCTGTGCATTTTTGAAAACTAGAGACCTAGGAGAATCCAAGATGGGGTGACCTGTGGGGCTCTGACCAGGTTCTGTTACCCAGAATCTTTTGCAAACCTCAAATTTTGGCTAAAAAAACACGTTTTCCTCACATTTCGGTGACAGAAAGTTCTGGAATCTGAGAGGAGCCACAAATTTCCTTCCACCCAGCGTTCCCCCAAGTCTCCCGATAAAAATGATACCTCACTTGTGTGGGTAGGCCTAGCGACCGCAACAGAAAAAGCCCCAAAACGCAACGTGGACACATCACATTTTTTTAAAGAAAACAGAGGTGTTTTTTGCAAAGTGCCTACCTGTAGATTTTGGCCTCTAGCTCAGCTGGCACGTAGGGAAACCTACCAAACCTGTGCATTTTTGAAAACTAGAGACCTAGGGGAATCCAAGATGGGGTGACTTGTGGGGCTCTGACCAGGTTCTGTTACCCAGAATCCTTTGCAAAACTCAAAATTTGGCTAAAAAACACATTTTCCTCACATTTCGGTGACAGAAAGTTCTGGAATCTGAGAGGAGCCACAAATTTCCTTCCACCCAGCGTTCCACCAAATCTCCCGATAAAAATGATACCTCACTTGTGTGGGTAGGCCTAGCACCCGCAACAGAAAATGCCCCAAAACGCAACGTGGACACATCATATTTTTTGAAAGAAAACAGAGGTGTTTTTTGCAAAGTGCCTACCTGTAGATTTTGGCCTCTAGCTCAGCCGGCACGCAGGAAAACCTACCAAACCTGTGCATTTTTGAAAACTAGAGACCTAGAGGAATCCAAGATGGGGTGACTTGTGGGGCTCTGACCAGGTACTGTTACCCAGAATCCTTTGCAAACCTCAAATTTTAACTAAAAAAACACATTTTCCTCACATTTCGGTGACAGAAAGTTCTGGAATCTGAGAAGAGCCACAAATTTCCTTCCACCCAGCGTTCCCCCAAGTCTCCCGATAGAAATGATACCTCACTTGTGTTGGTAGGCCTAGCGCCCCTGACAGGAAATGCCCCAAAACACAACGTGAACCCATCACAATTTTTTAAAGAAAACAGAGGTGTTTTTTGCAAACGTGCCTACCTGTAGATGTTGGCCTCTAGCTCAGCCGGCACCTAGGGAAACCTACCAAACCTATGCATTTTTGAAAACTAGAGACCTAGGGGAATCCAAGATGGGGTAACTTGTGGGGCTCTGACCAGGTTCTGTTACCCAGAATCCTTTGCAAACCTCAAATTTTGGCTAAAAAAATACGTTTTCTTCACATTTCAGTGACAGAAAGTTCTGGAATCTGAGAGGAGCCACAAATTTCCTTCCACCCAGCGTTCCCCCAAGTCTCCCGATAACAATGATACCTCACTTGTGTGGGTAGGCCTAGCGCCCGCGACAGGAAATGCCCCAAAACGCAACGTAGACACATCACATTTTTTTAAAGAAAACAGAGGTGTTTTTTGCAAAGTGCCTACCTGTAGATTTTGTGCTCTAGCTCAGCCGGCATGTAGGAAAAGCTACCAAACCTGTGCATTTTTGAAAACTAGAGACCTAGGGGAATCCAAGATGGGGTGACTTGTGGGGCTCTGACCAGGTTCTGTTACCCAGAATCCTTTGCAAACCTCAAATTTTGGCTAAAAAAACACGTTTTCCTCACATTTCCGTGACAGAAAGTTCTGGAATCTGAGAGGAGCCACAAATTTCCTTCCACCCAGCGTTCCCCCAAGTCTCCCGATAACAATGATACCTCACTTGTGTGGGTAGGCCTAGCGCCCGCGACAGGAAATGCCCCAAAACGCAACGTAGACACATCACATTTTTTGAAAGAAAACAGAGGTGTTTTTTGCAAAGTGCCTACCTGTAGATTTTGTGCTCTAGCTCAGCCGGCATGTAGGAAAAGCTACCAAACCTGAGCATTTTTGAAAACTAGAGACGTAGGGAAATCCAAGATGGGGTGACTTGTGGGGCTCTGACCAGGTTCTGTTACCCAGAATCCTTTGCAAACCTCAAATTTTGACTAAAAAAACACATTTTCCTCACATTTCGGTGACAGAAAGTTCTGGAATCTGAGAAGAGCCACAAATTTCCTTCCACCCAGCGTTCCCCCAAGTCTCCCGATAAAAATGATACCTCACTTGTGTGGGTAGGCCTAGCACCCCTGACAGGAAATGCCCCAAAACACAACGTGAACCCATTACAATTTTTTAAAGAAAACAGAGGTGTTTTTTGCAAAGTGCCTACCTGTAGATGTTGGCCTTTAGCTCAGCCGGCACCTAGGGAAACCTACCAAACCTATGCATTTTTGAAAACTAGAGACCTAGGGGAATCCAAGATGGGGTAACTTGTGGGGCTCTGACCAGGTTCTGTTACCCAGAATCCTTTGCAAACCTCAAATTTTGACTAAAAAAACACGTTTTCTTCACATTTCGGTGACAGAAAGTTCTGGAATCTGAGAGGAGCCACGAATTTCCTTCCACCCAGCGTTCCCCCAAGTCTCCCGATAACAATGATACCTCACTTGTGTGGGTAGGCCTAGCGCCCCTGACAGGAAATGCCCCAAAACACAACGTGGACACATCACATTTTTTTAAAGAAAACAGAGGTGTTTTTTGCAAAGTGCCTACCTGTAGATTTTGGCCTCTAACTCAGCCGGCACCTAGGGAAACCTACCAAACCTGTGCATTTTTGAAAAATAGAGACCTAGGGGAATCCAAGATGGGGGGGTAACTTGTGGGGCTTTGACCAGGTTCTGTTACCCAGAATCCTTTGCAAAGCTAAAAATATGGCTAAAAAAACACGTTTTCCTCACATTTCGGTGACAGAAAGTTCTGGAATCTGAGAGGAGCCACAAATTTCCTTCCACCCAGCGTTCCCCCAAGTCTCCCGATAAAAATGATACCTCACTTGTGTGGGTAGGCCTAGCGCCCGCAACAGAAAAAGCCCCAAAACTCAACGTGGACACATCACATTTTTTGAAAGAAAACAGAGGTGTTTTTTGCAAAGTGCCTACCTGTAGATTTTGGCCAGTAGCTCAGCCGGCACGCAGGAAAACCTACCAAACCTGTCCATTTTTGAAAACTAGAGACCTAGTGGAATCCAAGATGGGGTGACTTGTGGGGCTCTGACCAGGTACTGTTACCCAGAATCCTTTGCAAACCTCAAATTTTAACTAAAAAAACAAATTTTCCTCACATTTCGGTGACAGAAAGTTCTGGAATCTGAGAAGAGCCACAAATTTCCTTCCACCCAGCGTTCCCCCAAGTCTCCCGATAGAAATGATACCTCACTTGTGTTGGTAGGCCTAGCGCCCCTGACAGGAAATGCCCCAAAACAGAACGTGAACCCATCACAATTTTTTAAAGAAAACAGAGGTGTTTTTTGCAAAGTGCCTACCTGTAGATGTTGGTCTCTAGCTCAGCCGGCACCTAGGGAAACCTACCAAACCTATGCATTTTTGAAAACTAGAGACCTAGGGGAATCGAAGATGGGGTAACTTGTGGGGCTCTGACCAGGTTCTGTTACCCAGAATCCTTTGCAAACCTCAAATTTTGGCTAAAAAAATACGTTTTCTTCACATTTCGGTGACAGAAAGTTCTGGAATCTGAGAGGAGACACAAATTTCCTTCCACCCAGCGTTCCCCCAAGTCTCCCGATAACAATGATACCTCACTTGTGTGGGTAGGCCTAGCGCCCGCGACAGGAAATGCCCCAAAACGCAACGTAGACACATCACATTTTTTGAAAGAAAACAGAGGTGTTTTTTGCAAAGTGCCTACCTGTAGATTTTGTGCTCTAGCTCAGCCGGCATGTAGGAAAAGCTACCAAACCTGTGCATTTTTGAAAACTAGAGACCTAGGGGAATCCAAGATGGGGTGACTTGTGGGGCTCTGACCAGGTTCTGTTACCCAGAATCCTTTGCAAACCTCAAATTTTGGCTAAAAAAACACGTTTTCCTCACATTTCCGTGACAGAAAGTTCTGGAATCTGAGAGGAGCCACAAATTTCCTTCCACCCAGCGTTCCCCCAAGTCTCCCGATAACAATGATGCCTCACTTGTGTGGGTAGGCCTAGCGCCCGCGACAGGAAATGCCCCAAAACGCAACGTAGACACATCACATTTTTTGAAAGAAAACAGAGGTGTTTTTTGCAAAGTGCCTACCTGTAGATTTTGTGCTCTAGCTCAGCCGGCATGTAGGAAAAGCTACCAAACCTGTGCATTTTTGAAAACTAGAGACCTAGGGGAATCCAAGATGGGGTGACTTGTGGGGCTCTGACCAGGTTCTGTTACCCAGAATCCTTTGCAAACCTCAAATTTTGACTAAAAAAACACATTTTCCTCACATTTCGGTGACAGAAAGTTCTGGAATCTGAGAAGAGCCACAAATTTCCTTCCACCCAGCGTTCCCCCAAGTCTCCCGATAAAAATGATACCTCACTTGTGTGGGTAGGCCTAGCACCCCTGACAGGAAATGCCCCAAAACACAACGTGAACCCATTACAATTTTTTAAAGAAAACAGAGGTGTTTTTTGCAAAGTGCCTACCTGTAGATGTTGGCCTTTAGCTCAGCCGGCACCTAGGGAAACCTACCAAACCTATGCATTTTTGAAAACTAGAGACCTAGGGGAATCCAAGATGGGGTAACTTGTGGGGCTCTGACCAGGTTCTGTTACCCAGAATCCTTTGCAAACCTCAAATTTTGACTAAAAAAACACGTTTTCTTCACATTTCGGTGACAGAAAGTTCTGGAATCTGAGAGGAGCCACAAATTTCCTTCCACCCAGCGTTCCCCCAAGTCTCCCGATAACAATGATACCTCACTTGTGTGGGTAGGCCTAGCGCCCCTGACAGGAAATGCCCCAAAACACAACGTGGACACATCACATTTTTTTAAAGAAAACAGAGGTGTTTTTTGCAAAGTGCCTACCTGTAGATTTTGGCCTCTAACTCAGCCGGCACCTAGGGAAACCTACCAAACCTGTGCATTTTTGAAAAATAGAGACCTAGGGGAATCCAAGATGGGGGGGTAACTTGTGGGGCTTTGACCAGGTTCTGTTACCCAGAATCCTTTGCAAAGCTAAAAATTTGGCTAAAAAAACACGTTTTCCTCACATTTCGGTGACAGAAAGTTCTGGAATCTGAGAGGAGCCACAAATTTCCTTCCACCCAGCGTTCCCCCAAGTCTCCCGATAAAAATGATACCTCACTTGTGTGGGTAGGCCTACCGCCCGCAACAGAAAAAGCCCCAAAACTCAACGTGGACACATCACATTTTTTGAAAGAAAACAGAGGTGTTTTTTGCAAAGTGCCTACCTGTAGATTTTGGCCTGTAGCTCAGCCGGCACGTAGGAAAACCTACCAAACCTGTGCATTTTTGAAAACTAGAGACCTAGGGGAATCCAAGGTGGGGTGACTTGTGGGGCTCTGACCAGGTTCTGTTACCCAGAATCCTTTGCAAACCTCAAATTTTGACTAAAAAAACACATTTTCCTCACATTTCGGTGACAGAAAGTTCTGGAATCTGAGAAGAGCCACAAATTTCCTTCCACCCAGCGTTCCCCCAAGTCTCCCGATAACAATGATACCTCACTTGTGTGGGTAGGCCTAGCGCCCGCGACAGGAAATGCCCCAAAACGCAACGTAGACACATCACATTTTTTGAAAGAAAACAGAGGTGTTTTTTGCAAAGTGCCTACATGTAGATTTTGGGCTCTAGCTCAGCCGGAACCTACGGAAACCTACCAAACCTGTGCATTTTTTAAAACTAGAGACCTAGGGGAATTCAAGATGGGGTAACTTGTGGGGCTCTGACCAGGTTGTGTTACCCAGAATCCTTTGCAAACCTCAAATTTTGGCTAATAAAAAACACGTTTTCCTCACATTTTGGTGACAGAAAGTTCTGGAATCTGAGAGGAGCCACAAATTTACTTCCACCCAGCGTTCCCCCAAGTCTCCCGATAAAAATGATACCTCATTTGTGTGGGTAGGCCTAGCGCCCCTGACAGGAAATCCCCCAAAACACAACGTGGACACATCACATTTTTTTAAAGAAAACAGAGGTGTTTTTTGCAAAGTGCCTACCTGTAGATTTTGGCCTCTAACTCAGCCGGCACCTAGGGAAACCTACCAAACCTGTGCATTTTTTAAAACTAGAGACCTAGGGGAATCCAAGATGGGGGGGTGACTTGTGGGGCTTTGACCAGGTTCTGTTACCCAGAATCCTTTGCAAAGCAAAAAAATTTGGCTAAAAAAACACGTTTTCCTCACATTTCGGTGACAGAAAGTTCTGGAATCTGAGAAGAGCCACAAATTTCCTTCCACCCAGCGTTCCCCCAAGTCTCCCGATAGAAATGATACCTCACTTGTGTTGGTAGGCCTAGCGCCCCTGACAGGAAATGCCCCAAAACACAACGTGAACCCATCACAATTTTTTAAAGAAAACAGAGGTGTTTTTTGCAAAGTGCCTACCTGTAGATGTTGGCCTCTAGCTCAGCCGGCACCTAGGGAAACCTACCAAACCTATGCATTTTTGAAAACTAGAGACCTAGGGGAATCCAAGATGGGGTAACTTGTGGGGCTCTGACCAGGTTCTGTTACCCAGAATCCTTTGCAAACCTCAAATTTTGGCTAAAAAAACACGTTTTCTTCACATTTCGGTGACAGAAAGTTCTGGAATCTGAGAGGAGCCACAAATTTCCTTCCACCCAGCGTTCCCCCAAGTCTCCCGATAACAATGATACCTCACTTGTGTGGGTAGGCCTAGCGCCCGCGACAGGAAATGCCCCAAAACGCAACGTGGACACATCACATTTTTTGAAAGAAAACAGAGGTGTTTTTTGCAAAGTGCCTACCTGTAGATTTTGGCCTCTAGCTCAGCTGGCACGTAGGGAAACCTACCAAACCTGTGCATTTTTTAAAACTAGAGACCTAGGGGAATCCAAGATGGGGTGACTTGTGGGGCTCTGACCAGGTACTGTTACCCAGAATCCTTTGCAAACCTCAAATTTTAACTAAAAAAAACACATTTTCCTCACATTTCGGTGACAGAAAGTTCTGGAATCTGAGAAGAGCCACAAATTTCCTTCCACCCAGCGTTCCCCCAAGTCTCCCGATAGAAATGATACCTCACTTGTGTTGGTAGGCCTAGCGCCCCTGACAGGAAATGCCCCAAAACACAACGTGAACCCATCACAATTTTTTAAAGAAAACAGAGGTGTTTTTTGCAAAGTGCCTACCTGTAGATGTTGGCCTCTAGCTCAGCCGGCACCTAGGGAAACCTACCAAACCTATGCATTTTTGAAAACTAGAGACCTAGGGGAATCCAAGATGGGGTAACTTGTGGGGCTCTGACCAGGTTCTGTTACCCAGAATCCTTTGCAAACCTCAAATTTTGACTAAAAAAACAAATTTTCCTCACATTTCGGTGACAGAAAGTTCTGGAATCTGAGAAGAGCCACAAATTTCCTTCCACCCAGCGTTCCCCCAAGTCTCCCGATAAAAATGATACCTCACTTGTGTGGGTAGGCCTAGCACCCCTGACAGGAAATGCCCCAAAACACAACGTGAACCCATTACAATTTTTTAAAGAAAACAGAGGTGTTTTTTGCAAAGTGCCTACCTGTAGATGTTGGCCTTTAGCTCAGCCGGCACCTAGGGAAACCTACCAAACCTATGCATTTTTGAAAACTAGAGACCTAGGGGAATCCAAGATGGGGTAACTTGTGGGGCTCTGACCAGGTTCTGTTACCCAGAATCCTTTGCAAACCTCAAATTTTGACTAAAAAAACACGTTTTCTTCACATTTCGGTGACAGAAAGTTCTGGAATCTGAGAGGAGCCACAAATTTCCTTCCACCCAGCGTTCCCCCAAGTCTCCCGATAACAATGATACCTCACTTGTGTGGGTAGGCCTAGCGCCCCTGACAGGAAATGCCCCAAAACACAACGTGGACACATCACATTTTTTTAAAGAAAACAGAGGTGTTTTTTGCAAAGTGCCTACCTGTAGATTTTGGCCTCTAACTCAGCCGGCACCTAGGGAAACCTACCAAACCTGTGCATTTTTGAAAAATAGAGACCTAGGGGAATCCAAGATGGGGGGGTGACTTGTGGGGCTTTGACCAGGTTCTGTTACCCAGAATCCTTTGCAAAGCTAAAAATTTGGCTCAAAAAACACGTTTTCCTCACATTTCGGTGACAGAAAGTTCTGGAATCTGAGAGGAGCCACAAATTTCCTTCCACCCAGCGTTCCCCCAAGTCTCCCGATAAAAATGATACCTCACTTGTGTGGGTAGGCCTAGCGCCCGCAACAGAAAAAGCCCCAAAACGCAACGTGGACACATCACATTTTTTTAAAGAAAACAGAGGTGTTTTTTGCAAAGTGCCTACCTGTAGATTTTGGCCTCTAGCTCAGCTGGCACGTAGGGAAACCTACCAAACCTGTGCATTTTTGAAAACTAGAGACCTAGGGGAATCCAAGATGGGGTGACTTGTGGGGCTCTGACCAGGTTCTGTTACCCAGAATCCTTTGCAAACCTCACAATTTGGCTAAAAAACAAATTTTCCTCACATTTCGGTGACAGAAAGTTCTGGAATCTGAGAGGAGCCACAAATTTCCTTCCACCCAGCGTTCCACCAAATCTCCCGATAAAAATGATACCTCACTTGTGTGGGTAGGCCTAGCACCCGCAACAGAAAATGCCCCAAAACGCAACGTGGACACATCACATTTTTTTAAAGAAAACAGAGGTGTTTTTTGCAAAGTGCCTACCTGTAGATTTTGGCCTCTAGCTCAGCCGGCACGCAGGAAAACCTACCAAACCTGTGCATTTTTGAAAACTAGAGACCTAGGGGAATCCAAGATGGGGTGACTTGTGGGGCTCTGACCAGGTACTGTTACCCAGAATCCTTTGCAAACCTCAAATTTTAACTAAAAAAACACATTTTCCTCACATTTCGGTGACAGAAAGTTCTGGAATCTGAGAAGAGCCACAAATTTCCTTCCACCCAGCGTTCCCCCAAGTCTCCCGATAGAAATGATACCTCACTTGTGTGGGTAGGCCTAGCGCCCGCAACAGAAAATGCCCCAAAACGCAACATGGACACATCACATTTTTTTAAAGAAAACAGAGGTGTTTTTTGCAAAGTGCCTACCTGTAGATTTTGGCCTCTAGCTCAGCCGGCACGTAGGGAAACCTACCAAACCTGTGCATTTTTGAAAACTAGAGACCTAGGAGAATCCAAGATGGGGTGACCTGTGGGGCTCTGACCAGGTTCTGTTACCCAGAATCCTTTGCAAACCTCAAATTTTGGCTAAAAAAACACGTTTTCCTCACATTTCGGTGACAGAAAGTTCTGGAATCTGAGAGGAGCCACAAATTTCCTTCCACCCAGCGTTCCCCCAAGTCTCCCGATAAAAATGATACCTCACTTGTGTGGGTAGGCCTAGCACCCCTGACAGGAAATGCCCCAAAACACAATGTGAACCCATTACAATTTTTTAAAGAAAACAGAGGTGTTTTTTGCAAAGTGCCTACCTGTAGATGTTGGCCTCTAGCTCAGCCGGCACCTAGGGAAACCTACCAAACCTATGCATTTTTTAAAACTAGAGACCTAGGGGAATCCAAGATGGGGTAACTTGTGGGGCTCTGACCAGGTTCTGTTACCCAGAATCCTTTGCAAACCTCAAATTTTGACTAAAAAAACACGTTTTCTTCACATTTCGGTGACAGAAAGTTCTGGAATCTGAGAGGAGCCACAAATTTCCTTCCACCCAGCGTTCCCCCAAGTCTCCCGATAACAATGATACCTCACTTGTGTGGGTAGGCCTAGCGCCCCTGACAGGAAATGCCCCAAAACACAACGTGGACACATCACATTTTTTTAAAGAAAACAGAGGTGTTTTTTGCAAAGTGCCTACCTGTAGATTTTGGCCTCTAACTCAGCCGGCACCTAGGGAAACCTACCAAACCTGTGCATTTTTGAAAAATAGAGACCTAGGGGAATCCAAGATGGGGGGGGTAACTTGTGGGGCTTTGACCAGGTTCTGTTACCCAGAATCCTTTGCAAAGCTAAAAATTTGGCTAAAAAAACACGTTTTCCTCACATTTCGGTGACAGAAAGTTCTGGAATCTGAGAGGAGCCACAAATTTCCTTCCACCCAGCGTTCCCCCAAGTCTCCCGATAAAAATGATACCTCACTTGTGTGGGTAGGCCTAGCGCCCGCAACAGAAAAAGCCCCAAAACTCAACGTGGACACATCACATTTTTTGAAAGAAAACTGAGGTGTTTTTTGCAAAGTGCCTACCTGTAGATTTTGGCCTGTAGCTCAGCCGGCACGTAGGAAAACCTACCAAACCTGTGCATTATTGAAAACTAGAGACCTAGGGGAATCCAAGATGGGGTGACTTGTGGGGCTCTGACCAGGTTCTGTTACCCAGAATCCTTTGCAAACCTCAAATTTTGACTAAAAAAACACATTTTCCTCACATTTCGGTGACAGAAAGTTCTGGAATCTGAGAAGAGCCACAAATTTCCTTCCACCCAGCGTTCCCCCAAGTCTCCCGATAACAATGATACCTCACTTGTGTGGGTAGGCCTAGCGCCCGCGACAGGAAATGCCCCAAAACGCAACGTAGACACATCACATTTTTTGAAAGAAAACAGAGGTGTTTTTTGCAAAGTGCCTACCTGTAGATTTTGGGCTCTAGCTCAGCCGGAACCTACGGAAACCTACCAAACCTGTGCATTTTTGAAAACTAGAGACCTAGGGGAATTCAAGATGGGGTAACTTGTGGGGCTCTGACCAGGTTGTGTTACCCAGAATCCTTTGCAAACCTCAAATTTTGGCTAATAAAAAACACGTTTTCCTCACATTTTGGTGACAGAAAGTTCTGGAATCTGAGAGGAGCCACAAATTTCCCTCCACCCAGCGTTCCCCCAAGTCTCCCGATAAAAATGATACCTCATTTGTGTGGGTAGGCCTAGCGCCCCTGACAGGAAATGCCCCGAAACACAACGTGGACACATCACATTTTTTTAAAGAAAACAGAGGTGTTTTTTGCAAAGTGCCTACCTGTAGATTTTGGCCTCTAACTCAGCCGGCACCTAGGGAAACCTACCAAACCTGTGCATTTTTGAAAAATAGAGACCTAGGGGAATCCAAGATGGGGGGGTAACTTGTGGGGCTTTGACCAGGTTCTGTTACCCAGAATCCTTTGCAAAGCTAAAAATTTGGCTAAAAAAACACGTTTTCCTCACATTTCGGTGACAGAAAGTTCTGGAATCTGAGAGGAGCCACAAATTTCCTTCCACCCAGCGTTCCCCCAAGTCTCCCGATAAAAATGATACCTCACTTGTGTGGGTAGGCCTAGCGCCCGCAACAGAAAAAGCCCCAAAACTCAACGTGGACACATCACATTTTTTGAAAGAAAACAGAGGTGTTTTTTGCAAAGTTCCTACCTGTAGATTTTGGCCTGTAGCTCAGCCGGCACGTAGGAAAACCTACCAAACCTGTGCATTTTTGAAAACTAGAGACCTAGGGGAATCCAAGATGGGGTGACTTGTGGGGCTCTGACCAGGTTCTGTTACCCAGAATCCTTTGCAAACCTCAAATTTTGACTAAAAAAACACATTTTCCTCACATTTCGGTGACAGAAAGTTCTGGAATCTGAGAAGAGCCACAAATTTCCTTCCACCCAGCGTTCCCCCAAGTCTCCCGATAACAATGATACCTCACTTGTGTGGGTAGGCCTAGCGCCCGCGACAGGAAATGCCCCAAAACGCAACGTAGACACATCACATTTTTTGAAAGAAAACAGAGGTGTTTTTTGCAAAGTGCCTACCTGTAGATTTTGGGCTCTAGCTCAGCCGGAACCTACGGAAACCTACCAAACCTGTGCATTTTTGAAAACTAGAGACCTAAGGGAATTCAAGATGGGGTAACTTGTGGGGCTCTGACCAGGTTGTGTTACCCAGAATCCTTTGCAAACCTCAAATTTTGGCTAATAAAAAACATTTTTTCCTCACATTTTGGTGACAGAAAGTTCTGGAATCTGAGAGGAGCCACAAATTTCCTTCCACCCAGCGTTCCCCCAAGTCTCCCGATAAAAATGATACCTCACTTGTGTGGGTAGGCCTAGCGCCCGCAACAGAAAATGCCCCAAAACGCAACATGGACACATCACATTTTTTTAAAGAAAACAGAGGTGTTTTTTGCAAAGTGCCTACCTGTAGATTTTGGCCTCTAGCTCAGCCGGCACGTAGGGAAACCTACCAAACCTGTGCATTTTTGAAAACTAGAGACCTAGGAGAATCCAAGATGGGGTGACCTGTGGGGCTCTGACCAGGTTCTGTTACCCAGAATCCTTTGCAAACCTCAAATTTTGGCTAAAAAAACACGTTCTCCTCACATTTCGGTGACAGAAAGTTCTGGAATCTGAGAGGAGCCACAAATTTCCTTCCACCCAGCGTTCCCCCAAGTCTCCCGATAAAAATGATACCTCACTTGTGTGGGTAGGCCTAGCACCCCTGACAGGAAATGCCCCAAAACACAACGTGAACCCATTACAATTTTTTAAAGAAAACAGAGGTGTTTTTTGCAAAGTGCCTACCTGTAGATGTTGGCCTCTAGCTCAGCCGGCACCTAGGGAAACCTACCAAACCTATGCATTTTTTTAAACTAGAGACCTAGGGGAATCCAAGATGGGGTAACTTGTGGGGCTCTGACCAGGTTCTGTTACCCAGAATCCTTTGCAAACCTCAAATTTTGACTAAAGAAACACGTTTTCTTCACATTTCGGTGACAGAAAGTTCTGGAATCTGAGAGGAGCCACAAATTTCCTTCCACCCAGCGTTCCCCCAAGTCTCCCGATAACAATGATACCTCACTTGTGTGGGTAGGCCTAGCGCCCCTGACAGGAAATGCCCCAAAACACAACGTGGACACATCACATTTTTTTAAAGAAAACAGAGGTGTTTTTTGCAAAGTGCCTACCTGTAGATTTTGGCCTCTAACTCAGCCGGCACCTAGGGAAACCTACCAAACCTGTGCATTTTTGAAAAATAGAGACCTAGGGGAATCCAAGATGGGGGGGTAACTTGTGGGGCTTTGACCAGGTTCTGTTACCCAGAATCCTTTGCAAAGCTAAAAATTTGGCTAAAAAAACACGTTTTCCTCACATTTCGGTGACAGAAAGTTCTGGAATCTGAGAGGAGCCACAAATTTCCTTCCACCCAGCGTTCCCCCAAGTCTCCCGATAAAAATGATACCTCACTTGTGTGGGTAGGCCTAGCGCCCGCAACAGAAAAAGCCCCAAAACTCAACGTGGACACATCACATTTTTTGAAAGAAAACAGAGGTGTTTTTTGCAAAGTGCCTACCTGTAGATTTTGGCCTGTAGCTCAGCCGGCACGTAGGAAAACCTACCAAACCTGTGCATTTTTGAAAACTAGAGACCTAGGGGAATCCAAGATGGGGTGACTTGTGGGGCTCTGACCAGGTTCTGTTACCCAGAATCCTTTGCAAACCTCAAATTTTGACTAAAAAAACACATTTTCCTCACATTTCGGTGACAGAAAGTTCTGGAATCTGAGAAGAGCCACAAATTTCCTTCCACCCAGCGTTCCCCCAAGTCTCCCGATAACAATGATACCTCAATTGTGTGGGTAGGCCTAGCGCCCGCGACAGGAAATGCCCCAAAACGCAACGTAGACACATCACATTTTTTGAAAGAAAACAGAGGTGTTTTTTGCAAAGTGCCTACCTGTAGATTTTGGGCTCTAGCTCAGCCGGAACCTACGGAAACCTACCAAACCTGTGCATTTTTGAAAACTAGAGACCTAGGGGAATTCAAGATGGGGTAACTTGTGGGGCTCTGACCAGGTTGTGTTACCCAGAATCCTTTGCAAACCTCAAATTTTGGCTAATAAAAAACACGTTTTCCTCACATTTTGGTGACAGAAAGTTCTGGAATCTGAGAGGAGCCACAAATTTCCTTCCACCCAGCGTTCCCCCAAGTCTCCCGATAAAAATGATACCTCATTTGTGTGGGTAGGCCTAGCGACCCTGACAGGAAATGCCCCGAAACACAACGTGGACACATCACATTTTTTTAAAGAAAACAGAGGTGTTTTTTGCAAAGTGCCTACCTGTAGATTTTGGCCTCTAACTCAGCCGGCACCTAGGGAAACCTACCAAACCTGTGCATTTTTGAAAAATAGAGACCTAGGGGAATCCAAGATGGGGGGGTAACTTGTGGGGCTTTGACCAGGTTCTGTTACCCAGAATCCTTTGCAAAGCTAAAAATTTGGCTAAAAAAACACGTTTTCCTCACATTTCGGTGACAGACAGTTCTGGAATCTGAGAGGAGCCACAAATTTCCTTCCACCCAGCGTTCCCCCAAGTCTCCCGATAAAAATGATACCTCACTTGTGTGGGTAGGCCTAGCGCCCGCAACAGAAAAAGCCCCAAAACTCAACGCGGACACATCACATTTTTTGAAAGAAAACAGAGGTGTTTTTTGCAAAGTGCCTACCTGTAGATTTTGGCCTGTAGCTCAGCCGGCACGTAGGAAAACCTACCAAACCTGTGCATTTTTGAAAACTAGAGACCTAGGGGAATCCAAGATGGGGTGACTTGTGGGGCTCTGACCAGGTTCTGTTACCCAGAATCCTTTGCAAACCTCAAATTTTGACTAAAAAAACACATTTTCCTCACATTTCGGTGACAGAAAGTTCTGGAATCTGAGAAGAGCCACAAATTTCCTTCCACCCAGCGTTCCCCCAAGTCTCCCGATAACAATGATACCTCACTTGAGTGGGTAGGCCTAGCGCCCGCGACAGGAAATGCCCCAAAACGCAACGTAGACACATCACATTTTTTGAAAGAAAACAGAGGTGTTTTTTGCAAAGTGCCTACCTGTAGATTTTGGGCTCTAGCTCAGCCGGAACCTACGGAAACCTACCAAACCTGTGCATTTTTGAAAACTAGAGACCTAGGGGAATTCAAGATGGGGTAACTTGTGGGGCTCTGACCAGGTTGTGTTACCCAGAATCCTTTGCAAACCTCAAATTTTGGCTAATAAAAAACACGTTTTCCTCACATTTCGGTGACAGAAAGTTCTGGAATCTGAGAGGAGCCACAAATTTCCTTCCACCCAGCGTTCCCCCAAGTCTCCCGATAAAAATGATACCTCATTTGTGTGGGTAGGCCTAGCGCCCCTGACAGGAAATGCCCCAAAACACAACGTGGACACATCACATTTTTTTAAAGAAAACAGAGGTGTTTTTTGCAAAGTGCCTACCTGTAGATTTTGGCCTCTAACTCAGCCGGCACCTAGGGAAACCTACCAAACCTGTGCATTTTTTAAAACTAGAGACCTAGGGGAATCCAAGATGGGGGGGTGACTTGTGGGGCTTTGACCAGGTTCTGTTACCCAGAATCCTTTGCAAAGCTAAAAATTTGGCTCAAAAAACACGTTTTCCTCACATTTCGGTGACAGAAAGTTCTGGAATCTGAGAGGAGCCACAAATTTCCTTCCACCCAGCGTCCCCCCAAGTCTCCCGATAAAAATGATACCTCACTTGTGTGGGTAGGCCTAGCGCCCGCAACAGAAAAAGCCCCAAAACGCAACGTGGACACATCACATTTTTTTAAAGAAAACAGAGGTGTTTTTTGCAAAGTGCCTACCTGTAGATTTTGGCCTCTAGCTCAGCTGGCACGTAGGGAAACCTACCAAACCTGTGCATTTTTGAAAACTAGAGACCTAGGGGAATCCAAGATGGGGTGACTTGTGGGGCTCTGACCAGGTTCTGTTACCCAGAATCCTTTGCAAACCTCAAAATTTGGCTAAAAAACACATTTTCCTCACATTTCGGTGACAGAAAGTTCTGGAATCTGAGAGGAGCCACAAATTTCCTTCCACCCAGCGTTCCACCAAATCTCCCGATAAAAATGATACCTCACTTGTGTGGGTAGGCCTAGCACCCGCAACAGAAAATGCCCCAAAACGCAACGTGGACACATCACATTTTTTGAAAGAAAACAGAGGTGTTTTTTGCAAAGTGCCTACCTGTAGATTTTGGCTTCTAGCTCAGCCGGCACGCAGGAAAACCTACCAAACCTGTGCATTTTTGAAAACTAGAGACCTAGGGGAATCCAAGATGGGGTGACTTGTGGGGCTCTGACCAGGTACTGTTACCCAGAATCCTTTGCAAACCTCAAATTTTAACTAAAAAAACACATTTTCCTCACATTTCGGTGACAGAAAGTTCTGGAATCTGAGAAGAGCCACAAATTTCCTTCCACCCAGCGTTCCCCCAAGTCTCCTGATAGAAATGATACCTCACTTGTGTTGGTAGGCCTAGCGCCCCTGACAGGAAATGCCCCAAAACACAACGTGAACCCATCACAATTTTTTAAAGAAAACAGAGGTGTTTTTTGCAAAGTGCCTACCTGTAGATGTTGGCCTCTAGCTCAGCCGGCACCTAGGGAAACCTACCAAACCTATGCATTTTTGAAAACTAGAGACCTAGGGGAATCCAAGATGGGGTAACTTGTGGGGCTCTGACCAGGTTCTGTTACCCAGAATCCTTTGCAAACCTCAAATTTTGGCTAAAAAAATAAGTTTTCTTCACATTTCGGTGACAGAAAGTTCTGGAATCTGAGAGGAGCCACAAATTTCCTTCCACCCAGCGTTCCCCCAAGTCTCCCGATAACAATGATACCTCACTTGTGTGGGTAGGCCTAGCGCCCGCAACAGAAAATGCCCCAAAACGCAACATGGACACATCACATTTTTTTAAAGAAAACAGAGGTGTTTTTGCAAAGTGCCTACCTGTAGATTTTGGCCTCTAGCTCAGCCGGCACGTAGGGAAACCTACCAAACCTGTGCATTTTTGAAAACTAGAGACCTAGGAGAATCCAAGATGGGGTGACCTGTGGGGCTCTGACCAGGTTCTGTTACCCAGAATCTTTTGCAAACCTCAAATTTTGGCTAAAAAAACACGTTTTCCTCACATTTCGGTGACGGAAAGTTCTGGAATCTGAGAGGAGCCACAAATTTCCTTCCACCCAGCGTTCCCCCAAGTCTCCCGATAAAAATGATACCTCACTTGTGTGGGTAGGCCTAGCGCCCGCAACAGAAAAAGCCCCAAAACGCAACGTGGACACATCACATTTTTTGAAAGAAAACAGAGGTGTTTTTTGCAAAGTGCCTACCTGTAGATTTTGGCCTCTAGCTCAGCCGGCACGTAGGGAAACCTACCAAACCTGTGCATTTTTGAAAACTAGAGACCTAGGAGAATCCAAGATGGGGTGACCTGTGGGGCTCTGACCAGGTTCTGTTACCCAGAATCCTTTGCAAACCTCAAATTTTGGCTAAAAAAACACGTTTTCCACACATTTCGGTGACAGAAAGTTCTGGAATCTGAGAGGAGCCACAAATTTCCTTCCACCCAGCGTTCCCCCAAGTCTCCCGATAAAAATGATACCTCACTTGTGTGGGTAGGCCTAGCGCCCGCAACAGAAAAAGCCCCAAAACGCAACGTGGACACATCACATTTTTTTAAAGAAAACAGAGGTGTTTTTTGCAAAGTGCCTACCTGTAGATTTTGGCCTCTAGCTCAGCTGGCACGTAGGGAAACCTACCAAACCTGTGCATTTTTGAAAACTAGAGACCTAGGGGAATCCAAGATGGGGTGACTTGTGGGGCTCTGACCAGGTTCTGTTACCCAGAATCCTTTGCAAACCTCAAATTTTAACTAAAAAAACACATTTTCCTCACATTTCGGTGACAGAAAGTTCTGGAATCTGAGAAGAGCCACAAATTTCCTTCCACCCAGCGTTCCCCCAAGTCTCCTGATAGAAATGATACCTCACTTGTGTTGGTAGGCCTAGCGCCCCTGACAGGAAATGCCCCAAAACACAACGTGAACCCATCACAATTTTTTAAAGAAAACAGAGGTGTTTTTTGCAAAGTGCCTACCTGTAGATGTTGGCCTCTAGCTCAGCCGGCACCTAGGGAAACCTACCAAACCTATGCATTTTTGAAAACTAGAGACCTAGGGGAATCCAAGATGGGGTAACTTGTGGGGCTCTGACCAGGTTCTGTTACCCAGAATCCTTTGCAAACCTCAAATTTTGGCTAAAAAAATAAGTTTTCTTCACATTTCGGTGACAGAAAGTTCTGGAATCTGAGAGGAGCCACAAAT
Source organism: Pleurodeles waltl (assembly GCF_031143425.1). NCBI lineage: Eukaryota > Metazoa > Chordata > Amphibia > Caudata > Salamandridae > Pleurodeles > Pleurodeles waltl. Next base: position 981,572,533 of record NC_090440.1, read on the forward strand.
TTCCTTCCACCCAGCGTTCCCCCAAGTCTCCCGATAACAATGATACCTCACTTGTGTGGGTAGGCCTAGCGCCCGCAACAGAAAATGCCCCAAAACGCAACATGGACACATCACATTTTTTTAAAGAAAACAGAGGTGTTTTTGCAAAGTGCCTACCTGTAGATTTTGGCCTCTAGCTCAGCCGGCACGTAGGGAAACCTACCAAACCTGTGCATTTTTTAAAACTAGAGACCTAGGAGAATCCAAGATGGGGTGACCTGTGGGGCTCTGACCAGGTTCTGTTACCCAGAATCTTTTGCAAACCTCAAATTTTGGCTAAAAAAACACGTTTTCCTCACATTTCGGTGACGGAAAGTTCTGGAATCTGAGAGGAGCCACAAATTTCCTTCCACCCAGCGTTCCCCCAAGTCTCCCGATAAAAATGATACCTCACTTGTGTGGGTAGGCCTAGCGCCCGCAACAGAAAAAGCCCCAAAACGCAACGTGGACACATCACATTTTTTGAAAGAAAACAGAGGTGTTTTTTGCAAAGTGCCTACCTGTAGATTTTGGCCTCTAGCTCAGCCGGCACGTAGGGAAACCTACCAAACCTGTGCATTTTTGAAAACTAGAGACCTAGGAGAATCCAAGATGGGGTGACCTGTGGGGCTCTGACCAGGTTCTGTTACCCAGAATCCTTTGCAAACCTCAAATTTTGGCTAAAAAAACACGTTTTCCACACATTTCGGTGACAGAAAGTTCTGGAATCTGAGAGGAGCCACAAATTTCCTTCCACCCAGCGTTCCCCCAAGTCTCCCGATAAAAATGATACCTCACTTGTGTGGGTAGGCCTAGCGCCCGCAACAGAAAAAGCCCCAAAACGCAACGTGGACACATCACATTTTTTTAAAGAAAACAGAGGTGTTTTTTGCAAAGTGCCTACCTGTAGATTTTGGCCTCTAGCTCAGCTGGCACGTAGGGAAACCTACCAAACCTGTGCATTTTTGAAAACTAGAGACCTAGGGGAATCCAAGATGGGGTGACTTGTGGGGCTCTGACCAGGTTCTGTTACCCAGAATCCTTTGCAAAACTCAAAATTTGGCTAAAAAACACATTTTCCTCACATTTCGGTGACAGAAAGTTCTGGAATCTGAGAGGAGCCACAAATTTCCTTCCACCCAGCGTTCCACCAAATCTCCGGATAAAAATGATACCTCACTTGTGTGGGTAGGCCTAGCACCCGCAACAGAAAATGCCCCAAAACGCAACGTGGACACATCACATTTTTTGAAAGAAAACAGAGGTGTTTTTTGCAAAGTGCCTACCTGTAGATTTTGGCTTCTAGCTCAGCCGGCACGCAGGAAAACCTACCAAACCTGTGCATTTTTGAAAACTAGAGACCTAGGGGAATCCAAGATGGGGTGACTTGTGGGGCTCTGACCAGGTACTGTTACCCAGAATCCTTTGCAAACCTCAAATTTTAACTAAAAAAACACATTTTCCTCACATTTCGGAGACAGAAAGTTCTGGAATCTGAGAAGAGCCACAAATTTCCTTCCACCCAGCGTTCCCCCAAGTCTCCCGATAGAAATGATACCTCACTTGTGTTGGTAGGCCTAGCGCCCCTGACAGGAAATGCCCCAAAACACAACGTGAACCCATCACAATTTTTTAAAGAAAACAGAGGTGTTTTTTGCAAAGTGCCTACCTGTAGATGTTGGCCTCTAGCTCAGCCGGCACCTAGGGAAACCTACCAAACCTATGCATTTTTGAAAACTAGAGACCTAGGGGAATCCAAGATGGGGTAACTTGTGGGGCTCTGACCAGGTTCTGTTACCCAGAATCCTTTGCAAACCTCAAATTTTGGCTAAAAAAATAAGTTTTCTTCACATTTCGGTGACAGAAAGTTCTGGAATCTGAGAGGAGCCACAAATTTCCTTCCACCCAGCGTTCCCCCAAGTCTCCCGATAACAATGATACCTCACTTGTGTGGGTAGGCCTAGCGCCCGCAACAGAAAATGCCCCAAAACGCAACATGGACACATCACATTTTTTTAAAGAAAACAGAGGTGTTTTTGCAAAGTGCCTACCTGTAGATTTTGGCCTCTAGCTCAGCCGGCACGTAGGGAAACCTACCAAACCTGTGCATTTTTGAAAACTAGAGACCTAGGAGAATCCAAGATGGGGTGACCTGTGGGGCTCTGACCAGGTTCTGTTACCCAGAATCTTTTGCAAACCTCAAATTTTGGCTAAAAAAACACGTTTTCCTCACATTTCGGTGACAGAAAGTTCTGGAATCTGAGAGGAGCCACAAATTTCCTTCCACCCAGCGTTCCCCCAAGTCTCCCGATAAAAATGATACCTCACTTGTGTGGGTAGGCCTAGCGACCGCAACAGAAAAAGCCCCAAAACGCAACGTGGACACATCACATTTTTTTAAAGAAAACAGAGGTGTTTTTTGCAAAGTGCCTACCTGTAGATTTTGGCCTCTAGCTCAGCTGGCACGTAGGGAAACCTACCAAACCTGTGCATTTTTGAAAACTAGAGACCTAGGGGAATCCAAGATGGGGTGACTTGTGGGGCTCTGACCAGGTTCTGTTACCCAGAATCCTTTGCAAAACTCAAAATTTGGCTAAAAAACACATTTTCCTCACATTTCGGTGACAGAAAGTTCTGGAATCTGAGAGGAGCCACAAATTTCCTTCCACCCAGCGTTCCACCAAATCTCCCGATAAAAATGATACCTCACTTGTGTGGGTAGGCCTAGCACCCGCAACAGAAAATGCCCCAAAACGCAACGTGGACACATCATATTTTTTGAAAGAAAACAGAGGTGTTTTTTGCAAAGTGCCTACCTGTAGATTTTGGCCTCTAGCTCAGCCGGCACGCAGGAAAACCTACCAAACCTGTGCATTTTTGAAAACTAGAGACCTAGAGGAATCCAAGATGGGGTGACTTGTGGGGCTCTGACCAGGTACTGTTACCCAGAATCCTTTGCAAACCTCAAATTTTAACTAAAAAAACACATTTTCCTCACATTTCGGTGACAGAAAGTTCTGGAATCTGAGAAGAGCCACAAATTTCCTTCCACCCAGCGTTCCCCCAAGTCTCCCGATAGAAATGATACCTCACTTGTGTTGGTAGGCCTAGCGCCCCTGACAGGAAATGCCCCAAAACACAACGTGAACCCATCACAATTTTTTAAAGAAAACAGAGGTGTTTTTTGCAAACGTGCCTACCTGTAGATGTTGGCCTCTAGCTCAGCCGGCACCTAGGGAAACCTACCAAACCTATGCATTTTTGAAAACTAGAGACCTAGGGGAATCCAAGATGGGGTAACTTGTGGGGCTCTGACCAGGTTCTGTTACCCAGAATCCTTTGCAAACCTCAAATTTTGGCTAAAAAAATACGTTTTCTTCACATTTCAGTGACAGAAAGTTCTGGAATCTGAGAGGAGCCACAAATTTCCTTCCACCCAGCGTTCCCCCAAGTCTCCCGATAACAATGATACCTCACTTGTGTGGGTAGGCCTAGCGCCCGCGACAGGAAATGCCCCAAAACGCAACGTAGACACATCACATTTTTTTAAAGAAAACAGAGGTGTTTTTTGCAAAGTGCCTACCTGTAGATTTTGTGCTCTAGCTCAGCCGGCATGTAGGAAAAGCTACCAAACCTGTGCATTTTTGAAAACTAGAGACCTAGGGGAATCCAAGATGGGGTGACTTGTGGGGCTCTGACCAGGTTCTGTTACCCAGAATCCTTTGCAAACCTCAAATTTTGGCTAAAAAAACACGTTTTCCTCACATTTCCGTGACAGAAAGTTCTGGAATCTGAGAGGAGCCACAAATTTCCTTCCACCCAGCGTTCCCCCAAGTCTCCCGATAACAATGATACCTCACTTGTGTGGGTAGGCCTAGCGCCCGCGACAGGAAATGCCCCAAAACGCAACGTAGACACATCACATTTTTTGAAAGAAAACAGAGGTGTTTTTTGCAAAGTGCCTACCTGTAGATTTTGTGCTCTAGCTCAGCCGGCATGTAGGAAAAGCTACCAAACCTGAGCATTTTTGAAAACTAGAGACGTAGGGAAATCCAAGATGGGGTGACTTGTGGGGCTCTGACCAGGTTCTGTTACCCAGAATCCTTTGCAAACCTCAAATTTTGACTAAAAAAACACATTTTCCTCACATTTCGGTGACAGAAAGTTCTGGAATCTGAGAAGAGCCACAAATTTCCTTCCACCCAGCGTTCCCCCAAGTCTCCCGATAAAAATGATACCTCACTTGTGTGGGTAGGCCTAGCACCCCTGACAGGAAATGCCCCAAAACACAACGTGAACCCATTACAATTTTTTAAAGAAAACAGAGGTGTTTTTTGCAAAGTGCCTACCTGTAGATGTTGGCCTTTAGCTCAGCCGGCACCTAGGGAAACCTACCAAACCTATGCATTTTTGAAAACTAGAGACCTAGGGGAATCCAAGATGGGGTAACTTGTGGGGCTCTGACCAGGTTCTGTTACCCAGAATCCTTTGCAAACCTCAAATTTTGACTAAAAAAACACGTTTTCTTCACATTTCGGTGACAGAAAGTTCTGGAATCTGAGAGGAGCCACGAATTTCCTTCCACCCAGCGTTCCCCCAAGTCTCCCGATAACAATGATACCTCACTTGTGTGGGTAGGCCTAGCGCCCCTGACAGGAAATGCCCCAAAACACAACGTGGACACATCACATTTTTTTAAAGAAAACAGAGGTGTTTTTTGCAAAGTGCCTACCTGTAGATTTTGGCCTCTAACTCAGCCGGCACCTAGGGAAACCTACCAAACCTGTGCATTTTTGAAAAATAGAGACCTAGGGGAATCCAAGATGGGGGGGTAACTTGTGGGGCTTTGACCAGGTTCTGTTACCCAGAATCCTTTGCAAAGCTAAAAATATGGCTAAAAAAACACGTTTTCCTCACATTTCGGTGACAGAAAGTTCTGGAATCTGAGAGGAGCCACAAATTTCCTTCCACCCAGCGTTCCCCCAAGTCTCCCGATAAAAATGATACCTCACTTGTGTGGGTAGGCCTAGCGCCCGCAACAGAAAAAGCCCCAAAACTCAACGTGGACACATCACATTTTTTGAAAGAAAACAGAGGTGTTTTTTGCAAAGTGCCTACCTGTAGATTTTGGCCAGTAGCTCAGCCGGCACGCAGGAAAACCTACCAAACCTGTCCATTTTTGAAAACTAGAGACCTAGTGGAATCCAAGATGGGGTGACTTGTGGGGCTCTGACCAGGTACTGTTACCCAGAATCCTTTGCAAACCTCAAATTTTAACTAAAAAAACAAATTTTCCTCACATTTCGGTGACAGAAAGTTCTGGAATCTGAGAAGAGCCACAAATTTCCTTCCACCCAGCGTTCCCCCAAGTCTCCCGATAGAAATGATACCTCACTTGTGTTGGTAGGCCTAGCGCCCCTGACAGGAAATGCCCCAAAACAGAACGTGAACCCATCACAATTTTTTAAAGAAAACAGAGGTGTTTTTTGCAAAGTGCCTACCTGTAGATGTTGGTCTCTAGCTCAGCCGGCACCTAGGGAAACCTACCAAACCTATGCATTTTTGAAAACTAGAGACCTAGGGGAATCGAAGATGGGGTAACTTGTGGGGCTCTGACCAGGTTCTGTTACCCAGAATCCTTTGCAAACCTCAAATTTTGGCTAAAAAAATACGTTTTCTTCACATTTCGGTGACAGAAAGTTCTGGAATCTGAGAGGAGACACAAATTTCCTTCCACCCAGCGTTCCCCCAAGTCTCCCGATAACAATGATACCTCACTTGTGTGGGTAGGCCTAGCGCCCGCGACAGGAAATGCCCCAAAACGCAACGTAGACACATCACATTTTTTGAAAGAAAACAGAGGTGTTTTTTGCAAAGTGCCTACCTGTAGATTTTGTGCTCTAGCTCAGCCGGCATGTAGGAAAAGCTACCAAACCTGTGCATTTTTGAAAACTAGAGACCTAGGGGAATCCAAGATGGGGTGACTTGTGGGGCTCTGACCAGGTTCTGTTACCCAGAATCCTTTGCAAACCTCAAATTTTGGCTAAAAAAACACGTTTTCCTCACATTTCCGTGACAGAAAGTTCTGGAATCTGAGAGGAGCCACAAATTTCCTTCCACCCAGCGTTCCCCCAAGTCTCCCGATAACAATGATGCCTCACTTGTGTGGGTAGGCCTAGCGCCCGCGACAGGAAATGCCCCAAAACGCAACGTAGACACATCACATTTTTTGAAAGAAAACAGAGGTGTTTTTTGCAAAGTGCCTACCTGTAGATTTTGTGCTCTAGCTCAGCCGGCATGTAGGAAAAGCTACCAAACCTGTGCATTTTTGAAAACTAGAGACCTAGGGGAATCCAAGATGGGGTGACTTGTGGGGCTCTGACCAGGTTCTGTTACCCAGAATCCTTTGCAAACCTCAAATTTTGACTAAAAAAACACATTTTCCTCACATTTCGGTGACAGAAAGTTCTGGAATCTGAGAAGAGCCACAAATTTCCTTCCACCCAGCGTTCCCCCAAGTCTCCCGATAAAAATGATACCTCACTTGTGTGGGTAGGCCTAGCACCCCTGACAGGAAATGCCCCAAAACACAACGTGAACCCATTACAATTTTTTAAAGAAAACAGAGGTGTTTTTTGCAAAGTGCCTACCTGTAGATGTTGGCCTTTAGCTCAGCCGGCACCTAGGGAAACCTACCAAACCTATGCATTTTTGAAAACTAGAGACCTAGGGGAATCCAAGATGGGGTAACTTGTGGGGCTCTGACCAGGTTCTGTTACCCAGAATCCTTTGCAAACCTCAAATTTTGACTAAAAAAACACGTTTTCTTCACATTTCGGTGACAGAAAGTTCTGGAATCTGAGAGGAGCCACAAATTTCCTTCCACCCAGCGTTCCCCCAAGTCTCCCGATAACAATGATACCTCACTTGTGTGGGTAGGCCTAGCGCCCCTGACAGGAAATGCCCCAAAACACAACGTGGACACATCACATTTTTTTAAAGAAAACAGAGGTGTTTTTTGCAAAGTGCCTACCTGTAGATTTTGGCCTCTAACTCAGCCGGCACCTAGGGAAACCTACCAAACCTGTGCATTTTTGAAAAATAGAGACCTAGGGGAATCCAAGATGGGGGGGTAACTTGTGGGGCTTTGACCAGGTTCTGTTACCCAGAATCCTTTGCAAAGCTAAAAATTTGGCTAAAAAAACACGTTTTCCTCACATTTCGGTGACAGAAAGTTCTGGAATCTGAGAGGAGCCACAAATTTCCTTCCACCCAGCGTTCCCCCAAGTCTCCCGATAAAAATGATACCTCACTTGTGTGGGTAGGCCTACCGCCCGCAACAGAAAAAGCCCCAAAACTCAACGTGGACACATCACATTTTTTGAAAGAAAACAGAGGTGTTTTTTGCAAAGTGCCTACCTGTAGATTTTGGCCTGTAGCTCAGCCGGCACGTAGGAAAACCTACCAAACCTGTGCATTTTTGAAAACTAGAGACCTAGGGGAATCCAAGGTGGGGTGACTTGTGGGGCTCTGACCAGGTTCTGTTACCCAGAATCCTTTGCAAACCTCAAATTTTGACTAAAAAAACACATTTTCCTCACATTTCGGTGACAGAAAGTTCTGGAATCTGAGAAGAGCCACAAATTTCCTTCCACCCAGCGTTCCCCCAAGTCTCCCGATAACAATGATACCTCACTTGTGTGGGTAGGCCTAGCGCCCGCGACAGGAAATGCCCCAAAACGCAACGTAGACACATCACATTTTTTGAAAGAAAACAGAGGTGTTTTTTGCAAAGTGCCTACATGTAGATTTTGGGCTCTAGCTCAGCCGGAACCTACGGAAACCTACCAAACCTGTGCATTTTTTAAAACTAGAGACCTAGGGGAATTCAAGATGGGGTAACTTGTGGGGCTCTGACCAGGTTGTGTTACCCAGAATCCTTTGCAAACCTCAAATTTTGGCTAATAAAAAACACGTTTTCCTCACATTTTGGTGACAGAAAGTTCTGGAATCTGAGAGGAGCCACAAATTTACTTCCACCCAGCGTTCCCCCAAGTCTCCCGATAAAAATGATACCTCATTTGTGTGGGTAGGCCTAGCGCCCCTGACAGGAAATCCCCCAAAACACAACGTGGACACATCACATTTTTTTAAAGAAAACAGAGGTGTTTTTTGCAAAGTGCCTACCTGTAGATTTTGGCCTCTAACTCAGCCGGCACCTAGGGAAACCTACCAAACCTGTGCATTTTTTAAAACTAGAGACCTAGGGGAATCCAAGATGGGGGGGTGACTTGTGGGGCTTTGACCAGGTTCTGTTACCCAGAATCCTTTGCAAAGCAAAAAAATTTGGCTAAAAAAACACGTTTTCCTCACATTTCGGTGACAGAAAGTTCTGGAATCTGAGAAGAGCCACAAATTTCCTTCCACCCAGCGTTCCCCCAAGTCTCCCGATAGAAATGATACCTCACTTGTGTTGGTAGGCCTAGCGCCCCTGACAGGAAATGCCCCAAAACACAACGTGAACCCATCACAATTTTTTAAAGAAAACAGAGGTGTTTTTTGCAAAGTGCCTACCTGTAGATGTTGGCCTCTAGCTCAGCCGGCACCTAGGGAAACCTACCAAACCTATGCATTTTTGAAAACTAGAGACCTAGGGGAATCCAAGATGGGGTAACTTGTGGGGCTCTGACCAGGTTCTGTTACCCAGAATCCTTTGCAAACCTCAAATTTTGGCTAAAAAAACACGTTTTCTTCACATTTCGGTGACAGAAAGTTCTGGAATCTGAGAGGAGCCACAAATTTCCTTCCACCCAGCGTTCCCCCAAGTCTCCCGATAACAATGATACCTCACTTGTGTGGGTAGGCCTAGCGCCCGCGACAGGAAATGCCCCAAAACGCAACGTGGACACATCACATTTTTTGAAAGAAAACAGAGGTGTTTTTTGCAAAGTGCCTACCTGTAGATTTTGGCCTCTAGCTCAGCTGGCACGTAGGGAAACCTACCAAACCTGTGCATTTTTTAAAACTAGAGACCTAGGGGAATCCAAGATGGGGTGACTTGTGGGGCTCTGACCAGGTACTGTTACCCAGAATCCTTTGCAAACCTCAAATTTTAACTAAAAAAAACACATTTTCCTCACATTTCGGTGACAGAAAGTTCTGGAATCTGAGAAGAGCCACAAATTTCCTTCCACCCAGCGTTCCCCCAAGTCTCCCGATAGAAATGATACCTCACTTGTGTTGGTAGGCCTAGCGCCCCTGACAGGAAATGCCCCAAAACACAACGTGAACCCATCACAATTTTTTAAAGAAAACAGAGGTGTTTTTTGCAAAGTGCCTACCTGTAGATGTTGGCCTCTAGCTCAGCCGGCACCTAGGGAAACCTACCAAACCTATGCATTTTTGAAAACTAGAGACCTAGGGGAATCCAAGATGGGGTAACTTGTGGGGCTCTGACCAGGTTCTGTTACCCAGAATCCTTTGCAAACCTCAAATTTTGACTAAAAAAACAAATTTTCCTCACATTTCGGTGACAGAAAGTTCTGGAATCTGAGAAGAGCCACAAATTTCCTTCCACCCAGCGTTCCCCCAAGTCTCCCGATAAAAATGATACCTCACTTGTGTGGGTAGGCCTAGCACCCCTGACAGGAAATGCCCCAAAACACAACGTGAACCCATTACAATTTTTTAAAGAAAACAGAGGTGTTTTTTGCAAAGTGCCTACCTGTAGATGTTGGCCTTTAGCTCAGCCGGCACCTAGGGAAACCTACCAAACCTATGCATTTTTGAAAACTAGAGACCTAGGGGAATCCAAGATGGGGTAACTTGTGGGGCTCTGACCAGGTTCTGTTACCCAGAATCCTTTGCAAACCTCAAATTTTGACTAAAAAAACACGTTTTCTTCACATTTCGGTGACAGAAAGTTCTGGAATCTGAGAGGAGCCACAAATTTCCTTCCACCCAGCGTTCCCCCAAGTCTCCCGATAACAATGATACCTCACTTGTGTGGGTAGGCCTAGCGCCCCTGACAGGAAATGCCCCAAAACACAACGTGGACACATCACATTTTTTTAAAGAAAACAGAGGTGTTTTTTGCAAAGTGCCTACCTGTAGATTTTGGCCTCTAACTCAGCCGGCACCTAGGGAAACCTACCAAACCTGTGCATTTTTGAAAAATAGAGACCTAGGGGAATCCAAGATGGGGGGGTAACTTGTGGGGCTTTGACCAGGTTCTGTTACCCAGAATCCTTTGCAAAGCTAAAAATTTGGCTAAAAAAACACGTTTTCCTCACATTTCGGTGACAGAAAGTTCTGGAATCTGAGAGGAGCCACAAATTTCCTTCCACCCAGCGTTCCCCCAAGTCTCCCGATAAAAATGATACCTCACTTGTGTGGGTAGGCCTACCGCCCGCAACAGAAAAAGCCCCAAAACTCAACGTGGACACATCACATTTTTTGAAAGAAAACAGAGGTGTTTTTTGCAAAGTGCCTACCTGTAGATTTTGGCCTGTAGCTCAGCCGGCACGTAGGAAAACCTACCAAACCTGTGCATTTTTGAAAACTAGAGACCTAGGGGAATCCAAGATGGGGTGACTTGTGGGGCTCTGACCAGGTTCTGTTACCCAGAATCCTTTGCAAACCTCAAATTTTGACTAAAAAAACACATTTTCCTCACATTTCGGTGACAGAAAGTTCTGGAATCTGAGAAGAGCCACAAATTTCCTTCCACCCAGCGTTCCCCCAAGTCTCCCGATAACAATGATACCTCACTTGTGTGGGTAGGCCTAGCGCTCGCGACAGGAAATGCCCCAAAACGCAACGTAGACACATCACATTTTTTGAAAGAAAACAGAGGTGTTTTTTGCAAAGTGCCTACCTGTAGATTTTGGGCTCTAGCTCAGCCGGAACCTACGGAAACCTACCAAACCTGTGCATTTTTTAAAACTAGAGACCTAGGGGAATTCAAGATGGGGTAACTTGTGGGGCTCTGACCAGGTTGTGTTACCCAGAATCCTTTGCAAACCTCAAATTTTGGCTAATAAAAAACACGTTTTCCTCACATTTTGGTGACAGAAAGTTCTGGAATCTGAGAGGAGCCACAAATTTACTTCCACCCAGCGTTCCCCCAAGTCTCCCGATAAAAATGATACCTCATTTGTGTGGGTAGGCCTAGCGCCCCTGACAGGAAATCCCCCAAAACACAACGTGGACACATCACATTTTTTTAAAGAAAACAGAGGTGTTTTTTGCAAAGTGCCTACCTGTAGATTTTGGCCTCTAACTCAGCCGGCACCTAGGGAAACCTACCAAACCTGTGCATTTTTTAAAACTAGAGACCTAGGGGAATCCAAGATGGGGGGGTGACTTGTGGGGCTTTGACCAGGTTCTGTTACCCAGAATCCTTTGCAAAGCTAAAAATTTGGCTCAAAAAACACGTTTTCCTCACATTTCGGTGACAGAAAGTTCTGGAATCTGAGAAGAGCCACAAATTTCCTTCCACCCAGCGTTCCCCCAAGTCTCCCGATAGAAATGATACCTCACTTGTGTTGGTAGGCCTAGCGCCCCTGACAGGAAATGCCCCAAAACACAACGTGAACCCATCACAATTTTTTAAAGAAAACAGAGGTGTTTTTTGCAAAGTGCCTACCTGTAGATGTTGGCCTCTAGCTCAGCCGGCACCTAGGGAAACCTACCAAACCTATGCATTTTTGAAAACTAGAGACCTAGGGGAATCCAAGATGGGGTAACTTGTGGGGCTCTGACCAGGTTCTGTTACCCAGAATCCTTTGCAAACCTCAAATTTTGGCTAAAAAAACACGTTTTCTTCACATTTCGGTGACAGAAAGTTCTGGAATCTGAGAGGAGCCACAAATTTCCTTCCACCCAGCGTTCCCCCAAGTCTCCCGATAACAATGATACCTCACTTGTGTGGGTAGGCCTAGCGCCCGCGACAGGAAATGCCCCAAAACGCAACGTGGACACATCACATTTTTTGAAAGAAAACAGAGGTGTTTTTTGCAAAGTGCCTACCTGTAGATTTTGGCCTCTAGCTCAGCTGGCACGTAGGGAAACCTACCAAACCTGTGCATTTTTGAAAACTAGAGACCTAGGGGAATCCAAGATGGGGTGACTTGTGGGGCTCTGACCAGGTACTGTTACCCAGAATCCTTTGCAAACCTCAAAATTTGGCTAAAAAACACATTTTCCTCACATTTCGGTGACAGAAAGTTCTGGAATCTGAGAGGAGCCACAAATTTCCTTCCACCCAGCATTCCCCCAAGTCTCCCGATAACAATGATACCTCACTTGTGTGGGTAGGCCTAGCGCCCCTGACAGGAAATGCCCCAAAACACAACGTGGATACATCACATTTTTTTTAAGAAAACAGAGGTGTTTTTTGCAAAGTGCCTACCTGTAGATTTTGGCCTCTAGCTCAGCTGGCACGTAGGGAAACCTACCAAACCTGTGCATTTTTGAAAACTAGAGACCTAGGGGAATCCAAGATGGGGTGACTTGTGGGGCTCTGACCAGGTTCTGTTACCCAGAATCCTTTGCAAACCTCAAAATTTGGCTAAAAAACACATTTTCCTCACATTTCGGTGACAGAAAGTTCTGGAATCTGAGAGGAGCCACAAATTTCCTTCCACCCAGCGTTCCACCAAATCTCCCGATAAAAATGATACCTCACTTGTGTGGGTAGGCCTAGCACCCGCAACAGAAAATGCCCCAAAACGCAACGTGGACACATCACATTTTTTGAAAGAAAACAGAGGTGTTTTTTGCAAAGTGCCTACCTGTAGATTTTGGCCTCTAGCTCAGCCGGCACGCAGGAAAACCTACCAAACCTGTGCATGTTTGAAAACTAGAGACCTAGGGGAATCCAAGATGGGGTGACTTGTGGGGCTCTGACCAGGTTCTGTTACCCAGAATCCTTTGCAAACCTCAAATTTTGGCTAAAAAAACACGTTTTCCTCACATTTCCGTGACAGAAAGTTCTGGAATCTGAGAGGAGCCACAAATTTCCTTCCACCCAGCGTTCCCCCAAGTCTCCCGATAACAATGATGCCTCACTTGTGTGGGTAGGCCTAGCGCCCGCGACACGAAATGCCCCAAAACGCAACGTAGACACATCACATTTTTTGAAAGAAAACAGAGGTGTTTTTTGCAAAGTGCCTACCTGTAGATTTTGTGCTCTAGCTCAGCCGGCATGTAGGAAAAGCTACCAAACTTGTGCATTTTTGAAAACTAGAGACCTAGGGGAATCCAAGATGGGGTGACTTGTGGGGCTCTGACCAGGTTCTGTTACCCAGAATCCTTTGCAAACCTCAAATTTTGACTAAAAAAACACATTTTCCTCACATTTCGGTGACAGAAAGTTCTGGAATCTGAGAAGAGCCACAAATTTCCTTCCACCCAGCGTTCCCCCAAGTCTCCCGATAAAAATGATACCTCACTTGTGTGGGTAGGCCTAGCACCCCTGACAGGAAATGCCCCAAAACACAACGTGAACCCATTACAATTTTTTAAAGAAAACAGAGGTGTTTTTTGCAAAGTGCCTACCTGTAGATGTTGGCCTTTAGCTCAGCCGGCACCTAGGGAAACCTACCAAACCTATGCATTTTTGAAAACTAGAGACCTAGGGGAATCCAAGATGGGGTAACTTGTGGGGCTCTGACCAGGTTCTGTTACCCAGAATCCTTTGCAAACCTCAAATTTTGACTAAAAAAACACGTTTTCTTCACATTTCGGTGACAGAAAGTTCTGGAATCTGAGAGGAGCCACAAATTTCCTTCCACCCAGCGTTCCCCCAAGTCTCCCGATAACAATGATACCTCACTTGTGTGGGTAGGCCTAGCGCCCCTGACAGGAAATGCCCCAAAACACAACGTGGACACATCACATTTTTTTAAAGAAAACAGAGGTGTTTTTTGCAAAGTGCCTACCTGTAGATTTTGGCCTCTAACTCAGCCGGCACCTAGGGAAACCTACCAAACCTGTGCATTTTTGAAAAATAGAGACCTAGGGGAATCCAAGATGGGGGGGTAACTTGTGGGGCTTTGACCAGGTTCTGTTACCCAGAATCCTTTGCAAAGCTAAAAATTTGGCTAAAAAAACACGTTTTCCTCACATTTCGGTGACAGAAAGTTCTGGAATCTGAGAGGAGCCACAAATTTCCTTCCACCCAGCGTTCCCCCAAGTCTCCCGATAAAAATGATACCTCACTTGTGTGGGTAGGCCTACCGCCCGCAACAGAAAAAGCCCCAAAACTCAACGTGGACACATCACATTTTTTGAAAGAAAACAGAGGTGTTTTTTGCAAAGTGCCTACCTGTAGATTTTGGCCTGTAGCTCAGCCGGCACGTAGGAAAACCTACCAAACCTGTGCATTTTTGAAAACTAGAGACCTAGGGGAATCCAAGGTGGGGTGACTTGTGGGGCTCTGACCAGGTTCTGTTACCCAGAATCCTTTGCAAACCTCAAATTTTGACTAAAAAAACACATTTTCCTCACATTTCGGTGACAGAAAGTTCTGGAATCTGAGAAGAGCCACAAATTTCCTTCCACCCAGCGTTCCCCCAAGTCTCCCGATAACAATGATACCTCACTTGTGTGGGTAGGCCTAGCGCCCGCGACAGGAAATGCCCCAAAACGCAACGTAGACACATCACATTTTTTGAAAGAAAACAGAGGTGTTTTTTGCAAAGTGCCTACATGTAGATTTTGGGCTCTAGCTCAGCCGGAACCTACGGAAACCTACCAAACCTGTGCATTTTTTAAAACTAGAGACCTAGGGGAATTCAAGATGGGGTAACTTGTGGGGCTCTGACCAGGTTGTGTTACCCAGAATCCTTTGCAAACCTCAAATTTTGGCTAATAAAAAACACGTTTTCCTCACATTTTGGTGACAGAAAGTTCTGGAATCTGAGAGGAGCCACAAATTTACTTCCACCCAGCGTTCCCCCAAGTCTCCCGATAAAAATGATACCTCATTTGTGTGGGTAGGCCTAGCGCCCCTGACAGGAAATCCCCCAAAACACAACGTGGACACATCACATTTTTTTAAAGAAAACAGAGGTGTTTTTTGCAAAGTGCCTACCTGTAGATTTTGGCCTCTAACTCAGCCGGCACCTAGGGAAACCTACCAAACCTGTGCATTTTTTAAAACTAGAGACCTAGGGGAATCCAAGATGGGGGGGTGACTTGTGGGGCTTTGACCAGGTTCTGTTACCCAGAATCCTTTGCAAAGCAAAAAAATTTGGCTAAAAAAACACGTTTTCCTCACATTTCGGTGACAGAAAGTTCTGGAATCTGAGAAGAGCCACAAATTTCCTTCCACCCAGCGTTCCCCCAAGTCTCCCGATAGAAATGATACCTCACTTGTGTTGGTAGGCCTAGCGCCCCTGACAGGAAATGCCCCAAAACACAACGTGAACCCATCACAATTTTTTAAAGAAAACAGAGGTGTTTTTTGCAAAGTGCCTACCTGTAGATGTTGGCCTCTAGCTCAGCCGGCACCTAGGGAAACCTACCAAACCTATGCATTTTTGAAAACTAGAGACCTAGGGGAATCCAAGATGGGGTAACTTGTGGGGCTCTGACCAGGTTCTGTTACCCAGAATCCTTTGCAAACCTCAAATTTTGGCTAAAAAAACACGTTTTCTTCACATTTCGGTGACAGAAAGTTCTGGAATCTGAGAGGAGCCACAAATTTCCTTCCACCCAGCGTTCCCCCAAGTCTCCCGATAACAATGATACCTCACTTGTGTGGGTAGGCCTAGCGCCCGCGACAGGAAATGCCCCAAAACGCAACGTGGACACATCACATTTTTTGAAAGAAAACAGAGGTGTTTTTTGCAAAGTGCCTACCTGTAGATTTTGGCCTCTAGCTCAGCTGGCACGTAGGGAAACCTACCAAACCTGTGCATTTTTTAAAACTAGAGACCTAGGGGAATCCAAGATGGGGTGACTTGTGGGGCTCTGACCAGGTACTGTTACCCAGAATCCTTTGCAAACCTCAAATTTTAACTAAAAAAAACACATTTTCCTCACATTTCGGTGACAGAAAGTTCTGGAATCTGAGAAGAGCCACAAATTTCCTTCCACCCAGCGTTCCCCCAAGTCTCCCGATAGAAATGATACCTCACTTGTGTTGGTAGGCCTAGCGCCCCTGACAGGAAATGCCCCAAAACACAACGTGAACCCATCACAATTTTTTAAAGAAAACAGAGGTGTTTTTTGCAAAGTGCCTACCTGTAGATGTTGGCCTCTAGCTCAGCCGGCACCTAGGGAAACCTACCAAACCTATGCATTTTTGAAAACTAGAGACCTAGGGGAATCCAAGATGGGGTAACTTGTGGGGCTCTGACCAGGTTCTGTTACCCAGAATCCTTTGCAAACCTCAAATTTTGACTAAAAAAACAAATTTTCCTCACATTTCGGTGACAGAAAGTTCTGGAATCTGAGAAGAGCCACAAATTTCCTTCCACCCAGCGTTCCCCCAAGTCTCCCGATAAAAATGATACCTCACTTGTGTGGGTAGGCCTAGCACCCCTGACAGGAAATGCCCCAAAACACAACGTGAACCCATTACAATTTTTTAAAGAAAACAGAGGTGTTTTTTGCAAAGTGCCTACCTGTAGATGTTGGCCTTTAGCTCAGCCGGCACCTAGGGAAACCTACCAAACCTATGCATTTTTGAAAACTAGAGACCTAGGGGAATCCAAGATGGGGTAACTTGTGGGGCTCTGACCAGGTTCTGTTACCCAGAATCCTTTGCAAACCTCAAATTTTGACTAAAAAAACACGTTTTCTTCACATTTCGGTGACAGAAAGTTCTGGAATCTGAGAGGAGCCACAAATTTCCTTCCACCCAGCGTTCCCCCAAGTCTCCCGATAACAATGATACCTCACTTGTGTGGGTAGGCCTAGCGCCCCTGACAGGAAATGCCCCAAAACACAACGTGGACACATCACATTTTTTTAAAGAAAACAGAGGTGTTTTTTGCAAAGTGCCTACCTGTAGATTTTGGCCTCTAACTCAGCCGGCACCTAGGGAAACCTACCAAACCTGTGCATTTTTGAAAAATAGAGACCTAGGGGAATCCAAGATGGGGGGGTAACTTGTGGGGCTTTGACCAGGTTCTGTTACCCAGAATCCTTTGCAAAGCTAAAAATTTGGCTAAAAAAACACGTTTTCCTCACATTTCGGTGACAGAAAGTTCTGGAATCTGAGAGGAGCCACAAATTTCCTTCCACCCAGCGTTCCCCCAAGTCTCCCGATAAAAATGATACCTCACTTGTGTGGGTAGGCCTACCGCCCGCAACAGAAAAAGCCCCAAAACTCAACGTGGACACATCACATTTTTTGAAAGAAAACAGAGGTGTTTTTTGCAAAGTGCCTACCTGTAGATTTTGGCCTGTAGCTCAGCCGGCACGTAGGAAAACCTACCAAACCTGTGCATTTTTGAAAACTAGAGACCTAGGGGAATCCAAGATGGGGTGACTTGTGGGGCTCTGACCAGGTTCTGTTACCCAGAATCCTTTGCAAACCTCAAATTTTGACTAAAAAAACACATTTTCCTCACATTTCGGTGACAGAAAGTTCTGGAATCTGAGAAGAGCCACAAATTTCCTTCCACCCAGCGTTCCCCCAAGTCTCCCGATAACAATGATACCTCACTTGTGTGGGTAGGCCTAGCGCCCGCGACAGGAAATGCCCCAAAACGCAACGTAGACACATCACATTTTTTGAAAGAAAACAGAGGTGTTTTTTGCAAAGTGCCTACCTGTAGATTTTGGGCTCTAGCTCAGCCGGAACCTACGGAAACCTACCAAACCTGTGCATTTTTTAAAACTAGAGACCTAGGGGAATTCAAGATGGGGTAACTTGTGGGGCTCTGACCAGGTTGTGTTACCCAGAATCCTTTGCAAACCTCAAATTTTGGCTAATAAAAAACACGTTTTCCTCACATTTTGGTGACAGAAAGTTCTGGAATCTGAGAGGAGCCACAAATTTACTTCCACCCAGCGTTCCCCCAAGTCTCCCGATAAAAATGATACCTCATTTGTGTGGGTAGGCCTAGCGCCCCTGACAGGAAATCCCCCAAAACACAACGTGGACACATCACATTTTTTTAAAGAAAACAGAGGTGTTTTTTGCAAAGTGCCTACCTGTAGATTTTGGCCTCTAACTCAGCCGGCACCTAGGGAAACCTACCAAACCTGTGCATTTTTTAAAACTAGAGACCTAGGGGAATCCAAGATGGGGGGGTGACTTGTGGGGCTTTGACCAGGTTCTGTTACCCAGAATCCTTTGCAAAGCTAAAAATTTGGCTCAAAAAACACGTTTTCCTCACATTTCGGTGACAGAAAGTTCTGGAATCTGAGAAGAGCCACAAATTTCCTTCCACCCAGCGTTCCCCCAAGTCTCCCGATAGAAATGATACCTCACTTGTGTTGGTAGGCCTAGCGCCCCTGACAGGAAATGCCCCAAAACACAACGTGAACCCATCACAATTTTTTAAAGAAAACAGAGGTGTTTTTTGCAAAGTGCCTACCTGTAGATGTTGGCCTCTAGCTCAGCCGGCACCTAGGGAAACCTACCAAACCTATGCATTTTTGAAAACTAGAGACCTAGGGGAATCCAAGATGGGGTAACTTGTGGGGCTCTGACCAGGTTCTGTTACCCAGAATCCTTTGCAAACCTCAAATTTTGGCTAAAAAAACACGTTTTCTTCACATTTCGGTGACAGAAAGTTCTGGAATCTGAGAGGAGCCACAAATTTCCTTCCACCCAGCGTTCCCCCAAGTCTCCCGATAACAATGATACCTCACTTGTGTGGGTAGGCCTAGCGCCCGCGACAGGAAATGCCCCAAAACGCAACGTGGACACATCACATTTTTTGAAAGAAAACAGAGGTGTTTTTTGCAAAGTGCCTACCTGTAGATTTTGGCCTCTAGCTCAGCTGGCACGTAGGGAAACCTACCAAACCTGTGCATTTTTGAAAACTAGAGACCTAGGGGAATCCAAGATGGGGTGACTTGTGGGGCTCTGACCAGGTACTGTTACCCAGAATCCTTTGCAAACCTCAAAATTTGGCTAAAAAACACATTTTCCTCACATTTCGGTGACAGAAAGTTCTGGAATCTGAGAGGAGCCACAAATTTCCTTCCACCCAGCATTCCCCCAAGTCTCCCGATAACAATGATACCTCACTTGTGTGGGTAGGCCTAGCGCCCCTGACAGGAAATGCCCCAAAACACAACGTGGATACATCACATTTTTTTTAAGAAAACAGAGGTGTTTTTTGCAAAGTGCCTACCTGTAGATTTTGGCCTCTAGCTCAGCTGGCACGTAGGGAAACCTACCAAACCTGTGCATTTTTGAAAACTAGAGACCTAGGGGAATCCAAGATGGGGTGACTTGTGGGGCTCTGACCAGGTTCTGTTACCCAGAATCCTTTGCAAACCTCAAAATTTGGCTAAAAAACACATTTTCCTCACATTTCGGTGACAGAAAGTTCTGGAATCTGAGAGGAGCCACAAATTTCCTTCCACCCAGCGTTCCACCAAATCTCCCGATAAAAATGATACCTCACTTGTGTGGGTAGGCCTAGCACCCGCAACAGAAAATGCCCCAAAACGCAACGTGGACACATCACATTTTTTGAAAGAAAACAGAGGTGTTTTTTGCAAAGTGCCTACCTGTAGATTTTGGCCTCTAGCTCAGCCGGCACGCAGGAAAACCTACCAAACCTGTGCATGTTTGAAAACTAGAGACCTAGGGGAATCCAAGATGGGGTGACTTGTGGGGCTCTGACCAGGTTCTGTTACCCAGAATCCTTTGCAAACCTCAAATTTTGGCTAAAAAAACACGTTTTCCTCACATTTCCGTGACAGAAAGTTCTGGAATCTGAGAGGAGCCACAAATTTCCTTCCACCCAGCGTTCCCCCAAGTCTCCCGATAACAATGATGCCTCACTTGTGTGGGTAGGCCTAGCGCCCGCGACACGAAATGCCCCAAAACGCAACGTAGACACATCACATTTTTTGAAAGAAAACAGAGGTGTTTTTTGCAAAGTGCCTACCTGTAGATTTTGTGCTCTAGCTCAGCCGGCATGTAGGAAAAGCTACCAAACTTGTGCATTTTTGAAAACTAGAGACCTAGGGGAATCCAAGATGGGGTGACTTGTGGGGCTCTGACCAGGTTCTGTTACCCAGAATCCTTTGCAAACCTCAAATTTTGACTAAAAAAACACATTTTCCTCACATTTCGGTGACAGAAAGTTCTGGAATCTGAGAAGAGCCACAAATTTCCTTCCACCCAGCGTTCCCCCAAGTCTCCCGATAAAAATGATACCTCACTTGTGTGGGTAGGCCTAGCACCCCTGACAGGAAATGCCCCAAAACACAACGTGAACCCATTACAATTTTTTAAAGAAAACAGAGGTGTTTTTTGCAAAGTGCCTACCTGTAGATGTTGGCCTTTAGCTCAGCCGGCACCTAGGGAAACCTACCAAACCTATGCATTTTTGAAAACTAGAGACCTAGGGGAATCCAAGATGGGGTAACTTGTGGGGCTCTGACCAGGTTCTGTTACCCAGAATCCTTTGCAAACCTCAAATTTTGACTAAAAAAACACGTTTTCTTCACATTTCGGTGACAGAAAGTTCTGGAATCTGAGAGGAGCCACAAATTTCCTTCCACCCAGCGTTCCCCCAAGTCTCCCGATAACAATGATACCTCACTTGTGTGGGTAGGCCTAGCGCCCGCGACAGGAAATGCCCCAAAACGCAACGTAGACACATCACATTTTTTGAAAGAAAACAGAGGTGTTTTTTGCAAAGTGCCTACCTGTAGATTTTGGCCTCTAACTCAGCCGGCACCTAGGGAAACCTACCAAACCTGTGCATTTTTGAAAAATAGAGACCTAGGGGAATCCAAGATGGGGGGGTAACTTGTGGGGCTTTGACCAGGTTCTGTTACCCAGAATCCTTTGCAAAGCTAAAAATTTGGCTAAAAAAACACGTTTTCCTCACATTTCGGTGACAGAAAGTTCTGGAATCTGAGAGGAGCCACAAATTTCCTTCCACCCAGCGTTCCCCCAAGTCTCCCGATAAAAATGATACCTCACTTGTGTGGGTAGGCCTACCGCCCGCAACAGAAAAAGCCCCAAAACTCAACGTGGACACATCACATTTTTTGAAAGAAAACAGAGGTGTTTTTTGCAAAGTGCCTACCTGTAGATTTTGGCCTGTAGCTCAGCCGGCACGTAGGAAAACCTACCAAACCTGTGCATTTTTGAAAACTAGAGACCTAGGGGAATCCAAGATGGGGTGACTTGTGGGGCTCTGACCAGGTTCTGTTACCCAGAATCCTTTGCAAACCTCAAATTTTGACTAAAAAAACACATTTTCCTCACATTTCGGTGACAGAAAGTTCTGGAATCTGAGAAGAGCCACAAATTTCCTTCCACCCAGCGTTCCCCCAAGTCTCCCGATAACAATGATACCTCACTTGTGTGGGTAGGCCTAGCGCCCGCGACAGGAAATGCCCCAAAACGCAACGTAGACACATCACATTTTTTGAAAGAAAACAGAGGTGTTTTTTGCAAAGTGCCTACCTGTAGATTTTGTGCTCTAGCTCAGCCGGCATGTAGGAAAAGCTACCAAACCTGTGCATTTTTGAAAACTAGAGACCTAGGGGAATCCAAGATGGGGTGACTTGTGGGGCTCTGACCAGGTTCTGTTACCCAGAATCCTTTGCAAACCTCAAATTTTGGCTAAAAAAACACGTTTTCCTCACATTTCCGTGACAGAAAGTTCTGGAATCTGAGAGGAGCCACAAATTTCCTTCCACCCAGCGTTCCCCCAAGTCTCCCGATAACAATGATACCTCACTTGTGTGGGTAGGCCTAGCGCCCGCGACAGGAAATGCCCCAAAACGCAACGTAGACACATCACATTTTTTGAAAGAAAACAGAGGTGTTTTTTGCAAAGTGCCTACCTGTAGATTTTGTGCTCTAGCTCAGCCGGCATGTAGGAAAAGCTACCAAACCTGTGCATTTTTGAAAACTAGAGACCTAGGGGAATCCAAGATGGGGTGACTTGTGGGGCTCTGACCAGGTTCTGTTACCCAGAATCCTTTGCAAACCTCAAATTTTGGCTAAAAAAACACGTTTTCCTCACATTTCCGTGACAGAAAGTTCTGGAATCTGAGAGGAGCCACAAATTTCCTTCCACCCAGCGTTCCCCCAAGTCTCCCGATAACAATGATGCCTCACTTGTGTGGGTAGGCCTAGCGCCCGCGACAGGAAATGCCCCAAAACGCAACGTAGACACATCACATTTTTTGAAAGAAAACAGAGGTGTTTTTTGCAAAGTGCCTACCTGTAGATTTTGTGCTCTAGCTCAGCCGGCATGTAGGAAAAGCTACCAAACCTGTGCATTTTTGAAAACTAGAGACCTAGGGGAATCCAAGATGGGGTGACTTGTGGGGCTCTGACCAGGTTCTGTTACCCAGAATTCTTTGCAAACCTCAAATTTTGACTAAAAAAACACATTTTCCTCACATTTCGGTGACAGAAAGTTCTGGAATCTGAGAAGAGACACAAATTTCCTTCCACCCAGCGTTCCCCCAAGTCTCCCGATAAAAATGATACCTCACTTGTGTGGGTAGGCCTAGCACCCCTGACAGGAAATGCCCCAAAACACAACGTGAACCCATTACAATTTTTTAAAGAAAACAGAGGTGTTTTTTGCAAAGGGCCTACCTGTAGATGTTGGCCTTTAGCTCAGCCGGCACCTAGGGAAACCTACCAAACCTATGCATTTTTGAAAACTAGAGACCTAGGGGAATCCAAGATGGGGTAACTTGTGGGGCTCTGACCAGGTTCTGTTACCCAGAATCCTTTGCAAACCTCAAATTTTGACTAAAAAAACACGTTTTCTTCACATTTCGGTGACAGAAAGTTCTGGAATCTGAGAGGAGCCACAAATTTCCTTCCACCCAGCGTTCCCCCAAGTCTCCCGATAACAATGATACCTCACTTGTGTGGGTAGGCCTAGCGCCCGCGACAGGAAATGCCCCAAAACGCAACGTAGACACATCACATTTTTTGAAAGAAAACAGAGGTGTTTTTTGCAAAGTGCCTACCTGTAGATTTTGGCCTCTAACTCAGCCGGCACCTAGGGAAACCTACCAAACCTGTGCATTTTTGAAAAATAGAGACCTAGGGGAATCCAAGATGGGGGGGTAACTTGTGGGGCTTTGACCAGGTTCTGTTACCCAGAATCCTTTGCAAAGCTAAAAATTTGGCTAAAAAAACACGTTTTCCTCACATTTCGGTGACAGAAAGTTCTGGAATCTGAGAGGAGCCACAAATTTCCTTCCACCCAGCGTTCCCCCAAGTCTCCCGATAAAAATGATACCTCACTTGTGTGGGTAGGCCTACCGCCCGCAACAGAAAAAGCCCCAAAACTCAACGTGGACACATCACATTTTTTGAAAGAAAACAGAGGTGTTTTTTGCAAAGTGCCTACCTGTAGATTTTGGCCTGTAGCTCAGCCGGCACGTAGGAAAACCTACCAAACCTGTGCATTTTTGAAAACTAGAGACCTAGGGGAATCCAAGATGGGGTGACTTGTGGGGCTCTGACCAGGTTCTGTTACCCAGAATCCTTTGCAAACCTCAAATTTTGACTAAAAAAACACATTTTCCTCACATTTCGGTGACAGAAAGTTCTGGAATCTGAGAAGAGCCACAAATTTCCTTCCACCCAGCGTTCCCCCAAGTCTCCCGATAACAATGATACCTCACTTGTGTGGGTAGGCCTAGCGCCCGCGACAGGAAATGCCCCAAAACGCAACGTAGACACATCACATTTTTTGAAAGAAAACAGAGGTGTTTTTTGCAAAGTGCCTACCTGTAGATTTTGTGCTCTAGCTCAGCCGGCATGTAGGAAAAGCTACCAAACCTGTGCATTTTTGAAAACTAGAGACCTAGGGGAATCCAAGATGGGGTGACTTGTGGGGCTCTGACCAGGTTCTGTTACCCAGAATCCTTTGCAAACCTCAAATTTTGGCTAAAAAAACACGTTTTCCTCACATTTCCGTGACAGAAAGTTCTGGAATCTGAGAGGAGCCACAAATTTCCTTCCACCCAGCGTTCCCCCAAGTCTCCCGATAACAATGATACCTCACTTGTGTGGGTAGGCCTAGCGCCCGCGACAGGAAATGCCCCAAAACGCAACGTAGACACATCACATTTTTTGAAAGAAAACAGAGGTGTTTTTTGCAAAGTGCCTACCTGTAGATTTTGTGCTCTAGCTCAGCCGGCATGTAGGAAAAGCTACCAAACCTGTGCATTTTTGAAAACTAGAGACCTAGGGGAATCCAAGATGGGGTGACTTGTGGGGCTCTGACCAGGTTCTGTTACCCAGAATCCTTTGCAAACCTCAAATTTTGACTAAAAAAACACATTTTCCTCACATTTCGGTGACAGAAAGTTCTGGAATCTGAGAAGAGACACAAATTTCCTTCCACCCAGCGTTCCCCCAAGTCTCCCGATAAAAATGATACCTCACTTGTGTGGGTAGGCCTAGCACCCCTGACAGGAAATGCCCCAAAACACAACGTGAACCCAT
The DNA here is from genome assembly GCF_031143425.1 of Pleurodeles waltl. Taxonomy (NCBI): domain Eukaryota; kingdom Metazoa; phylum Chordata; class Amphibia; order Caudata; family Salamandridae; genus Pleurodeles; species Pleurodeles waltl. The sequence goes on from NC_090440.1 coordinate 981,597,194, forward strand.
TACAATTTTTTAAAGAAAACAGAGGTGTTTTTTGCAAAGTGCCTACCTGTAGATGTTGGCCTTTAGCTCAGCCGGCACCTAGGGAAACCTACCAAACCTATGCATTTTTGAAAACTAGAGACCTAGGGGAATCCATGATGGGGTAACTTGTGGGGCTCTGACCAGGTTCTGTTACCCAGAATCCTTTGCAAACCTCAAATTTTGACTAAAAAAACACGTTTTCTTCACATTTCGGTGACAGAAAGTTCTGGAATCTGAGAGGAGCCACAAATTTCCTTCCACCCAGCGTTCCCCCAAGTCTCCCGATAACAATGATACCTCACTTGTGTGGGTAGGCCTAGCGCCCGCGACAGGAAATGCCCCAAAACGCAACGTAGACACATCACATTTTTTGAAAGAAAACAGAGGTGTTTTTTGCAAAGTGCCTACCTGTAGATTTTGGCCTCTAACTCAGCCGGCACCTAGGGAAACCTACCAAACCTGTGCATTTTTGAAAAATAGAGACCTAGGGGAATCCAAGATGGGGGGGTAACTTGTGGGGCTTTGACCAGGTTCTGTTACCCAGAATCCTTTGCAAAGCTAAAAATTTGGCTAAAAAAACACGTTTTCCTCACATTTCGGTGACAGAAAGTTCTGGAATCTGAGAGGAGCCACAAATTTCCTTCCACCCAGCGTTCCCCCAAGTCTCCCGATAAAAATGATACCTCACTTGTGTGGGTAGGCCTACCGCCCGCAACAGAAAAAGCCCCAAAACTCAACGTGGACACATCACATTTTTTGAAAGAAAACAGAGGTGTTTTTTGCAAAGTGCCTACCTGTAGATTTTGGCCTGTAGCTCAGCCGGCACGTAGGAAAACCTACCAAACCTGTGCATTTTTGAAAACTAGAGACCTAGGGGAATCCAAGATGGGGTGACTTGTGGGGCTCTGACCAGGTTCTGTTACCCAGAATCCTTTGCAAACCTCAAATTTTGACTAAAAAAACACATTTTCCTCACATTTCGGTGACAGAAAGTTCTGGAATCTGAGAAGAGCCACAAATTTCCTTCCACCCAGCGTTCCCCCAAGTCTCCCGATAACAATGATACCTCACTTGTGTGGGTAGGCCTACCGCCCGCAACAGAAAAAGCCCCAAAACTCAACGTGGACACATCACATTTTTTGAAAGAAAACAGAGGTGTTTTTTGCAAAGTGCCTACCTGTAGATTTTGGCCTGTAGCTCAGCCGGCACGTAGGAAAACCTACCAAACCTGTGCATTTTTGAAAACTAGAGACCTAGGGGAATCCAAGATGGGGTGACTTGTGGGGCTCTGACCAGGTTCTGTTACCCAGAATCCTTTGCAAACCTCAAATTTTGACTAAAAAAACACATTTTCCTCACATTTCGGTGACAGAAAGTTCTGGAATCTGAGAAGAGACACAAATTTCCTTCCACCCAGCGTTCCCCCAAGTCTCCCGATAAAAATGATACCTCACTTGTGTGGGTAGGCCTAGCACCCCTGACAGGAAATGCCCCAAAACACAACGTGAACCCATTACAATTTTTTAAAGAAAACAGAGGTGTTTTTTGCAAAGTGCCTACCTGTAGATGTTGGCCTTTAGCTCAGCCGGCACCTAGGGAAACCTACCAAACCTATGCATTTTTGAAAACTAGAGACCTAGGGGAATCCAAGATGGGGTAACTTGTGGGGCTCTGACCAGGTTCTGTTACCCAGAATCCTTTGCAAACCTCAAATTTTGACTAAAAAAACACGTTTTCTTCACATTTCGGTGACAGAAAGTTCTGGAATCTGAGAGGAGCCACAAATTTCCTTCCACCCAGCGTTCCCCCAAGTCTCCCGATAACAATGATACCTCACTTGTGTGGGTAGGCCTAGCGCCCGCGACAGGAAATGCCCCAAAACGCAACGTAGACACATCACATTTTTTGAAAGAAAACAGAGGTGTTTTTTGCAAAGTGCCTACCTGTAGATTTTGGCCTCTAACTCAGCCGGCACCTAGGGAAACCTACCAAACCTGTGCATTTTTGAAAAATAGAGACCTAGGGGAATCCAAGATGGGGGGGTAACTTGTGGGGCTTTGACCAGGTTCTGTTACCCAGAATCCTTTGCAAAGCTAAAAATTTGGCTAAAAAAACACGTTTTCCTCACATTTCGGTGACAGAAAGTTCTGGAATCTGAGAGGAGCCACAAATTTCCTTCCACCCAGCGTTCCCCCAAGTCTCCCGATAAAAATGATACCTCACTTGTGTGGGTAGGCCTACCGCCCGCAACAGAAAAAGCCCCAAAACTCAACGTGGACACATCACATTTTTTGAAAGAAAACAGAGGTGTTTTTTGCAAAGTGCCTACCTGTAGATTTTGGCCTGTAGCTCAGCCGGCACGTAGGAAAACCTACCAAACCTGTGCATTTTTGAAAACTAGAGACCTAGGGGAATCCAAGATGGGGTGACTTGTGGGGCTCTGACCAGGTTCTGTTACCCAGAATCCTTTGCAAACCTCAAATTTTGACTAAAAAAACACATTTTCCTCACATTTCGGTGACAGAAAGTTCTGGAATCTGAGAAGAGCCACAAATTTCCTTCCACCCAGCGTTCCCCCAAGTCTCCCGATAACAATGATACCTCACTTGTGTGGGTAGGCCTAGCGCCCGCGACAGGAAATGCCCCAAAACGCAACGTAGACACATCACATTTTTTGAAAGAAAACAGAGGTGTTTTTTGCAAAGTGCCTACCTGTAGATTTTGGGCTCTAGCTCAGCCGGAACCTACGGAAACCTACCAAACCTGTGCATTTTTTAAAACTAGAGACCTAGGGGAATCCAAGATGGGGTGACTTGTGGGGCTCTGACCAGGTTCTGTTACCCAGAATCCTTTGCAAACCTCAAATTTTGGCTAAAAAAACACGTTTTCCTCACATTTCCGTGACAGAAAGTTCTGGAATCTGAGAGGAGCCACAAATTTCCTTCCACCCAGCGTTCCCCCAAGTCTCCCGATAAAAATGATACCTCACTTGTGTGGGTAGGCCTAGCGCCCGCAACAGAAAAAGCCCCAAAACGCAACGTGGACACATCACATTTTTTGAAAGAAAACAGAGGTGTTTTTTGCAAAGTGCCTACCTGTAGATTTTGGCCTCTAGCTCAGCTGGCACGTAGGGAAACCTACCAAACCTGTGCATTTTTGAAAACTAGAGACCTAGGGGAATCCAAGATGGGGTGACTTGTGGGGCTCTGACCAGGTACTGTTACCCAGAATCCTTTGCAAACCTCAAAATTTGGCTAAAAAACACATTTTCCTCACATTTCGGTGACAGAAAGTTCTGGAATCTGAGAGAGCCACAAATTTCCTTCCACCCAGCGTTCCCCCAAATCTCCCGATAAAAATGATACCTCACTTCTGTGGGTAGGCCTAGCACCCGCAACAGAAAATGCCCCAAAACGCAACGTGGACACATCACATTTTTTTAAAGAAAACAGAGGTGTTTTTTGCAAAGTGCCTACCTGTAGATTTTGGCCTCTAGCTCAGCCGGCACGTAGGAAAACCTACCAAACCTGTGCATTTTTGAAAACTAGAGACCTAGGGGAATCCAAGATGGGGTGACTTGTGGGGCTCTGACCAGGTTCTGTTACCCAGAATCCTTTGCAAACCTCAAAATTTGGCTAAAAAACACATTTTCCTCACATTTCGGTGACAGAAAGTTCTGGAATCTGAGAGGAGCCACAAATTTCCTTCCACCCAGCGTTCCCCCAAATCTCCCGATAAAAATAATACCTCACTTGTGTGGGTAGGCCTAGCACCCGCAACAGAAAATGCCCCAAAACGCAACGTGGACACATCAAATTTTTTTAAAGAAAACAGAGGTGTTTTTTGCAAAGTGCCTACCTGTAGATTTTGGCCTCTAGCTCAGCCGGCACGTAGGAAAACCTACCAAACCTGTGCATTTTTGAAAACTAGAGACCTAGGGGAATCCAAGATGGGGTGACTTGTGGGGCTCTGACCAGGTTCTGTTACCCAGAATCCTTTGCAAACCTCAAATTTTGACTAAAAAAACACATTTTCCTCACATTTCGGTGACAGAAAGTTCTGGAATCTGAGAAGAGCCACAAATTTCCTTCCACCCAGCGTTCCCCCAAGTCTCCCGATAACAATGATACCTCACTTGTGTGGGTAGGCCTAGCGCCCCTGACAGGAAATGCCCCAAAACACAACGTGGACACATCACGTTTTTTAAAAGAAAACAGAGGTATTTTTTGCAAAGTGCCTACCTGTAGATTTTGGCCTCTAACTCAGCCGGCACCTAGGGAAACCTACCAAACCTGTGCATTTTTTAAAACTAGAGACCTAGGGGAATCCAAGATGGGGGGGTGACTTGTGGGGCTTTGACCAGGTTCTGTTACCCAGAATCCTTTGCAAAGCTAAAAATTTGGCTCAAAAAACACATTTTCCTCACATTTCGGTGACAGAAGTTCTGGAATCTGAGAGGAGCCACAAATTTCCTTCCACCCAGCGTTCCCCCAAATCTCCCGATAAAAATGATACCTCACTTGTGTGGGTAGGCCTAGCACCCGCAACAGAAAATGCCACAAAACGCAACGTGGACACATCACATTTTTTGAAAGAAAACAGAGGTGTTTTTTGCAAAGTGCCTACCTGTAGATTTTGGCCTCTAGCTCAGCCGGCACGTAGGAAAACCTACCAAACCTGTGCATTTTTGAAAACTAGAGACCTAGGGGAATTCAAGATGGGGTAACTTGTGGGGCTCTGACCAGGTTGTGTTACCCAGAATCCTTTGCAAACCTCAAATTTTGGCTAATAAAAAACACGTTTTCCTCACATTTTGGTGACAGAAAGTTCTGGAATCTGAGAGGAGCCACAAATTTCCTTCCACCCAGCGTTCCCCCAAGTCTCCCGATAAAAATGATACCTCACTTGTGTGGGTAGGCCTAGCGCCGCTGACAGGAAATGCCCCAAAACACAACGTGGACACATCACATTTTTTGAAAGAAAACAGAGGTGTTTTTTGCAAAGTGCCTACCTGTAGATTTTGGCCTCTAACTCAGCCGGCACCTAGGGAAACCTACCAAACCTGTGCATTTTTGAAAACTAGAGACCTAGGGGAATCCAAGATGGGGGGGTGACTTGTGGGGCTTTGACCAGGTTCTGTTACCCAGAATCCTTTGCAAACCTCAAAATTTGGCTAAAAAACACATTTTCCTCACATTTCGGTGACAGAAAGTTCTGGAATCTGAGAGGAGCCACAAATTTCCTTACACCCAACGTTCCACCAAATCTCCCGATAAAAATGATACCTCACTTGTGTGGGTAGGCCTAGCACCCGCAACAGAAAATGCCCCAAAACGCAACGTGGACACATCACATTTTTTGAAAGAAAACAGAGGTGTTTTTTGCAAAGTGCCTACCTGTAGATTTTGGCCTCTAGCTCAGCCGGCACGTAGGAAAACCTACCAAACCTGTGCATTTTTTAAAACTAGAGACCTAGGGGAATCCAAGATGGGGGGGTAACTTGTGGGGCTTTGACCAGGTTCTGTTACCCAGAATCCTTTGCAAAGCTAAAAATTTGGCTAAAAAAACACGTTTTCCTCACATTTCGGTGACAGAAAGTTCTGGAATCTGAGAGGAGCCACAAATTTCCTTCCACCCAGCGTTCCCCCAAGTCTCCCGATAAAAATGATACCTCACTTGTGTGGGTAGGCCTACCGCCCGCAACAGAAAAAGCCCCAAAACTCAACGTGGACACATCACATTTTTTGAAAGAAAACAGAGGTGTTTTTTGCAAAGTGCCTACCTGTAGATTTTGGCCTGTAGCTCAGCCGGCACGTAGGAAAACCTACCAAACCTGTGCATTTTTGAAAACTAGAGACCTAGGGGAATCCAAGATGGGGTGACTTGTGGGGCTCTGACCAGGTTCTCTTACCCAGAATCCTTTGCAAACCTCAAATTTTGACTAAAAAAACACATTTTCCTCACATTTCGGTGACAGAAAGTTCTGGAATCTGAGAAGAGCCACAAATTTCCTTCCACCCAGCGTTCCCCCAAGTCTCCCGATAACAATGATACCTCACTTGTGTGGGTAGGCCTAGCGCCCGCGACAGGAAATGCCCCAAAACGCAACGTAGACACATCACATTTTTTGAAAGAAAACAGAGGTGTTTTTTGCAAAGTGCCTACCTGTAGATTTTGGGCTCTAGCTCAGCCGGAACCTACGGAAACCTACCAAACCTGTGCATTTTTTAAAACTAGAGACCTAGGGGAATCCAAGATGGGGTGACTTGTGGGGCTCTGACCAGGTTCTGTTACCCAGAATCCTTTGCAAACCTCAAATTTTGGCTAAAAAAACACGTTTTCCTCACATTTCCGTGACAGAAAGTTCTGGAATCTGAGAGGAGCCACAAATTTCCTTCCACCCAGCGTTCCCCCAAGTCTCCCGATAAAAATGATACCTCACTTGTGTGGGTAGGCCTAGCGCCCGCAACAGAAAAAGCCCCAAAACGCAACGTGGACACATCACATTTTTTGAAAGAAAACAGAGGTGTTTTTTGCAAAGTGCCTACCTGTAGATTTTGGCCTCTAGCTCAGCTGGCACGTAGGGAAACCTACCAAACCTGTGCATTTTTGAAAACTAGAGACCTAGGGGAATCCAAGATGGGGTGACTTGTGGGGCTCTGACCAGGTACTGTTACCCAGAATCCTTTGCAAACCTCAAAATTTGGCTAAAAAACACATTTTCCTCACATTTCGGTGACAGAAAGTTCTGGAATCTGAGAGAGCCACAAATTTCCTTCCACCCAGCGTTCCCCCAAATCTCCCGATAAAAATGATACCTCACTTCTGTGGGTAGGCCTAGCACCCGCAACAGAAAATGCCCCAAAACGCAACGTGGACACATCACATTTTTTTAAAGAAAACAGAGGTGTTTTTTGCAAAGTGCCTACCTGTAGATTTTGGCCTCTAGCTCAGCCGGCACGTAGGAAAACCTACCAAACCTGTGCATTTTTGAAAACTAGAGACCTAGGGGAATCCAAGATGGGGTGACTTGTGGGGCTCTGACCAGGTTCTGTTACCCAGAATCCTTTGCAAACCTCAAAATTTGGCTAAAAAACACATTTTCCTCACATTTCGGTGACAGAAAGTTCTGGAATCTGAGAGGAGCCACAAATTTCCTTCCACCCAGCGTTCCCCCAAATCTCCCGATAAAAATAATACCTCACTTGTGTGGGTAGGCCTAGCACCCGCAACAGAAAATGCCCCAAAACGCAACGTGGACACATCAAATTTTTTTAAAGAAAACAGAGGTGTTTTTTGCAAAGTGCCTACCTGTAGATTTTGGCCTCTAGCTCAGCCGGCACGTAGGAAAACCTACCAAACCTGTGCATTTTTGAAAACTAGAGACCTAGGGGAATCCAAGATGGGGTGACTTGTGGGGCTCTGACCAGGTTCTGTTACCCAGAATCCTTTGCAAACCTCAAATTTTGACTAAAAAAACACATTTTCCTCACATTTCGGTGACAGAAAGTTCTGGAATCTGAGAAGAGCCACAAATTTCCTTCCACCCAGCGTTCCCCCAAGTCTCCCGATAACAATGATACCTCACTTGTGTGGGTAGGCCTAGCGCCCCTGACAGGAAATGCCCCAAAACACAACGTGGACACATCACGTTTTTTAAAAGAAAACAGAGGTATTTTTTGCAAAGTGCCTACCTGTAGATTTTGGCCTCTAACTCAGCCGGCACCTAGGGAAACCTACCAAACCTGTGCATTTTTTTAAACTAGAGACCTAGGGGAATCCAAGATGGGGGGGTGACTTGTGGGGCTTTGACCAGGTTCTGTTACCCAGAATCCTTTGCACAGCTAAAAATTTGGCTCAAAAAACACATTTTCCTCACATTTCGGTGACAGAAGTTCTGGAATCTGAGAGGAGCCACAAATTTCCTTCCACCCAGCGTTCCCCCAAATCTCCCGATAAAAATGATACCTCACTTGTGTGGGTAGGCCTAGCACCCGCAACAGAAAATGCCACAAAACGCAACGTGGACACATCACATTTTTTGAAAGAAAACAGAGGTGTTTTTTGCAAAGTGCCTACCTGTAGATTTTGGCCTCTAGCTCAGCCGGCACGTAGGAAAACCTACCAAACCTGTGCATTTTTGAAAACTAGAGACCTAGGGGAATTCAAGATGGGGTAACTTGTGGGGCTCTGACCAGGTTGTGTTACCCAGAATCCTTTGCAAACCTCAAATTTTGGCTAATAAAAAACACGTTTTCCTCACATTTTGGTGACAGAAAGTTCTGGAATCTGAGAGGAGCCACAAATTTCCTTCCACCCAGCGTTCCCCCAAGTCTCCCGATAAAAATGATACCTCACTTGTGTGGGTAGGCCTAGCGCCGCTGACAGGAAATGCCCCAAAACACAACGTGGACACATCACATTTTTTGAAAGAAAACAGAGGTGTTTTTTGCAAAGTGCCTACCTGTAGATTTTGGCCTCTAACTCAGCCGGCACCTAGGGAAACCTACCAAACCTGTGCATTTTTGAAAACTAGAGACCTAGGGGAATCCAAGATGGGGGGGTGACTTGTGGGGCTTTGACCAGGTTCTGTTACCCAGAATCCTTTGCAAACCTCAAAATTTGGCTAAAAAACACATTTTCCTCACATTTCGGTGACAGAAAGTTCTGGAATCTGAGAGGAGCCACAAATTTCCTTACACCCAACGTTCCACCAAATCTCCCGATAAAAATGATACCTCACTTGTGTGGGTAGGCCTAGCACCCGCAACAGAAAATGCCCCAAAACGCAACGTGGACACATCACATTTTTTGAAAGAAAACAGAGGTGTTTTTTGCAAAGTGCCTACCTGTAGATTTTGGCCTCTAGCTCAGCCGGCACGTAGGAAAACCTACCAAACCTGTGCATTTTTGAAAACTAGAGACCTCGGGGAATCCAAGATGGGGTGACTTGTGGGGCTCTGACCAGGTACTGTTACCCAGAATCCTTTGCAAACCTCAAATTTTAACTAAAAAAACACATTTTCCTCACATTTCGGTGACAGAAAGTTCTGGAATCTGAGAAGAGCCACAAATTTCCTTCCACCCAGCGTTCCCCCAAGTCTCCCGATAGAAATGATACCTCACTTGTGTTGGTAGGCCTAGCGCCCCTGACAGGAAATGCCCCAAAACACAACGTGAACCCATCACAATTTTTTAAAGAAAACAGAGGTGTTTTTTGCAAAGTGCCTACCTGTAGATGTTGGCCTCTAGCTCAGCCGGCACCTAGGTAAACCTACCAAACCTATGCATTTTTGAAAACTAGAGACCTAGGGGAATCCAAGATGGGGTAACTTGTGGGGCTCTGACCAGGTTCTGTTACCCAGAATCCTTTGCAAACCTCAAATTGTGACTAAAAAAACACATTTTCCTCACATTTCGGTGACAGAAAGTTCTGGAATCTGAGAAGAGCCACAAATTTCCTTCCACCCAGCGTTCCCCCAAGTCTCCCGATAAAAATGATACCTCACTTGTGTGGGTAGGCCTAGCACCCCTGACAGGAAATGCCCCAAAACACAACGTGAACCCATTACAATTTTTTAAAGAAAACAGAGGTGTTTTTTGCAAAGTGCCTACCTGTAGATGTTGGCCTTTAGCTCAGCCGGCACCTAGGGAAACCTACCAAACCTATGCATTTTTGAAAACTAGAGACCTAGGGGAATCCAAGATGGGGTAACTTGTGGGGCTCTGACCAGGTTCTGTTACCCAGAATCCTTTGCAAACCTCAAATTTTGACTAAAAAAACACGTTTTCTTCACATTTCGGTGACAGAAAGTTCTGGAATCTGAGAGGAGCCACAAATTTCCTTCCACCCAGCGTTCCCCCAAGTCTCCCGATAACAATGATACCTCACTTGTGTGGGTAGGCCTAGCGCCCGCGACAGGAAATGCCCCAAAACGCAACGTAGACACATCACATTTTTTGAAAGAAAACAGAGGTGTTTTTTGCAAAGTGCCTACCTGTAGATTTTGGCCTCTAACTCAGCCGGCACCTAGGGAAACCTACCAAACCTGTGCATTTTTGAAAAATAGAGACCTAGGGGAATCCAAGATGGGGGGGTAACTTGTGGGGCTTTGACCAGGTTCTGTTACCCAGAATCCTTTGCAAAGCTAAAAATTTGGCTAAAAAAACACGTTTTCCTCATATTTCGGTGACAGAAAGTTCTGGAATCTGAGAGGAGCCACAAATTTCCTTCCACCCAGCGTTCCCCCAAGTCTCCCGATAAAAATGATACCTCACTTGTGTGGGTAGGCCTACCGCCCGCAACAGAAAAAGCCCCAAAACTCAACGTGGACACATCACATTTTTTGAAAGAAAACAGAGGTGTTTTTTGCAAAGTGCCTACCTGTAGATTTTAGCCTGTAGCTCAGCCGGCACGTAGGAAAACCTACCAAACCTGTGCATTTTTGAAAACTAGAGACCTAGGGGAATCCAAGATGGGGTGACTTGTGGGGCTCTGACCAGGTTCTGTTACCCAGAATCCTTTGCAAACCTCAAATTTTGACTAAAAAAACACATTTTCCTCACATTTCGGTGACAGAAAGTTCTGGAATCTGAGAAGAGCCACAAATTTCCTTCCACCCAGCGTTCCCCCAAGTCTCCCGATAACAATGATACCTCACTTGTGTGGGTAGGCCTAGCGCCCGCGACAGGAAATGCCCCAAAACGCAACGTAGACACATCACATTTTTTGAAAGAAAACAGAGGTGTTTTTTGCAAAGTGCCTACCTGTAGATTTTGTGCTCTAGCTCAGCCGGCATGTAGGAAAAGCTACCAAACCTGTGCATTTTTGAAAACTAGAGACCTAGGGGAATCCAAGATGGGGTGACTTGTGGGGCTCTGACCAGGTTCTGTTACCCAGAATCCTTTGCAAACCTCAAATTTTGGCTAAAAAAACACGTTTTCCTCACATTTCCGTGACAGAAAGTTCTGGAATCTGAGAGGAGCCACAAATTTCCTTCCACCCAGCGTTCCCCCAAGTCTCCCGATAACAATGATACCTCACTTGTGTGGGTAGGCCTAGCGCCCGCGACAGGAAATGCCCCAAAACGCAACGTAGACACATCACATTTTTTGAAAGAAAACAGAGGTGTTTTTTGCAAAGTGCCTACCTGTAGATTTTGTGCTCTAGCTCAGCCGGCATGTAGGAAAAGCTACCAAACCTGTGCATTTTTGAAAACTAGAGACCTAGGGGAATCCAAGATGGGGTGACTTGTGGGGCTCTGACCAGGTTCTGTTACCCAGAATCCTTTGCAAACCTCAAATTTTGGCTAAAAAAACACGTTTTCCTCACATTTCCGTGACAGAAAGTTCTGGAATCTGAGAGGAGCCACAAATTTCCTTCCACCCAGCGTTCCCCCAAGTCTCCCGATAACAATGATGCCTCACTTGTGTGGGTAGGCCTAGCGCCCGCGACAGGAAATGCCCCAAAACGCAACGTAGACACATCACATTTTTTGAAAGAAAACAGAGGTGTTTTTTGCAAAGTGCCTACCTGTAGATTTTGTGCTCTAGCTCAGCCGGCATGTAGGAAAAGCTACCAAACCTGTGCATTTTTGAAAACTAGAGACCTAGGGGAATCCAAGATGGGGTGACTTGTGGGGCTCTGACCAGGTTCTGTTACCCAGAATCCTTTGCAAACCTCAAATTTTGACTAAAAAAACACATTTTCCTCACATTTCGGTGACAGAAAGTTCTGGAATCTGAGAAGAGACACAAATTTCCTTCCACCCAGCGTTCCCCCAAGTCTCCCGATAAAAATGATACCTCACTTGTGTGGGTAGGCCTAGCACCCCTGACAGGAAATGCCCCAAAACACAACGTGAACCCATTACAATTTTTTAAAGAAAACAGAGGTGTTTTTTGCAAAGTGCCTACCTGTAGATGTTGGCCTTTAGCTCAGCCGGCACCTAGGGAAACCTACCAAACCTATGCATTTTTGAAAACTAGAGACCTAGGGGAATCCAAGATGGGGTAACTTGTGGGGCTCTGACCAGGTTCTGTTACCCAGAATCCTTTGCAAACCTCAAATTTTGACTAAAAAAACACGTTTTCTTCACATTTCGGTGACAGAAAGTTCTGGAATCTGAGAGGAGCCACAAATTTCCTTCCACCCAGCGTTCCCCCAAGTCTCCCGATAACAATGATACCTCACTTGTGTGGGTAGGCCTAGCGCCCGCGACAGGAAATACCCCAAAACGCAACGTAGACACATCACATTTTTTGAAAGAAAACAGAGGTGTTTTTTGCAAAGTGCCTACCTGTAGATTTTGGCCTCTAACTCAGCCGGCACCTAGGGAAACCTACCAAACCTGTGCATTTTTGAAAAATAGAGACCTAGGGGAATCCAAGATGGGGGGGTAACTTGTGGGGCTTTGACCAGGTTCTGTTACCCAGAATCCTTTGCAAAGCTAAAAATTTGGCTAAAAAAACACGTTTTCCTCACATTTCGGTGACAGAAAGTTCTGGAATCTGAGAGGAGCCACAAATTTCCTTCCACCCAGCGTTCCCCCAAGTCTCCCGATAAAAATGATACCTCACTTGTGTGGGTAGGCCTACCGCCCGCAACAGAAAAAGCCCCAAAACTCAACGTGGACACATCACATTTTTTGAAAGAAAACAGAGGTGTTTTTTGCAAAGTGCCTACCTGTAGATTTTGGCCTGTAGCTTAGCCGGCACGTAGGAAAACCTACCAAACCTGTGCATTTTTGAAAACTAGAGACCTAGGGGAATCCAAGATGGGGTGACTTGTGGGGCTCTGACCAGGTTCTGTTACCCAGAATCCTTTGCAAACCTCAAATTTTGACTAAAAAAACACATTTTCCTCACATTTCCGTGACAGAAAGTTCTGGAATCTGAGAAGAGCCACAAATTTCCTTCCACCCAGCGTTCCCCCAAGTCTCCCGATAACAATGATACCTCACTTGTGTGGGTAGGCCTAGCGCCCGCGACAGGAAATGCCCCAAAACGCAACGTAGACACATCACATTTTTTGAAAGAAAACAGAGGTGTTTTTTGCAAAGTGCCTACCTGTAGATTTTGGGCTCTAGCTCAGCCGGAACCTACAGAAACCTACCAAACCTGTGCATTTTTTAAAACTAGAGACCTAGGGGAATCCAAGATGGGGTGACTTGTGGGGCTCTGACCAGGTTCTGTTACCCAGAATCCTTTGCAAACCTCAAATTTTGGCTAAAAAAACACGTTTTCCTCACATTTCCGTGACAGAAAGTTCTGGAATCTGAGAGGAGCCACAAATTTCCTTCCACCCAGCGTTCCCCCAAGTCTCCCGATAAAAATGATACCTCACTTGTGTGGGTAGGCCTAGCGCCCGCGACAGAAAAAGCCCCAAAACGCAACGTGGACACATCACATTTTTTGAAAGAAAACAGAGGTGTTTTTTGCAAAGTGCCTACCTGTAGATTTTGGCCTCTAGCTCAGCTGGCACGTAGGGAAACCTACCAAACCTGTGCATTTTTGAAAACTAGAGACCTAGGGGAATCCAAGATGGGGTGACTTGTGGGGCTCTGACCAGGTACTGTTACCCAGAATCCTTTGCAAACCTCAAAATTTGGCTAAAAAACACATTTTCCTCACATTTCGGTGACAGAAAGTTCTGGAATCTGAGAGAGCCACAAATTTCCTTCCACCCAGCGTTCCCCCAAATCTCCCGATAAAAATGATACCTCACTTCTGTGGGTAGGCCTAGCACCCGCAACAGAAAATGCCCCAAAACGCAACGTGGACACATCACATTTTTTTAAAGAAAACAGAGGTGTTTTTTGCAAAGTGCCTACCTGTAGATTTTGGCCTCTAGCTCAGCCGGCACGTAGGAAAACCTACCAAACCTGTGCATTTTTGAAAACTAGAGACCTAGGGGAATCCAAGATGGGGTGACTTGTGGGGCTCTGACCAGGTTCTGTTACCCAGAATCCTTTGCAAACCTCAAAATTTGGCTAAAAAACACATTTTCCTCACATTTCGGTGACAGAAAGTTCTGGAATCTGAGAGGAGCCACAAATTTCCTTCCACCCAGCGTTCCCCCAAATCTCCCGATAAAAATAATACCTCACTTGTGTGGGTAGGCCTAGCACCCGCAACAGAAAATGCCCCAAAACGCAACGTGGACACATCCAATTTTTTTAAAGAAAACAGAGGTGTTTTTTGCAAAGTGCCTACCTGTAGATTTTGGCCTCTAGCTCAGCCGGCACGTAGGAAAACCTACCAAACCTGTGCATTTTTGAAAACTAGAGACCTAGGGGAATCCAAGATGGGGTGACTTGTGGGGCTCTGACCAGGTTCTGTTACCCAGAATCCTTTGCAAACCTCAAATTTTGACTAAAAAAACACATTTTCCTCACATTTCGGTGACAGAAAGTTCTGGAATCTGAGAAGAGCCACAAATTTCCTTCCACCCAGCGTTCCCCCAAGTCTCCCGATAACAATGATACCTCACTTGTGTGGGTAGGCCTAGCGCCCCTGACAGGAAATGCCCCAAAACACAACGTGGACACATCACGTTTTTTAAAAGAAAACAGAGGTGTTTTTTGCAAAGTGCCTACCTGTAGATTTTGGCCTCTAACTCAGCCGGCACCTAGGGAAACCTACCAAACCTGTGCATTTTTTAAAACTAGAGACCTAGGGGAATCCAAGATGGGGGGGTGACTTGTGGGGCTTTGACCAGGTTCTGTTACCCAGAATCCTTTGCAAAGCTAAAAATTTGGCTCAAAAAACACATTTTCCTCACATTTCGGTGACAGAAGTTCTGGAATCTGAGAGGAGCCACAAATTTCCTTCCACCCAGCGTTCCCCCAAATCTCCCGATAAAAATGATACCTCACTTGTGTGGGTAGGCCTAGCACCCGCAACAGAAAATGCCACAAAACGCAACGTGGACACATCACATTTTTTTAAAGAAAACAGAGGTGTTTTTTGCAAAGTGCCTACCTGTAGATTTTGGCCTCTAGCTCAGCCGGCACGTAGGAAAACCTACCAAACCTGTGCATTTTTGAAAACTAGAGACCTAGGGGAATTCAAGATGGGGTAACTTGTGGGGCTCTGACCAGGTTGTGTTACCCAGAATCCTTTGCAAACCTCAAATTTTGGCTAATAAAAAACACGTTTTCCTCACATTTTGGTGACAGAAAGTTCTGGAATCTGAGAGGAGCCACAAATTTCCTTCCACCCAGCGTTCCCCCAAGTCTCCCGATAAAAATGATACCTCACTTGTGTGGGTAGGCCTAGCGCCGCTGACAGGAAATGCCCCAAAACACAACGTGGACACATCACATTTTTTTAAAGAAAACAGAGGTGTTTTTTGCAAAGTGCCTACCTGTAGATTTTGGCCTCTAACTCAGCCGGCACCTAGGGAAACCTACCAAACCTGTGCATTTTTGAAAACTAGAGACCTAGGGGAATCCAAGATGGGGGGGTGACTTGTGGGGCTTTGACCAGGTTCTGTTACCCAGAATCCTTTGCAAAGCTAAAAATTTGGCTCAAAAAACACGTTTTCCTCACATTTCGGTGACAGAAAGTTCTGGAATCTGAGAGGAGCCACAAATTCCCTTCCACCCAGCGTTCCCCCAAGTCTCCCGATAAAAATGATACCTCACTTGTGTGGGTAGGCCTAGCGCCCGCAACAGAAAAAACCCCAAAACGCAACGTGGACACATCACATTTTTTTAAAGAAAACAGAGGTGTTTCTTGCAAAGTGCCTACCTGTAGATTTTGGCCTCTAGCTCAGCTGGCACGTAGGGAAACCTACCAAACCTGTGCATTTTTGAAAACTAGAGACCTAGGGGAATCCAAGATGGGGGGGTGACTTGTGGGGCTCTGACCAGGTTCTGTTACCCAGAATCCTTTGCAAACCTCAAAATTTGGCTAAAAAACACATTTTCCTCACATTTCGGTGACAGAAAGTTCTGGAATCTGAGAGGAGCCACAAATTTCCTTACACCCAACGTTCCACCAAATCTCCCGATAAAAATGATACCTCACTTGTGTGGGTAGGCCTAGCACCCGCAACAGAAAATGCCCCAAAACGCAACGTGGACACATCACATTTTTTGAAAGAAAACAGAGGTGTTTTTTGCAAAGTGCCTACCTGTAGATTTTGGCCTCTAGCTCAGCCGGCACGTAGGAAAACCTACCAAACCTGTGCATTTTTTAAAACTAGAGACCTCGGGGAATCCAAGATGGGGTGACTTGTGGGGCTCTGACCAGGTACTGTTACCCAGAATCCTTTGCAAACCTCAAATTTTAACTAAAAAAACACATTTTCCTCACATTTCGGTGACAGAAAGTTCTGGAATCTGAGAAGAGCCACAAATTTCCTTCCACCCAGCGTTCCCCCAAGTCTCCCGATAGAAATGATACCTCACTTGTGTTGGTAGGCCTAGCGCCCCTGACAGGAAATGCCCCAAAACACAACGTGAACCCATCACAATTTTTTAAAGAAAACAGAGGTGTTTTTTGCAAAGTGCCTACCTGTAGATGTTGGCCTCTAGCTCAGCCGGCACCTAGGTAAACCTACCAAACCTATGCATTTTTGAAAACTAGAGACCTAGGGGAATCCAAGATGGGGTAACTTGTGGGGCTCTGACCAGGTTCTGTTACCCAGAATCCTTTGCAAACCTCAAATTTTGGCTAAAAAAACACGTTTTCTTCACATTTCGGTGACAGAAAGTTCTGGAATCTGAGAGGAGCCACAAATTTCCTTCCACCCAGCGTTCCCCCAAGTCTCCCGATAACAATGATACCTCACTTGAGTGGGTAGGCCTAGCGCCCGCGACAGGAAATGCCCCAAAACGCAACGTAGACACATCACATTTTTTGAAAGAAAACAGAGGTGTTTTTTGCAAAGTGCCTACCTGTAGATTTTGTGCTCTAGCTCAGCCGGCATGTAGGAAAAGCTACCAAACCTGTGCATTTTTGAAAACTAGAGACCTAGGGGAATCCAAGATGGGGTGACTTGTGGGGCTCTGACCAGGTTCTGTTACCCAGAATCCTTTGCAAACCTCAAATTTTGGCTAAAAAAACACGTTTTCCTCACATTTCCGTGACAGAAAGTTCTGGAATCTGAGAGGAGCCACAAATTTCCTTCCACCCAGCGTTCCCCCAAGTCTCCCGATAAAAATGATACCTCACTTGTGTGGGTAGGCCTAGCGCCCGCAACAGAAAAAGCCCCAAAACGCAACGTGGACACATCACATTTTTTGAAAGAAAACAGAGGTGTTTTTTGCAAAGTGCCTACCTGTAGATTTTGGCCTCTAGCTCAGCTGGCACGTAGGGAAACCTACCAAACCTGTGCATTTTTGAAAACTAGAGACCTAGGGGAATCCAAGATGGGGTGACTTGTGGGGCTCTGACCAGGTTCTGTTACCCAGAATCCTTTGCAAACCTCAAAATTTGGCTAAAAAACACATTTTCCTCACATTTCGGTGACAGAAAGTTCTGGAATCTGAGAGAAGCCACAAATTTCCTTCCACCCAGCGTTCCCCCAAATCTCCCGATAAAAATGATACCTCACTTGTGTGGGTAGGCCTAGCACCCGCAACAGAAAATGCCCCAAAACGCAACGTGGACACATCACATTTTTTTAAAGAAAACAGAGGTGTTTTTTGCAAAGTGCCTACCTGTAGATTTTGGCCTCTAGCTCAGCCGGCACGTAGGAAAACCTACCAAACCTGTGCATTTTTGAAAACTAGAGACCTAGGGGAATCCAAGATGGGGTGACTTGTGGGGCTCTGACCAGGTTCTGTTACCCAGAATCCTTTGCAAACCTCAAAATTTGGCTAAAAAACACATTTTCCTCACATTTCGGTGACAGAAAGTTCTGGAATCTGAGAGGAGCCACAAATTTCCTTCCACCCAGCATTCCCCCAAGTCTCCCGATAACAATGATACCTCACTTGTGTGGGTAGGCCTAGCGCCCCTGACAGGAAATGCCCCAAAACACAACGTGGATACATCACATTTTTTAAAAGAAAACAGAGGTGTTGTTTGCAAAGTGCCTACCTGTAGATTTTGGCCTCTAGCTCAGCCGGCACGTAGGAAAACCTACCAAACCTGTGCATTTTTGAAAACTAGAGACCTAGGGGAATCCAAGATGGGGTGACTTGTGGGGCTCTGACCAGGTTCTGTTACCAAGATCCTTTGCAACCCTCAAATTTTGACTAAAAAAACAAATTTTCCTCACATTTCGGTGACAGAAAGTTCTGGAATCTGAGAAGAGCCACAAATTTCCTTCC
Source organism: Pleurodeles waltl (assembly GCF_031143425.1). Lineage (NCBI taxonomy): Eukaryota > Metazoa > Chordata > Amphibia > Caudata > Salamandridae > Pleurodeles > Pleurodeles waltl. Next base: position 981,615,499 of record NC_090440.1, read on the forward strand.
ACCCAGCGTTCCCCCAAGTCTCCCGATAGAAATGATACCTCACTTGTGTGGGTAGGCCTAGCGCCCCTGACAGGAAATGCCCCAAAACACAACGTGAACCCATCACAATTTTTTAAAGAAAACAGAGGTGTTTTTTGCAAAGTGCCTACCTGTAGATGTTGGCCTCTAGCTCAGCCGGCACCTAGGGAAACCTACCAAACCTATGCATTTTTGAAAACTAGAGACCTAGGGGAATCCAAGATGGGGTAACTTGTGGGGCTCTGACCAGGTTCTGTTACCCAGAATCCTTTGCAAACCTCAAATTTTGGCTAAAAAAACACGTTTTCTTCACATTTCGGTGACAGAAAGTTCTGGAATCTGAGAGGAGCCACAAATTTCCTTCCACCAAGCATTCCCCCAAGTCTCCCGATAACAATGATACCTCACTTGTGTGGGTAGGCCTAGCGCCCCTGACAGGAAATGCCCCAAAACACAACGTGGATACATCACATTTTTTAAAAGAAAAAAGAGGTGTTTTTTGCAAAGTGCCTACCTGTAGATTTTGGCCTCTAACTCAGCCGGCACCTAGGGAAACCTACCAAACCTGTGCATTTTTTAAAACTAGAGACCTAGGGGAATCCAAGATGGGGGGGTGACTTGTGGGGCTTTGACCAGGTTCTGTTACCCAGAATCCTTTGCAAAGCTAAAAATGTGGCTAAAAAAACACGTTTTCCTCACATTTCGGTGACAGAAAGTTCTGGAATCTGAGAGGAGCCACAAATTTCCTTCCACCCAGCGTTCCCCCAAGTCTCCCGATAAAAATGATACCTCACTTGTGTGGGTAGGCCTAGCGCCCGCAACAGAAAAAGCCCCAAAACGCAACGTGGACACATCACATTTTTTTAAAGAAAACAGAGGTGTTTTTTGCAAAGTGCCTACCTGTAGATTTTGGCCTCTAGCTCAGCTGGCACGTAGGGAAACCTACCAAAACTGTGCATTTTTTAAAACTAGAGACCTAGGGGAATCCAAGATGGGGTGACTTGTGGGGCTTTGACCAGGTTCTGTTACCCAGAATCCTTTGCAAAGCTAAAAATGTGGCTAAAAAAACAAGTTTTCCTCACATTTCGGTGACAGAAAGTTCTGGAATCTGAGAGGAGCCACAAATTTCCTTCCACCCAGCGTTCCCCCAAGTCTCCCGATAGAAATGATACCTCACTTGTGTGGGTAGGCCTAGCGCCCCTGACAGGAAATGCCCCAAAACACAACGTGAACCCATCACAATTTTTTAAAGAAAACAGAGGTGTTTTTTGCAAAGTGCCTACCTGTAGATGTTGGCCTCTAGCTCAGCCGGCACCTAGGGAAACCTACCAAACCTATGCATTTTTGAAAACTAGAGACCTAGGGGAATACAAGATGGGGTAACTTGTGGGGCTCTGACCAGGTTCTGTTACCCAGAATCCTTTGCAAACCTCAAATTTTGGCTAAAAAAACACGTTTTCTTCACATTTCGGTGACAGAAAGTTCTGGAATCTGAGAGGAGCCACAAATTTCCTTCCACCCAGCGTTACCCCAAGTCTCCCGATAACAATGATACCTCACTTGTGTGGGTAGGCCTAGCGCCCGCAACAGGAAATGCCCCAAAACGCAACGTAGACACATCACATTTTTTGAAAGAAAACAGAGGTGTTTTTTGCAAAGTGCCTATCTGTAGATTTTGGGCTCTAGCTCAGCCGGCACCTACGGAAACCTACCAAACCTGTGCATTTTTGAAAACTAGAGACCTAGGGGAATTCAAGATGGGGTAACTTGTGGGGCTCTGACCAGGTTGTGTTACCCAGAATACTTTGCAAACCTCAAATTTTGGCTAATAAAAAACACGTTTTCCTCACATTTCGGTGACAGAAAGTTCTGGAATCTGAGAGGAGCCACAAATTTCCTTCCACCCAGCGTTCCCCCAAGTCTCCCGATAAAAATGATACCTCACTTGTGTGGGTAGGCCTAGCGCCCGCGACAGGAAATGCCCCAAAACGCAACGTAGACACATCACATTTTTTGAAAGAAAACAGAGGTGTTTTTTGCAAAGTGCCTACCTGTAGATTTTGGGCTCTAGCTCAGCCGGAACCTACGGAAACCTACCAAACCTGTGCATTTTTTAAAACTAGAGACCTAGGGGAATCCAAGATGGGGTGACTTGTGGGGCTCTGACCAGGTTCTGTTACCCAGAATCCTTTGCAAACCTCAAATTTTGGCTAAAAAAACACGTTTTCCTCACATTTCCGTGACAGAAAGTTCTGGAATCTGAGAGGAGCCACAAATTTCCTTCCACCCAGCGTTCCCCCAAGTCTCCCGATAAAAATGATACCTCACTTGTGTGGGTAGGCCTAGCGCCCGCAACAGAAAAAGCCCCAAAACGCAACGTGGACACATCACATTTTTTGAAAGAAAACAGAGGTGTTTTTTGCAAAGTGCCTACCTGTAGATTTTGGCCTCTAGCTCAGCTGGCACGTAGGGAAACCTACCAAACCTGTGCATTTTTGAAAACTAGAGACCTAGGGGAATCCAAGATGGGGTGACTTGTGGGGCTCTGACCAGGTACTGTTACCCAGAATCCTTTGCAAACCTCAAAATTTGGCTAAAAAACACATTTTCCTCACATTTCGGTGACAGAAAGTTCTGGAATCTGAGAGAGCCACAAATTTCCTTCCACCCAGCGTTCCCCCAAATCTCCCGATAAAAATGATACCTCACTTGTGTGGGTAGGCCTAGCACCCGCAACAGAAAATGCCCCAAAACGCAACGTGGACACATCACATTTTTTTAAAGAAAACAGAGGTGTTTTTTGCAAAGTGCCTACCTGTAGATTTTGGCCTCTAGCTCAGCCGGCACGTAGGAAAACCTACCAAACCTGTGCATTTTTGAAAACTAGAGACCTAGGGGAATCCAAGATGGGGTGACTTGTGGGGCTCTGACCAGGTTCTGTTACCCAGAATCCTTTGCAAACCTCAAAATTTGGCTAAAAAACACATTTTCCTCACATTTCGGTGACAGAAAGTTCTGGAATCTGAGAGGAGCCACAAATTTCCTTCCACCCAGCGTTCCCCCAAATCTCCCGATAAAAATAATACCTCACTTGTGTGGGTAGGCCAAGCACCCGCAACAGAAAATGCCCCAAAACGCAACGTGGACACATCAAATTTTTTTAAAGAAAACAGAGGTGTTTTTTGCAAAGTGCCTACCTGTAGATTTTGGCCTCTAGCTCAGCCGGCACGTAGGAAAACCTACCAAACCTGTGCATTTTTGAAAACTAGAGACCTAGGGGAATCCAAGATGGGGTGACTTGTGGGGCTCTGACCAGGTTCTGTTACCCAGAATCCTTTGCAAACCTCAAATTTTGACTAAAAAAACACATTTTCCTCACATTTCGGTGACAGAAAGTTCTGGAATCTGAGAAGAGCCACAAATTTCCTTCCACCCAGCGTTCCCCCAAGTCTCCCGATAACAATGATACCTCACTTGTGTGGGTAGGCCTAGCGCCCCTGACAGGAAATGCCCCAAAACACAACGTGGACACATCACGTTTTTTAAAAGAAAACAGAGGTGTTTTTTGCAAAGTGCCTACCTGTAGATTTTGGCCTCTAACTCAGCCGGCACCTAGGGAAACCTACCAAACCTGTGCATTTTTTAAAACTAGAGACCTAGGGGAATCCAAGATGGGGGGGTGACTTGTGGGGCTTTGACCAGGTTCTGTTACCCAGAATCCTTTGCAAAGCTAAAAATTTGGCTCAAAAAACACATTTTCCTCACATTTCGGTGACAGAAGTTCTGGAATCTGAGAGGAGCCACAAATTTCCTTCCACCCAGCGTTCCCCCAAATCTCCCGATAAAAATGATACCTCACTTGTGTGGGTAGGCCTAGCACCCGCAACAGAAAATGCCACAAAACGCAACGTGGACACATCACATTTTTTTAAAGAAAACAGAGGTGTTTTTTGCAAAGTGCCTACCTGTAGATTTTGGCCTCTAGCTCAGCCGGCACGTAGGAAAACCTACCAAACCTGTGCATTTTTGAAAACTAGAGACCTAGGGGAATTCAAGATGGGGTAACTTGTGGGGCTCTGACCAGGTTGTGTTACCCAGAATCCTTTGCAAACCTCAAATTTTGGCTAATAAAAAACACGTTTTCCTCACATTTTGGTGACAGAAAGTTCTGGAATCTGAGAGGAGCCACAAATTTCCTTCCACCCAGCGTTCCCCCAAGTCTCCCGATAAAAATGATACCTCACTTGTGTGGGTAGGCCTAGCGCCGCTGACAGGAAATGCCCCAAAACACAACGTGGACACATCACATTTTTTTAAAGAAAACAGAGGTGTTTTTTGCAAAGTGCCTACCTGTAGATTTTGGCCTCTAACTCAGCCGGCACCTAGGGAAACCTACCAAACCTGTGCATTTTTGAAAACTAGAGACCTAGGGGAATCCAAGATGGGGGGGTGACTTGTGGGGCTTTGACCAGGTTCTGTTACCCAGAATCCTTTGCAAAGCTAAAAATTTGGCTCAAAAAACACGTTTTCCTCACATTTCGGTGACAGAAAGTTCTGGAATCTGAGAGGAGCCACAAATTCCCTTCCACCCAACGTTCCCCCAAGTCTCCCGATAAAAATGATACCTCACTTGTGTGGGTAGGCCTAGCGCCCGCAACAGAAAAAGCCCCAAAACGCAACGTGGACACATCACATTTTTTAAAGAAAACAGAGGTGTTTCTTGCAAAGTGCCTACCTGTAGATTTTGGCCTCTAGCTCAGCTGGCACGTAGGGAAACCTACCAAACCTGTGCATTTTTGAAAACTAGAGACCTAGGGGAATCCAAGATGGGGGGGTGACTTGTGGGGCTCTGACCAGGTTCTGTTACCCAGAATCCTTTGCAAACCTCAAAATTTGGCTAAAAAACACATTTTCCTCACATTTCGGTGACAGAAAGTTCTGGAATCTGAGAGGAGCCACAAATTTCCTTACACCCAACGTTCCACCAAATCTCCCGATAAAAATGATACCTCACTTGTGTGGGTAGGCCTAGCACCCGCAACAGAAAATGCCCCAAAACGCAACGTGGACACATCACATTTTTTGAAAGAAAACAGAGGTGTTTTTTGCAAAGTGCCTACCTGTAGATTTTGGCCTCTAGCTCAGCCGGCACGTAGGAAAACCTACCAAACCTGTGCATTTTTGAAAACTAGAGACCTCGGGGAATCCAAGATGGGGTGACTTGTGGGGCTCTGACCAGGTTCTGTTACCCAGAATCCTTTGCAAACCTCAAATTTTGACTAAAAAAACACATTTTCCTCACATTTCGGTGACAGAAAGTTCTGGAATCTGAGAAGAGCCACAAATTTCCTTCCACCCAGCGTTCCCCCAAGTCTCCCGATAACAATGATACCTCACTTGTGTGTGTAGGCCTAGCGCCCCTGACAGGAAATGCCCCAAAACACAACGTGGACACATCACGTTTTTTAAAAGAAAACAGAGGTGTTTTTTGCAAAGTGCCTACCTGTAGATTTTGGCCTCTAACTCAGCCGGCACCTAGGGAAACCTACCAAACCTGTGCATTTTTTAAAACTAGAGACCTAGGGGAATCCAAGATGGGGGGGTGACTTGTGGGGCTTTGACCAGGTTCTGTTACCCAGAATCCTTTGCAAAGCTAAAAATTTGGCTCAAAAAACACATTTTCCTCACATTTCGGTGACAGAAGTTCTGGAATCTGAGAGGAGCCACAAATTTCCTTCCACCCAGCGTTCCCCCAAATCTCCCGATAAAAATGATACCTCACTTGTGTGGGTAGGCCTAGCACCCGCAACAGAAAATGCCACAAAACGCAACGTGGACACATCACATTTTTTTAAAGAAAACAGAGGTGTTTTTTGCAAAGTGCCTACCTGTAGATTTTGGCCTCTAGCTCAGCCGGCACCTAGGTAAACCTACCAAACCTATGCATTTTTGAAAACTAGAGACCTAGGGGAATCCAAGATGGGGTAACTTGTGGGGCTCTGACCAGGTTCTGTTACCCAGAATCCTTTGCAAACCTCAAATTTTGGCTAAAAAAACACGTTTTCTTCACATTTCGGTGACAGAAAGTTCTGGAATCTGAGAGGAGCCACAAATTTCCTTCCACCCAGCGTTCCCCCAAGTCTCCCGATAACAATGATACCTCACTTGAGTGGGTAGGCCTAGCGCCCGCGACAGGAAATGCCCCAAAACGCAACGTAGACACATCACATTTTTTGAAAGAAAACAGAGGTGTTTTTTGCAAAGTGCCTACCTGTAGATTTTGTGCTCTAGCTCAGCCGGCATGTAGGAAAAGCTACCAAACCTGTGCATTTTTGAAAACTAGAGACCTAGGGGAATCCAAGATGGGGTGACTTGTGGGGCTCTGACCAGGTTCTGTTACCCAGAATCCTTTGCAAACCTCAAATTTTGGCTAAAAAAACACGTTTTCCTCACATTTCCGTGACAGAAAGTTCTGGAATCTGAGAGGAGCCACAAATTTCCTTCCACCCAGCGTTCCCCCAAATCTCCCGATAAAAATGATACCTCACTTGTGTGGGTAGGCCTAGCACCCGCAACAGAAAATGCCACAAAACGCAACGTGGACACATCACATTTTTTTTAAAGAAAACAGAGGTGTTTTTTGCAAAGTGCCTACCTGTAGATTTTGGCCTCTAGCTCAGCCGGCACGTAGGAAAACCTACCAAACCTGTGCATTTTTGAAAACTAGAGACCTAGGGGAATTCAAGATGGGGTAACTTGTGGGGCTCTGACCAGGTTGTGTTACCCAGAATCCTTTGCAAACCTCAAATTTTGGCTAATAAAAAACACGTTTTCCTCACATTTTGGCGACAGAAAGTTCTGGAATCTGAGAGGAGCCACAAATTTCCTTCCACCCAGCGTTCCCCCAAGTCTCCCGATAAAAATGATACCTCACTTGTGTGGGTAGGCCTAGCGCCGCTGACAGGAAATGCCCCAAAACACAACGTGGACACATCACATTTTTTTAAAGAAAACAGAGGTGTTTTTTGCAAAGTGCCTACCTGTAGATTTTGGCCTCTAACTCAGCCGGCACCTAGGGAAACCTACCAAACCTGTGCATTTTTGAAAACTAGAGACCTAGAGGAATCCAAGATGGGGGGGTGACTTGTGGGGCTTTGACCAGGTTCTGTTACCCAGAATCCTTTGCAAAGCTAAAAATTTGGCTCAAAAAACACGTTTTCCTCACATTTCGGTGACAGAAAGTTCTGGAATCTGAGAGGAGCCACAAATTCCCTTCCACCCAGCGTTCCCCCAAGTCTCCCGATAAAAATGATACCTCACTTGTGTGGGTAGGCCTAGCGCCCGCAACAGAAAAAGCCCCAAAACGCAACGTGGACACATCACATTTTTTAAAGAAAACAGAGGTGTTTCTTGCAAAGTGCCTACCTGTAGATTTTGGCCTCTAGCTCAGCTGGCACGTAGGGAAACCTACCAAACCTGTGCATTTTTGAAAACTAGAGACCTAGGGGAATCCAAGATGGGGGGGTGACTTGTGGGGCTCTGACCAGGTTCTGTTACCCAGAATCCTTTGCAAACCTCAAAATTTGGCTAAAAAACACATTTTCCTCACATTTCGGTGACAGAAAGTTCTGGAATCTGAGAGGAGCCACAAATTTCCTTACACCCAACGTTCCACCAAATCTCCCGATAAAAATGATACCTCACTTGTGTGGGTAGGCCTAGCACCCGCAACAGAAAATGCCCCAAAACGCAACGTGGACACATCACATTTTTTGAAAGAAAACAGAGGTGTTTTTTGCAAAGTGCCTACCTGTAGATTTTGGCCTCTAGCTCAGCCGGCACGTAGGAAAACCTACCAAACCTGTGCATTTTTGAAAACTAGAGACCTCGGGGAATCCAAGATGGGGTGACTTGTGGGGCTCTGACCAGGTACTGTTACCCAGAATCCTTTGCAAACCTCAAATTTTAACTAAAAAAACACATTTTCCTCACATTTCGGTGACAGAAAGTTCTGGAATCTGAGAAGAGCCACAAATTTCCTTCCACCCAGCGTTCCCCCAAGTCTCCCGATAGAAATGATACCTCACTTGTGTTGGTAGGCCTAGCGCCCCTGACAGGAAATGCCCCAAAACACAACGTGAACCCATCACAATTTTTTAAAGAAAACAGAGGTGTTTTTTGCAAAGTGCCTACCTGTAGATGTTGGCCTCTAGCTCAGCCGGCACCTAGGTAAACCTACCAAACCTATGCATTTTTGAAAACTAGAGACCTAGGGGAATCCAAGATGGGGTAACTTGTGGGGCTCTGACCAGGTTCTGTTACCCAGAATCCTTTGCAAACCTCAAATTTTGGCTAAAAAAACAAGTTTTCTTCACATTTCGGTGACAGAAAGTTCTGGAATCTGAGAGGAGCCACAAATTTCCTTCCACCCAGCGTTCCCCCAAGTCTCCCGATAACAATGATACCTCACTTGAGTGGGTAGGCCTAGCGCCCGCGACAGGAAATGCCCCAAAACGCAACGTAGACACATCACATTTTTTGAAAGAAAACAGAGGTGTTTTTTGCAAAGTGCCTACCTGTAGATTTTGTGCTCTAGCTCAGCCGGCATGTAGGAAAAGCTACCAAACCTGTGCATTTTTGAAAACTAGAGACCTAGGGGAATCCAAGATGGGGTGACTTGTGGGGCTCTGACCAGGTTCTGTTACCCAGAATCCTTTGCAAACCTCAAATTTTGGCTAAAAAAACACGTTTTCCTCACATTTCCGTGACAGAAAGTTCTGGAATCTGAGAGGAGCCACAAATTTCCTTCCACCCAGCGTTCCCCCAAATCTCCCGATAAAAATGATACCTCACTTGTGTGGGTAGGCCTAGCACCCGCAACAGAAAATGCCACAAAACGCAACGTGGACACATCACATTTTTTTAAAGAAAACAGAGGTGTTTTTTGCAAAGTGCCTACCTGTAGATTTTGGCCTCTAGCTCAGCCGGCACGTAGGAAAACCTACCAAACCTGTGCATTTTTGAAAACTAGAGACCTAGGGGAATTCAAGATGGGGTAACTTGTGGGGCTCTGACCAGGTTGTGTTACCCAGAATCCTTTGCAAACCTCAAATTTTGGCTAATAAAAAACACGTTTTCCTCACATTTTGGTGACAGAAAGTTCTGGAATCTGAGAGGAGCCACAAATTTCCTTCCACCCAGCGTTCCCCCAAGTCTCCCGATAAAAATGATACCTCACTTGTGTGGGTAGGCCTAGCGCCGCTGACAGGAAATGCCCCAAAACACAACGTGGACACATCACATTTTTTTAAAGAAAACAGAGGTGTTTTTTGCAAAGTGCCTACCTGTAGATTTTGGCCTCTAACTCAGCCGGCACCTAGGGAAACCTACCAAACCTGTGCATTTTTTAAAACTAGAGACCTAGGGGAATCCAAGATGGGGGGGTGACTTGTGGGGCTTTGACCAGGTTCTGTTACCCAGAATCCTTTGCAAAGCTAAAAATTTGGCTCAAAAAACACGTTTTCCTCACATTTCGGTGACAGAAAGTTCTGGAATCTGAGAGGAGCCACAAATTCCCTTCCACCCAGCGTTCCCCCAAGTCTCCCGATAAAAATGATACCTCACTTGTGTGGGTAGGCCTAGCGCCCGCAACACAAAAAGCCCCAAAACGCAACGTGGACACATCACATTTTTTAAAGAAAACAGAGGTGTTTCTTGCAAAGTGCCTACCTGTAGATTTTGGCCTCTAGCTCAGCTGGCACGTAGGGAAACCTACCAAACCTGTGCATTTTTGAAAACTAGAGACCTAGGGGAATCCAAGATGGGGGGGTGACTTGTGGGGCTCTGACCAGGTTCTGTTACCCAGAATCCTTTGCAAACCTCAAAATTTGGCTAAAAAACACATTTTCCTCACATTTCGGTGACAGAAAGTTCTGGAATCTGAGAGGAGCCACAAATTTCCTTACACCCAACGTTCCACCAAATCTCCCGATAAAAATGATACCTCACTTGTGTGGGTAGGCCTAGCACCCGCAACAGAAAATGCCCCAAAACGCAACGTGGACACATCACATTTTTTGAAAGAAAACAGAGGTGTTTTTTGCAAAGTGCCTACCTGTAGATTTTGGCCTCTAGCTCAGCCGGCACGTAGGAAAACCTACCAAACCTGTGCATTTTTGAAAACTAGAGACCTCGGGGAATCCAAGATGGGATGACTTGTGGGGCTCTGACCAGGTACTGTTACCCAGAATCCTTTGCAAACCTCAAATTTTAACTAAAAAAACACATTTTCCTCACATTTCGGTGACAGAAAGTTCTGGAATCTGAGAAGAGCCACAAATTTCCTTCCACCCAGCGTTCCCCCAAGTCTCCCGATAGAAATGATACCTCACTTGTGTTGGTAGGCCTAGCGCCCCTGACAGGAAATGCCCCAAAACACAACGTGAACCCATCACAATTTTTTAAAGAAAACAGAGGTGTTTTTTGCAAAGTGCCTACCTGTAGATGTTGGCCTCTAGCTCAGCCGGCACCTAGGTAAACCTACCAAACCTATGCATTTTTGAAAACTAGAGACCTAGGGGAATCCAAGATGGGGTAACTTGTGGGGCTCTGACCAGGTTCTGTTACCCAGAATCCTTTGCAAACCTCAAATTTTGGCTAAAAAAACACGTTTTCTTCACATTTCGGTGACAGAAAGTTCTGGAATCTGAGAGGAGCCACAAATTTCCTTCCACCCAGCGTTCCCCCAAGTCTCCCGATAACAATGATACCTCACTTGAGTGGGTAGGCCTAGCGCCCGCGACAGGAAATGCCCCAAAACGCAACGTAGACACATCACATTTTTTGAAAGAAAACAGAGGTGTTTTTTGCAAAGTGCCTACCTGTAGATTTTGTGCTCTATCTCAGCCGGCATGTAGGAAAAGCTACCAAACCTGTGCATTTTTGAAAACTAGAGACCTAGGGGAATCCAAGATGGGGTGACTTGTGGGGCTCTGACCAGGTTCTGTTACCCAGAATCCTTTGCAAACCTCAAATTTTGGCTAAAAAAACACGTTTTCCTCACATTTCCGTGACAGAAAGTTCTGGAATCTGAGAGGAGCCACAAATTTCCTTCCACCCAGCGTTCCCCCAAGTCTCCCGATAAAAATGATACCTCACTTGTGTGGGTAGGCCTAGCGCCCGCAACAGAAAAAGCCCCAAAACGCAACGTGGACACATCACATTTTTTGAAAGAAAACAGAGGTGTTTTTTGCAAAGTGCCTACCTGTAGATTTTGGCCTCTAGCTCAGCTGGCACGTAGGGAAACCTACCAAACCTGTGCATTTTTGAAAACTAGAGACCTAGGGGAATCCAAGATGGGGTGACTTGTGGGGCTTTGACCAGGTTCTGTTACCCAGAATCCTTTGCAAAGCTAAAAATTTGGCTCAAAAAACACGTTTTCCTCACATTTCGGTGACAGAAAGTTCTGGAATCTGAGAGGAGCCACAAATTCCCTTCCACCCAGCGTTCCCCCAAGTCTCCCGATAAAAATGATACCTCACTTGTGTGGGTAGGCCTAGCGCCCCTGACAGGAAATGCCCCAAAACACAACGTGGACACATCACGTTTTTTAAAAGAAAACAGAGGTGTTTTTTGCAAAGTGCCTACCTGTAGATTTTGGCCTCTAACTCAGCCGGCACCTAGGGAAACCTACCAAACCTGTGCATTTTTTAAAACTAGAGACCTAGGGGAATCCAAGATGGGGGGGTGACTTGTGGGGCTTTGACCAGGTTCTGTTACCCAGAATCCTTTGCAAAGCTAAAAATTTGGCTCAAAAAACACATTTTCCTCACATTTCGGTGACAGAAGTTCTGGAATCTGAGAGGAGCCACAAATTTCCTTCCACCCAGCGTTCCCCCAAATCTCCCGATAAAAATGATACCTCACTTGTGTGGGTAGGCCTAGCGCCGCTGACAGGAAATGCCCCAAAACACAACGTGGACACATCACATTTTTTTAAAGAAAACAGAGGTGTTTTTTGCAAAGTGCCTACCTGTAGATTTTGGCCTCTAACTCAGCCGGCACCTAGGGAAACCTACCAAACCTGTGCATTTTTGAAAACTAGAGACCTAGGGGAATCCAAGATGGGGGGGTGACTTGTGGGGCTTTGACCAGGTTCTGTTACCCAGAATCCTTTGCAAAGCTAAAAATTTGGCTCAAAAAACACGTTTTCCTCACATTTCGGTGACAGAAAGTTCTGGAATCTGAGAGGAGCCACAAATTCCCTTCCACCCAGCGTTCCCCCAAGTCTCCCGATAAAAATGATACCTCACTTGTGTGGGTAGGCCTAGCGCCCGCAACAGAAAAAGCCCCAAAACGCAACGTGGACACATCACATTTTTTAAAGAAAACAGAGGTGTTTCTTGCAAAGTGCCTACCTGTAGATTTTGGCCTCTAGCTCAGCTGGCACGTAGGGAAACCTACCAAACCTGTGCATTTTTGAAAACTAGAGACCTAGGGGAATCCAAGATGGGGGGGTGACTTGTGGGGCTCTGACCAGGTTCTGTTACCCAGAATCCTTTGCAAACCTCAAAATTTGGCTAAAAAACACATTTTCCTCACATTTCGGTGACAGAAAGTTCTGGAATCTGAGAGGAGCCACAAATTTCCTTACACCCAACGTTCCACCAAATCTCCCGATAAAAATGATACCTCACTTGTGTGGGTAGGCCTAGCACCCGCAACAGAAAATGCCCCAAAACGCAACGTGGACACATCACATTTTTTGAAAGAAAACAGAGGTGTTTTTTGCAAAGTGCCTACCTGTAGATTTTGGCCTCTAGCTCAGCCGGCACGTAGGAAAACCTACCAAACCTGTGCATTTTTTAAAACTAGAGACCTCGGGGAATCCAAGATGGGGTGACTTGTGGGGCTCTGACCAGGTTCTGTTACCCAGAATCCTTTGCAAACCTCAAATTTTGACTAAAAAAACACATTTTCCTCACATTTCGGTGACAGAAAGTTCTGGAATCTGAGAAGAGCCACAAATTTCCTTCCACCCAGCGTTCCCCCAAGTCTCCCGATAACAATGATACCTCACTTGTGTGGGTAGGCCTAGCGCCCCTGACAGGAAATGCCCCAAAACACAACGTGGACACATCACGTTTTTTAAAAGAAAACAGAGGTGTTTTTTGCAAAGTGCCTACCTGTAGATTTTGGCCTCTAACTCAGCCGGCACCTAGGGAAACCTACCAAACCTGTGCATTTTTTAAAACTAGAGACCTAGGGGAATCCAAGATGGGGGGGTGACTTGTGGGGCTTTGACCAGGTTCTGTTACCCAGAATCCTTTGCAAAGCTAAAAATTTGGCTCAAAAAACACATTTTCCTCACATTTCGGTGACAGAAGTTCTGGAATCTGAGAGGAGCCACAAATTTCCTTCCACCCAGCGTTCCCCCAAATCTCCCGATAAAAATGATACCTCACTTGTGTGGGTAGGCCTAGCACCCGCAACAGAAAATGCCACAAAACGCAACGTGGACACATCACATTTTTTTAAAGAAAACAGAGGTGTTTTTTGCAAAGTGCCTACCTGTAGATTTTGGCCTCTAGCTCAGCCGGCACGTAGGAAAACCTACCAAACCTGTGCATTTTTGAAAACTAGAGACCTAGGGGAATTCAAGATGGGGTAACTTGTGGGGCTCTGACCAGGTTGTGTTACCCAGAATCCTTTGCAAACCTCAAATTTTGGCTAATAAAAAACACGTTTTCCTCACATTTTGGTGACAGAAAGTTCTGGAATCTGAGAGGAGCCACAAATTTCCTTCCACCCAGCGTTCCCCCAAGTCTCCCGATAAAAATGATACCTCACTTGTGTGGGTAGGCCTAGCGCCGCTGACAGGAAATGCCCCAAAACACAACGTGGACACATCACATTTTTTTAAAGAAAACAGAGGTGTTTTTTGCAAAGTGCCTACCTGTAGATTTTGGCCTCTAACTCAGCCGGCACCTAGGGAAACCTACCAAACCTGTGCATTTTTGAAAACTAGAGACCTAGGGGAATCCAAGATGGGGGGGTGACTTGTGGGGCTTTGACCAGGTTCTGTTACCCAGAATCCTTTGCAAAGCTAAAAATTTGGCTCAAAAAACACGTTTTCCTCACATTTCGGTGACAGAAAGTTCTGGAATCTGAGAGGAGCCACAAATTCCCTTCCACCCAGCGTTCCCCCAAGTCTCCCGATAAAAATGATACCTCACTTGTGTGGGTAGGCCTAGCGCCCGCAACAGAAAAAGCCCCAAAACGCAACGTGGACACATCACATTTTTTAAAGAAAACAGAGGTGTTTCTTGCAAAGTGCCTACCTGTAGATTTTGGCCTCTAGCTCAGCTGGCACGTAGGGAAACCTACCAAACCTGTGCATTTTTGAAAACTAGAGACCTAGGGGAATCCAAGATGGGGGGGTGACTTGTGGGGCTCTGACCAGGTTCTGTTACCCAGAATCCTTTGCAAACCTCAAAATTTGGCTAAAAAACACATTTTCCTCACATTTCGGTGACAGAAAGTTCTGGAATCTGAGAGGAGCCACAAATTTCCTTACACCCAACGTTCCACCAAATCTCCCGATAAAAATGATACCTCACTTGTGTGGGTAGGCCTAGCACCCGCAACAGAAAATGCCCCAAAACGCAACGTGGACACATCACATTTTTTGAAAGAAAACAGAGGTGTTTTTTGCAAAGTGCCTACCTGTAGATTTTGGCCTCTAGCTCAGCCGGCACGTAGGAAAACCTACCAAACCTGTGCATTTTTGAAAACTAGAGACCTCGGGGAATCCAAGATGGGGTGACTTGTGGGGCTCTGACCAGGTACTGTTACCCAGAATCCTTTGCAAACCTCAAATTTTAACTAAAAAAACACATTTTCCTCACATTTCGGTGACAGAAAGTTCTGGAATCTGAGAAGAGCCACAAATTTCCTTCCACCCAGCGTTCCCCCAAGTCTCCCGATAGAAATGATACCTCACTTGTGTTGGTAGGCCTAGCGCCCCTGACAGGAAATGCCCCAAAACACAACGTGAACCCATCACAATTTTTTAAAGAAAACAGAGGTGTTTTTTGCAAAGTGCCTACCTGTAGATGTTGGCCTCTAGCTCAGCCGGCACCTAGGTAAACCTACCAAACCTATGCATTTTTGAAAACTAGAGACCTAGGGGAATCCAAGATGGGGTAACTTGTGGGGCTCTGACCAGGTTCTGTTACCCAGAATCCTTTGCAAACCTCAAATTTTGGCTAAAAAAACACGTTTTCTTCACATTTCGGTGACAGAAAGTTCTGGAATCTGAGAGGAGCCACAAATTTCCTTCCACCCAGCGTTCCCCCAAGTCTCCCGATAACAATGATACCTCACTTGAGTGGGTAGGCCTAGCGCCCGCGACAGGAAATGCCCCAAAACGCAACGTAGACACATCACATTTTTTGAAAGAAAACAGAGGTGTTTTTTGCAAAGTGCCTACCTGTAGATTTTGTGCTCTAGCTCAGCCGGCATGTAGGAAAAGCTACCAAACCTGTGCATTTTTGAAAACTAGAGACCTAGGGGAATCCAAGATGGGGTGACTTGTGGGGCTCTGACCAGGTTCTGTTACCCAGAATCCTTTGCAAACCTCAAATTTTGGCTAAAAAAACACGTTTTCCTCACATTTCCGTGACAGAAAGTTCTGGAATCTGAGAGGAGCCACAAATTTCCTTCCACCCAGCGTTCCCCCAAATCTCCCGATAAAAATGATACCTCACTTGTGTGGGTAGGCCTAGCACCCGCAACAGAAAATGCCACAAAACGCAACGTGGACACATCACATTTTTTTAAAGAAAACAGAGGTGTTTTTTGCAAAGTGCCTACCTGTAGATTTTGGCCTCTAGCTCAGCCGGCACGTAGGAAAACCTACCAAACCTGTGCATTTTTGAAAACTAGAGACCTAGGGGAATTCAAGATGGGGTAACTTGTGGGGCTCTGACCAGGTTGTGTTACCCAGAATCCTTTGCAAACCTCAAATTTTGGCTAATAAAAAACACGTTTTCCTCACATTTTGGTGACAGAAAGTTCTGGAATCTGAGAGGAGCCACAAATTTCCTTCCACCCAGCGTTCCCCCAAGTCTCCCGATAAAAATGATACCTCACTTGTGTGGGTAGGCCTAGCGCCGCTGACAGGAAATGCCCCAAAACACAACGTGGACACATCACATTTTTTTAAAGAAAACAGAGGTGTTTTTTGCAAAGTGCCTACCTGTAGATTTTGGCCTCTAACTCAGCCGGCACCTAGGGAAACCTACCAAACCTGTGCATTTTTGAAAACTAGAGACCTAGGGGAATCCAAGATGGGGGGGTGACTTGTGGGGCTTTGACCAGGTTCTGTTACCCAGAATCCTTTGCAAAGCTAAAAATTTGGCTCAAAAAACACGTTTTCCTCACATTTCGGTGACAGAAAGTTCTGGAATCTGAGAGGAGCCACAAATTCCCTTCCACCCAGCGTTCCCCCAAGTCTCCCGATAAAAATGATACCTCACTTGTGTGGGTAGGCCTAGCGCCCGCAACACAAAAAGCCCCAAAACGCAACGTGGACACATCACATTTTTTAAAGAAAACAGAGGTGTTTCTTGCAAAGTGCCTACCTGTAGATTTTGGCCTCTAGCTCAGCTGGCACGTAGGGAAACCTACCAAACCTGTGCATTTTTGAAAACTAGAGACCTAGGGGAATCCAAGATGGGGGGGTGACTTGTGGGGCTCTGACCAGGTTCTGTTACCCAGAATCCTTTGCAAACCTCAAAATTTGGCTAAAAAACACATTTTCCTCACATTTCGGTGACAGAAAGTTCTGGAATCTGAGAGGAGCCACAAATTTCCTTACACCCAACGTTCCACCAAATCTCCCGATAAAAATGATACCTCACTTGTGTGGGTAGGCCTAGCACCCGCAACAGAAAATGCCCCAAAACGCAACGTGGACACATCACATTTTTTTAAAGAAAACAGAGGTGTTTTTTGCAAAGTGCCTACCTGTAGATTTTGGCCTCTAGCTCAGCCGGCACGTAGGAAAACCTACCAAACCTGTGCATTTTTTAAAACTAGAGACCTCGGGGAATCCAAGATGGGATGACTTGTGGGGCTCTGACCAGGTACTGTTACCCAGAATCCTTTGCAAACCTCAAATTTTAACTAAAAAAACACATTTTCCTCACATTTCGGTGACAGAAAGTTCTGGAATCTGAGAAGAGCCACAAATTTCCTTCCACCCAGCGTTCCCCCAAGTCTCCCGATAGAAATGATACCTCACTTGTGTTGGTAGGCCTAGCGCCCCTGACAGGAAATGCCCCAAAACACAACGTGAACCCATCACAATTTTTTAAAGAAAACAGAGGTGTTTTTTGCAAAGTGCCTACCTGTAGATGTTGGCCTCTAGCTCAGCCGGCACCTAGGTAAACCTACCAAACCTATGCATTTTTGAAAACTAGAGACCTAGGGGAATCCAAGATGGGGTAACTTGTGGGGCTCTGACCAGGTTCTGTTACCCAGAATCCTTTGCAAACCTCAAATTTTGGCTAAAAAAACACGTTTTCTTCACATTTCGGTGACAGAAAGTTCTGGAATCTGAGAGGAGCCACAAATTTCCTTCCACCCAGCGTTCCCCCAAGTCTCCCGATAACAATGATACCTCACTTGAGTGGGTAGGCCTAGTGCCCGCGACAGGAAATGCCCCAAAACGCAACGTAGACACATCACATTTTTTGAAAGAAAACAGAGGTGTTTTTTGCAAAGTGCCTACCTGTAGATTTTGTGCTCTAGCTCAGCCGGCATGTAGGAAAAGCTACCAAACCTGTGCATTTTTGAAAACTAGAGACCTAGGGGAATCCAAGATGGGGTGACTTGTGGGGCTCTGACCAGGTTCTGTTACCCAGAATCCTTTGCAAACCTCAAATTTTGGCTAAAAAAACACGTTTTCCTCACATTTCCGTGACAGAAAGTTCTGGAATCTGAGAGGAGCCACAAATTTCCTTCCACCCAGCGTTCCCCCAAGTCTCCCGATAAAAATGATACCTCACTTGTGTGGGTAGGCCTAGCGCCCGCAACAGAAAAAGCCCCAAAACGCAACGTGGACACATCACATTTTTTGAAAGAAAACAGAGGTGTTTTTTGCAAAGTGCCTACCTGTAGATTTTGGCCTCTAGCTCAGCTGGCACGTAGGGAAACCTACCAAACCTGTGCATTTTTGAAAACTAGAGACCTAGGGGAATCCAAGATGGGGTGACTTGTGGGGCTCTGACCAGGTTCTGTTACCCAGAATCCTTTGCAAACCTCAAAATTTGGCTAAAAAACACATTTTCCTCACATTTCGGTGACAGAAAGTTCTGGAATCTGAGAGAAGCCACAAATTTCCTTCCACCCAGCGTTCCCCCAAATCTCCCGATAAAAATGATACCTCACTTGTGTGGGTAGGCCTAGCACCCGCAACAGAAAATGCCCCAAAACGCAACGTGGACACATCACATTTTTTTAAAGAAAACAGAGGTGTTTTTTGCAAAGTGCCTACCTGTAGATTTTGGCCTCTAGCTCAGCCGGCACGTAGGAAAACCTACCAAACCTGTGCATTTTTGAAAACTAGAGACCTAGGGGAATCCAAGATGGGGTGACTTGTGGGGCTCTGACCAGGTTCTGTTACCCAGAATCCTTTGCAAACCTCAAAATTTGGCTAAAAAACACATTTTCCCCACATTTCGGTGACAGAAAGTTCTGGAATCTGAGAGGAGCCACAAATTTCCTTCCACCCAGCATTCCCCCAAGTCTCCCGATAACAATGATACCTCACTTGTGTGGGTAGGCCTAGCGCCCCTGACAGGAAATGCCCCAAAACACAACGTGGATACATCACATTTTTTAAAAGAAAACAGAGGTGTTGTTTGCAAAGTGCCTACCTGTAGATTTTGGCCTCTAGCTCAGCCGGCACGTAGGAAAACCTACCAAACCTGTGCATTTTTGAAAACTAGAGACCTAGGGGAATCCAAGATGGGGTGACTTGTGGGGCTCTGACCAGGTTCTGTTACCAAGATCCTTTGCAACCCTCAAATTTTGACTAAAAAAACAAATTTTCCTCACATTTCGGTGACAGAAAGTTCTGGAATCTGAGAAGAGCCACAAATTTCCTTCCACCCAGCGTTCCCCCAAGTCTCCCGATAGAAATGATACCTCATTTGTGTGGGTAGGCCTAGCGCCCCTGACAGGAAATGCCCCAAAACACAACGTGAACCCATCACAATTTTTTAAAGAAAACAGAGGTGTTTTTTGCAAAGTGCCTACCTGTAGATGTTGGCCTCTAGCTCAGCCGGCACCTAGGGAAACCTACCAAACCTATGCATTTTTGAAAACTAGAGACCTAGGGGAATCCAAGATGGGGTAACTTGTGGGGCTCTGACCAGGTTCTGTTACCCAGAATCCTTTGCAAACCTCAAATTTTGGCTAAAAAAACACGTTTTCTTCACATTTCGGTGACAGAAAGTTCTGGAATCTGAGAGGAGCCACAAATTTCCTTCCACCAAGCATTCCCCCAAGTCTCCCGATAACAATGATACCTCACTTGTGTGGGTAGGCCTAGCGCCCCTGACAGGAAATGCCCCAAAACACAACGTGGATACATCACATTTTTTAAAAGAAAAAAGAGGTGTTTTTTGCAAAGTGCCTACCTGTAGATTTTGGCCTCTAACTCAGCCGGCACCTAGGGAAACCTACCAAACCTGTGCATTTTTTAAAACTAGAGACCTAGGGGAATCCAAGATGGGGGGGTGACTTGTGGGGCTTTGACCAGGTTCTGTTACCCAGAATCCTTTGCAAAGCTAAAAATGTGGCTAAAAAAACACGTTTTCCTCACATTTCGGTGACAGAAAGTTCTGGAATCTGAGAGGAGCCACAAATTTCCTTCCACCCAGCGTTCCCCCAAGTCTCCCGATAAAAATGATACCTCACTTGTGTGGGTAGGCCTAGCGCCCGCAACAGAAAAAGCCCCAAAACGCAACGTGGACACATCACATTTTTTTAAAGAAAACAGAGGTGTTTTTTGCAAAGTGCCTACCTGTAGATTTTGGCCTCTAGCTCAGCTGGCACGTAGGGAAACCTACCAAAACTGTGCATTTTTTAAAACTAGAGACCTAGGGGAATCCAAGATGGGGTGACTTGTGGGGCTTTGACCAGGTTCTGTTACCCAGAATCCTTTGCAAAGCTAAAAATGTGGCTAAAAAAACACGTTTTCCTCACATTTCGGTGACAGAAAGTTCTGGAATCTGAGAGGAGCCACAAATTTCCTTCCACCCAGCGTTCCCCCAAGTCTCCCGATAGAAATGATACCTCACTTGTGTGGGTAGGCCTAGCGCCCCTGACAGGAAATGCCCCAAAACACAACGTGAACCCATCACAATTTTTTAAAGAAAACAGAGGTGTTTTTTGCAAAGTGCCTACCTGTAGATGTTGGCCTCTAGCTCAGCCGGCACCTAGGGAAACCTACCAAACCTATGCATTTTTGAAAACTAGAGACCTAGGGGAATACAAGATGGGGTAACTTGTGGGGCTCTGACCAGGTTCTGTTACCCAGAATCCTTTGCAAACCTCAAATTTTGGCTAAAAAAACACGTTTTCTTCACATTTCGGTGACAGAAAGTTCTGGAATCTGAGAGGAGCCACAAATTTCCTTCCACCCAGCGTTACCCCAAGTCTCCCGATAACAATGATACCTCACTTGTGTGGGTAGGCCTAGCGCCCGCAACAGGAAATGCCCCAAAACGCAACGTAGACACATCACATTTTTTGAAAGAAAACAGAGGTGTTTTTTGCAAAGTGCCTATCTGTAGATTTTGGGCTCTAGCTCAGCCGGCACCTACGGAAACCTACCAAACCTGTGCATTTTTGAAAACTAGAGACCTAGGGGAATTCAAGATGGGGTAACTTGTGGGGCTCTGACCAGGTTGTGTTACCCAGAATACTTTGCAAACCTCAAATTTTGGCTAATAAAAAACACGTTTTCCTCACATTTCGGTGACAGAAAGTTCTGGAATCTGAGAGGAGCCACAAATTTCCTTCCACCCAGCGTTCCCCCAAGTCTCCCGATAAAAATGATACCTCACTTGTGTGGGTAGGCCTAGCGCCCGCGACAGGAAATGCCCCAAAACGCAACGTAGACACATCACATTTTTTGAAAGAAAACAGAGGTGTTTTTTGCAAAGTGCCTACCTGTAGATTTTGGGCTCTAGCTCAGCCGGAACCTACGGAAACCTACCAAACCTGTGCATTTTTTAAAACTAGAGACCTAGGGGAATCCAAGATGGGGTGACTTGTGGGGCTCTGACCAGGTTCTGTTACCCAGAATCCTTTGCAAACCTCAAATTTTGGCTAAAAAAACACGTTTTCCTCACATTTCCGTGACAGAAAGTTCTGGAATCTGAGAGGAGCCACAAATTTCCTTCCACCCAGCGTTCCCCCAAGTCTCCCGATAAAAATGATACCTCACTTGTGTGGGTAGGCCTAGCGCCCGCAACAGAAAAAGCCCCAAAACGCAACGTGGACACATCACATTTTTTGAAAGAAAACAGAGGTGTTTTTTGCAAAGTGCCTACCTGTAGATTTTGGCCTCTAGCTCAGCTGGCACGTAGGGAAACCTACCAAACCTGTGCATTTTTGAAAACTAGAGACCTAGGGGAATCCAAGATGGGGTGACTTGTGGGGCTCTGACCAGGTACTGTTACCCAGAATCCTTTGCAAACCTCAAAATTTGGCTAAAAAACACATTTTCCTCACATTTCGGTGACAGAAAGTTCTGGAATCTGAGAGAGCCACAAATTTCCTTCCACCCAGCGTTCCCCCAAATCTCCCGATAAAAATGATACCTCACTTCTGTGGTTAGGCCTAGCACCCGCAACAGAAAATGCCCCAAAACGCAACGTGGACACATCACATTTTTTTAAAGAAAACAGAGGTGTTTTTTGCAAAGTGCCTACCTGTAGATTTTGGCCTCTAGCTCAGCCGGCACGTAGGAAAACCTACCAAACCTGTGCATTTTTGAAAACTAGAGACCTAGGGGAATCCAAGATGGGGTGACTTGTGGGGCTCTGACCAGGTTCTGTTACCCAGAATCCTTTGCAAACCTCAAAATTTGGCTAAAAAACACATTTTCCTCACATTTCGGTGACAGAAAGTTCTGGAATCTGAGAGGAGCCACAAATTTCCTTCCACCCAGCGTTCCCCCAAATCTCCCGATAAAAATAATACCTCACTTGTGTGGGTAGGCCTAGCACCCGCAACAGAAAATGCCCCAAAACGCAACGTGGACACATCAAATTTTTTTAAAGAAAACAGAGGTGTTTTTTGCAAAGTGCCTACCTGTAGATTTTGGTCTCTAGCTCAGCCGGCACGTAGGAAAACCTACCAAACCTGTGCATTTTTGAAAACTAGAGACATAGGGGAATCCAAGATGGGGTGACTTGTGGGGCTCTGACCAGGTTCTGTTACCCAGAATCCTTTGCAAACCTCAAATTTTGACTAAAAAAACACATTTTCCTCACATTTCGGTGACAGAAAGTTCTGGAATCTGAGAAGAGCCACAAATTTCCTTCCACCCAGCGTTCCCCCAAGTCTCCCGATAACAATGATACCTCACTTGTGTGGGTAGGCCTAGCGCCCCTGACAGGAAATGCCCCAAAACACAACGTGGACACATCACGTTTTTTAAAAGAAAACAGAGGTGTTTTTTGCAAAGTGCCTACCTGTAGATTTTGGCCTCTAACTCAGCCGGCACCTAGGGAAACCTACCAAACCTGTGCATTTTTTAAAACTAGAGACCTAGGGGAATCCAAGATGGGGGGGTGACTTGTGGGGCTTTGACCAGGTTCTGTTACCCAGAATCCTTTGCAAAGCTAAAAATTTGGCTCAAAAAACACATTTTTCTCACATTTCGGTGACAGAAGTTCTGGAATCTGAGAGGAGCCACAAATTTCCTTCCACCCAGCGTTCCCCCAAATCTCCCGATAAAAATGATACCTCACTTGTGTGGGTAGGCCTAGCACCCGCAACAGAAAATGCCACAAAACGCAACGTGGACACATCACATTTTTTTAAAGAAAACAGAGGTCTTTTTTGCAAAGTGCCTACCTGTAGATTTTGGCCTCTAGCTCAGCCGGCACGTAGGAAAACCTACCAAACCTGTGCATTTTTGAAAACTAGAGACCTAGGGGAATTCAAGATGGGGTAACTTGTGGGGCTCTGACCAGGTTGTGTTACCCAGAATCCTTTGCAAACCTCAAATTTTGGCTAATAAAAAACACGTTTTCCTCACATTTTGGTGACAGAAAGTTCTGGAATCTGAGAGGAGCCACAAATTTCCTTCCACCCAGCGTTCCCCCAAGTCTCCCGATAAAAATGATACCTCACTTGTGTGGGTAGGCCTAGCGCCGCTGACAGGAAATGCCCCAAAACACAACGTGGACACATCACATTTTTTTAAAGAAAACAGAGGTGTTTTTTGCAAAGTGCCTACCTGTAGATTTTGGCCTCTAACTCAGCCGGCACCTAGGGAAACCTACCAAACCTGTGCATTTTTGAAAACTAAAGACCTAGGGGAATCCAAGATGGGGGGGTGACTTGTGGGGCTTTGACCAGGTTCTGTTACCCAGAATCCTTTGCAAAGCTAAAAATTTGGCTCAAAAAACACGTTTTCCTCACATTTCGGTGACAGAAAGTTCTGGAATCTGAGAGGAGCCACAAATTCCCTTCCACCCAGCGTTCCCCCAAGTCTCCCGATAAAAATGATACCTCACTTGTGTGGGTAGGCCTAGCGCCCGCAACAGAAAAAGCCCCAAAACGCAACGTGGACACATCACATTTTTTAAAGAAAACAGAGGTGTTTCTTGCAAAGTGCCTACCTGTAGATTTTGGCCTCTAGCTCAGCTGGCACGTAGGGAAACCTACCAAACCTGTGCATTTTTGAAAACTAGAGACCTAGGGGAATCCAAGATGGGGGGGTGACTTGTGGGGCTCTGACCAGGTTCTGTTACCCAGAATCCTTTGCAAACCTCAAAATTTGGCTAAAAAACACATTTTCCTCACATTTCGGTGACAGAAAGTTCTGGAATCTGAGAGGAGCCACAAATTTCCTTACACCCAACGTTCCACCAAATCTCCCGATAAAAATGATACCTCACTTGTGTGGGTAGGCCTAGCACCCGCAACAGAAAATGCCCCAAAACGCAACGTGGACACATCACATTTTTTGAAAGAAAACAGAGGTGTTTTTTGCAAAGTGCCTACCTGTAGATTTTGGCCTCTAGCTCAGCCGGCACGTAGGAAAACCTACCAAACCTGTGCATTTTTGAAAACTAGAGACCTCGGGGAATCCAAGATGGGGTGACTTGTGGGGCTCTGACCAGGTTCTGTTACCCAGAATCCTTTGCAAACCTCAAATTTTGACTAAAAAAACACATTTTCCTCACATTTCGGTGACAGAAAGTTCTGGAATCTGAGAAGAGCCACAAATTTCCTTCCACCCAGCGTTCCCCCAAGTCTCCCGATAACAATGATACCTCACTTGTGTGGGTAGGCCTAGCGCCCCTGACAGGAAATGCCCCAAAACACAACGTGGACACATCACGTTTTTTAAAAGAAAACAGAGGTGTTTTTTGCAAAGTGCCTACCTGTAGATTTTGGCCTCTAACTCAGCCGGCACCTAGGGAAACCTACCAAACCTGTGCATTTTTTAAAACTAGAGACCTAGGGGAATCCAAGATGGGGGGGTGACTTGTGGGGCTTTGACCAGGTTCTGTTACCCAGAATCCTTTGCAAAGCTAAAAATTTGGCTCAAAAAACACATTTTCCTCACATTTCGGTGACAGAAGTTCTGGAATCTGAGAGGAGCCACAAATTTCCTTCCACCCAGCGTTCCCCCAAATCTCCCGATAAAAATGATACCTCACTTGTGTGGGTAGGCCTAGCACCCGCAACAGAAAATGCCACAAAACGCAACGTGGACACATCACATTTTTTTAAAGAAAACAGAGGTGTTTTTTGCAAAGTGCCTACCTGTAGATTTTGGCCTCTAGCTCAGCCGGCACGTAGGAAAACCTACCAAACCTGTGCATTTTTGAAAACTAGAGACCTAGGGGAATTCAAGATGGGGTAACTTGTGGGGCTCTGACCAGGTTGTGTTACCCAGAATCCTTTGCAAACCTCAAATTTTGGCTAATAAAAAACACGTTTTCCTCACATTTTGGTGACAGAAAGTTCTGGAATCTGAGAGGAGCCACAAATTTCCTTCCACCCAGCGTTCCCCCAAGTCTCCCGATAAAAATGATACCTCACTTGTGTGGGTAGGCCTAGCGCCGCTGACAGGAAATGCCCCAAAACACAACGTGGACACATCACATTTTTTTAAAGAAAACAGAGGTGTTTTTTGCAAAGTGCCTACCTGTAGATTTTGGCCTCTAACTCAGCCGGCACCTAGGGAAACCTACCAAACCTGTGCATTTTTGAAAACTAGAGACCTAGGGGAATCCAAGATGGGGGGGTGACTTGTGGGGCTTTGACCAGGTTCTGTTACCCAGAATCCTTTGCAAAGCTAAAAATTTGGCTCAAAAAACACGTTTTCCTCACATTTCGGTGACAGAAAGTTCTGGAATCTGAGAGGAGCCACAAATTCCCTTCCACCCAGCGTTCCCCCAAGTCTCCCGATAAAAATGATACCTCACTTGTGTGGGTAGGCCTAGCGCCCGCAACAGAAAAAGCCCCAAAACGCAACGTGGACACATCACATTTTTTAAAGAAAACAGAGGTGTTTCTTGCAAAGTGCCTACCTGTAGATTTTGGCCTCTAGCTCAGCTGGCACGTAGGGAAACCTACCAAACCTGTGCATTTTTGAAAACTAGAGACCTAGGGGAATCCAAGATGGGGGGGTGACTTGTGGGGCTCTGACCAGGTTCTGTTACCCAGAATCCTTTGCAAACCTCAAAATTTGGCTAAAAAACACATTTTCCTCACATTTCGGTGACAGAAAGTTCTGGAATCTGAGAGGAGCCACAAATTTCCTTACACCCAACGTTCCACCAAATCTCCCGATAAAAATGATACCTCACTTGTGTGGGTAGGCCTAGCACCCGCAACAGAAAATGCCCCAAAACGCAACGTGGACACATCACATTTTTTTAAAGAAAACAGAGGTGTTTTTTGCAAAGTGCCTACCTGTAGATTTTGGCCTCTAGCTCAGCCGGCACGTAGGAAAACCTACCAAACCTGTGCATTTTTGAAAACTAGAGACCTCGGGGAATCCAAGATGGGGTGACTTGTGGGGCTCTGACCAGGTACTGTTACCCAGAATCCTTTGCAAACCTCAAATTTTAACTAAAAAAACACATTTTCCTCACATTTCGGTGACAGAAAGTTCTGGAATCTGAGAAGAGCCACAAATTTCCTTCCACCCAGCGTTCCCCCAAGTCTCCCGATAGAAATGATACCTCACTTGTGTTGGTAGGCCTAGCGCCCCTGACAGGAAATGCCCCAAAACACAACGTGAACCCATCACAATTTTTTAAAGAAAACAGAGGTGTTTTTTGCAAAGTGCCTACCTGTAGATGTTGGCCTCTAGCTCAGCCGGCACCTAGGTAAACCTACCAAACCTATGCATTTTTGAAAACTAGAGACCTAGGGGAATCCAAGATGGGGTAACTTGTGGGGCTCTGACCAGGTTCTGTTACCCAGAATCCTTTGCAAACCTCAAATTTTGGCTAAAAAAACACGTTTTCTTCACATTTCGGTGACAGAAAGTTCTGGAATCTGAGAGGAGCCACAAATTTCCTTCCACCCAGCGTTCCCCCAAGTCTCCCGATAACAATGATACCTCACTTGAGTGGGTAGGCCTAGCGCCCGCGACAGGAAATGCCCCAAAACGCAACGTAGACACATCACATTTTTTGAAAGAAAACAGAGGTGTTTTTTGCAAAGTGCCTACCTGTAGATTTTGTGCTCTAGCTCAGCCGGCATGTAGGAAAAGCTACCAAACCTGTGCATTTTTGAAAACTAGAGACCTAGGGGAATCCAAGATGGGGTGACTTGTGGGGCTCTGACCAGGTTCTGTTACCCAGAATCCTTTGCAAACCTCAAATTTTGGCTAAAAAAACACGTTTTCCTCACATTTCCGTGACAGAAAGTTCTGGAATCTGAGAGGAGCCACAAATTTCCTTCCACCCAGCGTTCCCCCAAGTCTCCCGATAAAAATGATACCTCACTTGTGTGGGTAGGCCTAGCGCCCGCAACAGAAAAAGCCCCAAAACGCAACGTGGACACATCACATTTTTTGAAAGAAAACAGAGGTGTTTTTTGCAAAGTGCCTACCTGTAGATTTTGGCCTCTAGCTCAGCTGGCACGTAGGGAAACCTACCAAACCTGTGCATTTTTGAAAACTAGAGACCTAGGGGAATCCAAGATGGGGTGACTTGTGGGGCTCTGACCAGGTTCTGTTACCCAGAATCCTTTGCAAACCTCAAAATTTGGCTAAAAAACACATTTTCCTCACATTTCGGTGACAGAAAGTTCTGGAATCTGAGAGAAGCCACAAATTTCCTTCCACCCAGCGTTCCCCCAAATCTCCCGATAAAAATGATACCTCACTTGTGTGGGTAGGCCTAGCACCCACAACAGAAAATGCCCCAAAACGCAACGTGGACACATCACATTTTTTTAAAGAAAACAGAGGTGTTTTTTGCAAAGTGCCTACCTGTAGATTTTGGCCTCTAGCTCAGCCGGCACGTAGGAAAACCTACCAAACCTGTGCATTTTTGAAAACTAGAGACCTAGGGGAATCCAAGATGGGGTGACTTGTGGGGCTCTGACCAGGTTCTGTTACCCAGAATCCTTTGCAAACCTCAAAATTTGGCTAAAAAACACATTTTCCTCACATTTCGGTGACAGAAAGTTCTGGAATCTGAGAGGAGCCACAAATTTCCTTCCACCCAGCATTCCCCCAAGTCTCCCGATAACAATGATACCTCACTTGTGTGGGTAGGCCTAGCGCCCCTGACAGGAAATGCCCCAAAACACAACGTGGATACATCACATTTTTTAAAAGAAAACAGAGGTGTTGTTTGCAAAGTGCCTACCTGTAGATTTTGGCCTCTAGCTCAGCCGGCACGTAGGAAAACCTACCAAACCTGTGCATTTTTGAAAACTAGAGACCTAGGGGAATCCAAGATGGGGTGACTTGTGGGGCTCTGACCAGGTTCTGTTACCAAGATCCTTTGCAACCCTCAAATTTTGACTAAAAAAACAAATTTTCCTCACATTTCGGTGACAGAAAGTTCTGGAATCTGAGAAGAGCCACAAATTTCCTTCCACCCAGCGTTCCCCCAAGTCTCCCGATAGAAATGATACCTCACTTGTGTGGGTAGGCCTAGCGCCCCTGACAGGAAATGCCCCAAAACACAACGTGAACCCATCACAATTTTTTAAAGAAAACAGAGGTGATTTTTGCGAAGTGCCTACCTGTAGATGTTGGCCTCTAGCTCAGCCGGCACCTAGGGAAACCTACCAAACCTATGCATTTTTGAAAACTAGAGACCTAGGGGAATCCAAGATGGGGTAACTTGTGGGGCTCTGACCAGGTTCTGTTACCCAGAATCCTTTGCAAACCTCAAATTTTGGCTAAAAAAACACGTTTTCTTCACATTTCGGTGACAGAAAGTTCTGGAATCTGAGAGGAGCCACAAATTTCCTTCCACCCAGCGTTCCCCCAAGTCTCCCGATAACAATGATACCTCACTTGAGTGGGTAGGCCTAGCGCCCGCGACAGGAAATGCCCCAAAACGCAACGTAGACACATCACATTTTTTGAAAGAAAACAGAGGTGTTTTTTGCAAAGTGCCTACCTGTAGATTTTGTGCTCTAGCTCAGCCGGCATGTAGGAAAAGCTACCAAACCTGTGCATTTTTGAAAACTAGAGACCTAGGGGAATCCAAGATGGGGTGACTTGTGGGGCTCTGACCAGGTTCTGTTACCCAGAATCCTTTGCAAACCTCAAATTTTGGCTAAAAAAACACGTTTTCCTCACATTTCCGTGACAGAAAGTTCTGGAATCTGAGAGGAGCCACAAATTTCCTTCCACCCAGCGTTCCACCAAGTCTCCCGATAAAAATGATACCTCACTTGTGTGGGTAGGCCTAGCGCCCGCAACAGAAAAAGCCCCAAAACGCAACGTGGACACATCACATTTTTTGAAAGAAAACAGAGGTGTTTTTTGCAAAGTGCCTACCTGTAGATTTTGGCCTCTAGCTCAGCTGGCACGTAGGGAAACCTACCAAACCTGTGCATTTTTGAAAACTAGAGACCTAGGGGAATCCAAGATGGGGTGACTTGTGGGGCTCTGACCAGGTTCTGTTACCCAGAATCCTTTGCAAACCTCAAAATTTGGCTAAAAAACACATTTTCCTCACATTTCGGTGACAGAAAGTTCTGGAATCTGAGAGAAGCCACAAATTTCCTTCCACCCAGCGTTCCCCCAAATCTCCCGATAAAAATGATACCTCACTTGTGTGGGTAGGCCTAGCACCCGCAACATAAAATGCCCCAAAACGCAACGTGGACACATCACATTTTTTTAAAGAAAACAGAGGTGTTTTTTGCAAAGTGCCTACCTGTAGATTTTGGCCTCTAGCTCAGCCGGCACGTAGGAAAACCTACCAAACCTGTGCATTTTTGAAAACTAGAGACCTAGGGGAATCCAAGATGGGGTGACTTGTGGGGCTCTGACCAGGTTCTGTTACCCAGAATCCTTTGCAAACCTCAAAATTTGGCTAAAAAACACATTTTCCTCACATTTCGGTGACAGAAAGTTCTGGAATCTGAGAGGAGCCACAAATTTCCTTCCACCCAGCATTCCCCCAAGTCTCCCGATAACAATGATACCTCACTTGTGTGGGTAGGCCTAGCGCCCCTGACAGGAAATGCCCCAAAACACAACGTGGATACATCACATTTTTAAAAAGAAAACAGAGGTGTTGTTTGCAAAGTGCCTACCTGTAGATTTTGGCCTCTAGCTCAGCCGGCACGTAGGAAAACCTACCAAACCTGTGCATTTTTGAAAACTAGAGACCTAGGGGAATCCAAGATGGGGTGACTTGTGGGGCTCTGACCAGGTTCTGTTACCAAGATCCTTTGCAACCCTCAAATTTTGACTAAAAAAACAAATTTTCCTCACATTTCGGTGACAGAAAGTTCTGGAATCTGAGAAGAGCCACAAATTTCCTTCCACCCAGCGTTCCCCCAAGTCTCCCGATAGAAATGATACCTCACTTGTGTGGGTAGGCCTAGCGCCCCTGACAGGAAATGCCCCAAAACACAACGTGAACCCATCACAATTTTTTAAAGAAAACAGAGGTGTTTTTTGCAAAGTGCCTACCTGTAGATGTTGGCCTCTAGCTCAGCCGGCACCTAGGGAAACCTACCAAACCTATGCATTTTTGAAAACTAGAGACCTAGGGGAATCCAAGATGGGGTAACTTGTGGGGCTCTGACCAGGTTCTGTTACCCAGAATCCTTTGCAAACCTCAAATTTTGGCTAAAAAAACACGTTTTCTTCACATTTCGGTGACAGAAAGTTCTGGAATCTGAGAGGAGCCACAAATTTCCTTCCACCAAGCATTCCCCCAAGTCTCCCGATAACAATGATACCTCACTTGTGTGGGTAGGCCTAGCGCCCCTGACAGGAAATGCCCCAAAACACAACGTGGATACATCACATTTTTTAAAAGAAAAAAGAGGTGTTTTTTGCAAAGTGCCTACCTGTAGATTTTGGCCTCTAACTCAGCCGGCACCTAGGGAAACCTACCAAACCTGTGCATTTTTTAAAACTAGAGACCTAGGGGAATCCAAGATGGGGGGGTGACTTGTGGGGCTTTGACCAGGTTCTGTTACCCAGAATCCTTTGCAAAGCTAAAAATGTGGCTAAAAAAAACACGTTTTCCTCACATTTCGGTGACAGAAAGTTCTGGAATCTGAGAGGAGCCACAAATTTCCTTCCACCCAGCGTTCCCCCAAGTCTCCCGATAAAAATGATACCTCACTTGTGTGGGTAGGCCTAGCGCCCGCAACAGAAAAAGCCCCAAAACGCAACGTGGACACATCACATTTTTTTAAAGAAAACAGAGGTGTTTTTTGCAAAGTGCCTACCTGTAGATTTTGGCCTCTAGCTCAGCTGGCACGTAGGGAAACCTACCAAAACTGTGCATTTTTTAAAACTAGAGACCTAGGGGAATCCAAGATGGGGTGACTTGTGGGGCTCTGACCTGGTTCTGTTACCCAGAATCCTTTGCAAACCTCAAATTTTGCCTAAAAAAACACATTTTCCTCACATTTCGGTGACAGAAAGTTCTGGAATCTGAGAAGAGACACAAATTTCCTTCCACCCAGCGTTCCCCCAAGTCTCCCGATAGAAATGATACCTCACTTGTGTGGGTAGGCCTAGCGCCCCTGACAGGAAATGCCCCAAAACACAACGTGAACCCATCACAATTTTTTAAAGAAAACAGAGGTGTTTTTTGCAAAGTGCCTACCTGTAGATGTTGGCCTCTAGCTCAGCCGGGCACCTAGGGAAACCTACCAAACCTATGCATTTTTGAAAACTAGAGACCTAGGGGAATACAAGATGGGGTAACTTGTGGGGCTCTGACCAGGTTCTGTTACCCAGAATCCTTTGCAAACCTCAAATTTTGGCTAAAAAAACACGTTTTCTTCACATTTCGGTGACAGAAAGTTCTGGAATCTGAGAGGAGCCACAAATTTCCTTCCACCCAGCGTTACCCCAAGTCTCCCGATAACAATGATACCTCACTTGTGTGGGTAGGCCTAGCGCCCCTGACAGGAAATGCCCCAAAACACAACGTGAACCCATCACAATTTTTTAAAGAAAACAGAGGTGTTTTTTGCAAAGTGCCTATCTGTAGATTTTGGGCTCTAGCTCAGCCGGCACCTACGGAAACCTACCAAACCTGTGCATTTTTGAAAACTAGAGACCTAGGGGAATTCAAGATGGGGTAACTTGTGGGGCTCTGACCAGGTTGTGTTACCCAGAATACTTTGCAAACCTCAAATTTTGGCTAATAAAAAACACGTTTTCCTCACATTTCGGTGACAGAAAGTTCTGGAATCTGAGAGGAGCCACAAATTTCCTTCCACCCAGCGTTCCCCCAAGTCTCCCGATAAAAATGATACCTCACTTGTGTTGGTAGGCCTAGCGCCCCTGACAGGAAATGCCCCAAAACACAACGTGAACCCATCACAATTTTTTAAAGAAAACAGAGGTGTTTTTTGCAAAGTGCCTACCTGTAGATGTTGGCCTCTAGCTCAGCCGGCACCTACAGAAACCTACCAAACCTGTGCATTTTTGAAAACTAGAGACCTAGGGGAATCCAAGATGGGGTAACTTGTGGGGCTCTGACCAGGTTGTGTTACCCAGAATCCTTTGCAAACCTCATTTTGGCTAATAAAAAACACGTTTTCCTCACATTTGGGTGACAGAATGTTCTGGAATCTGAGAGGAGCCACACATTTCCTTCCACCCAGCGTTCCCCCAAGTCTCCCGATAAAAATGATACCTCACTTGTGTGGGTAGGCCTAGCGCCCCTGACAGGAAATGCCCCAAAACACAACGTGGACACATCACATTTTTTTAAAGAAAACAGAGGTGTTTTTTGCAAAGTGCCTACCTGTAGATTTTGGCCTCTAACTCAGCCGACACCTAGGGAAACCTACCAAACCTGTGCATTTTTGAAAACTAGAGACCTAGGGGAATCCAAGATGGGGTGACTTGTGGGGCTCTGACCAGGTTCTGTTACCCAGAATCCTTTGCAAACCTCAAAATTTGGCTAAAAAACACATTTTCCTCACATTTCGGTGACAGAAAGTTCTGGAATCTGAGAGGAGCCACAAATTTCCTTCCACCCAGCGTTCCACCAAATCTCCCAATAAAAATGATACCTCACTTGTGTGGGTAGGCCTAGCACCCGCAACAGAAAATGCCCCAAAACGCAACGTGGACACATCACATTTTTTTAAAGAAAACAGAGGTGTTTTTTGCAAAGTGCCTACCTGTAGATTTTGGCCTCTAGCTCAGCCGGCACGTAGGAAAACCTACCAAACCTGTGCATTTTTTAAAACTAGAGACCTAGGGGAATCCAAGATGGGGTGACTTGTGGGGCTCTGACCAGGTTCTGTTACCCAGAATCCTTTGCAAACCTCACATTTTGACTAAAAAAACACATTTTCCTCACATTTCGGTGACAGAAAGTTCTGGAATCTGAGAAGAGCCACAAATTTCCTTCCACCCAGCGTTCCCCCAAGTCTCCCGATAACAATGATACCTCACTTGTGTGGGTAGGCCTAGCGCCCCTGACAGGAAATGCCCCAAAACACAACGTGGACACATCACGTTTTTTAAAAGAAAACAGAGGTGTTTTTTGCAAAGTGCCTACCTGTAGATTTTGGCCTCTAACTCAGCCGGCACCTAGGGAAACCTACCAAACCTGTGCATTTTTTAAAACTAGAGACCTAGGGGAATCCAAGATGGGGGGGTGACTTGTGGGGCTTTGACCAGGTTATGTTACCCAGAATCCTTTGCAAAGCTAAAAATTTGGCTCAAAAAACACATTTTCCTCACATTTCGGTGACAGAAGTTCTGGAATCTGAGAGGAGCCACAAATTTCCTTCCACCCAGCGTTCCCCCAAATCTCCCGATAAAAATGATACCTCACTTGTGTGGGTAGGCCTAGCACCCGCAACAGAAAATGCCACAAAACGCAACGTGGACACATCACATTTTTTTAAAGAAAACAGAGGTGTTTTTTGCAAAGTGCCTACCTGTAGATTTTGGCCTCTAGCTCAGCTGGCACGTAGGAAAACCTACCAAACCTGTGCATTTTTGAAAACTAGAGACCTAGGGGAATTCAAGATGGGGTAACTTGTGGGGCTCTGACCAGGTTGTGTTACCCAGAATCCTTTGCAAACCTCAAATTTTGGCTAATAAAAAACACGTTTTCCTCACATTTTGGTGACAGAAAGTTCTGGAATCTGAGAGGAGCCACAAATTTCCTTCCACCCAGCGTTCCCCCAAGTCTCCCGATAAAAATGATACCTCACTTGTGTGGGTAGGCCTAGCGCCGCTGACAGGAAATGCCCCAAAACACAACGTGGACACATCACATTTTTTTAAAGAAAACAGAGGTGTTTTTTGCAAAGTGCCTACCTGTAGATTTTGGCCTCTAACTCAGCCGGCACCTAGGGAAACCTACCAAACCTGTGCATTTTTGAAAACTAGAGACCTAGGGGAATCCAAGATGGGGGGGTGACTTGTGGGGCTTTGACCAGGTTCTGTTACCCAGAATCCTTTGCAAAGCTAAAAATTTGGCTCAAAAAACACGTTTTCCTCACATTTCGGTGACAGAAAGTTCTGGAATCTGAGAGGAGCCACAAATTCCCTTCCACCCAGCGTTCCCCCAAGTCTCCCGATAAA
Organism: Pleurodeles waltl; assembly: GCF_031143425.1. Classification (NCBI taxonomy): domain Eukaryota; kingdom Metazoa; phylum Chordata; class Amphibia; order Caudata; family Salamandridae; genus Pleurodeles; species Pleurodeles waltl. The sequence goes on from NC_090440.1 coordinate 981,650,066, forward strand.
AATGATACCTCACTTGTGTGGGTAGGCCTAGCGCCCGCAACAGAAAAAGCCCCAAAACGCAACGTGGACACATCACATTTTTTTAAAGAAAACAGAGGTGTTTCTTGCAAAGTGCCTACCTGTAGATTTTGGCCTCTAGCTCAGCTGGCACGTAGGGAAACCTACCAAACCTGTGCATTTTTGAAAACTAGAGACCTAGGGGAATCCAAGATGGGGGGGTGACTTGTGGGGCTCTGACCAGGTTCTGTTACCCAGAATCCTTTGCAAACCTCAAAATTTGGCTAAAAAACACATTTTCCTCACATTTCGGTGACAGAAAGTTCTGGAATCTGAGAGGAGCCACAAATTTCCTTACACCCAACGTTCCACCAAATCTCCCGATAAAAATGATACCTCACTTGTGTGGGTAGGCCTAGCACCCGCAACAGAAAATGCCCCAAAACGCAACGTGGACACATCACATTTTTTGAAAGAAAACAGAGGTGTTTTTTGCAAAGTGCCTACCTGTAGATTTTGGCCTCTAGCTCAGCCGGCACGTAGGAAAACCTACCAAACCTGTGCATTTTTGAAAACTAGAGACCTCGGGGAATCCAAGATGGGGTGACTTGTGGGGCTCTGACCAGGTACTGTTACCCAGAATCCTTTGCAAACCTCAAATTTTAACTAAAAAAACACATTTTCCTCACATTTCGGTGACAGAAAGTTCTGGAATCTGAGAAGAGCCACAAATTTCCTTCCACCCAGCGTTCCCCCAAGTCTCCCGATAGAAATGATACCTCACTTGTGTTGGTAGGCCTAGCGCCCCTGACAGGAAATGCCCCAAAACACAACGTGAACCCATCACAATTTTTTAAAGAAAACAGAGGTGTTTTTTGCAAAGTGCCTACCTGTAGATGTTGGCCTCTAGCTCAGCCGGCACCTAGGTAAACCTACCAAACCTATGCATTTTTGAAAACTAGAGACCTAGGGGAATCCAAGATGGGGTAACTTGTGGGGCTCTGACCAGGTTCTGTTACCCAGAATCCTTTGCAAACCTCAAATTTTGGCTAAAAAAACACGTTTTCTTCACATTTCGGTGACAGAAAGTTCTGGAATCTGAGAGGAGCCACAAATTTCCTTCCACCCAGCGTTCCCCCAAGTCTCCCGATAACAATGATACCTCACTTGAGTGGGTAGGCCTAGCGCCCGCGACAGGAAATGCCCCAAAACGCAACGTAGACACATCACATTTTTTGAAAGAAAACAGAGGTGTTTTTTGCAAAGTGCCTACCTGTAGATTTTGTGCTCTAGCTCAGCCGGCATGTAGGAAAAGCTACCAAACCTGTGCATTTTTGAAAACTAGAGACCTAGGGGAATCCAAGATGGGGTGACTTGTGGGGCTCTGACCAGGTTCTGTTACCCAGAATCCTTTGCAAACCTCAAATTTTGGCTAAAAAAACACGTTTTCCTCACATTTCCGTGACAGAAAGTTCTGGAATCTGAGAGGAGCCACAAATTTCCTTCCACCCAGCGTTCCCCCAAGTCTCCCGATAAAAATGATACCTCACTTGTGTGGGTAGGCCTAGCGCCCGCAACAGAAAAAGCCCCAAAACGCAACGTGGACACATCACATTTTTTGAAAGAAAACAGAGGTGTTTTTTGCAAAGTGCCTACCTGTAGATTTTGGCCTCTAGCTCAGCTGGCACGTAGGGAAACCTACCAAACCTGTGCATTTTTGAAAACTAGAGACCTAGGGGAATCCAAGATGGGGTGACTTGTGGGGCTCTGACCAGGTTCTGTTACCCAGAATCCTTTGCAAACCTCAAAATTTGGCTAAAAAACACATTTTCCTCACATTTCGGTGACAGAAAGTTCTGGAATCTGAGAGAAGCCACAAATTTCCTTCCACCCAGCGTTCCCCCAAATCTCCCGATAAAAATGATACCTCACTTGTGTGGGTAGGCCTAGCACCCACAACAGAAAATGCCCCAAAACGCAACGTGGACACATCACATTTTTTTAAAGAAAACAGAGGTGTTTTTTGCAAAGTGCCTACCTGTAGATTTTGGCCTCTAGCTCAGCCGGCACGTAGGAAAACCTACCAAACCTGTGCATTTTTTAAAACTAGAGACCTAGGGGAATCCAAGATGGGGTGACTTGTGGGGCTCTGACCAGGTTCTGTTACCCAGAATCCTTTGCAAACCTCAAAATTTGGCTAAAAAACACATTTTCCTCACATTTCGGTGACAGAAAGTTCTGGAATCTGAGAGGAGCCACAAATTTCCTTCCACCCAGCATTCCCCCAAGTCTCCCGATAACAATGATACCTCACTTGTGTGGGTAGGCCTAGCGCCCCTGACAGGAAATGCCCCAAAACACAACGTGGATACATCACATTTTTTAAAAGAAAACAGAGGTGTTGTTTGCAAAGTGCCTACCTGTAGATTTTGGCCTCTAGCTCAGCCGGCACGTAGGAAAACCTACCAAACCTGTGCATTTTTGAAAACTAGAGACCTAGGGGAATCCAAGATGGGGTGACTTGTGGGGCTCTGACCAGGTTCTGTTACCAAGATCCTTTGCAACCCTCAAATTTTGACTAAAAAAACAAATTTTCCTCACATTTCGGTGACAGAAAGTTCTGGAATCTGAGAAGAGCCACAAATTTCCTTCCACCCAGCGTTCCCCCAAGTCTCCCGATAGAAATGATACCTCACTTGTGTGGGTAGGCCTAGCGCCCCTGACAGGAAATGCCCCAAAACACAACGTGAACCCATCACAATTTTTTAAAGAAAACAGAGGTGATTTTTGCGAAGTGCCTACCTGTAGATGTTGGCCTCTAGCTCAGCCGGCACCTAGGGAAACCTACCAAACCTATGCATTTTTGAAAACTAGAGACCTAGGGGAATCCAAGATGGGGTAACTTGTGGGGCTCTGACCAGGTTCTGTTACCCAGAATCCTTTGCAAACCTCAAATTTTGGCTAAAAAAACACGTTTTCTTCACATTTCGGTGACAGAAAGTTCTGGAATCTGAGAGGAGCCACAAATTTCCTTCCACCCAGCGTTCCCCCAAGTCTCCCGATAACAATGATACCTCACTTGAGTGGGTAGGCCTAGCGCCCGCGACAGGAAATGCCCCAAAACGCAACGTAGACACATCACATTTTTTGAAAGAAAACAGAGGTGTTTTTTGCAAAGTGCCTACCTGTAGATTTTGTGCTCTAGCTCAGCCGGCATGTAGGAAAAGCTACCAAACCTGTGCATTTTTGAAAACTAGAGACCTAGGGGAATCCAAGATGGGGTGACTTGTGGGGCTCTGACCAGGTTCTGTTACCCAGAATCCTTTGCAAACCTCAAATTTTGGCTAAAAAAACACGTTTTCCTCACATTTCCGTGACAGAAAGTTCTGGAATCTGAGAGGAGCCACAAATTTCCTTCCACCCAGCGTTCCCCCAAGTCTCCCGATAAAAATGATACCTCACTTGTGTGGGTAGGCCTAGCGCCCGCAACAGAAAAAGCCCCAAAACGCAACGTGGACACATCACATTTTTTGAAAGAAAACAGAGGTGTTTTTTGCAAAGTGCCTACCTGTAGATTTTGGCCTCTAGCTCAGCTGGCACGTAGGGAAACCTACCAAACCTGTGCATTTTTGAAAACTAGAGACCTAGGGGAATCCAAGATGGGGTGACTTGTGGGGCTCTGACCAGGTTCTGTTACCCAGAATCCTTTGCAAACCTCAAAATTTGGCTAAAAAACACATTTTCCTCACATTTCGGTGACAGAAAGTTCTGGAATCTGAGAGAAGCCACAAATTTCCTTCCACCCAGCGTTCCCCCAAATCTCCCGATAAAAATGATACCTCACTTGTGTGGGTAGGCCTAGCACCCGCAACAGAAAATGCCCCAAAACGCAACGTGGACACATCACATTTTTTTAAAGAAAACAGAGGTGTTTTTTGCAAAGTGCCTACCTGTAGATTTTGGCCTCTAGCTCAGCCGGCACGTAGGAAAACCTACCAAACCTGTGCATTTTTGAAAACTAGAGACCTAGGGGAATCCAAGATGGGGTGACTTGTGGGGCTCTGACCAGGTTCTGTTACCCAGAATCCTTTGCAAACCTCAAAATTTGGCTAAAAAACACATTTTCCTCACATTTCGGTGACAGAAAGTTCTGGAATCTGAGAGGAGCCACAAATTTCCTTCCACCCAGCATTCCCCCAAGTCTCCCGATAACAATGATACCTCACTTGTGTGGGTAGGCCTAGCGCCCCTGACAGGAAATGCCCCAAAACACAACGTGGATACATCACATTTTTTAAAAGAAAACAGAGGTGTTGTTTGCAAAGTGCCTACCTGTAGATTTTGGCCTCTAGCTCAGCCGGCACGTAGGAAAACCTACCAAACCTGTGCATTTTTGAAAACTAGAGACCTAGGGGAATCCAAGATGGGGTGACTTGTGGGGCTCTGACCAGGTTCTGTTACCAAGATCCTTTGCAACCCTCAAATTTTGACTAAAAAAACAAATTTTCCTCACATTTCGGTGACAGAAAGTTCTGGAATCTGAGAAGAGCCACAAATTTCCTTCCACCCAGCGTTCCCCCAAGTCTCCCGATAGAAATGATACCTCACTTGTGTGGGTAGGCCTAGCGCCCCTGACAGGAAATGCCCCAAAACACAACGTGAACCCATCACAATTTTTTAAAGAAAACAGAGGTGTTTTTTGCAAAGTGCCTACCTGTAGATGTTGGCCTCTAGCTCAGCCGGCACCTAGGGAAACCTACCAAACCTATGCATTTTTGAAAACTAGAGACCTAGGGGAATCCAAGATGGGGTAACTTGTGGGGCTCTGACCAGGTTCTGTTACCCAGAATCCTTTGCAAACCTCAAATTTTGGCTAAAAAAACACGTTTTCTTCACATTTCGGTGACAGAAAGTTCTGGAATCTGAGAGGAGCCACAAATTTCCTTCCACCAAGCATTCCCCCAAGTCTCCCGATAACAATGATACCTCACTTGTGTGGGTAGGCCTAGCGCCCCTGACAGGAAATGCCCCAAAACACAACGTGGATACATCACATTTTTTAAAAGAAAAAAGAGGTGTTTTTTGCAAAGTGCCTACCTGTAGATTTTGGCCTCTAACTCAGCCGGCACCTAGGGAAACCTACCAAACCTGTGCATTTTTTAAAACTAGAGACCTAGGGGAATCCAAGATGGGGGGGTGACTTGTGGGGCTTTGACCAGGTTCTGTTACCCAGAATCCTTTGCAAAGCTAAAAATGTGGCTAAAAAAACACGTTTTCCTCACATTTCGGTGACAGAAAGTTCTGGAATCTGAGAGGAGCCACAAATTTCCTTCCACCCAGCGTTCCCCCAAGTCTCCCGATAAAAATGATACCTCACTTGTGTGGGTAGGCCTAGCGCCCGCAACAGAAAAAGCCCCAAAACGCAACGTGGACACATCACATTTTTTTAAAGAAAACAGAGGTGTTTTTTGCAAAGTGCCTACCTGTAGATTTTGGCCTCTAGCTCAGCTGGCACGTAGGGAAACCTACCAAAACTGTGCATTTTTTAAAACTAGAGACCTAGGGGAATCCAAGATGGGGTGACTTGTGGGGCTTTGACCAGGTTCTGTTACCCAGAATCCTTTGCAAAGCTAAAAATGTGGCTAAAAAAACACGTTTTCCTCACATTTCGGTGACAGAAAGTTCTGGAATCTGAGAGGAGCCACAAATTTCCTTCCACCCAGCGTTTCCCCCAAGTCTCCCGATAGAAATGATACCTCACTTGTGTGGGTAGGCCTAGCGCCCCTGACAGGAAATGCCCCAAAACACAACGTGAACCCATCACAATTTTTTAAAGAAAACAGAGGTGTTTTTTTGCAAAGTGCCTACCTGTAGATGTTGGCCTCTAGCTCAGCCGGCACCTAGGGAAACCTACCAAACCTATGCATTTTTGAAAACTAGAGACCTAGGGGAATACAAGATGGGGTAACTTGTGGGGCTCTGACCAGGTTCTGTTACCCAGAATCCTTTGCAAACCTCAAATTTTGGCTAAAAAAAACACGTTTTCTTCACATTTCGGTGACAGAAAGTTCTGGAATCTGAGAGGAGCCACAAATTTCCTTCCACCCAGCGTTACCCCAAGTCTCCCGATAACAATGATACCTCACTTGTGTGGGTAGGCCTAGCGCCCGCAACAGGAAATGCCCCCAAAACGCAACGTAGACACATCACATTTTTTGAAAGAAAACAGAGGTGTTTTTTGCAAAGTGCCTATCTGTAGATTTTGGGCTCTAGCTCAGCCGGCACCTACGGAAACCTACCAAACCTGTGCATTTTTGAAAACTAGAGACCTAGGGGAATTCAAGATGGGGTAACTTGTGGGGCTCTGACCAGGTTGTGTTACCCAGAATACTTTGCAAACCTCAAATTTTGGCTAATAAAAAACACGTTTTCCTCACATTTCGGTGACAGAAAGTTCTGGAATCTGAGAGGAGCCACAAATTTCCTTCCACCCAGCGTTCCCCCAAGTCTCCCGATAAAAATGATACCTCACTTGTGTGGGTAGGCCTAGCGCCCGCGACAGGAAATGCCCCAAAACGCAACGTAGACACATCACATTTTTTGAAAGAAAACAGAGGTGTTTTTTGCAAAGTGCCTACCTGTAGATTTTGGGCTCTAGCTCAGCCGGAACCTACGGAAACCTACCAAACCTGTGCATTTTTTAAAACTAGAGACCTAGGGGAATCCAAGATGGGGTGACTTGTGGGGCTCTGACCAGGTTCTGTTACCCAGAATCCTTTGCAAACCTCAAATTTTGGCTAAAAAAAACACGTTTTTCCTCACATTTCCGTGACAGAAAGTTCTGGAATCTGAGAGGAGCCACAAATTTCCTTCCACCCAGCGTTCCCCCAAGTCTCCCGATAAAAATGATACCTCACTTGTGTGGGTAGGCCTAGCGCCCGCAACAGAAAAAGCCCCAAAACGCAACGTGGACACATCACATTTTTTGAAAGAAAACAGAGGTGTTTTTTGCAAAGTGCCTACCTGTAGATTTTGGCCTCTAGCTCAGCTGGCACGTAGGGGAAACCTACCAAACCTGTGCATTTTTGAAAACTAGAGACCTAGGGGAATCCAAGATGGGGTGACTTGTGGGGCTCTGACCAGGTACTGTTACCCAGAATCCTTTGCAAACCTCAAAATTTGGCTAAAAAACACATTTTCCTCACATTTCGGTGACAGAAAGTTCTGGAATCTGAGAGAGCCACAAATTTCCTTCCACCCAGCGTTCCCCCAAATCTCCCGATAAAAATGATACCTCACTTCTGTGGTTAGGCCTAGCACCCGCAACAGAAAATGCCCCAAAACGCAACGTGGACACATCACATTTTTTTAAAGAAAACAGAGGTGTTTTTTGCAAAGTGCCTACCTGTAGATTTTGGCCTCTAGCTCAGCCGGCACGTAGGAAAACCTACCAAACCTGTGCATTTTTGAAAACTAGAGACCTAGGGGAATCCAAGATGGGGTGACTTGTGGGGCTCTGACCAGGTTCTGTTACCCAGAATCCTTTGCAAACCTCAAAATTTGGCTAAAAAACACATTTTCCTCACATTTCGGTGACAGAAAGTTCTGGAATCTGAGAGGAGCCACAAATTTCCTTCCACCCAGCGTTCCCCCAAATCTCCCGATAAAAATAATACCTCACTTGTGTGGGTAGGCCTAGCACCCGCAACAGAAAATGCCCCAAAACGCAACGTGGACACATCAAATTTTTTTAAAGAAAACAGAGGTGTTTTTTGCAAAGTGCCTACCTGTAGATTTTGGTCTCTAGCTCAGCCGGCACGTAGGAAAACCTACCAAACCTGTGCATTTTTGAAAACTAGAGACATAGGGGAATCCAAGATGGGGTGACTTGTGGGGGCTCTGACCAGGTTCTGTTACCCAGAATCCTTTGCAAACCTCAAATTTTGACTAAAAAAACACATTTTCCTCACATTTCGGTGACAGAAAGTTCTGGAATCTGAGAAGAGCCACAAATTTCCTTCCACCCAGCGTTCCCCCAAGTCTCCCGATAACAATGATACCTCACTTGTGTGGGTAGGCCTAGCGCCCCCTGACAGGAAATGCCCCAAAACACAACGTGGACACATCACGTTTTTTAAAAGAAAACAGAGGTGTTTTTTGCAAAGTGCCTACCTGTAGATTTTGGCCTCTAACTCAGCCGGCACCTAGGGAAACCTACCAAACCTGTGCATTTTTTAAAACTAGAGACCTAGGGGAATCCAAGATGGGGGGGTGACTTGTGG